>NW_026782042.1:0-675000 GCF_031769215.1 Ylistrum balloti
ATATGCAACATAATACTTACCAAATGTTTGTTTTGTTTTGACTTTTCTGACAGTGTATCCACCTTTCTTCTGTTTAGGGTAGATTATCTTGAACATTTTCTCCCCATCAGATGTCATGGCTTGTTCTCTTCTCACATTTTCATTGTGGTGAAGTGCAGCTAGAATCACCCTATTCAAAGAGATGCAACAATATTTAAACTTTCCTGATTAAGTATCATCAATATCTTAAGAATTAAGACTGGCTGCCTAAATCTTTTACATACTCATTTTAACATATCTTACATCTAGCTACAACACTAAATCTCTTTTAACATTGCAATATTCACCACAGGAGTTTTGAGACAGGTAGACTACTAGTGAATAATGATATTTCCAAAACCTGTTGATGATGTTAGATCTTGAGACAGATATACATATACGATCAACTTGTCTGTACAAATTGATGTCTAAAGAAATAATAGTCTTATGAGAATCATGTGATCATATACCTGCACAACATTCCATTGAATGAAAAGCCATGCATTTTAGGGGCAAACTGGTTAACTGTTGAGTGGTACCCTTCTAGTTCTGAAGTTTGGTGATGTGTTGATAGCATGGGAATGTCCTTTTTCATTTGTGGTGATGTCAACATCAGTTCTAGCTTCTCCATTACTTTACTCTCTGAAAAGTGAAAGTGAGGATTTCAAATGATGAAGTAAAAATATAATATGGGATCATAAGGAATTTAGAACACGAATATTAATTCCATGCTAAGAACAAGAAACTAAAGATACCATTTTCCTGGATGTGCTTTTCATTCAGGTGAAAAATGTCATTGCTAAAGAAATTAGGCACTTAAAATGTTTTTAAGCAAGTGATAAATGTCATTCGTAATTTAGTTATGATTTGAATTATTGATACGTCACCAATTTCGAACCAAATGAATAAGTAAGCAAGTTAAAGGTAGGATACACAATAATTGAGTCAATGCCATAACAGGAAAAATACCTGGTTTTATCCATTTCTTCTTCCTTTCCTGTGTTCTCAAGTCATCATGCAGACAGCAAGGAAACAGATCACCATGACCATCATGGATATTTTGGACATGGTTTACTACAGAAACCCACTTCTGGTACATCAAAGCGCCATCTGCTGAGGGCGTTGATGCAGGAACCCAGTATAAGTGATTGGTTAAACTTCTTATCCAGCTTTCAAGTTCACCACAATCTCTTTCTTTTGACAGTGCCAACAACTTCTTCTTCAAACCTAAAGAATATTTCATATGCATTTTAATACAAAACCTATTATATTTTAACATCAAAAATTATTCTATACTTTAAATTGAGTTGTGTGTTCATACATTTAATTCCATTTGATATTTATTTAGTCCTTAGGACATGGTCTACAAAGTATCTGAAGTAAAGCCCTTAGCAAAACAAAACAAACTGAAATCAAACTATTTACTACGGTGACTGTTAATACTGATTGGGCTTCTTGTTTTGTTTATGCTAAACACAAACACTTAAAGAAAATGCAATACCTTTTGCAACATGCCATACATCAACGCAGTGATTGGTCTCTGTCATGTTCTCCCTCACCCACTTTCTGATCTGGACATGTCGGTCGGTGACTAGGGTATCTATGTTGATCCCATGGCGTTTTAGATTGTCCACGCTCCGTATTAACCCTTCCTTTTCCATGTTGACACTATGTTTGACTTCATTGCTCTGAAATTGATCAAAATCTTAACATTACACAATGTACCAAAATTAACATAACTCATGTTCTGGAAAGTACATGTAGATTGTAGATATATATATATATATATATATATATATATTGAAATTGTTTCTGTATGTATTCATGACCACATTTTCTATCAGCAGTTTCTACATATAAATTTACATAAAATTAACGGGGGCCACAGTCGTCCATTGGTTAAGCCTGGTCTCAGAAATTGTGGAATATATAATGAGTGGTTTTTTTTTTTTTTTTTTTTTAAATTTTTACGATTAGAAATACCAACCTGAACTAACTGTATATCTACGACTGTCCCTCTGTCCAAATCCATCAGTGAATAACTGCAAAACTTAGCACAGTGTCCGGGGGTATCGCATCGACCATCTCCTCCTATACAAATGTCATTGTCACTTTCGCACATTTCTGCAAAATATTGCACTTGTTTTTCTGTCCACATCCTTAGAATTGTAGGCTGTAAATAATGTCGCTGATGCTTGAAAAACGTGTCATGGCATATTACCGGGATGTCCATAAAGTTAAAAATTCTTAGAGTCTTTGAGGGCAACGATCCAGAAAATAAAATGCTGGCAGACAGCTGGACATTTCCTCTTGGAAGGGATCCCACCATTGACTGGCTTCTCCATTTAAAGGTCCTACCACACATGTCACATTCTTGATGCACACAACACATGGTACCGATCATTCGTGTCACTTCTCCTTGGCATGGTGATAAACAGTGTCTACATTTATCAAAAAGTTCAAGCAGTTTGCTTTCTTCAATTATGAGGAGTCTGTCTCTGCTCTGTCCACTGTGTAGCACATCTCTGCAATACATAAATGTTCATGACATTCTACATACATAATTGCCATAATATGAATGAGGGCACTATGACATGATATTATTATAGAGAAATGATATAAGCAAGACTGAGGTTAGGGTTCTATTCCATCTTGGGACAACACCGTTAGATCAAAGTGCCATCCAAAAAGGCAATGCAATGATGTTTTAGCACACAATGGATTGATATGACTGAGAAAGCATGCCATATCAAAGTCCCGAAACACAAGCCAGAAAGTATCAAAATAAATTATTTTTCTCTGCAAAATGTCAGACATGTTACAACACATACTCATTTTCTTCCATATCTAACTCTGTGTCCGAGTCGTCTGGACCAGAATCCGGATGATAGGAGTCGTCTAGATCTTTACTGTTGGTCTTGAAAAGGTCTAGATGATCTTCGTACTCACTATCACTTTCCAAGTTGGTTTCTTCATCTTTCTCCACCACTGGCTTTAGAAGATTACATTGAACTTCTGCATGTCTCACCTTTGGTCTTGGAGCATGAGTTTGACATCCTATAAGATAAAACAAAATCACAATGCATTAATGCAAGTAAAAATGTCTTGTGATTTATTCAAATATTGAATGAATGGAATAGTAATTTTAAAATGTTGTAATTAGGACAAGTACTTAAAACAGTTTACAGCTGTATTGTACCAACTGGTAATACTCTATTTTTTCATACAGTTATGACTTTTCAAAATGTCACAATCTTGCAGGTCACATGACGAGACTTACAGACCCTATTGACATGCATAAGCAGGTTACAATTTACCTTTCTCCACTGCATTGGGGGCCACTTGTATCCTGACCGTTTTCCTCTTGGGTGGTTTCAGGGAGAGCTGCGTGCCACAGGTTTTTGTCTTTGATGGTGTTTCCTGTAATAGAAACTTTTCTTGTACACGGTAGTTATGATGTACATTAACAGTTGAACCTCCATAACCTATGTATATGTAAGGTGGGAAAAAAAGTATGTTCCTTGACCAACCTTACAAGAGCCCAACAGATGCCCATGGCGATGTTTGACACACAAGATCAGAGACCATTTCACTATTTATGTTGTTTGAAACATGTAGTTTGCTGTGACATATGGAACATTCTGTACATAAAGTTTGGAGTTCCTACATATATGTAAAACAGTGTTGTAAATATGGTGCGGACAAAGAAAAACTATAAAGGGCAATAACTGTAAATCTGGTTTTATACATAACTTTTATAAGAGCAACAACCTTGACTTTTACAGTGCATGTGTGAAAACCTGAATTAAAAGTTTAGGGTCCGTATGGTGACAGTAAACTCGCATATAATTTTTTTGGCCTTATGAGTATCATTTTTAGTACCTTGAAATTGCAGGAGAAATAATCATGGTCATTTCTTGTCTGTACATGTTCCTCTGGCAATTCCATAACCTCATCACTGGCTGAAACATCAGGATCTTCCTCCACCTGAGTGTCTGTGGATACCGTGGAACTCTCTTTCAAACATTGCTCGACTATCTATAAAAAAAAATCAAATTTATCATACAAATAATGTACATGTAGTCACAGTGTAGCTGTTTAATACGTACATTTAAGTTAAAACTGAAGATACCTCGCATACACTGAAACATTTACTGGGAAAAGGTTTATTAAATGCTAAATAGGAGTATTGTCCACTAAGGAAGGCTGCATTACTCATTACCTTTTCTACTCAGATACTACTATAACTTATATGATATACATAGGCCCTAGATCTTCATGTATTATGTAATAATTACCCTTCTGTTCTCTCTTTTTGCGAAAGCAGTCCGTGGTCTTTTGACAGGCGTTTCCTCTACGTTGGTGCAGCCTTTGTTGATCGTTGGCACAGCATCTTTTATTAGCGTTTTCTTTTTCGGTGGTGTACGTCCCATTGATTGAAGAAATCTGTACTGCATCGGGTAGCAGTCCTCACCGAAATGTTCCGAACACAAAACTGAATGTTTTGTTGGCCCGTCCCACAAATCCCTTTCCCTCCGCACAAATGCAGTCCAAACTTTGCATATTTCCGGTCTGTCTAATGGGAAAAAATGAAGTGAAACACCGTCTAAAGTGGTGTTTCCACATCCATACGCTACACATCTCTTCCCACGTGAACGTTTGTTGGTCGGAGTCGCTTCCATAGTTAAGCTAATACTTCGAATTTCGCACGTTTTGAATGAAAATAAATATCACTTGATACGCACAAATATGGTAGGATATAAATACAGGACGAGAAGTATGAAGATTAAACAACCAAACGTCTGTTTCACATATTTTCGACAGTCTACACGCGAAAGTTACCTGGCATGGCGGGTCGTCCCAAATGCTACCCTTGTGACGTCACGAGCAAATAGAGCCTCGATTTGATGTGAGAGCGGTTTATTCAAAGGTATGTTTTTCGGTTTTTGCCGTAAAGCATAAAAACTATAAAACTGAAATGATTTTTTTATATATATTTATGAACGTCTATATACATACCAATTAACAACTATAAATAAACATGTAATCTAGGTACACTTTAACCTTTCTTTTTTTGTTGAGTGTATGTAATATATGACATCAGCTGCCAACGTATTAATGATTATTATTTATGTTTATGTCATAACTTGATTTTTTAAAATTTTATTTATTCATTTATGTTTTTTTTACTTGGCTGTTTTTATTTCTATGTTAATTATTCCCTGTAACAATGAAAAGTTTTGCTTTCTTATTACTCTCCAAGGAGAAGTAACTTAATGGCAGACATATGTTCGTTTCCTTCATTTCTGTTATTATTTTGTACATTGTATATAAATCCGGATAAGTTGACCCAAACTTGTGATTGGACAACAGATTATATGTTGAAGCAATAAATGGCGACAATAGAAATCTTACCCTTCTCTTTTATGCCACCAGAAATAGCGACATATATGTTAATAACAAATTACAAGTCTATGTCCACTAAAAGATTACAGGTTAACCTTGAGCAACCAATACAGTTTGTTATATCAGTTGCCAACACGACCAAATATTGATCTCTTATCTAGATACCCCGCCACGTACTTGTGCTAGTGTATGTAAGGCGGTGACAAAGTATTTTTGCCTACGTACACAAAATTTACCAACCCTGAATTTTCTAGATAACGATATCAAAACAAATATAGGGATTGTATTATATGTGTCATGTATCTGGGGTATTCGTCAAAACAAACTTGTATAAAGTAATAATCAAAATCATATTGAAAATGAAACAAGATTGTACAAAAGACACACACGTGAATAGCACCTTTTAATAATTTAGTAGAGACAAACAATGAATTATAATGCATCATATAGCTATTTCGTCCGTCTAGGACTCGTCGGTGATGCTAAAGGCCTAAATGATGAAACCTAGGATGCCACTGAAGAATATCATAAAATCTACTATAACGTCGCTTTAGTATGAAATGTTTCCTTTCAAGAATAGTGGCATGGGAAGCGTGACAGAAGAAACTCCATATAACAGTTTGATAGAAAATCTGAGATTTATTCTTCGGATTAGATCATCACTTCTCTGGGATTTGTATAAAAACATAATTGTTTTTATTTTTTCTCATATTCCATTTACATAGAACGGGAGCTACGCTACAGTTTGGGTTTGTACAAAAGACACACGAGTGAAGAGTACAATTTAACTCGTCAGTGATGTTACATCATACAGCTGTTTTTCATCCTCCTAGAACTCGTCAGTGATGTTACATCATACAGCTGTTTTTCATCCTCCTAGAACTCGTCAGTGATGTTACATCATACAGCTGTTTCATCTTCCTAAAACTCGTCAGTGATGTTACATCTTACAGCTGTTTCATCCTCCTAAAGCTCCTCAGCAATGTTACATCTTACAGCTGTTTCATCCTCCTAGAACTCCCCAATGATGTTACATCATACAGCTGTTTTTCATCCTCCTAGAACTCGCCAATGATGTTACATCATACAGCAGTTTCATCTTCCTAAAACTCGTCAGTGATGTTACATCTTACAGCTGTTTCATCCTCCTAGAACTCGCCAATGATGTTACATCATACAGCTGATTTTCATCCTTCTAGAACTCGCCAATGATGTTACGTCATACAGCTGTTTCATCTTCCTAAAACTCGTCAGTGATGTTTCATGATACAGCTGTTTTTCATCCTCCCAGAACTCGTCAGTGATCCTAAGGGCATAAAAGTAAACCAAAGTGATCGAAAATAGTCCTAAATCTAGAGTAGGTTTGGCTTCTTGTCATCCCTCAATTGAGCTTTAATGATATTTTTCTTTCACTATAAAACTTCAACATTTTCCTAATTATATTTCTCCATATACTTATACAACCACTTATAAACAGTTATTATGATGAGTCTGATATATTTATCTTGTAAAAAGGCATGTAAGCAGGTAAACTAGTTCACCATATGTTTCTATCTAGAAATTTTCAGCAATATAATATTTATGGCTTCACACATGTGAATTTTGATTCCCTAGGTTGGTAAATCAGCTCGTGTCATGGCTTTTAACCAAAATTGTAGTTACGTTCTTTACGTGTCCTGTTTTATACATAATAAGTGACACTAAACTGATACTGTGTTATATTAGAACTATACTAGGATGTCTCAGCTATAAAGATAAGAATACTTGGACTTGTTATCAATTATACTACACTACAATCGTCACTTTCCAGTGCGCTTTTCGAAGGAAGATAATTCCTGTCGTCATCTGCCAACGTTTCCCCGGGATCTGATTTGGCTCCAAATCAAAATTTTAAACAACAACAACAAATATGCATTCCTTTAATTGAGTTGTTTTTGTATAACCAGAAACATTAACTTTATGATTGTATTCTTGTTCAATTAATCAAAAGCAAGTGCTATTTAATAACGAGTTATAGAAGACAGTTGTATGATAGTGTTTTACTTCCTTATTAGGTTACACTGTATGCTATTCACTTGAGTCACTTTGTAGTATACTTTGATGCCCTAAAAAATCCTGCTAATAAAATTGGCTTCATTATCAACCCAGCAACAAAACTATATCGCAAAATCTAAAAACCTGAAAATAAAGAGATCATATTATAATCTGAAACGAAAGATCAAACAACAATTAATTTTACTTCAGCATCCATTACTCGTTTTTTTTAAATTTCAATGTGACTAGTGGAGGACTATGAAAAAATGAAAGTGAAACTAAAAATCAATTCCTCGAAATGGCTAGATGTAGCTGTTTGTCTCTTTAGATAAAATGCTACGCTTAGATAATCGATTTATGCAAGTGTAGCAAACATCTACGCGTATATCTCCACTTAAAATGTAAATGTTATGTGACCGGTTAAAGTGAAACATTTAATTTAGCATTACTCACAGCTGTGTTAGATAAAGCTGAATACGTTTCGTCTCATAGGTTTCAAAATTTAGAACCGTATCTAAAACTATGGGCTTTAAAACGATATACTTGATATCTGTATTTAGTTGGAAAGCTTAAAAACCACATAACAGTTTTTCATAATTGTGGCGTTGATCTACCGAAACCCAACCTTTAAATTAAGCGTGAAAATTATATAAATGCTATAATTTTTATACTACTTGTATGTATTTTGATAACATGTTTTCTATAATTTTAATAAACTTGTCACCTTGTGATGGCCACTGTCAATTCATACTAATCTTTTTTTTTTCTGTATCTAAATCTGAATACGTTTCGTCTCATAGGTCTTTTTTTAATTTAGGATCTTAGTCAATACTGTCGAAACTTAGAAGGACGAAACAGCTTTAGGATGCAGTTTAATTTAACATTTCACACTTCTGTTTCTAATTATAAATTACTGTTGTGTAAAAGATTTTGTTTTCTTGTATGCCTTATGAATCCTTATATTTTAACTATCTCGTTATTTCATAAACATTTATATTTTGTCATATTGCATCAATTATATTTAAACTTATAATTAACGTACAAGATATTTTTGTTTTTTTCATACTCATTTTTCATGTCTATGGTTTTAGATCAACTATGTTTGGGTTATTCAGTACCTATATTGATATACTCGCGGTTGCCTGGGGTAATTGCCTATCGTTTATAGTTGATATTTTTCCAAGTCCAACTTTGATATACATGTTATATTGATTGCAAGATAACTCGATATTGATTAAGTATGCTATCAGTCTTCTGAAATTAACCGATATATATACATATGTATAAGTTACGATTTTTTTCTGAATTGATAGGCTATTGTGTATTTCCGTAAAACTTATGATTTTTTTAAAATTTCTTTGATCACATTGGATATTCCCATTTGCCTCAAAAGATCTCAACTTTTGGCCCGTAGCATCACTGACGAATAGTAGAAACACGAGACAGCTGTATGATGCAGTTTAATTCATTGTTTTGCTCTTCTGTTTTTAACCCTAATGTCTGTATCAAGTTCTTCTATCCATTTGTGTGTTATTGTGGCCCATTGAACGCACACACACACACATATATATATAAGACTTGGTATATATATATATATATTTGTGTCTCCGGAAGCTTTAAAAAGTCCTTTTGATAAAAATTAATGGGATATAAAACAATGTATCTTTATCTTTCCAAGCTGATGGAAATAATACGATTTAAATGGAAGAAATTTATAAATAAACGTATAATTATGATATTAATCAGAAGATATGATATTATCTCAAAATTTCCTATTCATTATTCTTATTATTCATATATTGTAGCTGCTATCGTATATTTATATTTTTTAAACAGAATATTACTTTTTGAGCAAAAATAGTATTGTATACGCGAGAAACGGGATTTCTGTTTTCGATTTCATCTTTGTAAGCTAAGGTGTTGTCCATGTTCCTTCCACGGCTAAATACTGATACATTGTTTCCTAAAAACTAGTGTATTTTGATATAAAATTCTACATAAATGTGTAAACATAGCTGAAGATGTTCTTGAACCTGAAAAGTAGCCTATATTCCGACAATTGCTTTCGTTGTTTCTTTGTCATTTCTAAAATTGTCTTTGTTATCGCATATATGACCATGTACAAATCAAACATCCCTAGGCTATGTGATGAGACATGATATCTTTGATTATGTGGTTGATAAACATTATGATAAGTAGAAGAACGACCACTGGCTGTGAGATATTACGCCAATCACAGACCTGATTTATGAAGGTGCGCCTTCGAGCCTAAGATACTTGCGTCCATCTTCTTATTAGGGGAGCATCAGAAATAGAATACACTTCATCATGGGTTTCTCTGAATCTTCAGTTCTCTTAAAAATCGCTCTTGTTGTATTACCTTTAGCGTTAATACTTCACATTGTTGGTTTAGCGACTCCGCATTGGAGTTCACATAGTGTTACAGAACAGGGCATAACCATTGGTGCGGTAGTAGGACTTTGGAAAGGATGTTTATCTGAAAACGGAGCAAGTCAGTGTACAAGCTACGATGATGGTATGTAATCTACTGGTCTCCAATTTTACGAATTATTGATGAATAGTCTTAACTTCATTTTAAACAAATTCGAAATAGCATGAGACCGTTTCATCTTGAATCAAATTCATATTGGTGCCATGCTGGTATTTTATGTACAGAAAATAAATCTCTCAAAACTAATATTTTTCATGAAAACATGCTCATTTTGTGTCCGCTTTACTTTTGAAGTGAAATACCTGCATATAACTATATTTGGAAACTTTAAAAAGTGAATAGTATCACTTCAAACATAGAACAATCTTTGAGATTTCTGTTTCGGAGACGTTGCAAAAGTATCTATCCCTACAATACAACAAAACAAATGCTACAGAAGGTCAGTTTCTTAGAAGCTTAAAAGTTGTGTCTTCTTTTTCGCAAGTTCCTGGTTGGTTGAATGGGTGCCGAGCGTTTGGTATAATCGGTGTGTTAGCTGTAGCTGCTGCGGCCATCTTGGAAGCGTTGTGTACAATAGCACTGTCTAAGGATACACACAAGATCGCCTTTATTTTATCAACAATCACAGCCTTTGTTGGAGGTCTGTATTAAGGTTGATCTATCACTGAAGAAAAACCTTTCAGATAAATTGTTGAAACTAAATTTCAAATAACGGTAAATAATTTATATTGTAACATAATATATTGTATCCACTGTCAGAATAGTCATTTTAATTTTCCAACAGGTAGATATCTTGGAGTATGACAATACTCTTGCATTTTTTTCGCAAATAATAGATAGGTGCTTTTTCCATGCTATTTCCAAGTGCATTTTTATTTTCTATAATGGCAGAAAGGTTTCGATCATTTTATTCAATTCGCAGGTTTAGTTTGGTGATGATATTTTAGTAATAACTTTTATTGATTTTATTTTCAATTTCCAGCTGGCAGTATTATCCTATGTGCCATCATCTGGGCTGCAAAAGCATCCGATCTATCTTCAACAGGAGACCTTGCGTGGTCGTTCGGACTCTCTATTGCTGGAGGTGTTCTCGCCGGATTAGGTGGATTGCTAGTATCTATCAATCTGTGCCAGTAATTTCGATGCCGGTTTCAACATCTTGTTAATCTAATAAAAGCATTTCCTTATGAAAGTTTGTGAACACCAGAAAAAGTGACAGCATGCAATCAGACAGTATTTGCTACGTGGGCAATTAAAGAAACATATAGCTGATTGGTGTACTCCTTTATTGTGCTAGTTTTATTGCGAATTTTACATTAGGTATATGTGTATTTTGGTATTGGATAGATTTTATAGTTATAGACAAAATATACCTTTAATTAGCTACTCAATGTGACATATCATTTTATTGTTTAATTTGAATAACAGGTTTTTTCCGTTCTTTTGGTTACTTGCACAAAGCTACATTGAAAATTACCTTAACACTATACGGGTCAATAATATCGTTCCTATTAAAGACTTCTAAATGAATAGAAATTGTTATCAGATCGTTTTGTCTTCTTTTCTATGCGCATGGCAAATCGAGAGAATAACGGCTCTCCTTACCAGGAGGAAACTGTGAAGTAAGACACGAAAGACAAGAAGAACAGAGTATGTCATTATGTCATTGTTCGTAAAATTTTAAATCAACACCACTTTTCTTAAAAGGCTTGTTTTCCCTTTTATTTCACAGCAGACTTCACCTAATTCAGTTTTTAGTTACCATATGCATTGATATATTTGGCTAAATGTCAAAGAACGACTTGTACAGCTTTTTAAAAAAATGATGATAATAAAACGGTAATAGTATTATAAAAATAAAATGTAACGCAATTGATCCGTCATACTTGCTTCATAAATATGTTTTAATAAAAACATAACAAAACTTACACTTTTTTAATGCCGACAGTAATCGGTAGCATTATCACAGAGATGATACATGCCTTTTTGAAATTATCAGGAGTTTTTTTTTTTCGAAAAAATAAACACACAGCAAAAGACAGAAGGAAAATCTGAACTGATAAATATGCACATAAATTCATTCCTATTAGTGGAATTAATTTAAACTCAAATTCTATGAAACTAAGGCAAAATACGTACAAAGCTCCTGCACATTCAATAATGATAGCCGATATAAGATAAAATGGAGATCATCAGAATTAAAATACCTCATTGAGTTTTTTTCAGAACGTTGTTATTTCATGATAAACTGTGGATAACCTATTTACTAGATTATCCACGCTATATCAGTATATGTATATATAGAGAGAGAGAATCTAGTAAGTAATATCGACGGTATGGTCCAATATTGGTACTGAATCCTAACAAACAAATGTTCGTTGGATACATATAACTTTATATCACTCTCGGTATGTTTTGCACTGTAGATACTTAGGATATACGCTAAGTGTCGACAGTACCAAACATCACGAGATTGATATCAAACATTTTGAATATTTTAATCAACATCTTCCATACCACGGTGGGTTTTTTTTTCCCCCTTACAAAGAGCCTTTTGCGGTTATCTATCGAGTGATGGTTTGAAGGGTTTAAATCTGTAAAAACATGATGGAGACAGTTGGTTACCAGTTTACTTCTTTATTCGTCAACTCCCAGCTCTCAACTGACTTATTACATATATACATACACATTATACATAAGATATCTTTGTTACTGAGATACAACCTCAGTCAATTCTTAAATTAAACCACATTTTGGATTTAATTACTCACAAAGAAATTCTATGCAAAATTAATAATACAAACATTATAAAAACAATGGGGAAAATTAGTCAATAAGGTAGAGCTACATTAACTTGGCAATGAGATGGTGATGACGGGTAATAATATCAGGAGTCTGAATTGAATATTTATAAAAATCTAGACAATATCATCAAAAGGAAAGGAAGTAATTAACCATAATGAAAATGAATAATATTTACAAGATGAAAATAAACAATTATATTTAAAAGACAAAAACTATAATCTCTGACAGCCTATATACATGTGGAGCATGGCTTTGTTTACATTTGAGTTAATCCCTCACTTTAATAGACCAACTTCCGGTTTACAACATTCATTTCCGGTTTTAGATATGGAGTTAAAAGTACTGATTGAATAGAAAAGCTATACAGCAAAAAGTATGTGCAATAATTGCAAATCATAATTAGCCACTGTTTTTCAAATCACATTAAAAAAACAAATCTGGATTTAATATTTGTTTCAAACTAAATGTACAAAACTTCGAAAAGATTGAAAATAAAATCATATTTTCCACTTGAAAGTTCGGCCAAGTAAAATAATTATTGGCTACTTACAAATCACACTACCTGTGAACGAGCTTCAATATTTGGAGAATGACAATATCTCTATTCCTTACTAATATTCAACACATATAAATACACATAAAATCCTTTCGTTACTTATTACCTACTTTTCACACGTTGGGTGAGATACTTGTTCTTCACAGGCTCTAATTCGAGTTGTTTACAAAATCAAACATGTTTTCTTACCAACTATAAACCGGATGTAGTAAACTAAACAAGGGACATAACTTTGTATGGAAAAGTATGATTTGAATGTGCAACATGGTGCGGTATTAATTCCTAATTCTTTGAGCGTACAAAATTACATAAATTTTGCGATGATATATGGTCGTACACTATTTACTTCAAACTTTTCTTTTTAGAATCTTTGCAATGTCGATATAAGTTTTAGAGATTTTCTACTGGTAACTTGTAATTTCAAAGAAATGTCCGAAAGTCAGTTTAGAAAATTATTCGAAAATCAATAAATGTTATCAAATTTGTATTAATATTTACCGTAATTGATAAAAAGTAAGTTTGGTGAAGATTACACCTGACAATTTATATACAACATGAAAAACTGTTTAAAATAAAAAAAATATACTATCAAATACGATAATTCATAAACATTTACATTGCAAAATGTAAATACAATTTTATGATAAAAAAAAAGTAATTTTAAAACAATCATATACAACAAAGTAGAAAAATGAAAAGTAATGGCTCACCTGTAAAAACATGATGGAGACAGTTGGTTACCAGTTTACTTCTTTATTCGTCAACTCCCAGCTCTAGGTAGCCAACAGGTAACCTTATTGAAAACTGCCCCTCCATCAGGTGAGGTCCCTGACAGGGAGATTTACTGTTTTTGTTAACTGGCATTATTTAATTATCCCATGCTTGACCTCATACAAACTGCGTGTCCAGTCTGACCATGCGTCAGATTTTAGCGTGGGTTACGGACAATGAAACGGGTAGGATTATAACTATGACCTAATGACACCTGAGCCTTAATTGTCATTTGGCACTTGCCTTAATTCTCTGACAAAGACCGGACGAGACCATATAAACACTGGACATATATTACACTGTTACATAGACAAGAGTAAGGAATGTCAGGTTCGTTTCGTCTGTTTTAATGAGTTCATTATACAGGAAAACAGTTTTACAAAATTACGCTTCCCTGGTGGTATTTGAGAAGCGGAGCACTGGTATTGTCCAAGGAACAGTCTCGTGGCTTAGTACTTCAAATGGACATCAGCTTGATTCCGGATAGTACCTTTCGTTGGACACCTTTCTACCAGCACTCTGGACCTGTTGTGGGCACCTCCCTACCAGCACTGATTTAGCTTGGTCGGGGCGCCTTATTTATAGCATTCGGGAATTGCGTCGTGGAATTCCCATTACAATGAAAGCCAGTTTGACCGATGGACTTAATCCATTCCTTAAACTCTGGGGGGTCCCCTCAAATGGTTTTACTATCTGCGCGACACTTTGTACTGTCATAGCAGTGTTCATACTACCCATCTGTACCGACAAACCCTGGATAATAGCCCCCATTGCATCTTGGTCAGCCATTTTGAAATTTCAGGTAAAAATTCAGTTCAAGCTACTTACCCAACTATCTTTGGCGCTCAGTCCCAGCTTTCTAAGAAGTCTGTAGACGTTATCTGGCAGGACTGTGATTCTGGCAAGGTGGCGAGTTTTGATTCCGGGCAGGCGGCGTTGGCAGACTAAGGTCTTGGTCGTCCTAATGTTGGTTTGGCGGGGAGAACTGGCGTTGTTTTTGGCTTTTCTTACAGACGATATCGACAAACCGTACCTCTTCCAAGTTGATTCTGTTATGTTCTGTTATGATTCCTGTATAGTTTGAGCAAATCCTGAAATTGACGAATCCTGGTCACGGCACCAAATCAAGCCTATATAACACTGTTATATAGACAAGAGTAAGGAATGTCAGGTTCGTTTCGTCTGTTTTAATGAGTTCATTATACAGGAAAACAGTTTTACAAAATTACGCTTCCCTGGTGGTATTTGAGAAGCGGAGCACTGGTATTGTCCAAGGAACAGTCTCGTGGCTTAGTACTTCAAATGGACATCAGCTTGATTCCGGATAGTACCTTTCGTTGGACACCTTTCTACCAGCACTCTGGACCTGTTGTGGGCAACTCCCTACAAGCACTGATTTAGCTTGGTCGGGGCGCCTTATTTATAGCATTCGGGAATTGCGTCGTGGAATTCCCATTACAATGAAAGCCAGTTTGACCGATGGCCAAAGTGGTCTTAGTTGACTTGACCGATGGTCAAAGTGGTCACAGCTTGCAGCGTATATACAATTTATAAATGTGATTTATAAATGTACACATTAAATGGACATAGTGTGTATCAATTATGGAATACAAATACACAATCAATTATAACAATTACTGGTTATGAAATTTTTACCCTTATTTTGTTACATTCCTCCATCAACCCATGAGGATGAATCTGCTGGTGACTTTTTAACAAAATAAGATAACTATAATAATCACACACAGTTTATAAACATGTCCCAACACCATTCACTAGGTTCCTCACATTGTAGGTTATAAAGTTTTCAATTTCCATCACCATTTCATATAACAGTTCCATAAGCCGCACAGTGTCCATAATTTCGTCACACAGACTGTTTATCAACATGACCTTTGCCTTTAACCGAGGCTCAAGGTCAAGCACGTACACTGGATTGTGTACTCATCCATATTTTGTGTCGAATAGCTGAGGGCAGTAACCGTGCCCCTGTAACGGAGAGGTTTAGCCTACTCCGAAACAGTCTCATCAGCAGTGAGTTGGAACGCAGTTGGATAGAGACTAGGCGTCTGCCTCTGTGTCTCCGCCGGCTCTACTGTCATCACAGGTGCACTTGGATTGGCAGTTGTTGGAGGTCCACGCTGGTGCTTGAGGACCGCCATCTCGTAGCTGGGAGCAGCCCGAACATCATTCTTACCATATCTCAAACTGGCTAACCAGTGCTTTTTACATCCTACCCTTTTACAGTTGTGGCAGTGTCAATTTTACTTTTATCTATTTATATATATTTTTATAAATGTACTTGTCCAACCGGTTTGTTTTGTCAGTGTATGTTCTAAGAATTTCTCACCTGTGTTTTGTTATGTAAATGTCTTGTCACGTGATTACATGCTTGTTCGTGCACCTGTATGTTCTGTATCGTTATTCACGCGCTGGACAGAAACATGGACAGTCGCAATTATATGTAGATACGTACGGAGGACTGTGGTGGCAAAAATACATTTTAAAATAGTAAGTATTTGAAATATCATTTAATTATTTTAAACGATAATGTTAGTTAACTTTTACAGAATTAGTATTTTCGTATTTATTGAAATATTTGAAGAAATTGAAATATCTTTGTGGTTTTTTCATTATTCCTTTTGTAATGGGAATAGTAATTTTTGCAGAATTATCTTAAAGAAATTTATTACAAATATAGTTAATTACGTTTTGTTGTTTTTCTTTCAACAGAACCATAGATCATTTTATTGTAAAAAAGGATGTTATCTCTTGAGACCCCTGTCAGATTGATAGGGTAGGTATATTATGTATATATATTATTTAACTATTAACTACATCTGTGTAATACAAATGGTAAATCCTATAGTTTATCATGTGTTGGCATTGGATATATATATATATTTTGATGAATTCGTAAAGTTTAGTGTAACCGTTACGGGAAATATAAATGTGTAAAAAGTAAAGTTGACTCCATGTCCAGTGTATAACATACAGTGTGTAGTTTGTAATATGTCTTATACATGAACTTATGTTTTATTTGTGTTATTGTAGGGTCTTTTGGTGCGTCTAAATAAACGTATGAAAGGAATGAATCCAGCGTTATTTTATAAAACACTGTAGCATTGGAACCCGGCTACACAGTAACAATACACAAATATAATTAACCCCAAGGATACCGCTATGACAGCACCAATAATCGCTGATTTCCATGGAGGGAAAGGATTATCTTTCTTAATTGGGCGCAGGTTATGTATTGTTTCAACGAGATTATCCATTGGGATTTGCCCTATATCCCTAAGACTTTTTGGTAACTTAATACTAGTTAAGTTAGGTAATGCTTCTCTGAGAGGTGTCCATAGAGCTACATTGGAGATGTTTGTATATGATTTGATTAACTCGTCAATAGGCTCTACGATGTTATGTTGACTTTCCTTTTGAAAGAAAGGCAAGAGAGTGATGTTATCATTAGACGCAGTACACGTCATATTCAAGCGAACGATTCCCAGTGGAGGATTTACTACGACAACACGACCATTTGTCATTAATCTATTGTCTGCATCCCTACATACTACTGTAAATCGTAACGCTACTTGAGTGGCCACAAGCCACACCACTTCCGTTAAATACTCGGCTATAGGTAGAACTGTATTTGGAGCTACGACACTTCTACAGTTTTGTTTTATTTTAGCAGTAGATTTAGTAAACAAGGATATAAGACACAGTTTACTTAGATTAGTTGGATATATAGGACTTCTTATACTACAGTATTTCATGTACGGGTTAATACATTGAGTTGTCTCTTCTACGCTGAGTAACGCATAATGGGTATGTTCAGTGTTTATCGCGAATGCGCCTTCCTCCAGTTGGTATTTCGCTACCATACCTGATGTAGGAGTGGCTTTAGTAAGATCAAGTGGCCCTGGCAAAGGTAAATTATGCACTCGATATATGTCGAACCTACCATTAAAATCTAATAATGGGATCGATATAATTACCAATATTTGATCTGATTCTAGCACTGTGGTACAAGTAAGGAATTTATAAAAATACCAAAGATTAGTGTTAGGATCTTCTGGTAATTTCAAAGAATTTGGGAGGTTAACTTGCACCGAATGTAAAATAGTCCTTAGATTCCCTGGAGACACCGTGCTTGGTGACAGATGCCCTAATGACAACATATTCAATTGTAACCCTAATCTTTCTAAATAAAACATTGCCCTTTGTATCATTTGTTTAATATCTTCAATGATTTTATCTAGCTGGGCATACAGCTGCACTGATGTTTGTAAATTATTAATTTTCTCGTTCATAGTGCCCGTTAGGTTCCTTAGGTTTTCGTCTAATTGTGCTACACTACCTGCCAATTCATTTATTGCTACCCTATTTTCAGATATTTCAACCCTAGACATATTTAATATAGACATGTTCTCCTCTAGAACATGAGCTATGTCTTTTTGATTCCTACTTAGTGTTGCTATGTTATTACGAATAGTATTTAGGTCAGCATCTGATACCGTCCCGAACAGAAAGCTTAGCGCCTTTCCTATTATTGGCAGCAAGGCCCTCTTAGGCCTCGATGTCTGATGCAATAGCCTGTAATCGAGGAAGTTACCCAACACAGTATTGTGTGTAGTTCTCAAAGTTTCTAGCATAAGTCTTAATCCAGTAAATACATTCAAGAAACCTGCCCTACCTGGTGTGTCATATTGGTTTACAACTGTTCTAGCAAGATTATTCGCCATAGTGATATCACTAGTTATCCTTGACATGAATTTCTCATACGGTAACAAATCAATCACAAACGTTACCAACCACCTAGATCTTGTGGTGGATATATCATTTACTTTATGGAAAACGACATTTTCCTGAACCAATATTGCACTGGCTAAGCCAAGAAGTAATGGTAAGATGAAAATCATCTTGCCTGGTTGAATCTACAACATGGAATTATACACTATTTATCAATATCCCAAATTTATATTCTATTTACAATTCAGGGCCTCAACATATTATATAAGCTCGGTAATTGCCTTCAGTAAATTCTTAACCGATTTACCGCTATTTCTCCTTCTATAGGACCTAGTACTTCGCTGTTTATTAGTTTTAACTTTAATGTGGTCAATTGACATAAGGTTATTATCATCATCAGCTGGTATTGATCCATCTTCGATGGTATCATCACTCATTTGACCGCTAACCGACGAGTTCGCTTCGTCTAATGAAGATAAACCCTCTTCATCACTGTTTTTGTTATTTTCCTCCCTACGTTTTAATCTCTTAGCTAATTCCATCAACGGGATATCTTCCTCCTCAGAAGAGGTATCCCTCTCCCTACGGAATTTCTTTGCAATTTTATTGAGAGGTGTATCGGATTCTGATTCACTCGCGTCATCCCCTGTATCAGTCTGTTCTGGCGGCATCACGTAAGTCGTTTGTCTCGGTGTCCTACCCGTATTAGTAGGTATTTCCCAATTATCTATTTTAGCCAGTCTCAGATGTTCTGCATGTTCTTTTGTTGTTGCACCGTCTAGCTGATTTTCAATTATAAAAGTCACTGGGGTCGTTTGCTCTATTACCCTAAAATAAGGTCGCCAATTTCCTTGCAACTTACTTTTCTTCAGATGGTTCTTGTAATAAACAGGATCACCTACTTTAAATTCGACAGGTTGGCTAGCCCTGTCAGCATACTTAGCTTGCCGTTTCTTTGCTTTCTTTAAGTGCCTATGAACCAATACAAACGACTTGTGCTGCTGTTCTAAAGCTATCTTGTGTTGCTCTTCTCCCATGTACTTACGTCTAGGTGTTAGCAGATTATCAACTGGTAGTACTACATCCCTATTATAGAGCAAGAAGAAGGGTGAAAATTTGGAAGATTCACTCAAATTAAACCTGATGGCTGCTAAAGTTTGATTTAGATAAAGATCCCATGTCGTCAGTTCATTTTCCAATTTCTTGGATAACACATCATGTAATGTTCGATGAAATCTTTCCACCCGGCTGTTGCTTTGTGGGTGGTAGTATGACGTCTTGACATGACTAATGTTTAAACTTTCTAACACATGTCTAACGACCTTATTTTCATTTTCTGTCCCGTTGTCAGTAATTATCTGTAAGGGGGCGCCAAATCTAGGGAATATTTCTTCAATTAATAGGTGAGCTATGTTTTCGGCCGACTTATCCGGTACTGCAAAAGCCTCAGGCCACCCACTATAAAGATCTATAAAACTTATAATATATTTGTTCCCAGATAACGTCCCTGGATATGGGCCCGAAAGATCCAATCCTATTTTAGCAAATGGGCACGGTGGTATATCAGTTTCCTGTATTGGGGGTTTCTTTTTCTTAAGACTTCGCGTCTGACAGGTGACACAAGTTGATACATAGTCATAAAGCTGTTTGTACAAATTAGGCCAAAAATACTTTTGTCTAATTGAATCAAATGTTTTGTCAATACCCATGTGACCATTACCTTCATGGTATTGCGTAACTACTGCCCACCTCAAGTGTCCTGGTACATACAATCTAAGTACAGGTTCATCATCAGGGTCCGATATGTAGTAGACAATATCCTGAATTACTATGTAATGTCTCTGTATCTGACCTTTTGCCCGTCCTTCTCCCAGTTGGGTTTTTATCTCCTGTATCTCTTTATCCTTAGACTGTTCAATTATTAGGTCTAGGCCTTCAAGTATTTTAAGCCCCTGTCTTTGTTCTGGTTTGTGGTCTCTGAATTCACAACTTGCAAAATTTCTGGGGTCAAATTTGTTAGAATTAAGCGCATTGATTTCAAATGCCTTATCACTTAAGTCTGGTTCGTAATCTCCCCCATTGATTGGTTCCTCTTCACTATGTGGGGTTCTTGAAAGTAGGTCAGCACATGTATTTTCCGGTCCCGCAATATACTTTATTTTACAATTATACCCGGCGATACCTAACGCCCATAATTGAATCTTTTTGTTTTGCATTGGGGACTCTAACAAATATTTCAAAGGTTTGTGATCGGTTTTAATGGTGAATTCCGCGTTGTGCAAATAGTGATCTAGTTTTTGTAAGGCGTAATGGATGGCAAAAGCCTCCTTTTCCACGGTGGACCAACGAGTTTGCGTATCTGACAACTTATGTGAGAGGTAATACACTGGTTTTTCGTTCTTGACCCCTGGTAGTACCCCTTCCCCATCGTCACAGGGTTGTGTGAGACATGCCCCTATGCAAGTATCGCTTGCGTCAGTATACAACGTATACGGTATAGATGTATCTGGGTACGCTAACATAGGTACAACAGTTAAACTCTTTTTCAAATAATCAAACGCTTCTTGACATTCAGATGTCCATTTGAACTTAGCGTACTTCTTTGTAAGATTTACCAATGGTTCGGCTATCTTTGAAAAGTTTGGAATAAATCGGCGGTAATAACTACCCATACCTATGAAGCCCCTAACTTCTCTGACTGATTGAGGAGGTGGCATTGACCTGATAGCCTTGACCTTGTCAGTATCTGGTTTAACTCCATCTTTATCGATTACAAACCCTAAGTACTTTGTTTCTTTCTGCATGAAGTAACACTTTTTGAGCTTAAGTTTTAGATTATGACTCCTGAGCCTATCAAACGTCCGTTGAATGTGTTCAAGATGTTCCACTTTTGTTTCAGAAAATATCATGATATCATCCAAATATGCGATTGCAAAATTTTCAAACCCCTGCAATACCCTAGCCATTAGTTCTTGAAATACAGCTGGAGCATTGGATAGTCCGAAAGGCATAACGTTAAACTCAAATAAACCTTTATGACAGGCAAATGCCGTTTTTTCTTTGTCTTTATCATCCATTGCCACTTGCCAATAGCCAGACTTCAAATCTAAGGTTGTAAAGTAGTTTGCATTTCCTAACAATGCCAAAATATCATCGATAAGTGGTAAGGGATAGCTGTTGACCTTTGTAACTTTATTTAATTGCCTAAAATCCACACAAAAGCGTTTGGTTCCGTCTTTCTTGTCGACTATTACTACAGGGAAACTCCATGGAGATGTTGATCTATCTATCACTTTAGCCTTAAGCATGTCATCTATAACACTGTCTACAACTTGGCGTTTATTTAATGGGGTCCTGTATGGTCTCATCTTGATCGGAGGATGATCGCCTGTATCGATCTTCATTTTTACAGTCTGGGTACACCCTAAATCTGAATCTGACCTAGCAAAAAGTCTCTTATTACGAGTCACTAACTCTTCAATACTATTTCTATGCGCTGTTGGTACTTGAAGTTCTTGCTCTATATCCATGGACTGACTACTGTCATGGCTACTTGCTTGACATCCTGAATCTAAAGCTACCATATTCTGCTCCGGGACGGTCTCGACCTTGCCCAATATACAGCCCTTTCTAAGTTTAATTGTCTTATTGGTGTTATTGACAATCATTACCGGGAGTCTGAGATTATCGTTAAGCTTTGCTATAGAGTTCGCGACCATTAGCCCTGGTTCCTCATACACATAACCTGACTCAATAGCTGTCACCTGTAATCCAGTATTTCTTAAGTAATCTCTGTCTTTGACTCTACCCTCGCATTTTGTTGCGGTCTGGGGTTTTAATATCATAACCTTATTGTTCCTAAGGATTGATGATATATGCATATCTTCTTCTAAAGCGACATAACGTTTATTTATTCTTAGACATCCCAAGTCAAAGTATAGTCTTACACCAAATTCCTTTAGCCAGTCTCTGCCTAAAATAACATTTCTATTCATATCTTGTACTATATAGAACTTGTGCGTCAATGTCTCACTTCCCGTCTTGAAAGTCATCTTTGTTGACCCGTCAATATGTAATGCACCCCCGTTAACTGATTGCAGATGTACTTTCTGCTTACTCAGTTTAGGCGGGTTTTTCAGTGTCCGATACACCCTCCTATGTATAAGTGAAACTTCTGCGCCAGAATCTACTAATGCCCTAAAGTTTTGCTTGTTTATTTTAATTAATACCGAATTTGGATTCCCTGCTAAATTTATAATAAATTTACGAGCTTTCTTATTAGCTTTACTCCTACTTCTCCCGTCAACGGCCCTGTTATGGCGGGAGGTTTTTAGTTTTTTGACTTTTTCTTGAGCTGAGGACACATAGCCCTAATATGTGGTCCTCTACAAAACCAGCATTGCACAGGTGGCTGGATGGCGTTAACTTGAGGGCGCCTACCGGCTTTTCCCTGACCGCTCTTACAATCCCTAGACACATGACCCGGCCTGTTACATTTATAGCAACGCCTGTTTCTGAGATGGTCAACCTCCATAGGTTGTTCCTCTCGTGAGTCATAGTTATGACGTCCATTAGACGACTGGAGATTAAACCTCTTCCTGAGATTTTCCTCTCTCCTTGCTATTGTTAATGCGTCGTTCAGGGTGGCAGGATTTTCCCTCATGACTTTCATCCTGAGGTAACCCTGGTATAGGCCTTTTGTAAAGAATCCCACTAATTGCCTGTCTATTACAGCATTTGTACCTATCACATGTCCATCAAAGGCATCCCTAGCTATGCCTAATAATCTTTCTCCATAGATCTCTACGTTTTCAGCAGTACCCTGTTTTATGCTTGAGAGGAGGTCTAAGGCATGCTGCATGTCTACAACTTCGGCAAAGCGGATTTGAAGCTGTCGTTTTAATTCTGCCCATGTTGAGGTGGGAAATTCGATAAAGTGACGCTGTATGAAGTCACCTACAGCTCCTCTAGCGGTTTGGAAGGCTACATA
This sequence comes from Ylistrum balloti, assembly GCF_031769215.1. Lineage (NCBI taxonomy): Eukaryota > Metazoa > Mollusca > Bivalvia > Pectinida > Pectinidae > Ylistrum > Ylistrum balloti. The sequence continues at coordinate 23,785 of NW_026782042.1, forward strand.
CTTCACCCTGTCGGTAGGTAATTGAGTAAGTACGGCGTACCTTTCGATGGACTTAATCCATTCCTTAAACTCTGGGGGGGTCCCCCTCAAATGGTTTTACTATCTGCGCGACACTTTGTACTGTCATAGCAGTGTTCATACTACCCATCTGTACCGACAAACCCTGGATAATAGCCCCCATTGCATCTTGGTCAGCCATTTTGAAATTTCAGGTAAAAATTCAGTTCAAGCTACTTACCCAACTGTCTTTGGCGCTCAGTCCCAGCTTTCTAAGAAGTCTGTAGACGTTATCTGGCAGGACTGTGATTCTGGCAAGGTGGCGAGTTTTGATTCCGGGCAGGCGGCGTTGGCAGACTAAGGTCTTGGTCGTCCTAATGTTGGTTTGGCGGGGAGAACTGGCGTTGTTTTTGGCTTTTCTTATAGACGATATCGACAAACCGTACCTCTTCCAAGTTGATTCTGTTATGTTCTGTTATGATTCCTGTATAGTTTGAGCAAATCCTGAAATTGACGAATCCTGGTCACGGCACCAAATCAAGCCTATATAACACTGTTATATAGACAAGAGTAAGGAATGTCAGGTTCGTTTCGTCTGTTTTAATGAGTTCATTATACAGGAAAACAGTTTTACAAAATTACGCTTCCCTGGTGGTATTTGAGAAGCGGAGCACTGGTATTGTCCAAGGAACAGTCTCGTGGCTTAGTACTTCAAATGGACATCAGCTTGATTCCGGATAGTACCTTTCGTTGGACACCTTTCTACCAGCACTCTGGACCTGTTGTGGGCACCTCCCTACCAGCACTGATTTAGCTTGGTCGGGGCGCCTTATTTATAGCATTCGGGAATTGCGTCGTGGAATTCCCATTACAATGAAAGCCAGTTTGACCGATGGCCAAAGTGGTCTTAGTTGACTTGACCGATGGTCAAAGTGGTCACAGCTTGCAGCGTATATACAATTTATAAATGTGATTTATAAATGTACACATTAAATGGACATAGTGTGTATCAATTATGGAATACAAATACACAATCAATTATAACAATTACTGGTTATGAAATTTTTACCCTTATTTTGTTACACATACTGTCTTAATTGGTTTATTATGTCGTGAGCTAATCAGAACAAAGACGGATAAACAGACAAAGCCTTACCTCCATTTTTCTTAAGATAAAAATGTGGTTTTTATCAAAATCTGATATATTCTGACTTTATGTTTGTTCCTCTCTTTTGTTAAGGTCACAATGAAGATTTCACATGATTAAAAAAAGAATTTCGTATTGAAATTTCAAAAAGAGATTGTAGACAAAATTTTATTATGAAATATCAGCCGAAGGGATTATAGAGACACCTAAATTTACACCACCGCTTTCGATTTAACTTTACAACTTTGTATTCGTTTTATGTCAATTGTATGTGATGTAATTCAAGTAATATTGTGACTTGCTAAAGGTTCAGATTGCCTCGAAAATTTGACAATTCACTTGTACGTACTGTCGTTATTACTTTATTGATCATATATATATATATATATATTATTAGTTCAATATTTTAAGATATGTTTATTTTATACAATTAATCTTTCTCATCACATCTGAAAGTATTCGTATTTAGTTTATATCGATTTTACAAAACAGTATTTGAAGCATTTACTAGTTGTACTATGAATTGCATTATATTTGATGTGCCGTAGGTAAAAAAGACATTATAACATTAAAATAGGAAATTGATATTATTGTAATGTAACAGTAAAACAAATAGCGGTGAATTGCTTGATAGTGCTTTAATACCGGGTTTTCATGTCTGAATGTATCTTAGTCTGTTATCCAAGTGTAGCTTCACGTGTTCGTGGCGGTGGAAGAGATGTCAAAGTGTCTATTTGCCAATAGTTTTAACGTTGGCCTTGTACTATATATATATGAAGCTTCACCAATGTACTCAATACATTCTTGGTCAAATCAAAATGCCAGTGCTATCAAAAGACTCCTATGATAGGCTCTAGGTATCTTTAGAACCATATCAAGACGTTACCGATAAGACCAATGACATACCCTAACTAGTCTGATCCATTTGTCCAACAAACATATCTTTGCCCTATAAAACATTTTCAACATTTCGCACTCCTTATCATGCATGTGTTGATTAAGATGACTTGATACATGCTGTATCTTTATCTTCTCTAGGGGAGATAATATTTTATTATATTTTTGCCGGTGAAATATAGAGAAATGTCACATTGAAAAAAAGTGTTGTTTTTCACTGATGAATCCTGCAAGTTTGGGTTTATATAGCTATTGAATACTTCATTGTATACATTAGGTATCAGGAGCAAGCGAACGTCCTAGTTATTTCCGTTTTCCAGCGCCTTTATCTCTGAGGTCAAAAGTTCAAAGCTTGAGACAGGCATTGACCTAAGGAATATATCGGGAAGGGTCTATCTTGTGTCCCGTATTCCAGTTTTTTAGCTTTCACAGCTACCCATTGTAACAAGATAAGATCCGATTAATAATTATGCAGTTAATAACCAATCAGAGTTAATTAATAATATTTTATATAATTGATGATATTTAGTGCAGAGCTATCAAACCGTTTATCGGTCAAGGAATTAGATAAGTACTTAAGGTCTCACGTTAAATACATAATTCAAGCATTTATGGTCAGTTTATAGAACTGGACCTACGTCATTGAATACGTATGAAACTTCAAATTGTGAGATCAGCACGGAGTATTACAAAATTTGGGCTAATTCTGGTAGGGTTAGGAACACTTGACCATTTCACATGCTTGGCAACGCGATCGTTGTCTATAAAATAGGGGCTTGCACTGTTGCTAACAGACTTGGGGAGAACGACTGGCCAGAGAACATCACCAGTGTTACTCTCTCTCCTCATTTCTCATATTCGGCCAATGGAACCTAAAACTTGTTAACTGTAGACTTTATTTCAACTTTTCGAACTCTTTCGTTTTAACTGCATGGGAAGACTGGAGAACTTGTACTACCTGGTTGTATTGTTAAGCACCAGTAGTGTTACGAAGTACTAACTATGGAAAACCACTATACGATGAAATAAACGTTTCGGTCAACCCAAGTAAACACTGTGTTTAGTCATTGTGTTACAAAGGTGGTATTTGTTGAAAAGGTTGTTTTGAAAAGCCTTATATTTATCAGAGGTATGGAGAGGAGATAACTTTGCTATTTTCATATTTTTTCAGATCAGAGATTTTAGGAAGAGAACACGTTATCAATGTATGAACTGATTTAAGAATATTGCAGAAGAATACCTGTCCGTTTAAGTAGTACAACGATATGCAATGTTTTAATGAAGCACCTGGTCAGGATTACTTTCTTTATTTATTGTTTGATTTTTATACATTTCCTCTTTATTACGCCTGAGGACCTTGTTGTGAAATGGAAGTTCGGACAACATAGACTACACCAATAAACATACTGGATTCATGTTCAGGTTAGTCGTTACCCATCTGATGACTTTCCTGTGATGTTATGTCATGACAAAGAATAATCGTGTATATCATACTTCGTGCATTAACAACACGTGACACATGCGTTTTAGTGTTATTCCTAGGTAGACAACTATATAAAATTTATTTCATGAAATAAATACATTTGTGTTAGATGGTTACTTATATATTCATTGTTAATAGTGAAATTTGTCACTCAAGTGTAGAACATAATTTGTGTTAAATCTTAATGTGACTGGCTGGCTTATCAGACAGATAGTTTAATTGCGGTCACCTTAGTGTCAGAATCATGCCGTGAAACATTGGCTGGACATGCTCTCCACCATGGAGACATTAACTGGTCACGGTTTAATTGTAGATCAGTAGAAGACACTTTCCCTATCAGAATTAGATTATAATTGCTTTAGGATAAACTGTAAGATCACAGCAAATAGAGTCAGTCCTGGTGTGGCCGTGGAAGGAGTAACTTGTTAAGCTCGATACTCAGGCCATACATGTTATCATTGTTGTAACTTGTGTTAATACTCAACATTTGTACTTGAGAACGGTTGTTGCTGGTCTTTTGTATAACATAAGGATAGTACAACATAGCGGGGTAACATTCATGTATATGTATAATTGTCATAATCCTACAGATGTTCTTCACATTATAATGTTATGTAAGTTGGCTCTTGCATGATTTTGTTATTTGGAATAAGATCTTGAACTCTGACCACCTGGTGACCATCTGTTACCCTATGTAGTTTGTATCTCTTGTTATTTGGATGTTATGTGTGCGCACGTGTTAGCTAAGAGGGCCGTGTAGGGCAACTCGCTATGCGGTCACGGTTTTAGCTTGACCAGTCAGAGGGGCTGTTCACGTGACCAGCGGCAGTAGCCGTGATGCTAGGCGGTCAGGGCCTGGATTGACCAATCAGCGAGGCGCGCACCTCTTCGTGATTTTGACCGCGTCATATCTTCATCACTCCTCAGTCTGCTGCTGTGATTACGTTTAATATCTTTCGAAGTCCCACCCATACCACACTTCCACATTTTGTCTTGAGCCAGCTTATATATCCATGTTTTTTCTTTTCTTTTTTTTTTTAATTCAAACTTATATTTGTATGCCGATAATTTGTACCCCATCTTTTTGTTGTACATATAGACTGAAGTTAATGTCATTCAGATCTATATATTATATAACAACAGTGATTGATATTATGGTTGTATTTGAAATGTTCCTGTCATTTAATAAATGACCATTTGACAACATTTCTTTTCACTGTTGTTGTTTTTTGTTTATAAGACATGTACAACAAATAACAAGCTGCAGTCTCTGAGCTGGGTTACCGTGCTAACACAAATAAATTTATCTATATGTGTGTGTGTGTAAATATTGATTTTATGATCTCCAGCATTATAGGTTTTGTACAATATCCAGACGTGCAACTGTAATGGTACTCTGCTGTTTGGTTGAATTGCCACTGGCTAACTGACTTTTGATATAAAGTAAAGAAAAGAAAAATAATTTTTGATCGCCAACATTGAAAGTTTTTTGTTCAATTTCCCTCAGAAACTATATTCAATGCTACCAGTCTGAATAAGAATCGTCTGTTTGGTCTCTATTAAACTTTCTGAAAATCATAGCATTTCCCATGGCGAATCATTTCTCAAAAACTACTATTTGATTTCTCATACGTAAGTTTATAAAAATTTGCAACCATAACAACAATGTTTACCTGACTCGAAAGTGAAAGTAACGTCGTTTCCAATAATTTCTTCGTTTTTCATTTCAGAAAGCAAAGTAATGTCACTTTGGTATCGAAGGTAAACAACACACCTTGAGCGCAAATTACAAATATGGGCATGCGTGATATTAAACTTTCTGAAAATCATAGCATTTCCCATGGCGAATCATTTCTCAAAAACTACTATTTGATTTCTCATACGTAAGTTTATAAAAATTTGCAACCATAACAACAATGTTTACCTGACTCGAAAGTGAAAGTAACGTCGTTTCCAATAATTTCTTCGTTTTTCATTTCAGAAAGCAAAGTAATGTCACTTTGGTATCGAAGGTAAACAACACACCTTGAGCGCAAATTACAAATATGGGCATGCGTGATATTAAACTTTCTGAAAATCATAGCATTTCCCATGGCGAATCATTTCTCAAAAACTACTATTTGATTTCTCATACGTAAGTTTATAAAAATTTGCAACCATAACAACAATGTTTACCTGACTCGAAAGTGAAAGTAACGTCGTTTCCAATAATTTCTTCGTTTTTCATTTCAGAAAGCAAAGTAATGTCACTTTGGTATCGAAGGTAAACAACACACCTTGAGCGCAAATTACAAATATGGGCATGCGTGATATTTGATTTAACCAATCAGACACTTACCAGTGTAATAATGTACCTGAGATTACTGGTATATTTGAAGAAGCCTGTGCTCAGCTACGCGACGGGAGGAATCACGGAGACGCCAACAACAACAACAACAACTCAGCTACCCATTTGGTAGACATCAGCCTTGAGATAGTTACAACATAACATCATGGGTTTCTCTGAATCTTCAGTTCTCTTAAAAATCGCTCTTGTTGTATTACCTTTAGCGTTAATACTTCACATTGCTGGATTAGCGACTCCGAATTGGAGTTCAGCTAGTGCTTCAGCCAATGGACAAAGCGTGAGTTCGACAGCAGGGCTCTGGAAAGCATGCTTGGAAGGAGGTGGAGAGAAACTATGTGAAAGCTACGAGACTGGTATGTGGTCTTATGTTTATCGATATATAATGAATCTTTTTTCTCACCAATCGATATACACCATAATTTTGGTTCTTTGTGGTATCCTCATTCCCTTAAATTTGTTGAAATTATTATTGTTTAAATTTCGAAGCATAACTATTTTATTATACAAATTGCTATCGCTCAATGCAAGACACGATACGATGTCGACAGTTAAATATTTCAGAGGGGATTGCTTCTTGTTACATTTTTCAGTGCTTGATTGGATTAAAGCATGTCAAGCGTTTGGTATAATTGGTGTATTAGCTGTTGCTGCTGCGGCCATCTTGGAAGTGTTATGTACCGTAGTCTTTTCTAAGGATACACACAAAGTTGCTTACATCCTGGCCGCAATGACAGCCTTCAGTGGAGGTCAGTAACACAATTGATAATAATAATTCGAAAAGACCTCTTAAGACACATTGATACAACGAATACCAGTTTGATTATAAATGGTTTTGCTTGTAACCGTATCCCTTTAAGTAAGGGTGTAAATGAAATGTGTGCGTGCGTGCGCGTGCGTGTGACTCAATCACTCATTAAACTGCAAGTTCGAAAAGAAATTTAGACTGATTTCAACAATCATAACTGACAATATCAGGGTAGCTGATTTTTGGCAACAAATGCACGTCTGATGACCACGTTTTCAGTTCGTATGGATCATTTTCGTCAATCAATTTCAGTTTACTACTGTACCTAGTTCTTTCCATAGTATCGAGACAGTCGCGATAACATGGCGTCGCTTGTTTAAAAACAGAATCCTTCACCTTTGCCATGATGACTCACGTGGTATACCTCCAATATGGCGGCGCATCCGTGACATGGCCTAAAATGTGACGTCACTGCAAGGGGTCTATATGGACGAAACACCTGTACATGCCAATTATATGACCCACTGAAATATTATGCATTTGAAAAGATCATTTTCCAAAGAGAGGTCTAACGTGTTTATAAAACAGAAGTTTGAACTTCAAATAGACGAAACGCCGAATAATATTTAACAATGCTGATATCTACATACTATTAAAGGAAACACCGGGAACATATTTTAGAATATTGATATCTACAAAGAGACTTCGACGTGATATCCATATGTTAGAAAATGTCTCACTGAAATGTCACATTTTGTTATACTAGCAAGCCAGAGTTTGTAGATTCGATCCCTAGTGGAGTAAACAAAACAAATAACGACACATGTTAACATACAATACATTTAGCCATCACATAGGATTGATGTAATCAACCTGCGCTTTGTCCTTCTGTCCTGAATTTTTATTTGTATTTTTCAAGACGCGTTCGATCTTTAACTTGTTTCCGTCATCAAGGATTTCGTTGGCAAAATTTACATCGTGTTTTCTAAGGCAAACAATTGATTTTACCGTTTTTCATATATTCCGTGTTCATTTTTTTTCTTTTTTTTCTATTTTTGACGTATTGGAAAAACAAACTATTTATAGGTGGACATCTTCTGTTTGCACACATGGCTCTTGTTGTAAATGATTTTCCCGGATGTACGCGATATTTGATGTTTTTCAGTTTCATTCTATGGTCTTCATTGTCAGGTGTCTCTATCTGATTAATTCACTAGTCAATGCAACAAATAATTACAACCATATCAGAGAATGAAAGAAAGATTCAGTTTATTTAAAACCAATAGAGATGATTTATTTGTGGAAGTCATTGTCCATGGGCCGCAATATTTCGTCTGAACATATTAAGTGAGGATATAAAGACATTCCCTATTTTCAATTATACTGCATATTCGAATATGTCCTTTTTTATTTCAGCGGGATGTATCATTGTGACTGCTATCATCTGGGCTGCAAAAGCATCAGAAATCTCATCTCTGCTTGACCTTAGCTGGTCATTCGGACTTTCCATTGCTGGAGGTGTTCTAGCTGGAATAGGGGGAGTTTTGGGAGCAATTGACCTGTGTCAGACATCTCTCCAATCCGGGATGTAAACATCAATAACCTATCTTAATTAGGACTTTTTATGGTCATTTGCTAGAATATGAAACTGATTTAAGATATTTTTATTAGATTTTTTTTAGTTCGTCAAGTGTCCTTAACACATTTGTGAAAAGCTTCATGTGAATCAGATCGTTTTATAATCGCGTCCCAATAGACATTTTTTTATTTTTTGTCACTTTTAACATCGAATGAACTGCATTTCTTACAAAGTACGATATGTATATCATAGACGAATTATGTAAGATACTTCAATCTTAGAAAAAAATTAAATCCGATGGTCAATGTTTCATATCGATGTGTACAGCAGGGTACACGTGAAAATACTTAACTTTTTTTACTATCAATTTTTTAAATATTTCACTTTTTATTAATTATATACTGCTAGATATAGTTACGTCATTGTTAACAAATAAAGTATGGTACACTTTATATACATTTCATTATTCTTATATATGATGTAGAAATATATTTCATATAATTTGTAGATATCAAAACGTATTAATATTCGTTTATCTTTTCGATAATTAATGGGTGGCGCATGGAAAGAATTGTGGACCGTAGAAACTGCGTGTAAATTTTGTGTATTCAAAATATATCCTGCGTAACACATAACTTGGAGTGGTCAATTTTCTACAAAGGAGAACTTTAACTTCATTAACGCTCTTTGATTCATCCGAGACGGCAGCCAATAATTTGAAGAAAGTTGTTTATGATGAAAGAAAAGAACAGAAGCAATGATTTGAGACGAGTATTTTATTCTATCATAACTTGAAAGTGTTCAATATAAAAACCACTTTTCATTAATGAGTTGATATCATCACTATCATCACCAAATAGCTTACGCTTCGACTAATTTAATCACACCGTCGTATTTAGTCCTGGAACACTTTAGGCGATACACCAAGTCAGATGTCTATTTGTTATGAAAAATGCGGAATTGAAAAATGTTATCAGTTAACGACATGTACCAATGTATCCCATCCTCCAGTAGATACACAATAATCCAGCGCCCCTTATTCATGTTTAATTATCTGCACTGTAATGCTGTATATTTAATGTTAATGGCTGCACAATGTAAGAAAGGGCAAACATGAATAAATACCTCTCCTTTCAAACGTACATGTGAAATAGATTTGCTTTTAAATTGAAACTATGTTTATGCTCTTATACATATCTTAGATGCAATATACAATGTATTTTGATAAAGATAGATTTCCTGGAACAAACTGAGCCTTACATGATTTTGGGGTTTTGTTTTTAACTGGCAATAATCAGTATAAACTATTACCCAGACAAAACATGACAAATGTCATTTATAAATTGTTCATTACACTGGAATATTTTTTTTATAAACAATTATACATCCACACCAATAAATAGATGCAAAATCTAAATTAATTAAAATGCACTTAAATCATTCTATAAATATAATATAAGTTGATTAATAGACTTGCTGTAGTTCTCAGTGTGAAATGGGTGTTTGATCATTGTACACACTTCCGACCTCCTGTAAACTTGGCACTTTGATAACGATGGAGAATGATTACCATAACCGTCTTCCATTCTCCGAAATGGAATTTCAAATGTAATTTACAATAATGCATTTGTAGAGAAGATGCAAAAAGGAAAATACAATGTAATAAAATCAAATATTTTCGCTTCAATTCTTCATATCTTCATATGTAGTACACTGCTTTTAACCACTTAAAATCAAGTCATACGTAGTAATATTTGAATGAGCAATGCGCCATTAAATTTGATATTATACGCATGATGTAAAATAATCGATTTTCTTGGACATTTATTTTCATTGATGGCATGTGTATTTATAATCCACGAATTTTTAAGTCCGCAAACTATTAAAATATATATATGTGTGAAATCAAAAGTCCATGAAATATTTCTGTTAAAAATGACGCGAAAATTTAGTCTCACAAAAATATATTGATTTTATAGTATCATTAGGACTAATTTACATTTATAATGCATACTTTCAAAACACGCATTATTCAGCAGGACTGAACCATAGGCAAATGATTTTAAGATATATACATGTATAAGATGCATTTACTTTCACCTTTAATTACTGAACCATTATAAAGTGTATCATTTATTCCAATAAATCAACAGTGAAATACAGTGTGTTGAACTACATGTATAATACACATATTATTTAAGTAGCACCAAACATTTATAGACATTACCAACTAACTCCTCAAAATATTACAAACTTTTATCAAATGTAAAAAAAATTGTCAAGATGACTATGAAATATGAAAATTTACACTGTCATTGTGAAAATGATGACAACGTTGCGATGACCACGAGTAGCTAATATTAATATGTCGTTTGTAAGTAAAATATGAAGTGATTAATTCTCTATAAAGCTTACACAGAAAATCAAAACTGAAAATATCTATAAATTTGAATAACATATTTTTTCAAGGGGTCCTAACACTTTGCTTCATTATATTTCATTTTCAACGGATATCCAAATGACTTCCGTTCGTCAGTTACCAAAACGTGTTACCATGGAAACCGCAAGAATTTAGTCCGACAGTATACAAATTATACGAGAACATATTATGAACCATACCAAGAGAAAAAGGACCAAATAAGCTCCTTTCTTATTTTTACAACAAATGGAAGAGCTTTTTTGAGTAATGCCAAAATTATCCTTTACTTAAAAATTTCCAAAGCGTAACACTAACGGTCATCCTAAAGTACATAACATACAAAGCGAAAGTGCATGTATTTATCGAAAGAAACATGCCAGTTGTCACGTACCGATCACTTAACGGTCAAAGGTACACGTTCTAAAAATACTTTCAACGGTGGTGTACAGGTAGCAAATCTTGGCACGAAAACACTTTACAGAGACTGGGATGTCTTTTAATACCACTACAGTGTTTACAATAATTGGAACGTCTATCTAATATCATTATTGTTTATCTTACCTTACCACTATACTCACGCTATGTTAAGACTTAATTTTTCAAATGCAGAATCATTCCATTATTTTTATCACCTTATCAATAACAATCACACAAAACATTGTTTTTCCATAGTAACAACAATAACCTTTCCGAAATTCGTATTCCCAACCAAAGTGTTAAGCACACATTCGGGAAAAAAGCTTAAAAAAATCGACGCCACAATGATGCACAAAATGTTAAAAGTTCCCGATACGAATGTTCTTGTGTAGAACGCGAAAGTCAACAACATTCAACTACTCGTAGGTTTTCAGTACTGGTGCACTGATCGAAGGACCAACGAAAGACATACATAGAAAAGACAATATTGATTCACTGACAGACAAGGTGGACATACAGAGGACAGAATATTATTCAGCTCACTGAGAGTGGAGACGGATATACAAAAGTCCGAATATTATTGACTCAAGGAGAGAAGAGATAGACATACAAAAGTTATAATCTTAATTCACTCATCAATAGAAGAGACAGAAATACAGAAGCTAGAAAATGCTTTCACTCACTGTTAGAGGAGACGATATACAAGACAGGTATTTGACTCACTGACAGAAGAAGGACATAGAAAAGTTAGTATCTTATTTGACTCACAGATAAAACAGACAAAATAATTATGATTTGACTGAGAGGTAACTGTACCTGAACGTACCAATATTGATCTCATGTCCATTAGTTTTAATTCAATACACGTCACAGAATTTTTACTTCTGACTGGATTGAAATCTGATTAATTACAAAACCTGTACACAAGTCTCAAATCATGTTCATTTGCTCATGAGTAACTTTTAACTGTCACTTAAATTCATAAACCTGATATACAGAAAACAACAGGTTTGAAGCACATGGCACGTACACATTATATTGTTACATGAAGAAGAATGGACGACCTAGATTGACACATGATTATATCAACCAAATGAGGGGTAAAAATAAAGGAAAGAATGTTTAAAAAATTGTATATTGTGTACTGACAGAAGTAACAAAGTTTCTTTGTAAACAGATTTGCTTTAGTAAATTCCAAATCTCAGTACATTGTCATTTTGTTTCAAAGAATTTATCATAACTAAGGTGATACATGCATTTTATAGTATCCAGGAACTTCAGTTAGCACAAAAATATCAAAACCATACTTAAAGAGAAACTATTTTAAAAAATAGCATCACTAAATTACTTTAAATATTTACAACATTGTTTATATAAATCACTGATCTTTTTTACATTTAATTCTATAAATAAAATGACACTTTCACTTCAATACCGAGAGTGACCATGATGATTTATAATATGTCTCCAATGATAAATGTTTGTATTTGTCCTGAATCAAGTTATCCTTTGTGATATATCTATATTCGAACAAATATTCACTTACCTCAATGATCACTTTCTTTTCTATAAACGTTTGAGAAACAACAATTATGGTTATGCACTAACTACAAAGAGTGTGGCATAGCAATAATACTGAAAATATGCATGTTTAAATTTATAAATGAAAAATAAGTACTTTATGGAACTGAGACAAGATGGCTTGTATCAAAATGTATATAATGTAGAATCATGAATTTCCGTGGGTGTTTTATTTTTCTTTGATTTTGTAGGAACTCTTTATCGAGGAATCAACTGTCCGTGAACTGTTGAAAATAACCACACAGACATGTATTTATCTATTGATTATATGTGATAGTTTTTTTTTTGTTTTTTTTTTTGGAAAATCCACAAAACTGGAGCCCACAAAAAACATACAATTTTACAGTACAAAGTATAGCTTTTCAGATTTAGGTCTTCTAAATGTGTTACATATTCATTGATATGTATCCTGCATTGAATTGCATGTACCTTATATGAACAAACAAGAAAAGGTAAGACGCCCCCTGCTGATCAAGTGGTTTTCCCTGTGCTTCAATCTCCTCCCACAGTAAGTATAAGACCCCATGTGTCCATCAAGGCCAACAAGAGTGATTAGTAGAAGTTTGATAACTTGTTTCACAATTGTTGTAGAATAAATAAAGTTTACAGGGTTTATATTTGAAAGCAGCATCAGGACATTTTGTGTACAGAAATGTTTATCTGTTGTAACATCAAATCAAGCTGCATTCTTTAAAATAATGTTTTAAATCCTCTTCTTAGTTGTAAAAGACATCATAAAAAACATGGCAATGAAAATCTTGTGAGATAACAAAAATATAAAACAAAACAGGTATGTGATCTCTATTCTTTAAAATCTAAGTGTACAATGGCTGGAATCTGTTCTGCATTCAATAATGACTTGGTTTTTACACCAAGAATTTTTTTCTGCATAGATGAATTGAATTGTTTACTTAAAATATGATTCAGATCATTAAAATTCTTCATGATTTGCTATGATTCTACTGATACTATACAACATCTTTAAACCTTAATGCCTCTTCCATATCCTCATATACATCTGATAAATGTTTTAGGACAAGCTTCTCAGCTGAGAGTATTGTGTCTATACCTCATCTTTGTGACCAGAGGAATATTTACAAAACAAATTCTTAAAAATACATATAAAATTATCAAATGTAATGAAACAAACATTGAATATATATATACATTTTCATATATTATACAAAAGTTTAGTCCTGGGAATTTTAAAAGTGACCAGTCACAACCCAATTCTAATTAAGAAACCATTATTTGATCTGGAATGTTAGATCCATTACACTGTTTGCACAACCTTTCTGACAAGGTAAGTAGAATGTTTTGTGAGACAACTTATATTCAGATCATAAATACCAATAAAGTATATGATTGTAAACAATCAGTAGATCATTGTTAACATCAACACTTGACTACAAACATCAACAGGTAATACATAGATTTGGCACAGATTCCGTACTCCACAGTTTGTTTACAATTTTTAAGTATCATGAACACACATATGCAGACCGTGTGTTTTGTCATCCTTGTCAAATCCCTGTGATAGAAATCTAGAGTTTAGAGTTTTTAAATTGTGATAATAACAATATACCATGAATTCAGTATCTGTCTGGTGTATGGTTAAATCATACTCCTTCAGTGCATGTATAACTCAAAACAAATTTCATTAAGTCCTTTAAAATAACAAAAAACACACTGAAGAGGAGGTAAACATCACTTTTGATGACTATTTTTCGTAAAATAGTTAAAATGTAGATTAAGTTCATATAGCACACAAAATTATGATTTTTTTTCTATCATCAAACTTTGTATCTCCTGAATATTTGTAACTTGTAGAAAAGCTTATATACAGAAATTCACACTCCACTTTGACTGCTTCTATTTACATTTCACAATGTTGTATTATCAAAAACATGTACCTAATATCTTTCATTTCAGATCAAAAAACATTCCAACTATATCAACTCATTTTTCACTGCAGTTAAGCAGATCTGTTTGTGTTTAAATTATGAAAGAATTTGTAAATAAATATCATATATATATAAATTACACAACACTGATGCTTATATAAGTAAATATGAATTATTATGCAATAATTTTGAAAACAACTTAATAAAATATTTTACAATCTTTGATCAATTAGGCTTTGACTTAGGATGATTAACCACTGCAGTTTGATTAAAATACCCTTAGGAGTTCAGTGGGAAAAGTTATACAGTCAATCAGCTTATTTGATCACTTTAAAACCCATCTGACATAATATCATATGTATCTCTAAATCCAATTAAGTTCAGCATTACACCAGCTTATACTGATTCCAATCAGTCCATTCCTTGCAAAAATAATATTTCAAGAAAATTTAACAATTTGCTATATTTAAGCTATCTTTTCAGCTGGAGTTGACCAAATTAATATAAATTATTTGCAGGCAGACAAACATGTGCTATTATTGATTAAAATCTGCTCATCGTTTTGGTGATGTGTTGATTATTTTTACAGCAATTTTGAAACCTGATGTGTTCTGTCCCTAGAGGCATAATGCCACTGTATCTATATACTAGTTCATAATCATTTATTACATATTGCTAGCACTATAATTTGACTGAAATATTTGCAAAAGTTTAAATGAAAATTCTAATAAGAAGCAAATTTGTCTATTTTTCCTATTATATCTTTGGTCCAATGTAGGTTATAGTTTTTTGGGTGTAACTTTGGTCCCCTCTGTCTAAGGAAACAAATGGTGTGTACATGGTTTGGAATTACATGGGTACAGTGCCTTGGAGGACATGGTATACAACCTATCTCTAACTTCGTCTCAAAAAACATTCTCTTCATTTGTAAAACTTTTGATCTTCAAGCAAATTACACTACTAAAAACTATTTAGCTAATATCATGGTCTTTTATGGCACATTTAAGTACAATTGTCTTGTATATCTAAATCATCTAAGGAACATAATCATGTTTTCAAAAATGTCATCAGGTGTATGATTTTATACAGATTCAAGACCAATTTGAAATCAAGAATAACAGTAAATAGTCTTAATTAAGAGACAAAAATTACGCTTTCTGTCGTTCAACACTTGACTTTATAACTAACTAAAGGTGTCCATTTGTTTATGACAAAAATATGACCTTTCAAGTTTTGAGGTAAACAAAAATCTAAGTTAAAAAAAATGAACAAAATTTTAACTAAGCAACTGATTTCCTAACAAAAAGTAGCACAAAATATATGTGTGAAAATAAATCACAGGTTGTTCAACCTCTCATCTCATTTAAATCACAGGTTATTCAACCTCTCATCTCATTTAAATCACAGGTTGTTCAACCTCTCATTTAAATCACAACCACTGAATACAGTTTAACAGTTTCTACATAATGATCACATATCCTGTTTATTCTTAGAAAGATCTAGTATTAAGTCCATGTCTGGCAATGATCCCATCCACTAAGAATTGTAATTATAAAGTTAACTCTCTTCACTCACCCCTATTTTAACCTATTGGATGTCTACGTTTGTGTGTAAG
This sequence comes from Ylistrum balloti, assembly GCF_031769215.1. Classification (NCBI taxonomy): domain Eukaryota; kingdom Metazoa; phylum Mollusca; class Bivalvia; order Pectinida; family Pectinidae; genus Ylistrum; species Ylistrum balloti. Next base: position 39,916 of record NW_026782042.1, read on the forward strand.
TCTCACTGCATCATCATGTGCTACTCTCAAATCACCATCTTAGTGGTGTATATACAATATATATTTCACATCAATTTCAGTTTTGAAAATAAATGTAATAAATATGGAAAGTAAAAATTCATGGTGAACTCAGTGTTTAAAAAATTCAATACACTTAGGAATATCAAACAGATCAGATAATAAAAAGGCCCATCAGATGAGAAAATATTACGACTGAACTCGCTTATATAAACTTTTTATCTTACCAGTAAATATTTCTTTAACCCTTTCGGCGCCGTAAGCAACTAAAGTCAACATGCAGACAGGCCGCCGTAGGCGATTAAAGTCGACAATTTTTATATATTTATCATTAGCCAAGATATGCTTGTTTCAGTAATGCTGCCATTGTTTTCGGATATATCCCGGAAAATATTTGGCGCTGAGCTGTACATTGTAAAGATAATTGGCACCAAAAAATTTAAAGGAGATGAGTGTTCAATATGAAATGCAGATCAAGTGTTCAAAACTTGGGGATCTTAAAACTTCATAAAAAAATACAAACAAATAATAACAGTATCAAATTGACCTCTTTAAATTACCAGCCCAGTGCTTTACTTATGTTGCTTTCTAAAAATTTCAAATGCATGAAAGATAAATACTGTAATAGGGGAGATAACTGCGAGACAGGGAAATTGAAAATCAGTGCAACTTGGTTTTGCTGTATCAATTCTGTATTCGATATTGCTTGCCTTAAAATGGAATCCCCGCAAATTCGTACTGCTGAAAAAAATTCCCTAAATTTCATCAAAACAATTCAGGTATATCATACATGCAGCATAACCATTCACAAGAACAGCAGATTTTGAAAGTTGGACTAGAACAAAGTTACTTGTATTTGTTTTTACATTGGAGGAGGCGGGGATTGGACTCCATCACGCGAACAAGCATGTTATCGATATAGTCCTCCATATCCTTGACATACTGGTCTTTACGGATAAGCTGGGCTTTGTGTGTGATTACCAGGTGAATGAGTTCCTGTAAAACAACAAGATAATAACTCATGATACAAGTCTTTATTCTTTAAGTTAATGTGACATTTTCATTTCCAAAAAGATGTAAGCTGTTTTGTTAACTCCTTTAAACATTTTTGCATTGTGTGAATTTGTAAATAAGAACAGTAACACAGGCTGTTTTTTTTTTGGGGGATGGTGGGGGAGGGAGCAGGGGGGATTACATTCTAAAATCAAAGCATAATGCTGTATGATCAGAGTCTGGATATCTTGTTAATAAATAAAAAGATGTGGACAGTTATATTTTGAAATCAATCAAATTACAAAAAAGAAAAAGATATTACCCCTATTTTACATCTGTGATAAGCATTGTAGAACCACACCAGTTGATTAGTATGGAAAATTCTATCTTACACAGAATTTCACAAAAATTTTAAAAAGTCAAAATCAGCTTAACTTTACATTGATGCCAGTCCACATAGTAATCAATTTTAAATTTGTTTGCCAAGGTGAAGAATGTCAGTTTTAAGTGTCCCTGAGATTTCACTTTACTTACCTCCTTTGTCATGTTTTTGTAGACAGCTATGAGGTCATCAGGTATTATGGTGAACTCTCGTGAGAACTGGGGTCGAAGGTCAGCTAATGATTCATCGTTATGACGATGAGGTAGTCCCTGCACAGTGTATCTTCGTCCTCCTATAATAAAGAAAGCAAATCTAATGCTTATCACAACAAATTTGAAAAAAAAAAAATTACACTGTGTATTTCAGATTGTTCATGTTTAGGAATATGCCACCACTATTAAAAGTAAAAACTATATAGTGCTGTGGTCCAATTACATCAAGATATTGAAATCCTGGTGAAAATCCCAATTATCTATACCTTGTTTATATAACTGGCGAAGTCGATCTCTCTTAGCCCTCCTCCTTACTCCATCTGGCTTTTCTGGAGAGCTGTCAAAAGAAAATTGTTGAATTGGGGTGATTTTTCGTCGATTTAGGGTCGATTTTGTCGACTCTTCGTCTCCATTAACCAAATCATTTTCTGCTGTTTCTTGGGGTTCAATAGTAGATTCTGAACTTGCATCCTCCTCATTACCATTATGATACACAGGTTCAGTACTTGATTCCGGAAAAGACGTTTCTGTCAATACTTTTCCGTCACTACTGTTATTTCTGCTCAAGGGTGGTGGTTCCTTTAAAACTTCTGACTTACTACCATGACTAGAATTACTTCCCTTGGAGTCTGATCTTGGCCTGTTTTCAGACCGTACTTTAGATTCTGACTTTCTCCGAACAAGAGGAAGTGCAATTTCTTTAACGCTTCCCTCTGAATCAGAATCTGATGAATGATGCTCATCGGAAATGTATTCTTTTGCACTTTTACGACTTTGCCGTCTGCTCGTTTTAACTGTCTCATCTTCAGATGAATCGGCATTGTCTTTCTGCATGATTTTGTAGACTTCACGTTCTTTTCGGAACATGGTCTCAAGATATCCTGGCTGTGAAGAAACTGGGGTGTCAAGGTCATCTGCTGATTTTGTTACCACAGCAACACCATTTTCATTGTCCATAGAGTAGCGTTTTCCTCTCGGGTGGGGCAGAGTCTGCGTACCCCAGTAAGATGGCGGCAAGGACTGCCGATTCCCCGGTCTGTTATATCTATTGTTGCTAATGTCCACCTCAACTGACAAAACATAAATTGTACATTAATGTCCACAGCAAACTTCCTTTACCACAATCAATTATTTTACTGTTGTACTTTTAAGCATTGTCTCAAATCAAAATTCAATAAAAATGATTTCCAATCAGGTCATTACATTATATTTCTATGTGAAAAAAAAAGTGTTTTTTTATTCCTGTAAACTGTGTTTAAATTCAGGAAATTATTTCTGTATTTTAAATTTTTTAAATGATTTTATTTGCATCATTGACCTGATTTTCTATCATAAATTTTCACAGATTCAACTTTCCAACTCTGTAAAACACTTGGTCCCATTTGTTAAAAAGCTGGTTAGAGATAACTAGTGGTCAATGAAAATTAAATAAAATTGATTCTTTATCATTTAACAGCTGTATATTTGTTGAGACAGGTCAAATTGATATACTTTCAGTGCTAATATTGCCTTTAATTCTCTTGTTTTTCCAGCGGCAGCAATTTTAGTTTTTCGTTAACTACCTGTATAACTAACATTAGAGCAACCACTGCCAAATAATCTACTGCTCGATATTTTATTTATACTTAAGAAAATAAATACCATAACAAGTCACATACAAGAAGCTAATGAAAAATATTGTTCTTTGTAGAGACAAATATTTGTCTTAAATACAGGGCAGATTTAAACAGTATCTATGCTTTAGTGGTGAATATCCTGGTCTAACCTAAGAGTTTAGATAGGGGGTTGGGTTGTCCTTTCATATCTATGACATTACGTCAACAAATCAAAGCATTTAGGCAACAAAAACACATACCTAAGGAGGCTGACAAGAGACCTTTCATCTCCTTATTGATTAGACTGGATAGGGGAGGGGTGATGGAGGTGGGCAGGGGTGGGAGGGGGGTGATGGGTGTGATTAGACTGGATAGGGGAGTGGTGATGGAGGTGGGCGGGGGTGGGAGGGGGTGGGGGATGGGTGTGATTAGACTGGATAGGGGAGTGGTGATGGAGGTGGGCGGGGGTGGGAGGGGGGGTTGATTAGACTGGATAGGGGAGTGGTGATGGAGGTGGGAGGGGGGGGTTGATTAGACTGGATAGGGGAGTGGTGATGGAGGTGGGCGGGGGTGGGAGGGAGGGGGGGGGGGTGATTAGACTGGATAGGGGAGTGGTGATGGAGGTGGGAGGGGGGGGTTGATTAGACTGGATAGGGGAGTGGTGATGGAGGTGGGCGGGGGTGGGAGGGGGGATGATTAGACTGGATAGGGGAGTGGTGATAGAGGTGGGTGGGGGTGGGAGGGGGGGTTATTAGACTGGATGGGGGAGTGGTGATGGAGGTGGGCGGGGGTGGGAGTGGGGGGGGGAAGGTGATTAGACTGGATAGGGGAGTGGTGATAGAGGTGGGCGGGGGTGGGAGGGGGGGGTGATTAGACTAGATAGGGGAGTGGTGATGGAGTTGAGCGGGGTTGGGAGTGGGGGGCGGGGGGGGGGGAGGTGATTAGACTGGATAGGGGAGTGGTGATGGAGGTGGTGGGGAAGTGGGGGTTGGAATGCCCTGTGTTTGCAAACTTAATTATTGATCACTTTGGGTTGAGACCTCCACAAGGCTTTGTTATTTTGTTATTTCAGGAAACATACCAGGACTATGTTCCTGTTCCCGCTGACGATCAAGGACCATACTTCGACTCCTGTGCATGATGTTCTCTGCCTGTAGCCAATCACAGGACATAATGATAATTAGTAACAAAAATAAACAACACTATAAAAAATAACAAATAAAAAAAATGACAAGAATCAGCTATATCTTGTCATGTTGGAATTGTGTGTTTGTCATTAAAAATCTTGCTCATTGTTAAAAATAAACAGAACTGAAAATAATGATCATTTTTCTTCTATAGGGCTTTATGGCATTGTTAGCAATGATTAGAATTAACATGATGTTATGAAATTTAACAAAATCTGCATTATCTGATCTTTACAACAATTAAACATACCTCATGATGAACTGGTGGGTAATTTTAAACAAGAATTTCATTACATACACATGATTTTTCCTAGCACCAGTTCAGGTAAGACAAACAATGAACAAGTTGCATGCATAAAGTCAAACTTTGATCATAACTATTAGGGATTTTAATTGTGCTGAAAATCTGGAGAAAGAAAAACCAAGATGCTTGACAACATTACACACACTGACCTTCACCAGTGATATGTTGGTTATAGTAATTAACTTCAATATATAAGTATATATGATAAAGCAATATTACATTGATTAATTAATGTTTTTAAACAATTTCTTCGATAAACTGTAAAAGATTTGTAAACCAGAATATATGTATATAGGTAATATTACAAAGTTATATAACTAAAATGAAACTGTAATTGTTGAACGCTGAAATCTGATGCAAAATATCACAACAACCAACATTAATAAGAATGTAAACAGTCGACCACATACACACCACATATACGTAAAATGAATATATCTTAGTCTATTAGCAAACAATATATAAATAGAAATATTTAAGTGTTATGTTTTTATGATAAGTTAAACACTGACAGTTCTTAACTAATTAAGCAAGCTACTAATTAACCAATCACCACATCATTACTATATGTATATAGTAAAAACTAATCAAATTTTTTGAAGCGAACTTTCACATGTAGTTAGAAAATTAAGGAAATGAAGAAATGCAAAGCAAACATTCTACAAGTTCATAAAGTATTATCGATATCATGCAAATAGAATTGAAAAAAAAATGAATAAAAAATAAAAAATCAACATGCATTAAAAATAAATCTTGTTTTTAATCACCTACATAATTTCTGAAGGTACTTTTTTCCCTTTATAATCAATATCAAATTTTTTAATTAAAAGAAATTCAATTTAAGGACAATATTCCATTTATGAACATACCGACGGGAATATTTCACAATAAAAAGAGTTTTTTATTTCATGACAATGCTGTTTTAGTAACCATGACAACAATGCTTATTTCTGCCTCCATATTCCTAAAGAGTTACCATGAAAACTAAACATTTTATGTATATACTGACCACTGATAAATCGTCCCACTGAGGTGGGGGGATATCTACTGCTGGGAAGTTAGCGCCGTCAACAGAGGCAGATCGTGCTGCCCCCTTGAGTTTCGTGGAGCCATCAATAGTTACGGAAGATGGAAGGTTATTAGCCTGGACAACACAATCAAGATTAAAACAAACATGGTTAGCATGGACAAACGTGTTAGTGCAAATCATGATTTTAGAAATGTATATTTGAATATGTATGAATTATACAAGAACAAGTCATTGAATGATTGCCATCTAACGGCCCTTCGACTGCAAGAGTCATTGTTGTAAAAAGTATTTGGACGACTGTATGAAGTGGTAAATTAAAACACTTTAAGTTTGAACAAGTTAATTACGGCTGAATCATCACCTGAACTTTTATCTTATTTGTTTTTGATATAATTACAGATATTTGGACACACAGGTTTCATACATTTGTCACTAATTATGAAGGTTTTGCTTTAAGCCTCATAATTTTTTATCAGCAACTTGAAAAATAATATTAATTACTTTGGTAATAAGGAAAGACAAATACATGACTAACACGTGTGCATGAATAAACTCTTTCACTTTGTATTTTTGACCTTTGGTGTTTTACACTGCATTACATAGTGTTATCTATCACGGGTTTACACTGTGACACAAACAAATTCTAATTCTTTTCTGGACAGAAATAATTGCGTTAAAAATTTCATAAGTTCATTATCTTTCACAACTTTGAAAATTACTTATGCATATATGTACAATATAACCAGAATCTTTTATTACTTACTTTAAGATTTATCATGACTATATGTTTGGTTTTACAAAAATATAAAGCTGAATGTGAGTTCACAAGTTTTAGATAAAAAATTACACTTATATACAACAAAACAAAAATCATAAAAATCAAAATAGGATTATTAATTGAAAATGGTTCATGACAGTGAACAGAATATATGATATTGATATACACAGGAAGGAGTATGTTTTCCATGCACATATACAATCTAGGATATATTCTTCATGCATAGAATATATATATGATGTATATAAAGCTACAATGCAATTAGCATATAAATATATATATATATATGTATATATACAGGTATACTGATTTAGAATTCTAACTATCAATAGCATTTTTTCTAGATTTAAATATTAGAAAATGTATATCTATATGTTAAAGACAAAAATATGCAAAGTCCTTGTTAAGTCTGCATTGTATAGAAAATAATATACGTTGACCTACATTGTGTTATTTAATGTTTAAAGACGTACATTGTGTTATTTAATGTTTAAAGACGTACATTGTGTTATTTAATGTTTAAAGACGTACATTGTGTTATTTAATGTTTAAAGACGTACATTGTGTTATTTAATGTTTAAAGACGTACATTGTAATGAATAAACAAATTTTATTTATTTCGGCCTGATTTATCTATTAATTATTTGGACTCAAATAATGCTAGGAAAACTATGTTATGTGGACTGTAGTTGTACAACAAGCACACAGAGTAATACTCAATCAACACCTGACCGCTACAGAACATTCCCCCAACCCTCTCCTCTATAGGCTTTTACATTGTAATGATTTATGAATTTTCTAAAAATGGTAACAGTGACCTTGACCTTGACCCAAAAACTCACACTTTTCTAAGATAATTTGATGCTCCTTGAGTTTGTAAAATTTGATAAGGATCTCAAAAGGACTGGTGCTGCTAGAGTGCCAACAATGATTTTCTAAAAACAGTTACAGTGACCTTGAACTTGGTCCAAATACCATTCCTCTCAAATTTGTCCAAGATATTTTGATGTTCTTAACAAATGTGTGACGTTTGATGAGAATCCCTCAAGAAATGGTAGAGTGCTGACATAAACTTTCACAGATGCAGGACGTATGGATGGAGAAGAAAACTAAAGCTTTCCTGGTCTCATCAATAAGGGACTGAAAAATCTTGTATGCCAACCAAGAAGGTTGTAGACAGATCATCTACACCACCAGCTGTTGTTTAGAGCATTTAATGCCAAGCTAAGAACTGGTAAGACTTTCTACGTTATGAATGGAAACCACACTTCTATTTTAGCACATTAAAGCTGATCATTTCTCATGAAGATTTATCAATTTAAATTTCATGAATCTTTTCACTCAAAATTTTTTTTATGTAATTTATAATCAATAACGATCTGTACAAAGATAAATAACAAAATGGTGTTATTTGAGCTGAATGTGATACTATCCATCTGTTGTGAACATATGAGTACCCTGGTATGTGTTTCCCATATGTCCTATGTGTATTCGTCCTGTTTTTAAATATTCCTACATACAGTTTTACTTTCCATTTACATTTAAACATTATGTTTAAGTGACATGATCACACCAAATCTTTCAATTCTACTCCAATCTACTGTATCCAGTGGAATTACACATATTTCCAAGGACTCACATGAATACGTCCTCCTTCAGAAGTAAATGCAGAGCTGTTTCTTCTTTTATCAGCCGCTGTCTGCTGCAAAGGATTCTGGGATTCCCGCAAGGAACGACTTCGTTTGAACTTGTCACCAACTTTTAAACCTAAAATATAAAGATATCAATTGAAATCACATTTTGCTAGCAATATGTTTGTTGTTTGTTATTTGTTCATTGGGTTTGTTTTCTCTTGAACAGCCAGGGTCACTTTGAGGCAGGGTTTTCTTACAGTAGCTGGTAGCTACCTTACTGAACAAAATATGGGAGGTCTGTCACATGCTGTCCTGAACAATCAGGATAAAGTGACTTACCCAAAGTCATCACACCAGCCTGTTTCTCAGCTTCCTGAGAACACACCTGGGATCTTCTCCTGAAGCTATGTACACATACAGTGCATATACCAATTCTGTTTACACTCCTTTCATAAATTTGTGCTGTATCTTGTAAACTATAACTTGATTGAAGTAAAGCCCAAAACAACAAATTTGGTATGAAAAAGAATCGAGAGGAACAGTCAATCTTAAAGGTATAAACAATTTTCCTCATTTGATTTATGTAATGGTATTACTGTGAAAATTCCAAAATATCATAAAAAATTATTTGTGCAAACAAAGATGTATAAAGATGCAAAGGGGTTTGGTATTATAGTAATTAAAATCTACCAGATAAGTCATTTTCTCTGTATCAAGAAAGAACTTACCAACAGCTGATGCTATTGACTTCAAGGAATTAGAAGACAATTTCTTCAGTGCTGGATTAGCCTCTTCCGGTGCCTTATTTTTAACTTGAAATGTCAGCTTGACCTCTAGTTCTCCTCGGTTCTTATTGTCTGCCGCTTTATGAGGTTTTCCACGAAGTTTTACCCATCTAAAGTAATATGTACAGCAAAGAATTTAACAGTCTATTCTAAAATAAACCTGGAAAGAAGGGAAGCAAGGTTGGGGGTGGGAGGGGGTGTGTGAGGGGTTGTGTGAGGTGGTGTGTGAGGGGTGTTTGAGGGGTGTGTGAGGGGGTGTGTGAGGGGGTGTGTGAAAGGATGTGTGAGGGTTGTGTGAGGGGGTGTTTGAGGGGTGTGTGAGGTGGTGTGTGAGGGGGTGTGTGAGGGGGTGTGAGGGTTGTGTGAGGGAGTGTGTGAGGGAGTGTGTGAGGGGGTGTGTGAGAGGGTGTGTGAGGGGTGTGTGAGGGGTGTGTGAGGGGGTGTGTGAGGTGATGTTAGGGGGGTGTTGGAAGGGTGTGTGAGGGGGTGTGTGAGGGGTATGTGAGGGGTGTGTGAGGGTTGTATGAATGGGTGTGTGAGGGGTGTGTGAGGGGTGTGTGAGGGGGTGTGTGAGGGGTGTGTGAGGGGTGTGTGAGGGGTGTGTGAGGGTTGTATGAATGGTTGTGTGAGGGGGTGTGTGAGGGGTGTGTGAGGGGTGTGTGAGGGTTGTGTGAGGGGTGTGTGAGGGGGTGTTTGAGGGGTGTGTGAGGTGGTGTTAGGGGGGTGTTTGAGGGGTGTGTGAGGGGTATGTGAGGGGTGTGTGAGGGTTGTATGAATGGGTGTGTGAGGGGTGTGTGAGGGAGTGTGTGAGGGGTGTGTGAGGGTTGTGTGAGTGGGTGTGTGAGGGAGTGTGTGAGGGGGTGTGTGAGGGGTGTGTGAGGGGGTGTGTGAGGGGGTGTGTGAGGGGTGTGTGAGGGGGCTGCATAACATATACCACTCTCTAATCAGGAAGTAGGCTTATAGCTGGATAACTGGACAACAATATACAGCATTTATTGGTATGTCTTCTTAAATTTCGATAAATATGGGTGAGCTTATTACCAGTTGTAACACAATTTCCAACAAAGATGCGCACAACAATAAGGGGGGGTTAGACCCTTGGATTTTGAGGATGATACATCTGTAGTTTTTTCCCTCACAAATTGAATATTTTGTATTGTACTGCATACAATATACTCACTGACTCTTTGGTCTGTCAAAAACCTTGTAATCTGACAGCGGAATGGTGGCGTAACCAATGAAATCATCAGACAATAACCCACGATGCATCACTGTCACTGTAATATCCTGATCCATGCCACCTAGTATGGATCTATCAAAATCAAGGGGAAATAACTCTCAGTCTTTTTCAAGATGTCTAATTCAATATCTATGGAGTAGGTTTATTATTTTTTTTATCACAATGCATATTACAACTTAATATATATATATATATATAATGAACTCAACGACATATAAGAGTGTGATGTCATAAATTATGACACCAACCAGGCAACAGAAATACAACTGTGTTATATGGTTCCATGTTTAAATACTGTCATGATTGCATAAAATCAAGTTTCATATTATAAATATAATCCTTAAATTTAACTGACATTGAGTCAAAATACCACAAATTGCTTATGAGGCTGTAATTTCCTACTGAAACAACAAAGATGATTGTCTAATACAGAACCAGTAGACTCTACTGTACAATGTACAATGAATACAGTATATTTCTAACCCCTATACAACACATGTATAATGCTGGACCTTATGTGTATATCCTAATTCATGAAGAAGCTTTAAATAAAACCTATGAATCTAACACACTGTTTGATTATCTTTTAAGAAAGCTTTATTTGAATAAAACCTATGTTTCTGACCCCTTAATTAATAAATATTTTTAAGAAATCTTTATTTGAATAAAGCCTATGTTTCTGACAAACTGTTTGACCAACTTGTAAACTGGACACAATATATTTTATTACTTAAGCTAAGAATGAAATCTCTATTTCCCAACATCCTGTCAATTTAATACATCATTAAAGTTTAAGCTGATGTTTTACAATACAACATCCTGTATAATTTTACCAATGTTATGACTAAATATATTAAGGTGTCTGATGAGACAACTCATTTCAACCAACTTGTTATGTCCTACATATATTAAGGTGTCTGATGAGACAACTCATTTCAACCAACATGTTATGTCCTAAATATATTAAGGTGTCTGATGAGACAACTCATTTCAACCAACTTGTTATGTCCCACATATATTAAGGTATCTGATGAGACAACTCATTTCAACCAACATGTTAAGTCCTAAATATATTAAGGTGTCTGATGAGACAACTCATTTCAACCAACTTGTTATGTCCCACATATATTAAGGTGTCTGATGAGACAACTCATTTCAACCAACATGTTATGTCCTAAATATATTAAGGTGTCTGATGAGACAACTCATTTCAACCAACATGTTATGTCCTAAATATATTAAGGTGTCTGATGAGACAACTCATTTCAACCTATATAATATTGGGTTCCACATTGAGAAGTTGGATTATACAAGTTAGCAACCAATGTATTGTGTTCCGAATTACATGTCAAAATAGACATGTTTACCAGTCTAACATATTTGTTGTTTCAGTGTAGTGATTTGTCATTCTTATTTTCACCAGGTTTTACTAGTGACAACTTCACACAATTGATGCGGAGATGCAACTGAATAGGAAAGTCTGAGCAAGTATTGTGTTGTTGTAAGTTATATTTACATTTTTTTTAAATTGGATGTGAAAATAAGACCATTTGATATTGAATAGCACAGTGTGAAATTGTCTGCCAATTTAAGCTTGACATTAACTCTCACATTTAGTTCCAATGACATAAAATGTCAGTTCCCACCATCCAGTGATTAGGAAACAGACATGTCAGATTCACCTAAAAATTCAGATTTAATTGACCACAAGAAATGAAAATAAAGTAAATCTACATATAAATCTATAATGTACATGTATACTGTATTTCAAATGACCAGAAGGTGGAGCATCAACATCTGGATTTCATGGTTTTATTATTAGTTCACATATATCTGATAGCTAGGCTAGCCATCATCAGAATGAACAACTATAGAGTTATTTACATAGCAAAGGTTAAAATTACGCCTCAGTTGTGACCTAATTACAATAACATTAACTGTATAGATGCTTCTAATATGTTATAAAATCTTACTTTACACTCATGATCATAAAATATGACAGCTCATTTTATACCACATACTATAACATGACAATGATATGATTTACAACCAGATGTATACAGCCAAACACAATTTTTATAAGTGTTTTTTGTTTTCGTTTTGTTTTTATTGTTTAATAACTAATTATTGAAATCTTAAAAAATGGCATCTTGTTTCTATGTTTTTGTCTATACATCGTCAAATTGATCCATGTATCAAGAATTTTATTAAATCATCTTGTCTATATATTCTGAAGCTTGCTTTAAAATTGGGCTAATATTTCACTGTTTATTCCACATCTTAGTTTAACACATTTAAGATATTTTACAGTCAGACAGTAAAATCTTGATCAGCTTTACACAGCGTAAACAATCATGTACTAGTAAACTTGTATACAATTAAGACTTCAATTACCTCCTTTTTAAGTCATTAGACAATTCAATACAAGTATATGTTCAACCGGAACAAAGCACATGTAGGTTTACATGTCTATAACATATACATTGGTGCATTAATTATGATATGTGTCAAGCAACTGCCAACAAACATTTGACCTTGTCATGAAAATGACCCTCATGGAGTGTTTCATGATAAAAACATCTATGTGTCATGCATTAAAATGTTGACAGTGAATTATCTGATTTTGACATTCTGGTCAACACCTTGATTCAATATAAACAAAAGAAATTCCTTTCACATGCTGATCAAAATTAATCCTGTAACTGGCACTACCATTATTAGAATACAGTATATAGATTGTCACTTTGTTAACTCCCTTGACTACAGTCAATTACTTATCAAAAATGGGCACAAACACCAGTGAGCTGCCACATCAGATTTGTATAATTATATAATTTCAATTATATACTTACAAGTCACACTGTTCAAACCATTCAGGGTTCAGAGCATTTTTGATGGTTGATGTCTGAAACTTTTCCTTGCCCAGTAAGATTGACACAAAGACATCTGTCAACTTCATCCCTAAAATCAATGAATCAATGGTATGTGTTAAGTCAGATTATGTCTGACTGATGACTTTATAGGTCCATGAACAGCCAGAGTCATATTCAGGCAGAGTAAGATGGTGACTACCTCACTAAACAAGATATAGGTAGCCTAATGAATGCCATCAAGGGCATTACAATTAGTGTCAAGGTTCAGTGACAAAGACCATTCCATCTGATAGCTTCCTATAAGATACAAACCACTATGGGTAGGCAGCATCATACTATACATCTCAAGATCTTCACCCCAGGTTACTAGGCAAATGTTCGAACTGACTAACTTTTTTACAATCCCTTTACGTCACCAGCTATTTCGTCCTAAATACTCGAGGATTTACACTCATAGTCGCTCTCTGTACCTTTGGCACATTTCCTGGCAAAATTGAAGACAAAAGCAAAGTAATATGATTGGTCTAGAGCAGCATCCAAATGAAAAAACTTACCAATCATGGACAGATAATCTTTCATGAAGATTACAATGGAGTGACATCCAGCTTCAAAGCCAGTACAACATACCATTCTGCTACCTTAAGATTTGTTTGTGTACATAAGTGGATCAGACTAGCCTTCTCGTCATCTCCACAAGGTGTCGCAACTGGAACCTCCAATTTTACCATGATATGTATACATTCCAGGGGTGCAGAGAGCAAATATTATCTTAAAACCTGGACTGCTGGAGTATTAATGATGCAATAATCTACCAATATAACAGACCTTTTTGATGTATCAGTTTACTAAAAAATTCATAGCACCAATTATCTTTGACGACAAAGCCCATGCAAGTTGAAAACCACTAGTCTAATTTAATCGTTCCTTTTAATTTTTTGCGTTTTTCTATCCATGAAAGTCTAGATAACAGCTTTAAGCAACATACATGTATGCTACGCTGGACAAGTGGACTTGTAATAAATTGCCATTATATTACAGGTTCTGCTGACCAAGTACAAGAATAACAGTCCTCTAGACAATGACAAAGCATTTTCAGGAATGATGAATTTGATTTATTTTTTTCAATTTATAAATATAATCCATTGTAAATCATTCTACAAACTTTGTACTGAACAGCAAAACAGCCTGCCATAATGATATGTTTTAATCAAATATGACAAGTTATCAAAGAATTCAAAATTGTACTAAATGTAGATTTTCAAATCTGTTTTTTTTTTTGTCTTTCTCTCCTGAAATATTGTGCTTACCTCCCTTGCCTTTTGTTAACAAATTCCGTCCGCGCAAAACTATAACAAATAAAATAATTGAACAAAAAACATTAATATAATAAACATACAAATGAATGATGTAGATAGTTACAGTACATCTCCCCCAGTCTTTATCATGCTATATATTCATCACACACACATAAATACTTCGTACATGTACATGTCTAATGCTACAGGTGGTTACCATCTGTTTCTATTGCAAGAGTCAAGGTGACTATATAAACACGGGATGTTCTTTATGATTTCTCTCTTTGCTAAAGAATTTTCTCTTGCTTATGTCTCCTTTTTCATTGCCTTGCATTTGAGTTCCAAACAATCACAAGGAGGGTTTCAGGAACATATCACAGTCTCCCATAAAAAGCATTTCATCCCACATACTCTGGGAGGTCATTCTTAAATTACACCAGCTGTTGATAATATGTTTAACAAAATACCAAATTTAAACCTTAAACATACAATATTGTGCATTTGATTATATTTAATACATTTTTTTCTTAAAACGTTATATTAAACAGAATTAAAAGGAGCAACTTTAAGCTGTAACAAATAATCCTTAACCATTGATCTTATTCTTTCCAAAATTGATCAAATAAAAAACAGTCTGCAAACACAAGAAACTCTTTTTTTTTCTATGTATGAAATATCACGTTGTGAAAAAATTATGAGAATTTTCTTTAAATTTTGGTGACATATGACATTTTACAAAAATCTTGTATAGATGCATAACCATTACATGTATAAATTAGTATCAGTGAACATACACTAACACCAGCTACTCATCAGAATTCATTCCTAAAACCTGTAAAGGTTACACATTGTGAACATACACTAACACCAGCTACTCATCAGAATTCATTCCTAAAACCTGTAAAGGTTACACATTGTGAACATACACTAACACCAGTTACTCATCAGAATTCATTCCTAAAACCTGTAAAGGTTACACATTGTATATAGTTACTGTCATTATTATTCTGCTTTAATTCAATTAAATCATCACAGTCCTTCAAGCCATAAGTTTCAATACTAGCATTAATTAATATCTAATGTAATTATAAGCAAGATTATGACTCTAGACCCATTAATCATCAATGTAACCTTACACTCTCGGCCGTGATAACCTCATTCCGCGCAACTCATTCGGACACACCCCCTTCATCTGCTCAATGTTATGTGTACATGACATTGTACAGTTATACACAATGCATATGTCAAAGAGTACTTACACTGTTTCATAAAACCTTATTAGAGTATAATGATGTGTCTCTTTATACCAGATAAATACTTCTACACACAGTCATGTCAATATCAGACATTCGAGGTGTGAAAGACGGATAAGGTCATTCATCAACAAATAACCTAACACGCACACAATACACAGCTACACACACGTAAATTTACCTGTAAATTGAACATGTGTCGGATTCCAAGACATCTTGTAAATATTTCCGAAGAAACTCCCTCAAACAAGTGCCACTGACACAGGACTTGTACTGCGACAGTAAGAAATTCTAACTTTGTGCAATGGTCTTAAACAAAACAGCTGATCACAAAATCTCCCCTGGCCATTCTCGGGCAGGAGCGAAATGATATCATTTCAGAAATATTTCATCCGCTTCGAAGGTCTTCTGTCGGGCGATCAACTATATTGAAGACAAAACTTAATTCCGATATGTTTATCTGTTGGTCACGGTGTCCACCAAGCAGAAGAATATATCTTAACACACCTGTGATTACTACGTTTGGTTGTTGATTTGCACCTGTCCAATATGAAAACAAACAGCATGCGACTTCCTGCTTTCACTGTGCGACATCTATCGGTGACAGTCATGAGAAAATATCATAGTTATCGCCCGTGGCGAAATGACTTCATGATCTGGCCGGTTAACAGGTGTCAGTATAATCATAGAAACAGGGTCAAAAAAGCATTCTAACATAAAAAAAAAACACAAATCGTACAGAAAATTTATCCAGGATTGATTCATTTTGAAGCAGTGATTTAAAGGTCAAATATTCTGCAAAATATTTAGACATATGTGAATATTGCTCTGGAATTAATAAAAAAAAATGTCGTAAACCAAGACGTATATAATATATTGCGTTCTAAACTAATTGTTATGTAACGCATTTCTTCATTGGGTATTTTTTATGATCAATTAGGGGAGGGTATGCTTGTTTTTATGCATACACTAGAGATTAGAGGTTGAATTTTGGTTTTAACAGGAAGTTTTGTGTTGAAACTAAAAGTCATTATCTAATTATTTACAGTAACCGACAGATTATATAATACATGTACATCGTATTCGAAACAATGTTAAGCTGGCAATATTGAAAAATATACCCTCCATTATTATTATTTCTTTTATTTCCTCCAAATGTGAAGAGTTATACAAAAAGAACATATATACATTGACATTGCAGAAAATGATTGTGCGTTTGTACACACGTATACACATAAGAAACATTTAAATTACTACAATGTAAACAATAGACACAGAGTTTACGTATGCAAAATATATATATACAACAACTCCTAAAGTTAAGAAAATAAAATTATTTAAGCTAATCCTTACAGTTAAATCCAATACTTATTACAACCATAGGATTTAAGACACGAATATTTCATTTTGAAGTCGAAATGACCAAACATTACAATTAAATAGCATGATAATGTTGTAGGATTCTGATGATGAAAATTATTGAGTTTATTCTAAAATCCTCTAGTTCAAATGGGGATATATCGCAGTTGATAATACCCCCGAGAAGAACATGTATTAATTGATAGTTAGACAATTCATTAAGGTAACCTACCAAATTTATGTCTTTCACTGTGCTGAGTAAGCACCAGAGCTGGTCTCGTAAACTCTCAGTGTGAGCACATTCGAGCACGCTATGAATAATGACATCTTTATACATGAAGCCACAGTAGTGACACAGGTAAGTATTTTCATTTTCGCACATTTCAATGTTTAGTTTAACAATTCGTTTGATATAAACACCATGTTGTGGAAAACGTAGAGCAAGTTTCCAAACCGGGGAAGGATGTATAGTGTAACGTAAGAGAATAAATCGAGAAAAATCACGATCTACGTACATTCTTCCACATAATCTAGTTTCTTCATATTTTCTAACATGACCATTAATTAAAATCTTCCGTTGTGATTTGTTAGGAAATAAACCAGTTTTCATTAATTCACTAAGAACATCGTACAAATTGTATTTTTTTAGAATATAAACAATATCAGGCACAATTTCCTCTACTAAAATGGATCAGACTGAATTCAAATAACCGTTTAATAAAAAATCTCGCGTGTTAAATAACCTACATTCATTAAACAAATTCTACCAAGAAATTGCATTTTCTTTATACTGATATATACTTCAATCGAAAACCACCCAAGCAAAGATGTACACATGTCCGTTCTAGTTCTTAAATTGAAACCTTGAATTGATTTAACAATGAAATTCTGTGCCTTTTCTAACATATAAATTTCTCTTTGCTTTAATTGCCACAATTCACAACCATACAATGCTGAAGGGTAAACTTTAGACTTTACTATTTTTGCAGTAGTAAGAGGATTGAGCGTATATGGATGTGCCCCAGAACGAATCAAAGACATTACTCCACACTTCAACTTAGAACAAGCGCGTTCTGTGCGTTCGATATTATTATTTTTGCTGTTCAACAAAACACCAACATGTGTAATACTGTCAACAATTGATAATTTCGAACCATACAGAGTCACATCACACGATGCACTTGACTGATTTTTTTAAGTGAAAACAAGGATCTTAGATTTAGCGGAAGAAAAAGTAAGTCTCCACTTTCGGCTCTATGACTCACAAACTGAGAGTAAATGCTGAAAATTGTAAACGTTGTTACTAAAAAGACATATATCATCGGCTTGTGTGGGTATATTGACACGTGAGGAAAACACTACTGACCCTTTTCCGCTAGATTCGACATTATTTAGCAGATCATTTATAAAAACCAAAATACAATATCGCAGATAACGACCCACCTTGTAAAATCCCTCGCTTCATAGTTATATAATTAAAACCGTTGAAAACGCCTCGACTGGTAAAATGAAAGTACATCTGGTACATAATATTCCACGTTCTCCTTTTAATACCCAAGTTGTAAAGCTTATAGAATAGCCCGTCTTGCCAGACACAATCGAAGGCTTTATTACTATCTTAAAAGGCAACGAACACTTCGGCTGCATAGTCTAGATTATAATTGATGCTTTCCTATAAATTAAAGGACGTACACAAACAACATAATTTTTTGCGATAGGCTGACTGGTGCCGGTTTGGAAATGAGTTTGACTATAGGACTGCACCTAAACGGGTAGACAACAATGACTCAAATATTTTGAAAAATGCAGGAATTAATGTTATGCCCCTGTAGCTGTTTGGATCGTCCTTCGGTTTCCGATTACCTTTGTACAGTGTAATTATCGTGCCCAATTTTTTGGAATATATTCATACTTAACAATAAGATTAAAAAGATATGTTATATGTGTGACAAGTGAACTGTTACAGTATTTAACATGCTCCTACACAAGACCGTCTGGACCACCTGACATTTTTGTTTTAAGACCTTTACATATCGAATAAACCTCTTCAAATGTAAACTCATTTTCTAGAAGGGTATCTTAGTCAGTTTTGATGTTTTCCTTAATTGTCAATATATCATTTTGAACATGATTGAAAGTATTATCATCAAACATTTCGTTACTTTCACTTTCAAAAAGCTTGCCAAAATGTTTATCCCATGCATTTACGATTTACTTTTATATCACTGCCAGAATAGCGTTTGATCAACTTCACCGGACTGATCAATTTCATCAAATTGCCGACTCATATACTCGTTGAAAGCACTCCTAAGTTTAGTTCTAAAAATACTTTTGCATACTTTTCAATCTAGAAAGTAAACGTCATTACCCCTACATTAACCGTTATCTTTCCACAATTTCCTTTAAAACAATATTTTGCTGTGAATCTGTTTGTTCCAATATTAATAAAACATTTTTCAAACTTTCATATTTGGGTCAATCTCGTCATTCGATTTGATTTTTTTGGAACAGTAATTTAACTGAGCTCAGACTCTACAATAAACTTGTAATTGTTAATTTGACCATAATTCAATGCTTTCCGCCAGTTATATTTGGCATTACTGTGGGAATGTCGATAATACAATAGACTGGGAGGTGATCTGATGAGTTTCCACCATCATCTAAGACTTCAGATTTTCTTACCAAATCTAACATACCACCTTCAACAACAATATGGTCTATCTTTGTACAGTTGCCAGAGACAGGACAGAAAGTGTATTCAGGCCCACAGCAATCATCTTGTCAGGCCCACAGCAATCATCTTGTCAGGCCCACAGCAATCATCTTGGACATTAACAGATACTAAATTATTTCTACTAAGAAAAGTTTCAAAATCACCTGATCTCGCGTTACTGGGAAAATGATAACGTGGGCCATTAATTTTCACGTTAAAGTCTCCAATAATAATAACCCTCCTTTTCCTGAATATACGGATACAAGAGATTCTAATCTATCTATAGTCTCCTTGAAAACATCTAAGTGTCTTAATGATGCAGGCATGTATACCGAAAAAAACATGGATGTAATTACGTTCAGATTCCTGAATCTCCATGCCAACCATTCAAGGGCAATCTATAGTAATTTCCTGAACCCTTAAACTAGATTT
This sequence comes from Ylistrum balloti, assembly GCF_031769215.1. Classification (NCBI taxonomy): domain Eukaryota; kingdom Metazoa; phylum Mollusca; class Bivalvia; order Pectinida; family Pectinidae; genus Ylistrum; species Ylistrum balloti. The sequence continues at coordinate 59,999 of NW_026782042.1, forward strand.
GTACAGGATGCAAACGCCAGCTCTAATATTGCATTTATACCGAAACGGGTGTACCTCTTGGACTGGTTTTTATAATGCATAAATAACCGGATTGGATGAAGGTATAAAAAAGGACAAATGATATTCCCTTATCCAATGTTCTGAGAGACTGCAAACATCAATTTTACGGTCTTCCAAACACTTTAACAAATATGGTGTACCTGACATTATCCCTTTAATGTTCCAGCACATTATGGTGAGGTTATTACACATTTTGTTCATGATCGTTTGTAAAGACATTTCTGGGTAGCCATGGACGAACACTAACACCGTCAGGCCAGAAGGATTGATCGTGCAGCTTGTTGTGTTCATCGTCAAAAACGTTCACTTGTGCTGATGCAGTTCTTTTCCAGCTTCTCTCGAAGTATTGCAAGAATGTCACAGTGACGTTTTTTTCATAAAGGTAATCGCGCATGCCACTTTCAGATGACTGTTGTTTGTTAATGTCATGTACGTGGTACCTACGTGTTCTTCTGTTGTAGTTCTTTTGCTGTTTTGGGTGCTGGTTGCACACCGACGACGGAAAGTGTACAGGCATAGATGACGTTCCCTGGCGTTTGGACGGCGTGTTGTCAATTTCCGCTTGCTCTTTAACAATTGTAGAATAGGTCCTTTGCTGAACAGGCGTTCTACGTGCCTCTGTATTACCGGCGGCTGCCGGTACATTGTTAGGAAGTTGCTGAACATCATTAGCAGCTGCTTTGGAAGAGTTCTCTCCTGTTTGAGGGTGCGGATCAGACAACGGACTCTATCTGTTGCTCACCTCGATTTGGTAAACGTCACGTGGAGGTTTTGTTATTTGTGCTGCCGTTCGTTCCTTGTTTTTCATGAGGCGTTTTACTTCGTTCAACTGTTTTGTGTGTATCTGATGTTTTCAGTAAGAATTTCATCACATGAATGTCGTCTTCACATTGCTTTGCCGTTTGTCCAACGTGTGACAGTCTGATGTATGTCTTTCATTGATGTTTTTATGTAATTGACACTTCCGTCAAGCTCTGAGATATGTTTCCCCATTCCTAACTTTTCTTCTCTCATATACTGGATTCCACACGACATGACATTGACGCTTTTTCTGAGTTTTTCATTTTCTGGTATGTTTTGCTGAAGTGTTTTATGAATGTCATTATTTTCTTCTGTTAAAGTGTCGATTTGTATTCTCATTGTTCTTAGTTCCTCGATGTAATGTTTGTTTTTATCTTTTGGCTTTTTTCTTTCACTTTTTAAATCAAAGATTTCTTTTCTCAGGTTGCCCATTTTTGTTGAAAAAGTAGTGTTTTTGGTTTGTATGTCTAACAAGTCCGATTAAGTGTCACAATAATCTCTTTCAGTAGTTTCGTGCCTCCTTCGTCGGTCACTTGTTGAGTTTTGGATGGTTGATCATGAGTTTTTCTTGTTTTAGGAACTATCGCACACAGATCTTCCGTGTACTCACCTATGATGGCAAGCCCTATGTAGGCTGAAACATATACCTTTATAACTACGACTGCACGGGTGTCCGAGTCCAAGCCTGACAAAATCACTCATCCATGACGACCCCATTCTACCTGTGCGCCCACGTGCTTACGACTAGACTAGCTTTAAGGGGACGGGTTTTTTTTGTTATTATAAGTATTTTTTTTTTATTTTGTTTAGAAAGGAAACATTTAAATACGAAATGAAGTGTAATTATCAAATTATCCAGCAATTAAAGAGGCGTGTATATATAAATATAAACTTTATTAATTTTACAACAATTGCGAAACAAGTTATGTCAACTTATACTAATCACTCTTGTTGGCCCGGATGTAAGCGCGCGAGGGGTCTTATTGTGGGAGGAAATCGGAGTACCCGGGGAAAACCCACGTGATCGGGTAGGTGACCCCTTACCTTTTCACGCCCGTTCCGGGAATCGACCCCCGGTCGGCTAGGTGAAAGACGAGTGCGTTACCACTGCGCCACCCGACCACCCTAAATAAGATAAGAGGTGTGTATAGTTCACACTTGTCCTGGTAAACTACAGGGGTTCTCAAATGGTGTTTTACTGGCGTGTCCTTTGAAATAAATGACCATATGCAATCATATAATAAAATTTGATGTTCTTATTCAATAGATATTGTTGAACTGAATCGTAACACTAATTTTTATAATAATAATTGATGATTGTTATTTTTTGTTTGTGATTATGAACATGGACATCTATGCTATGATGGATTTAAATTCAAAATGAGTCCGATGTGTACTGTACTATTACGGACTAGCAGATGTGTAACCTCGATGTAGGCTACGACAGATACCTATATAACCATGACTGTACGGCTCTCCCGAGTACCTACTTAGTCCGTATTAGGACAGAATGTAATTTGATAAAAAAAAATCACTCATCCATGACTGGCCCTATTCTACACGTGGGCTCTCGCGCCTACGACTCGAAAAGCGCTAAGGGGACGTAATCCATGGTATCCCGTATTAATAGCTGCAAATGAAAGAGAGGCAGACACGAGGAACTCTATGCTACTGATGTCAGTGAACAGTCCCTCAGGTCAACCATGTACTCAGTTCCTTGTAAGGACAGATTGGACTCTGATAAATCGCTGATCAAACAACATCCTATTGGTGGGAAAGCTATTGGGCTTTTGGTAGGAAATGGTAAGTTGTCGCCCTTGATGATGACCATTTTTGAAAACGGGAATTTATTTGATCCAAATATTTGATACTCGAACAAACCATATTTTCTGTGATTGGAATAATATGAAACGAAAAGAAAAAGTTACATTGGAGAATTAGAAAGACGCCATTTGAAATGATTAAGTGACGTAAAAGATCTCCATTTCCTCTGATGAAACACACGTATTCACCAGTTACAACAACAAAATCCCATCCCAAAATAATCCTGGCTGTTCACGGTAGAATAAGCACAGCAAACAAGCATACAAATCATGTGAAATATACAGAATTATTTTACTTTGATAGGAGAAATACCAACATGAAAAAAGTTGGTTTAGTTTAGTTCAAACATATCGTTTCCAAATCAACATAAGAAATTTTAGCTTTCCAACCACCTTTTATTTTTAGTTGTAAACGTATTTATAAAGGGTAAACGTTTGAAATAAAATAAAAGTATCTTTAAACTAAAATATTACCGTGTCAATACATTTATATATATATTATTGAAATATAATAGATAAAGTATGCGATGAGTCAAAATATCTGCGACTGTTTTGATCAATTTTGTTATATACTGCAGAAGGAAAAGTGACAGAAAAGAAATGCAAAGAAGTGAAAAACATTATAGAAGAATTTCAAACTCAATATTTCAACATGATGTAATTGATAAAATGTAAATGTCAAACACGTTGGTACACACACCGGTGGCACTATCTGCTCATTCTATTAATGTATTCTGAACTACCAGAGTGACTTCCCTTCGTTCACACATCATATTTAGATCGTTTATCTGAACGAATAAAAGTTTAAACAACTTTTTTGTTGTTTGCTTTTTTTTGTCCACCATCATCAGATGGTGAGCTATTCAAATCGCTTTGTGTCCATGGTTCGTCCGTCCGTCCGTAAACAAGTTTTGTTATTGCTATCCCTTGAGAAGCACTGGATGGATCTTTCTCAAATTGCATATGTAGGTTCCCCTGGACTCCAAGTTGTGCCTGTTTGATTTTGGGACTGATAAAAAAAGCAGTTATCTTGGATTTTGATATCGCTAAATCGTGAAAAGTATGGGATAGATCACTCTCAAATTTCATATGTAGGTTCCCCTTGGACTCTAGTTGTGCCCATGCCATGTATTTTTGGACTGATCAGAAAAATAACATGGCCGAAGGGCGGCCATCTTGGAATTGGACTTTGAAAGTTTGTTATCGTTATTTTTGAGAAGTACGGGATGGATCTTCCGTAAATTTCATATGTATGTTCCCCATGGTCCTTAGTTGTGTCTGTTTGATTTTGGGTATGGTTGAAAAAACAAAATGGCTGGCAGGCGGCCATCTTGTATTTTAACCTTTATAAGTTTGTTATCGCTATTTCTTAAGAAGCACTGGATGGATCTCTTTCAAATTTCACATGTAAGTTCTATTTTGTCCCTAGTTGTGCTCATTTAATTGTGGGACTGATCAGAAAAACAAAATGGACGGCAGACGGTCATTTTGGATTTTGACATTGCAAGTTTGTTATTGCTGTTTCTTGAGAACTACTGTATAGATCTTTCTCAAATTTCACATTTAGGTTACTTTTGGTCCCTAGTTGTTTCTATCTAATTTTGGGTCTGATGAGTAAACAAAATGACCGCAAGGCTGCCATCTTGGATTTTGGACCTTGCAAGTTTGTTATATCTATTTCTTGAAATACTCTATAGACCTTTCTCACATTTCATGTATATGTTCCTTTAGGTCCCTCGTTTTGCTTGTGTGTGTTAGGGACGGAGCAAAACTAAAAACAAAATGGCCGACAGGCAGCCATCTTGGATTTTGCCTGATAAAGATTGTTATTGTTATTTATTAAGAAGTTCTGAATAGATGTCTCTCAAATTTTCATACGTATGATCCCTTTGGTCTCTCCTTGTACTCGTTTGATTTTGGGACTGATCAGAAGAAATAAAATGGCTTCCAGGCGGCCATTTTGAATTTGGCAGGTAAAGATGTTCGAATGTATCATCATTAAGAGTAAAAACAGAGAAGGGAAAAGATCGAACTTTCAAAGAGCGTACAAAGATCAAAGAAAGGTGGGTACTAAGATCTCTCTGGGATCTCTTGTTAAGCTATAGAACGATCTGTTAAGAAAACACTTAACCTAAATTTTTCGCTAAAAATCTACTTCATGTTTCTGTTGTTTCTCATTTAGATCCCATTATTTCGTTTTGTCACTGCGGAAAAGATTATGTAACCGGAAAAAGGGAGAATTATCGCTGTATGGCAGCGATCTGACGAAATGACATACATCCCCCGATTTCATCTGATATACTTCCTTAGTACTTAATATCACTATCAACGATGTCCACAAAAGGGATCATGTTAAGTTGTTGAAATCAAATAAGACTTCCGTTTAGATTTAACCAGTTTAGTATTTCAAGTCAGCGAGTTTAGGAAGGTATACGTGAGTAAATTGTATTTAGGAGGGAAGCTGTTATAACTCTCCCCACAGATACTGTAGCTAACAAACACTGTCAATGTATATATAACACCATCCGCGATATTGCTGAGCTGATATGACAGCTGCTGACGTCATAATGTCTATATCTGTCAATCAAACAGCAGTCTCAGGATACCGGTAACAAGAGAGAAAAGGAAAAGACACGGACACAAGATAGCCTCGCCTTTGCACATAAATGAATAAATGAATAGACACCGGCTATTTTCTGTTCTAGTAAAACAAACCATACTTTATAGACAGAATGTATCTGGATTTTGAAACATTGAATATATTGCCATGTTTAAAGATTGCTGTTAATAAAACTATTTTTATAAACCTAGAGACTATATATCTTATATAACTAGCTCGTTTCTTCTTACAGACATACATGTAATACTTCGTGGACGGAGTTATATGATAGTACTGGTCTACCATATAGAATAGTAAATGTGCTGATCTAGCAAATCCATTGAAATACAGAAAATCTATTAAAAGAATCAATAAGCGATCCCCAGATAACTAGCTTGGATCCTAAAGTATACTTAAGTCAATAAAGAGGGTCACAATATCATGTGGTTCGAAATTTCGAACGATCGATATCTTACTTGCCATTGCGACCCCGTTAAATAAATATTTGCAAAATGACCCACTTGCCAGATATCATATAGGGATAGTGTCCATTTTTACAGTGAAACACGAACACGGGGCTTATACCACACAAAGATTGACGAGTTTTCTTTGTAAAACTGATGGTAAGTGAATGTTTTGCCAAAGTATATACTTGCACGTGTGTACAGTATCAGTTCTATAGTATAGTTAGCTTAATAATGAATACCATCACGTGGGCACTTTTCATTGGTTGATTCGTTGATATCAATTAATAAGTGTACATGAACTAGCAGTGGTGATCGTATCCGTTCTATAACACGGAATGCTGATGTCAGTTTAGTTAAATTAGTATTTATATATATATATTGCATGCAGATCGACAAGATCGAATATTTAGTGTCATCAGGTGTCATATCGTAAGCAAACAGTAAAATTGTATTTATTGTTGCGAAAGTCATAGGGATGTGATGATAAGTTGTAGGAACCACACCTGTTCACCTGTATTACATAATTCAAAGACACAGATTTCGAATAACATCATTTATTTTTAGGGGTAAAGATCGTTAACATGAGTTTATTCAGAAATTTCCCTGACCCACCCCTCGTCCCAAAAAGGTGGCATATCATTAACACAAGTTTAGATATCACATTTCAATAACAACATGTCTCTCAGTAATTACAAACTTGTCTGCATTCCGGCGCTACTTAGGGTGACAGACCGAGTTTATCATCATATGATGGTTATTTTGTAAAACTACATAACATGAATATGAAGTATAATCCAAAACATGATATTCGAATTTAGTTGAACTTTTTTTTGCTGATCTGATAACAGCAGATAATCATCGAACCACTTTGCACCTTACTGATAGTTGACCCCTGGGATTTACTTCCGGTACACATGTAAACTAACAACACCACTTTAAATTTAACTCATGTCCGCGTTGTTATGTCAGGATCAAGAATTATTGAGGTAAGTCATGGATTAAATTTATCAGATATTCAAATTTAATATATCAACCTCTAACACATTGTTTCAATACTTTAAGTAAGATTTCGTCATTGTCAACTTCCTATCACACGCAATCGACACATGCGGGCTATTATCGACTGTGAGCTAGTGTATATATACAGTCCCCTGCCATTAATATCATGCTACATTATATGCACAGTTAATGGCATGAGAGAAAACATACGTGTACATCGACACGCACATTCAGGTAAGGTACACTTAATATATCTACTGTTTAAAACAGTCCTTAAAGACTATTTTTTACACGAGTTTGAAGTATTGAACTTTGGATTGTCTCATGATCAGGACCACGTGCAGTTAACTGTCATGTTGTGGTATTGTTTTAATCATAAAATGCCATATCTTCTATGTTACAAAGTAGTTTTTTCTCCTTTTTTTAATACTTATTGCTTAATTGAATTTATTACACATTGATTAACGGTGATTTTTTTTAATAAATCGCAGTTATTTTGATAATAATAAAAATCCTTGTTTCTAAATATGTAAAATATTTTTAAATGAAAAAAAAAATCATTTCAAAGGGATACTGTTTGATAGAAAGTGTTCTGTATTACAACGTGTACATTAAACTCATACACTGTTCAGACAATTTTGAAAATATGAGTCATTTGTCGTATATTTTTTGACAAATTGTCTTGAATGTACAAGTAAACATTTTGTGATGAGTCATTGACATATTTGGGTTGCCATTTCAATGTTTCCTGTATGAAGTTACGACACATTTTTGTGAAAGACTTCCATTTAAGCTAAAATAGGAGTGTATTGATTATTTTTACGCAATATGATTATGTTTATAGTTTGCAGCATTTGTGGTGATGATAAATCTCAATTTTGTAAAACGGTAGCTTGAATACTTCAACTATATTCTGCATCCTCGAGACTCCTGGGGTTACGATCACTTTCGCTCTCTGCACTCCTGGAATATGTCATGGCACAATTGAAGGCACAAGCGAAGTAATTTGATTGGTTTGTGGAGAAAACACTGACCAATCACAGGCTGATACGCTCCTTTTGAAGATTACAAAGGAGCGACACCCAAATTAAGGCCATAACAATATATCTTTATTTCACCTCGAGATTAGTTTGATGTACATCAAAGGATCAAACTAATCTTTTCGTCTTGTCCACAAGGTGTCGCACATGGAACTTTCAAAGGTTGTGTCCACATTTCTATTTCTATTATTTTTTCTATATATATTATTTATGTAGATATATGAAAATAACCTACAACCGCATGAATGATTAGTCATTATAACTACTTATAGTCATACTGGACCTCCTTGTATAACACCAGGCGGAGTCATTATAACTACTTATAGTCATACTGGACCTCCTTGTATAACACCAGGTGGAGTCATTATAGCTACTTATAGTCATACTGGACCTCCTTGTATAACACCAGGTGAAGTCATTATAACTACTTATAGTCATACTGGACCTTCTTGTATAACAACAGGTTGAGTGACAAAGGTACCCTAACACAATGACAAATACTTGCTACATGAGAATTTTAAATGAAAATATGTATATACCAGCCTAAAGTACATAAAATATCCGTTATTGTGATACCACATATGTCATATTAGCTTAAAAATATAAGCATATTGATAACGTTGATTTTTTAAAAAGAAATGCAAAATTTTCACAGAATAAAGAATATATCAAAGTTTGTCGAGTTCATTTGTATAGTTGCAATCTCTGTCTATATTCCATACTTCTTTAAAAACTTCATACGTATATATGCTGTCTATTTCTGCTGGTACTCTAACCAACACAGGTATAGAGGTAGACCATCTCAGAAATGAAGAATTCCAAGCGTGGACTGGTTACACACCTAAACAAATGCTTTGTTTCTTTTCTGGGTTAAACTGGAGACCAATATTGCATGGTCTTAACTTGGTGTCTTGTTCGGTCAGACAAAAAACAATGTGTCTCACATATTTCATAGTGTCTTAAAAACCTCAAGCCAGACCATTGTGCCCCGTTTCCTTGGTCCAAGACATTACCCGCGAGGACGCTAAGTGCCACAGCATTGCCTTTACAAGATGTTTCTTTGGGGACAAAGTAACTGTAATCCTTGATGGTACCTATATTTATGTCCAAAAAAGTGTTGATCATCCCCTTTAAAGATCCTCATACTGTGGGCAAAAGAAGCTTAACTATGTTAAATTTATGGGCATTGTCTTTCCAGATGGTTATGTATTAGACATTATTGGACCCTTTTTATGGCAATGAAAATGATGCAAATATCATGACAAAAATTCTTGTAACAGTTGAGAACCTGACCTTGTGGTTCATTGAAGATGACAATGTGATTGTTGACCGGGGGTTTAGGGATGTGTTGGAGCTGCTGCGAGGTTCAGGGTTTTCTGTGTACATGCCTTCCTATCTTCTGTCAGGTCAGACACAGAATGATACACTTACTTCCAACAAGGACTGTCAGTGTACTAAGTCAAGATGGGTTGTGGAGAGCTACCATGGTCGACTGGAAACACTGGAAACTGTTCAGAGAACAACTCAGCTCAAACTACTTCCTTAGTGTCATAGAGGAACTGGTTAAAGTAGCTACTGCTTTCTTGAATGTGTCCACGCCAGAGAGGGACTTGAGGGACCGTCGCCTTGTTGAGCGAATGCAATCCCGTTTGGCTCTGCCCAACACCTTGGCCTCAAGGGTTGCAGATGGACCTGACCGTTCCAGGCGCAACAAGACCTACTGGGTGAAACTTGATGCCTGTTCAATAGAGTTTCCAGTACTGGATGTGGAATATTTAGAAACAGTAACCTGCGGATCATACCAGTTGAAAGTAGCACCCAGAAATATTGCTGAGCATCTGATTCCTGCTGGAGACTTTTGAAGTTTGGGTCTATCAGCATGATGAAAATCTTCTCCGAGGCCAAATCCATTCAAGGCACAAATCACAGTCAAAATACAATGTTTGGATTGCGTTTGACAGAAATGATCAAAATGACCCTGTCAAAGATTACTACTGTGTCTGTCCAGCGGGCAAGCGAACCATTGGAATGTATGCACATGTTGCGTGCATTTTGTATTTCTTGAGCCATGTTCTGCATCAACATCAAACTAACCCAGTTCATGCAACTCAGTTCAAACAAGCAATCACTTGAGCAGTTCTGCTATACTAAAACGCAATGTAATGTGCTGCAGACTGCAAATGTTCTATCTCTTATTAGCTTCTCAAAGTACCACAAATTATGGATCGGAACTGACAAAGGCAAAATCCGTCACTATTACTGTACATAATCTCTCTAATAAGGTCACTTTATTGACCTTCATAAGATTTGTATAAAGCTGCTAACTGAATATTCGAATTGTTAAACTTGCACAAACATGTCTTTATTTTAACAAATTTCATTTGTATGACCTTGAACAGAGGTCAAGTTCAGCAATGTTAACCAAACTGATACAAATTGACATGAACAACCACTTTGTCAAATAGCAAGACCTACATACTTTTGGTTATTAAGCGGTCATTATTTAACGAAAATGAAAAAAACAGTGTTTCTTGTTTTTTTGAGCAAATATGTAAAATGATAAATTTACCGGCTTTCATTTTTTCCAAGAATCCTCCTTTCGAAAGATATCTGTGGCCAACTTTTAAACAAGTATGAAAAATCGACTGGTTTTGGAAGTATGAAAATTGAAGTGTCTAAAACAGTACTTTTCTCAAAAGTAATGGCTTTTCATATGGATGTTGGCTGCATTTTTCAAGATGAAAGAAACGTTTCTCCTGAAATAGTATGATATGTGTGGTATCAAAATAATGTGCACACATCAATGGCATAATTTTATTGGAATTGCCTCATAATAATGCACCAGAAGTGGGGACGGTGTTAATGTTACATTCCCATATATGTTGATCCCCACCTTTGTCATCACATATTGTAGGGGTGCTGAGAGCGAAAGTGATCGTTACCCCTGGAGTCTCGAGGATGCAGTGTTCGTAACCACTGGATTCTCGAGGATGTAGTGATCGTTACCCCTGGAGTATCGAGGATGTAGTGATCGTTACCCCTGGAGTATCGAGGATGTAGTGACCGTTACCCCTGGAGTATCGAGGATGTAGTGATCGTAACCCCTGTAGTACCGAGGATGTAGTGATCATAACCCCTGTAGTACCGAGGATGTAGTGATCGTAACCCCTGGAGTATCGAGGATGTAGTGATCGTTACCCCTGGAGTATCGAGGATGTAGTGATCGTTACCCCTGGAGTATCGAGGATGTAGTGATCGTTACCCCTTGAATCTCGATGATGAAGTGATCGTTACCCCAGGAGTATCGATGATGAAGTGATCGTTATCCCCGGAGTCTCGAGGATGTAGTGATCGTTACCACTGGAATCTAGAGGATGTAGTGATCGTTACCGCTGGAGTCTCGAGGATGTAGTGATCGTTTTATCTTGAGTCTGGAGGATGTAGTGACCGTTACCCCTGGAATATCGGAGATGTAGTGATCATAACCCCTTGAGTCTCGAGGATGTAGTGATCGTAGCCCCTGGAGTATTGAGGATGTAGTGATCGTTACCCCTGGAGTCTCGAGGATGCAGTGTTCGTAACCACTGGATTCTCGAGGATGTAGTGATCGTTACCCCTGGAATATCGAGGATTTAGTGATCATAACCCCTTGAGTCTCGAGGATGTAGTGATCGTAGCCCCTGGAGTCTCGAGGATGTAATTATCGTTACCGCTGGAGTCTCGAGGATGTAGTGATCGTAGCCCCTGGAGTATTGAGGATGTAGTGATCGTTACCGCTGGAATATCAAGGATGTAATGTTCGTTACCGCTTGAGTCTCGAGGATGTAGTGATCATAACCCCTGGAGGAAGGGCATGTCATTATTGTAGGGGTGTTAATTACCGTGCGTACATTGTACTTGTCGTCAATTGTATCAGCACTAGCGGCTACATTTCTTTATGTTCACACATACACTAAAGATCATATGTTCGCGGCAGACCTTGAGTTTCGGGGTAGCGGGGTCTAGGTTAAGGTAACCGTCCGTTACTATTCTTGAGAAAATAATTGTCAGCACTCTAACGGCTTCACAGCTTTAATTCTTTCTCCCGAACTTCACACTCGTATACAAGATTTACTATCTCAGCAGAGCTTCAGTTTTTCGTGGTTGCAAGGTCAAGGTCTTCAACCTCTACGAGTTTTTATTTTAGGAAAACATTGTCAGAATTCTGGCGACTTCATTCAAAGGGATATTTTAAGTTAAAATAACATCTGGCTGTTCTGTATCATTCAAGCATCAAAACACTTCTGATATGGACATTTTGGTTGGGAGAAATTAGTGCGAATACTCCCAGCCAAACCGTCTAAATATAGCACTCCGGGAAATCCGGAACTGAAAAGTATTGCAGAGTATTGGGTAAATACACAGGTGTGTATGTTGTGCGCTAAATTTTTATTGCTGTGGTTAAAGTTTCATTACTTCATTAGTCTTACTTTGTGTTGAATTTGTAATTTACACAAAAAAATCATTCTGTTCGGCTTGTAATAACGCAAATCTGCTATGACGCAACCAAGGCCGCGCGATCGTTGTGAATTAAATGTTTGATTTGATAGTAAATTGAGGTGTACGATGAACACAAGAACATAATTTTATAAAATTTTCTTCAAAGCATCCCTTGAAATCGTAGCTTGCCTTTAAGATATTTTGATCAGGCATCACACACTTATAAAGGACCATTATTTCTCAGCAACGGTGAGTTTCAGCTTTATAGAGTCAGTACTAAAGTCAAGGTCACCGTCATTATATTTAGCCCATCCATGTTAGCACTCTACTGACTTGAATAAGGAAATTTGATCAAACTTTACAAGCTCATAAACGCTCATAACAACTACAACATAAACTTTATTTAACAACTTTTCTGATACAATTTATTGAAACTTAAACTAATCGATTTTACTGGCAATGTTGTAAGGGCGCGTGGGGTCTTACTTGGGAGGAAACCGGAGTGAAGGAGAGTGCGTTACCACTGCGCCACAAGAACTACCCATAACTACTTGTTTAATTATAGGATTATAGGGTCAGGTCAAGGTCACTCTACTATTTTAAGACAATCTTTGTCACCTGTTTAATGGCTTCATTACTTGAAGAATCTGTATCAATAATCGTGCGCTAGGTGATATTTCATTGTGCACCAGTTTAGGTTGAATCACAAACGGGGTTGTATCGTTTGCTATGTCTTGTTTGATATCCGACAATACTTGAAGTAATTAAATGTTTTGTATTGATGACAATACTGTTATTCAATCTTAAAAAATTGTAGAAGGTACACATAAAGTATAACTTAGATGTAGATATTAATGTTTTACTAGTTATAGTGGTAGGTAATAATTATTTATCATAATGTACTACAACCATGCTGGTACTGTATATAGACACAGTAATGCTGTTACATCGACATCAACCTATAGAGTATCCAAAAATAGTAACAGCATCAACATGAAGTATGAAGGTGATTCATGAAATTATCAAGGCACAAAAAAAACTTTATACGTTTGGATCAATCATTAAAAACTGCACCATGTCAACTTGATTGTTCTGTGTAATTCATTCATAAATGGTTTTTATAAGTATTTTAAAAATATAAATAAGGTTTCCACATTAAAAGTTTTATACTCAATATTTATGGATGTGTATGTGACCATAGTGAATTTTAAACGTTAAATCGTTTTAATGGACATTGTGTAACTCATAATGGAGGTGAATGAATGGATTTATTGGAGAATGGACAGAAATTTCTACCGAATCCACAATTTCTTAACTAAACAATGCATATACGGTAAACTCAATGTTGCTTGGAAAAGCAACATGCAGAATGTTACATACTTGCTAATGGATTCCCAATGTTGATCATGAAAAAATATTGATACATTTCAAGACTCAGATATTTTGTTTGTTTTATGAAAGAAAAAATAGCTGAAGATTGCGGGTTTTTATGCAAAGATTCGTTCAAACATAAAGTCAGATGATTTCCTTAAAACTGCACGTGTAAGATAAAAGAAGAACGACACAGTATACTTGTGCTTGATGTAACAAAAAGCATGTGGCCTAACGTACATTGTACACTGGCTGCAGTGAATATATCTAAGGTACCTGTATGATCAGAAGTTGATAAAATATTTACATGAAAAACTCTCGGAATAAACATGAACTCCGATATAAAGCCTAAGGAGAGATGGGCTTATTACAGGACACTTAACGTTTGGCTAACATAATATGTCGTATCTGTGGGTGGGCTTATTACAGGACAATCATCGTTTGACTAGCGTAATATGTAGTATCTGTGGGTAGGCTTATAATCAGATATCGGTTTATTGTCAGGTAAACACAGATACATTGCAATTAAATTATATATAAACCAATCATTCTTGTTGCAACGATTTGTTTTTTCTTTCTAGGCACATCAGACGACCTTGAATGAAACCTGTTATTACAGGTCGGTTGAAAGTTGAAAAGTCACCCAAAGTCGCGCGTGTTCCTAAAGGTCATAGCTATGGCATCGGCCCAGAATGAGGCCAAGACTGATGTGTTGAAGTTACACATGGCCACCGCACATGACTGGGAAACTGACAAAAACAGAAAGAAGGATATCTTTGATGATGGAACAATGTCCTTTTTCTGGTATGATTTACGCTGCAAACGAGAATAAGGTTACAATTACCATGAAGCAGAAAGTTCAAAATCCTACATTCTTTCCGAAATCTTAGGTTTCAGATGTTTATTACCTTACTAATTCTAGGTGATTTGCTGTTATTGTTGTCAGACATTTATTTTCCAAATTCTAAGTATAATGAAATATGATTATTATGCCTCGTGTAGTAACGTGTCAACATGCGTATGGCTACTGCACCTGCAACACACCTGTGCCACAAGTGTAGAATTCTCCTTATGTATAAACTCAACCCGATTTTCTAAGTGTATTGGAAAAGATATGTGTGTACACGTAATGATTACACAGACTATACGCCACGTAAATTTCATGATATATTATCCAAATAACAAATAAAAAATGGGGAAACAGGCCTATGTTTTCAAAGTAAATATTCCAATGTTTACTAAACTTGACGTATAATTTATTTACCCTGGGTGTATTTCAATGAAACTATACACCTCTAACTGGTATCATAATAACAAGACGTTCTCGATTTGCACTGTGTATGATGAAAAACACTAACCTTGAAATTTTGAGAGCGGGTAGAGTGTTAACCTTGTGTCTCGTAAACCGTCCTTTGCGTTGTCTGTAATTTTCTTTATGCAGCGATACTTTAAGATATTTAGACCGTAGCATGCACCAGCAAACGCCAAAATTGTTTTTATAGATAAACTAAAGTTATTTCTAATGCGACAAAACAGCTAGGCGTCAGTGAAAAAGGCATATTGAAGCATAGTTTGAGAAAATATCCCATAGCTTATCGACCTTATTTAAAGGTTGAGTATACAGGTACATATTGGTCACTAATAAAAGTATTAGAGTTATGAAACAGTGATCACTGTTTGAACTTTGACTTTCACCGCATTATTGAACTTTAGTGAAATACAGATTTTCTGAGAATATTGGACCCAACTTAAATTGGTGTTGCCAATATGTCATCTGTACGACACTTATATAAATACTATGTACCGAATTAATAAAAATTGACATATCATGACCTTTAACTCAGTGAATGAAATTAATGCTTGTTTTTTTTATAAGGACGACATCAATTAAAAACTGAAGTACAAATTTTCAGAACATGTCAAATTTACACTATTGGATATGAAGATATTATTGTGCCAAATAACACCAGAATTGGACTGCTCTATTGTGACCTCTATTTGACCTTTTGATATTATATTAGTATGACCAAATGCACGTTTCAGACCGCCTGTATATTAGTAATCATGCAATATGTATTACGAAGAGTTGGTATGTACATGAAATAAAGTTCATGTACTTAATTGAAAATACAGGTATGTGTATCTGTATGTGTTGAGCATACTATTACAATATTCATTACAAATACATCGACCTATATTGGACATTTGACCTTGACCTGGATTGTAGAAATGCATGTTTACGCTTGATATCACAACCATTTTAATGTGTTTGATCATTTTATGCATTTTACATATATATGCACCAAAAGACTTTGGCATTTACCGCCAATACCAAACATTCCTTTAGGAAAATTGTGCAAGTGATATATGCTATCATAGTATCATATATTCTCTAACTGATAATGGCGGTATGTAATACGCTGATGAACTCTGGGATAACTGCTGACTATATTATCTTCCCTTTCTTCTTCAGGCGTGCCCATACTGTGACGGTGCTGGTGTTGTTTGCTTGCTGTCTTCTATACATTGCACTGTTTGAGGAACAAGTGAACGACTCGGATTACAATAGTAAAAGGTAAGTGTTTATAACCTTTGTCTTTAGAAACTCGAAATACTTCAACATTAAGTTAGGAATATTTCTTTATTAAGTAAAAACAGAACTTTAGAAGAAATACACTGAGGATTATGGTATCCCTTCTTTCTGAATGAGGGATGCATGTAGTCATTTTCAGTTACATACAGTGACACATTCATGGGAAGATCTTCCCCTCAACACTAAGAAAGGACATTGTTCTAAAAGTGGTTAGTGTTTGACGAAATTTTCTTTTGGAACAAATATTCGCTCTGCTTTCTGCAAGATTTCTGGTATTTTGGGCATCCTCTAAATAAAGAAAGCAAAGCACCACGCAGCTGGTACTTTTGATGTAGGTGTAGACTTGTACGTAGTGCCATATGAATGGAGGACAAAATGAGTTTGTCTCCAGTAATGTCTTCGTCTCCAGTTATCTAAGGATATTTAGACACGTCCTGTAGACCTTTCATGAGATGTTGCTGGGTTCTGGAGCTGAGTATCTTTCCCTTGCATTTTCGTCACGTCTGTAATCTCCATATCTTTTCCTCTGTATCTGATGGATAGGTCCTGATACTGATAGTATCCTAGTGCACTTTCCATGTGGTGTGTTTCTTGCTACAGCAAAATGCGTCCCCTTCCGGTAGTTCAATATAGGTGTTTTCGTTGCCTCCATGTTTTCTTATTTTTCTACTCCAGGAAGATGTGATGACGAACAAGAGTTGTCTATTACAGCCGTCTTTGTCCTTGAATGTCGCCCGTGGTCTTGTAGTTTCTCGTTTTTCCTTCTTGCTTTCAAAGGCGCCTTAGGTGCTCCTTGAGATCACCTCACTGTTAAACTGTTCTCTGGTACGATAGTCACCATGCGTTTGTTGTCTCTGTTTTGGCAACGTTTACTTTCCTCCTTCATTTTGCTGTAGGTCCCTCTCCTAGTCTGTCTTGCTTTGTCTCATTGCGATGGCAGAACAGCCGAGACATTCCTAGTACTGTATATCCTGACTGGGAACCTCATCCTCATACGCTGCTCTGATATTCTTCTAAAGTTGGCACTTTGCTTTCGTTTACTGGATACGCAAATCTTGACATGTATTTCCTGGATATTTTAAGAATTTCTGCTTCTGGATCTTCTTCTTTGGATCAGGTACTTTAAAGATATAGGAGAAGAAAGCTTTTCTTAGATAGAACCAGGGAAACAAAGTATAATCCCTAACCCAAAATGGGTCAGTGGTCTCATTGAATAAAATAATATTATTAATAAAGTATTTGTTGTAATAATAGTAAAACTGAAATGGGTGATATAGGCCTACCTATGTATAAACCGGATTATGTAAAAATACTATACTCATCATCATTTTGCAAATAAGCGCAATGATGAATGTGTACATACACAATAATTCCAAAACATATATTTTAATAATCACTGCAAAAATATAAAAAAAAAATTATATTATCATACTTATATTAGATTATAATTTAGGTTGATCCAGTATTTTATTGGTTTGTTGCTACAGAGGAGTGGTTGCTATGGTGTTGGCATTCCTCCTTTTTGGGGTAACACAGACACCAGACGGACCATTCAGGAGGCCACATCCAGGTATGCTTTTATTTACACACATACAAAGCCTTATATGATCATCAAATGAAAGTTTTTCACTTCAAAGAATATATTGTACAATTTTAATATTTTTTTGTCTGCATTTAATAGTTAATATGAAATACGATTAATCTGAAACAGATATTCACTGTTGAGTAAAGTAATACGCTTGAAGCGTGTTTTCGTGTAGAAATATGAAACTGTTTCTTTTTTAAATTAAGGACGATTTTCATACAAAAGTACAAATAGCCGTCAGTAAATTGTAAAATTCCGTCTGTTTTGTCACGAAAATATCTTTCATAATCCAAGCAAAGGAATATGAAATATTTCATACACGCCTTTGATATTTTTTAAATCTGTATTGTTCTAGAAATGTGGCTTTAATTTTGTCAAGATATGTGATATGAGTTGTCATTTTTACAACAGCTGTTGTTGTAACCAACATAATAAATCCCTTTAAACATATATAAGTATGAATTTTTAATTGAAAATTCTTTCTAGCTCACTGGTAATAGATAACCATGAGTTAGGTTTATTTCTCCAGTGTCGGCGTCTCATCTGCAAAACTTTTAAAGGTTTTCGTGTAAGTTTTATAAAACACATCCTACTTCATTGCTTGTATGTCCCTAACTCACTTCCTGTTTGGTAAATGCATCCATTTGATGTTTAAATTTTGAAGGTGTTTGTATTTGTTTGCAATTCAACATTTTATAACAAAATTTGGTTTGTCATTCTTAATGGTCAGGTTTGGTGTGTTTATTTACAGTTCTTCGAAAAACCTCAACATTTCTGTTCCATCAATTCTTATAATGTGCAGGTCTAATTTAATATCCTCTCACAAAGTTGGAACTGCAAAATAATACCTTTTCGCGGCGCTGAAATTTCAAATATATTTTTCCGATGACTTGATTTGAAAGCCAGTCAATAGTTAGAAAATCCACCAGTACTAAACATTCATATAAATGTTAATCTGTTTATCATTTCGTGGAAACATGGATTTGTATATTTGTTTTCGTATCACTTGTTTCATCCGGGTTCCGTGTCGGATGTTTATTTCCGCCCTATCAAGTAGAACGAAATTTTTGCGCCTTTGTATGTTGATGGCGTGATAACACTACTCATTGTCATTGTCCTTTCAAGTCGGAAGATAATCTCAATCTTTATACCTCATCAGATACCTTCATATTGTAAAGCAGTGTGACATCTAATTTTGTGTCGATGTGGAAAATTAACTGAAATTTATCGTTCTGACATACAAGAAACAAATTTTTTCTCATGCTATTATTACGTGCTAGTAAACCATACAGACACAGATATATCTAGAACGTATTGAATAACAGCTGCAACTTTTTTAATAAAATATACACCTGACCCCAATTGCTCGAAGCTTGGTTAGGTTTAGCCAATGGCTAGTGAAAAACTTAATCGTTGCCACTGAAAAAACAATAACTTTAAAAATAAATAATCTCATTTGTCTCAACAAATTTGCAGCTGTGAAGATATAAAAAATATTCACAATTTACTAAAATTCATATTTGCATTTGTTTCACTACTACGATATACTCCTATATAAAATGCCTACATATGAAATATGCAACAACTACCGAGGAAGGGCTTTAATGTGCAAGGGAAACTGTCATTCTGTCAAATGTGGTCGGCGATTGAAAGGTTACGTACATGTATGTGAGCGTTTATCAAAGTACTGTCAATGGTAGTGCTACGCCGTACACACTGCAGAGGATGAATACCAGAAAGGAAAATGAGGGGAAACAGGATTTAGCAATATATGGAGATTGGAAGCTTGTAATCGATCGAGAAAGCATCAAAAGAGGAACAACGAACTTAAATGAGGAAACATCCACCACGGCTAGTCAAACTTGGTTGTAAAATTCAAAAGGAAGAACTTCAAAATACTAGATCCTTTTTTAACTTGTACTACTGAAAGACCTGACGAAGGACCAAAGGATAGGAGTGCAAGGGAAGAGTAAAACACGAATCAAAACTAAACCTTAAACTCTGTAAACGTACAGTACTTCAGCAGGTCACCAAATTCCGAAACTTAAACATAGATGTCTTATTTTACCAACAAATATTTACATTTTTTAGCTGCCACCTATTTTAATTACTTTAACAAAAGCTACTTTAGTTAGGCTATGAAATCGACATATGGTACGCTACTTTATGTGTATTAATTCAAACAAAGGAGAGGAACCCTGAAAGAGGAATTGCCGTCAACACTTAAAACAATATTGAGTGTGTCGTTTTCCCTATTATTAGTCAAAAAGCAACATATGGGCTTTAAAACTATAAATAAAATCCAGTTACGACATTTCCTGGTATTTTTGGAATTTTGGCTATTTTTCTCTTATATCGGAGATGTCAAGATCAGTACTAGTTAAATGTAAATTATTCACAATCGCGATATATTCAACGCCATCATTTACATTACACGTTTTCTAGGGCTATCGTTGTTCTCAAAAATGGAATTAGTCCATGGAAACCTTTTCAAAGTAGCAGCTTAATGGAGATTCTGCTGTCTTGTAGAAGAGGGTCAACAGGAAGGAGAACACTGCTGATAAAAATACAGTCTCTAGAAAATTAATGATTGAAACTGTACGATACTTCCTACTAGCCTCATGAGGTAGTGCTCCGTGGGTTATTTTTAGTTCTGTCAATTATTTTATACCACCTACAAAAACCCCTGTCATAACATCACCATATTTCAGCACATCCTTTTTCCGACTAATATAAAACACGAATTTTACTTTGTGGGACTTCATTTAATCAAACCTCTGTTTTATTACTCTTTGACGTGAGGTCATAAATTCATACTAGATCAACTGAAATACCTCAATTGTACAAAAAACGGCGAGTAATTTTGCATCTTTTTTAAAAGTGATTTAGAATTTAGAATTGTGTTATAGTGATATGTGAAAATATTACCACTTTGTTGCAGAATAGCAATCATGCATGTATGTTTGAGCTAATTGATTGCACAATATCTGTCGACCAATTTGTAATGTGTACACGTTAAAATAAATCACTGACACTCAAGGTTACCCTTTTGTGGCTGATGATGGTTACTAGTTTCTGTAGAATAAATATTCTATGGGTCCATTTTTTCAAAATCTTAATGGATTATCCAGATTGGTAACTTGAATATTTCATCTTCTGAGTTTAATTACTATATCTAAAAAGAAGTGAAAAGGATATGTTTATATATACAGGGATTCAAAATTATCGTTTAAAATGGAAAGAAATCTGATTGCTAGTGTTTTCTGTATAGCACTTTTAAAGTGGCGGTATTGCATTTGTATGCTAACCATTCTTTTAACAAATGGACTCTGGTGTTGGTTTTGACAAGGAGGAAAGGTGATCAATTAGTTTCTGTCTGTTAAACTTCGACAATGAACATATGTGATAATAAATAAATGAATATATTTAAATAGTGTTGTTAACACAGTGTTATTTGTTTACGTTGACACTCAAGCATGTATTTTATGTCATGTAAATATTGTTGTATTGGTAAAGATATCTTATATCAAAACTCGCGATGTTTATTTAAGAATTGTGAGTGGAACTCTTGTGTAAGAAAAACAAAGATAAATGAAATATTTTTAGCATTTAACAAGGGTGCCTACAAAGATTATATTACGTGTGCAGTAGTTTGTATGTACAAGAAAAGAATAGGTAGAGCTGGTTTAAAACAATATATGTTTAATTCGTAGAAATATCTGTAGCTTTTTCTGAGTGGTATTAATTTTCGCATTTTTAACGAAAGTTTGATGCAAAATAGGTATATTACTTTGAGAAAATCACGCAATTTCTAATTTTCCATGTTAATTCTATTTTCAGATGTTCAGATATTTATTTATTAATTTACATAGTATTTTTTGTTGTTGTTTGATTCCATCGATGAACAAAGTAAAACAAAACAACCTGTCCAGTGTATTGATGGTTTTATTGATGAGTAATGATTTATGTGTTCGCTTTGACAGCGTTTTGGAGATTGGTGCTCTGTGTCAGCATTGTTTACGAACTATTTCTAGTCTACCTTCTATTTCAGGTAAGTTATCAACTCTTAGACGATCATAAGGTCATCCATACGGTAGGTCAGTTTTCAGGGTGGCTTTATATTGTTTGTGAGGTCTTGGTTCACTTATTTTTAAAGTTATCATTTGTGCTTAAGTTTATTTGCTGTTGAATTACTCTTGGTGGCAGTTATACGGTTGTATGGTGATATCTGCTTCATACACAATTAATTTTCTACAGATTGCTTTAAGGCTATGGAATGTATTATCGGACGGATTAATTACCATGAATATTTACCTAGATATTCAAAACGCCAGTTGTAATATCTTTCATTTTCCTTTATTTGAAGCCAGCTTCTCATTCAACTACTTGTGATTCTAAACGCATTTCATGCCAAGTGTAAATAATTATGCGTTTAAAAACAATTTAAACTGTTGAAATATCCGTGAATAATTAGAGTCGACTGCGTCGGCTAGTTCGGTATCATTCTCTTTGCAGATTAAAGTTACACGCCTCTAATATTTAAACATGTAAAATTTTTGCGATTACATAAATGCGCAGCGAAATAGAGAACATATTGTCAACTGTCAGTGTGTCCCAGTCTTTGGGATCATATGCCCCTAGGGTAATGTAGTCATCGGGACGGTTAAACTTTATTTTTTTTCTACCTCTGGAGATATTGCAAGGTCATGAATTTGGCATTGCGGTTCACATACAACAGTGTTCCTGTTCAGTCACTAATGGAGTATGTTAATGGTTTCATACTGTTGATTAGAATATAATTATATTGTGATGAAGCGGAACCTAAATAACTATAATGCTTGGAAATGTTTTTTTTTTAATTTATAATATTTGTATTACATGGTGTGCATGGGGATATAGACCAATACATCTTTGTTAATGAAATTCATGTCAAGATGATTTTGAAGCCTCAATTTTTGTTTGTTTTAGTCAACTTATGAAGCTCGGCAATTGCTTACTCACTTTGATGACAGACTCGGAAGACAGATGCCTGAAAAAGCTTATGGAGGAAATTGTTACATTTATGATCCGGATCATTCTGATCCCTTTCATAATTTATGGGTAATTAAGTATGGACCTATCATAATAAAAGACAATACGTTGTAACCTTAACATTATTTTGGATCTAAAACTGAGTCGGATCTTTGACCCCCAAAAAATTATAATATATTTAATATTCATTACTCTGAGAAATTAATCCTTCCTATGTACAATCCTGAAATTGTGGTCACATTTGAGTAGATTAAACACTCCTGTTGTTTTAGCTCTGCAACACACTGCTTACTGATTTATATATAATATATATATAACCAGATGTCTTATATGACTGCTGGATGTGTAATGTTCTTTACGTTCTTCAATGAACGAGAAAAAAAATCACAAAGACTAATGAGACTTATACAAATAACAACAGATACGGACTAGGAAAGTTTGGATTCGCTAGAAATTTTCGCCTTGTTTAACTATCGCCCTTTCCATCCATGAACAGAGGTGAAGGGTGACGAATCTATGATGAAGGTGAAAAGTTGTTTCACTTATATAACCCTTTTATGTAATCATCAGCGGGTGAAAGTAAGTATTTCTCACAAATGATATTAATGGTTGTCATTAATTATATGACACTGTTGATTACTATCATAAAACATGTTTTTATCGTACATTTTCAGGACAAATTAGATGGATTTGTTCCTACTCACTTCTTTGGTTGGTGGGCAAAGGTAAGGTTTCTACTGTCTTCTCGAATTAAGTTGGTTTTCACAACTTCGCTTTATAATAGATGACTTTAATTTTGGTAATTTTCTGTAGATTCATGTTCAATAGAAATCAGGACACTCAGACTAGATAGAATTTGTATCAAACACTGAAATATATTTTGTCTGTCAATAAACTGTAAGCAAATATACTTTTACGAGCGAATTACTTTCACGAATTTCGCGAGTGAAGAAAAAACCTGAAAAATAATTGCTGCAAATTTTAAACATGGACAGTAAAAGGCATTTTTTTTCATAGTTGAATTTTTTCGATCAGTGATATATGTATTATACCTTACATACAGTTAATTCTGAATCCACATTGTGTACAATAAATCTATAGTCATAGCGTGTTTTGTGAATTTTATTAATTTCAGCTTTAGTGCGTTTCATAAACCTGTCGTTAATTTCTGCTATGGTGTGTTTCACAAATAATCTGTAATTTCATTGTTGAGTACAGGGCAATTATTAGTTTAAGTGTTTAGATTCAGTTGGAGGTCACTAAAGTGTTTGATGTATATATTAATTTCAGCTTTAGTGCGTTTCATAAACCTGTCGTTAATTTCTGCTATGGTGTGTTTCACAAATAATCTGTAATTTCATTGTTGAGTACAGGGCAATTATTAGTTTAAGTGTTTAGATTCAGTTGGAGGTCACTAAAGTGTTTGATGTATATATTGATTTGGTCATCTACAAATAAGTTTTTAAAAGTGACCGACCTCCACATTGCTATCAAAATAAAAACACGGTTTAATTTGGAAGATAATTGGACGGATTTATGTGTTGCGGTGTTTAAACAGAGATTCACTGTTAATGAAGCGTCAAACGTTTATGACATTTCACTGGGGATTTCTCAATGCCGCGAGTTATCAATATGATGTAGATAAAACATTATTAAAACTGATTCTAAAAGAACGTAAACTCCCAAGGGATAAAGCTGAATTTGGTGTGTCTATTAACAGAACATATCATTACTGTGCGTACATGTTAGAGGCAAGTCATTGCCTAATTTCCTTTCGAATCTCTACAAAGTTTCATCTACTTGCAACACATGACCGAAACAAAAAACACATTTTGTTCCATTAATCCGTTTATCTATCTGAAACGAATAAATCGATGACGTCATAATCATAGTAACGTCATACAATGAACATTAGCGCCTTATGGAAAATGCGACTCACAAAACGTTAATAAGTATTTACAGCAGTTTGCAGTAGTTCCTTTTATATGAAGGTCGAATATTGAATCTTCCAAATGTTTACTACGCTGTCAATATTTACTTGAATGCCAAGTCTGAACAGAAATGAAAACGCTTTGATCTGCACATCAAACTTCTTTTTTTCCTTTTAATGCTTTTGTCGATTATATTTTTAATATCTGTAACGTAATATAGAAGTATTCATTTTTTCAACCATTCAAAAGAATGAATAGGTAATGCATTGAATTTACCTCTCATTAAGTTACCTGCTTTAGTTCTGGGGTGTGTCTTCCGAGTTCTTAAATGCCCTCTAATGTAATTGTATGTCTATAAAACCAGCGAAGTTTAAAACGAATTATGTAAAGAACAAACAGACGTGATTATGTTTTCCTTCACTTCAGCTGATATGCTATCCACGGGCATTTAATCTTATCTATTAATACACAAATTGTAAAATCAAGGTTGAATACTTAATCGGCCTTGTGATGTTTAGGGAAATTATGTAATACTTATTTGTTATATCACTGTTACGGAAATGACTCGTTGAACCTGCCCCGATTCAATTATTTTAAACAATTAGAATGGGACTGATTAGGTAAGCATGCATAAGCATAATTATTTTAGTCGGTTTGATAAGTTTCAACATCGTCAAACAGACAACACTTGATTTTTTTTCCATAGACTCTGATACTGAGGGATTGGTGGCTTTGTACTGTATTGAGTATCATGTTTGAGATACTCGAGTATACCCTGGAACACCAGCTGCCAAACTTTAGTGAGTGCTGGTGGGATCACGTAAGTCAAAGCATCTATTTTGTAATGTGGATGTGCATCATACAATGAATCAATGACCTGTAGTAAGCACATTTATGATGATTGACATTCAAATAGAAACAAAAAATGCATTACCTGTAATAAGACTGGTCTATTTTTAAGTCAAATATAGTGCCTTTTTGGCTTATTGCAGGAAGCAAGAATAAGTCTAGATATTTAGGGCTTTGTATACTTGCTTAGTAAGAGCTATTATGATGTTAGAATTCAGAGATAATTGCTGATGTTGTCAAAAAACTGAAATATATATACTGTATTTTCGATTCAAAATCTAGTTTGGTTTTATATAACGAAAGATATATCGTTGATGGTTTGTTGTAGAGTTCGGGTTAATCAATTCTCACCCATTTGCCCGCTTTCAATGTACTCACCATTGACCACTTATATCAAATGTAATATGGTAAGAGTTTGTATGTTACAAGTATGTTATTATATACCAAAATTACTATTATACTTTTCTCTTGTAGTGGATCATGGATGCTTTAGTATGTAATGGTCTAGGGATCTATCTTGGTATGAAAACACTCAACTACCTATCTATGAAACCATATCATTGGAGAGGCATGTGGAATATACCTACATACAGGTAATTAACAAACAGTAATTAGGGCCCCGCACGGAGTACGAGTGCCCTATATTAATCACGGTGTCTGTCCATTTGTCCGTCCTTCCGTCCTTCAACACTCTTGTTTCCGTGAATGAATTGAGTTTCCTTGGGACGATCAATCTTAAACATCCTACAGTGCTTCCTTTTCGAAAGTGCTTGCATGGAATCGTTTTTTATCTTCAAGGATCAAAGGTTAAGTTTACTATTACTATGAATAGAAAAATCAGTTTCCCTGCTTTGGCCAATCAAAGTCAAACCTCATACAATGCTTTCTTACAAAATGACTTGCTTTGGACTGCTTTTCAGGTCCGAGAGTCATTAGTCCAGAATATGTCACTCTACGTAGAAAAATTGTTTTCGTGATATAACTTGAATTCCCTTGAACCCACAAAACTGAAACTTCATACCTTATTTCGTACTGAAAGTGTTTTCTGTAGATTACTTTTTATACCCAGAAGTCAAAGATTGAGGTTATTTTTACTTATAATGGAAAATTGATTTTGTGGAATAATTCGTTTGCTGTCGCCAATCTAATTCAACCTTGATGCAATGCTTCTTAACCGAACGTGTAACTGTAAGTTAAAGTAAGTTTCTGTGTGATAACTTTAGTTATATATCCAAAGTTCTAAGGTCAAGGTCACAATTATAAATAAGAAACTAGATTGTTGAATGTATTTGTCAGCACGGTTTCTTTTCGTAACAACCTTTCTTGACTTTTGTGGCAGTGTAGTAAAGGTCTTGCTAGTAATCTGTCAGTGTGTGTCTAAGGATGGGGTGTTGGGTTTGTCGGTAGGAGAGAGGGATTTTCAGCCACACAACGGGGTCCTTGCTGTCAGTGCTCTAGTTATGACACAAAGTACCTGTACATGCTTGTAATTACATATACGTTATCATGGTACATTATGATGTATATGGTAGAGTTTTAACATATATACCTACTTGTAATTAAAATTCACATACGGCTTATTTCTTCTCACATATAAAAATTGTGTTGCGTTGGGGCTGATTGATAAGTTGTGAACTTCATATTTAAGGATTTGGCAGAAATATTACATCATTTTACATCCCTTCAGTATATACACACATTTGCCAGCGATGTTTACGGGTTTCAATGTCACTTTTAAAAAAGTCCCTTTCTTGACCGTTCAGAAAGTCCTCCACTGCAGGTATGACGTCATCATATTACCAAACGTGGGTACAGGAAATGGCCTTTTTCAATTTTGGAAATAGATGAAAGTCTGATGGAGAAAGATTAGGAGAATAAGACGAATGCTCAAACAATTCAATGCCATGGCAATTACAGACTTGTGAACAGGGACATTGTCCTGGTGGAACAACACATTTTATTGTGTTTTCCGCGGTGCTTGAGATTTACATTTTCTCTTAATTGCCTAATAAGTGACGCATGATATGTGCCATTGATTGTTTGTCCATATTCTACCATCAGAATACCATCAGCATCTAAGAAAACCGAGGATGTAAACTTTCCAGCTGATGGAACAGTCTTTGCCGTTTTTGACAAGGTTAAACCAGGGTGTTGCCACTCTGTAGACTGTTCTTTAGCCTCTAATTTGAAATGATGGACCCACGTTTGTATGATTGGCCTATGTAGGGTTACGATTACCACACGCAAAAGTCCGCCTGGTGTGCTTCTGATCTTTTTTCTGTGCAAGATCTTCCGTGAGATCGAAATTGTAACTGTAACTCGCCTGTAAGCCATAACAGTATGATAGGCTGTATTGAACATTTCTGAGGTTGTAACGGTGACAGGCCTTCCACGACGGGCGTCATACCACAGGCTCTGCCTGCAACGGTTAAATTCCACCACCCAAAGTGAAGATTATGAAGGGATTTCATTCCCTTGTGTTGCTACCATATGACTATGGATATTCTTAGGTGCTAGATCTTTCTTATGCAAATAATGAATCATGCTCTTTCAGCGATTTTGCCTATTTTAGAAAAGTAATTGCCTCGTTTAGAGTCCTACCTCTTCGACATGAATTGTCCAAATGACACCAGTCTGCGGGTACACAGCCTTAAATAGTCAATGAATGGTAGAGCTAAAAAAGAACTCCCCTGCTTACCTTCTTCAATACAAGGCTCACAACTTATCAATCAGCCCTCGTGGTTATTTATTTCTATTGTATAATACAGGTGAATACTATGTACCTGAGACTATTCAAGTATTGTAGGTAAATTAAGTACCCGTACACTGACAATTAGTTAGACTGCCTATGTCAGCTATGGGGGTACCACGGCGTCCGTCGTCCACCAATCAAAAGTTTCTGCAGATCGCTACTAGTCAGGAACTGAGCGGAATTTCCTCAAATTTGGTTTGAAGTATTTTTTCTGTAGGAATGGTTGAGGTTTGCCCAAATTCTGCTGAAGCATTCGTTAGTGAAGGGAAATCAGTTTTGTATAAACTTTGAGTTACAACCCACTAGGAATGGTGAGTTCCAATTCTTTAAAATCCTATTCGTTCTGTAGAAATGATTTAATTGTGCCCAATTTGGTCTAACGCATCCATGAGAAAATTGAAATCAGTTTTGTATAAATATCGACTCTAAGGCCCGTGGGGATGGGTGAGGCAGGACCCATTTGAGGAGCAAAAGTTTTAAATCTGTCCAAACTTTGTATAAAAGATTACATTTTTGGCTGCCCTTTAGGACTAACTGGTGGACCCAATAGATAAATAGTTGCGTGCTTTGAAATTTCAAATTCCTTTTCCTTTAGTTTGAAGCAATTTCGGACAACAAAAAGGCAGGTGAGCGATACAATCTCTATCGGTCTCTTGTTCATAGACACAGATTAATTACCGTTCTGTCAGTGGTATATACTCTTCATATGCAGGCACATCTTAATGCATACATATAGAAGTAATTTCCCTACATGTACACGTGCGAAAACAATATAATCAGATCCAAGAAGATCAAATTTAATGTGATTGTAAGAGTAATATACGGTCTCATTTGTTCTGTTTAGTGGAAAGATCAAGCGATTTGCTCTCCAATTTACACCATACAGTTGGACAGATTTCGACTGGAAACCACTGTCCAGTCTCAAACGCTGGTTTGCCATGCTAGGTGTGATAGCTTTTGTAAGTATGAAGGATTGTACATTTGAACAAAAAGCAAACAAATAAAAAATCCCATTTTGATACAATTTTGGTCATAGATACTATGTAGCTATAATTAACTCTATCATATAACTGTTTCGTCAATTGGCATAGGGCTTAAGGATGCATGCATTGGACAATTTTCTAGAATAACCAGAGATACGACAATTACTAAATGTATTGGATGATAGGCTTGGGCACCTTCCCATTGATTTTTCACAGTCGCCTCTTAGTCTTCAATATATATTCCCGTAGCATCACTGGCGAGTCTTTAAAGAACGAAATATCTAGATCAGACGTTTTAATCACCGGATACTACATGCCTGTGGTAATGTTTAGGTTGTCTAAACAGACGCTTCTTGTTAACAATTTAACACTAAAGTGTCATGATTTTTTTTAAATTCTATATTTGTAAAGATAAAGATAACAAATGTGTTCATGCTTATAAACATATTTGCTTGTTTGTTTACAGTTCCTACTGGCAGAACTAAACACTTTCTACCTCAAGTTTGTATTATGGATTCCTCCAGAACATTACCTCAATCTTACTCGCCTTGTCCTCTTTTTGTTCATGGGTGCAGCTGCACTGCGGGAAACCTTCCAGTATCTTGATGACCCGTAAGTATGATAAAACGATGACAGTATAGAAATCAAACCAAAATGAAAATATATGAAAGAAAAACAGAAACGATTTTAACAAAAGTAATATTTTATTTCATCAATCAATAGAGAGGAAAGAAATTAGTTTTTCGCAATTTCATCACGCTCGTACTCAATGGAAAGGTTTTGCCCTCTGTAAGACTACTACATCACTGAATTTAAAACCAAGATCTTCTACACTCGTATCCTCACATTGGCAGCAAAGTCTATATAGGAGGAGTCAGCATTTAATAACTTTGGCAACAAAGTCTGCGTAAGACGAGCCAGCATTTAATCACTTTGGCCACAAAGTCTATGTAAGACAAGTCGGTATTTCCCAGGAATTACATTATAATTATATTTCTGCAAGATTTCAAACAATTCAATGTAACATATGATGCATGAAACTAGTTCTATGCTCCAGATAAGAAATTTGTCTCCTTGCTGAGTCACGGTAACAAATAGCTTGATAGTTGACTAATAAAAGAATTTTTAAAAGAGCAAAAATAATTAGGGAAACAATATAGAATTGTCACCATGCTTTGCTAAATATTTCTAAAATAATAGAAACTTTAAAAGTGAAGAATTAACTAATTCTTATAAAATGATGAAAATTAGATAAAAAAAATATTTTTCATTATATAGAATACATATCCATTTTTAAATAGACTGATGACCGAGAATCGTGGATAACTTTTTTGTGTTTGGTTTAGGACCTGCAAAACGTTTGGTCGCCAGTCTTGGCTAATATCAGCCATTATTATCACAGAAGTACTGATCAGTCTCAAGTTTGGTTGGCAGACGATCAGTAAGCCCCTTCCTACCCATGTGACTCTCTTCTGGATACTTGGTCTGCTAGGCCTGGTCCTTCTGACAGTGTGGAAGTTTTACATCTACCGTGATGTTAAAAGTGATGTACCGTTATCAGACCACCCATTGGATGGACTAAATAACGGTCATAAAGGTGGCTATACTAGGATGTCAAAAGAACAAAATGGTCACTCAAAAGTGAGACAGCGTTTTCAATATTCCTGATATTTGAATGTTTAACATTGCCATTGATTGGGATTGCAGAGACATGACATCTCATTGGTTTGTTATGGAGGACACATCAAGTGGATATTTGACAATAAGATATGGTTACAACAGTTTCATTTTCAACATTGACTCATTGTACAATATACTTAGTTGACTTTGTAGTTCATTTCGTTAACATCCAATCTTAAAATAAATCCTATTCAGTCCAATTACAATCATAATCATATTTCTTTTCAGTTATATTTTGTTTTTTATTATGTTATTAACATTTTAAAATAAATATCAATATGACAATCCTGAGAACGCTGTTTACATAACCAATATCCAAAATGACAATGTCTATATTTAAGCTATACTTTTACAAGCTCAATACGTATTTGAATGGTTCATTGTGCGAGATGTTTGTCCTGGTATCCGCATGAAGCAAGTCTAGAATTGTGTCTTGTTCAATTTATTTTGATAACTGTGTATATCTACGAAAAGTATTAACATATTTAAACTTTCGTTTTATCACACTTCGTACCTGTATTTTATTTTTCCCGTTGTTAGTTAAGGAGAAGAATGGCCAACATCTTATCACAAAATGGGTCTGGTAGAATAGTCAATGTATAAGTCCATTTTATAACTTTATGTATGAGTCAAATGCTATCTAAATGTCTTGTCGTGAACTTCGCCAGCCTCAAATATTGTAACTAATATTTCACACGCACATCCACATCTGCACATATATAAACCCCGTTCATCTCTCTCACACACCGATCCACTCACCCTCATAGACATATATACACTCTCCTCACCTCTCTCTCACACCGATCCACCCACTCTCATAGACATATATACACCCTCCTCACCTCTCTCTCACACCCATCAACCCGCCCTCATAGACATACATACACCTCCTCACCTCTTCTCTCACACCGATCCATCCACCCTCATAGACAAATATACACCCTCTTCCCCTCTCTCTCACATCGATCCACCCACCCTCATAGACATATATACATTTCTCCATCTCTCTCTCACACCGATCCACCCACTCTCATAGACATATATACCCTCTTCACCTGTTTCACACACCGATCCACCCACCCTCATAGACATATATACACTCTTCACCTGTCTCACACACCGATCCACCCACCCTCATAGACATATATACCCTCTTCACCTGTTTCACACACCGATCCACCCACCCTCATAGACATATATACACTCTTCACCTGTCTCACACACCGATCCAACAAACCCACATAGACATATATACACCTCTCCATCTCTCTCTCACACCGATCCACCCACCCTCATAGACATATATACATTTCTCCATCTCTCTCTCACACCGATCCACCCACTCTCATAGACATATATACCCTCTTCACCTGTTTCACACACCGATCCACCCACCCTCATAGACATATATACACTCTTCACCTGTCTCACACACCGATCCACCCACCCTCATAGACATATATACCCTCTTCACCTGTTTCACACACCGATCCACCCACCCTCATAGACATATATACACTCTTCACCTGTCTCACACACCGATCCACCCACCCTCATAGACATATATACACTCTTCACCTGTCTCACACACCGATCCAACAAACCCACATAGACATATATACACCTCTCCATCTCTCTCTCACACCGATCCACCCACCCTCATAGACAAATATACACCCTCTTCTTCTCTCTCACACCGATACATCAACACTCATATACACATACCACAGTCACTTATCATATTTTCTGCTGGTGCTAATATAATGAACATGTTTTACAGATTTATGTCCGACATATCTTTTATATTTTACTTCTCTTGTAAAAAAGATTGATATATCTATTTTACCGAGTCCAATGATACTGATGCCTAATATGGATACATGTTAAATTGTCGTCACTTTTCCAGGTGCTATTAAGAATACATTTTAAAGACCTGATGGTTTATTTTAAATGAAACAAGTCGACTTTTTATACAATCATATTTTTATTAACATTAAGTAAGTATATGATTAATTTATAAATTGTTAGTTGTAAAATTAAACAGATTTTTTCATATTTATTTTCCTCGTTAGTTAAAGTATG
Source organism: Ylistrum balloti (assembly GCF_031769215.1). Lineage (NCBI taxonomy): Eukaryota > Metazoa > Mollusca > Bivalvia > Pectinida > Pectinidae > Ylistrum > Ylistrum balloti. The sequence goes on from NW_026782042.1 coordinate 93,124, forward strand.
ACAACGAAATCCTATTTCTATGTAATTCTTTAACACATGTGTATGTTGATACATATTTCCAGGCATGACCTTATTGCTGAATAAATACGAAATGATTGGAATACACATTATTTTAAAAAAAGAAGATCGCTTAACTATTATTTAAAACATGAGAAATGTTACTGGTTGAATGTATTTGCCTATTGTCAGTGTTTTTCGGTATCCTGAAATCCTGATTTTACTACAAAGTGTTTGGATTTGATTTTGTGTTCTAGCCTCCCGGTCTGATGCTATTTCAAACCTGTATCGCCAAATAAGTGACAAAACGGTCGCTTAAGAAGAGAATTCACGAAATATACACAGAGAATTTCAGATTAGCCTTCTATTTGTATTCAAAACTTTTATCAACGCTATTGTTAGTTGATATGTTGGTGTATTGTTGTCTTCCAATAAAAGAAGTTGATATTTTTAAGGCATAAATCGCTTGATATACTGAAGGTAGTTTAGTAAATGGATTTTTTTACGACAAATATATACAATTTTAAATAGAATAAGTAGTGAAAACCAGTTTCCGTTTGATATCTTCCGTGATGTATACATGCATTTTATTTTCTATTATCTTTTATCAAAACCACGAAAATTTGCACCATCGAAAATAAGAAATTTTACAGTATCATTTTACATCACTTTTTTTCTTTTCCCGGTGAAAGACATAATGATGTAAGATCTGTCAATGCTTTCTTTTTTAATTGTGAAAACGTTGTAAAAATACTGTAATCACTGCTGGATTAGCTCAATGATTTTCATTCATTTATTTCTACATCATTTTAAGTATAGGAGTGAAATTTTTCATTTTTTGTAGCTATTAAAGAAATTTCATTCGTAATTTTGAAAACAAAATGCAGCTTTTTAATTCATCTGACCCGAAGGGACATGATGATCTACAGCCATTGTGCGTCGTCGTCCGCCGTGCGCTGTCCGCCGTGCGCCATCCGTCGTGGGCAAACTTTTAATAGTTTAACTTCATCTAAAGTTTCACCAGTGGTAGTGAGATCCAACTTGTCTGAAACGATCCTGAGATGGTCCTGACCACGTGTTGTTATTTTTAAGGTCGGTCTGAAATCGAAGATGGCTGCCATGGCCGCCATTTTGAAAAACATATTTTAAACTTTCTCTACAGTTTCACTGGTGCGATTGACCTAAAAATTGGTGGGAATGTTAAGGAAAGGTAACCACAAAGTGTTGTCAACTTTGAAACTTTGACATGGCAGCCAGGGAGGGAGAGAGTCAAACTTCGTTTCAAGTTTCACCAGTTGGATTGAGCTCTAACTTTACTGTTAAAAATAGGTAACACTTGGTCATCACCTACTGCTCACCAAAACTACCACCTGCATCATGGAAAACAGCTTCTTAGTAAGATTTCATTAAAAGTAGAAAAAATAACCTTTTTTTCTGCTTAAAGTTTTTGTAGTCTGATGACCGTTAAGGACCGGGGCCTCTTGTTTACTTTCATTGAATCGCGACTTATGACGAAACTGATAGTGTTCCATTTTATTTCAGATCAATATATCAAAAGATAACACCCATTTTTGTATAAACCATTCGTTGTGGAGTGTATATGAAAAATGTGATAAGATTAAAACCATCCATGACCTACTTTTACATTTATATACCCTTATAAACCACATTTTATATTTTGCATGACATGTAAGACAGCTCCACGTCTGTTTAAGAAATGCGCTCATTAAAACATTTATGTACCATATAATCATTACTATCACATCCGTCTATGTCTTTTCCTCCAGTTCATCATCTGTTTCAGGAATTTAATATCGGTTATGAAATTGACATAAAACCGTCAAACAAAATGTTCTATAGTACATTTGAACTGTTTATATATTTGTATTTGTATTGGACTAAACAAACGTTTAAAAAGAATATGTTGATATTATTAATGACGCTCAATTTTGTTTCATGCTTCGTTGGTTGAATCATCGCCATTGTTATTGATAACTGTGGTATACATATAATAAATTAGAATGTTAACAAAGTACATTTAATTATCTTATCTAGTTAGTCTGTATGTCACCGAGACGATGACAAACATACTTATAGGGTTTTGTAATTTTTACTTTTTGTTTGAATTAGATTACATGTGTTGATATCTGTAATGCTTCTCCTTATATCACAGGGTTGTACTGTATTCACCTTGGGCAACACCGTCCAGATATGTACGTACTGGCCATCTATAAGACATTTGTATGTCTACGATAATACACATACACTTAACGTTATTCTAAATTAGCAGATATTTGAAAATCACGAAATTTACTGAGTTATTGGACAAGTGCACCTCCCCATCTAGATTTTGACTTTTCTTTCAATCACTTGGGGTTTTCATCAGTCACCTCAAAGGCTTCAGAATCTAGGCCCTCAGAATCACTGACGAGTCTTAGAAGGACGAAACAGCTGTATGATATAGCATCATGACGAGTCCTAGAAGGACGATACAGCTGTATGATGTAGCATCACTGACGAGTCCTAGAAGGACGATACAGCTGTATGATGTAGCATCACTGACGAGTCCTAGAAGGACGAAACAGCTGTATGATATAGCATCACTGACGAGTCCTAGAAGGACGATACAGCTGTATGATGTAGCATCACTGACGAGTCCTAAAATGACGAAACAGCTGTATGATGCAGGTTAATTACTCGTTTTGCTCTATTGTATCTAAATTACTTTCTAAAGTTGCTATTCACTGGTGTGTCGTTTGAACAATAGTAGATAAACCTGGGTGATAAATCAGATATAATTGTCATCACATATCTTCAGTGAGATTACAGGTCCTGTCGTTTATACGTGTAGAGAAAATGCAGAATTGTTTTTGTTTTGGGATTATTTGTTTTTTTTTTTTTTTTTTTTATTTATTTTTAAATGTTTATATATTCTAAAATAGATAACCCGTTCGCAACATACCTTGCTGATATGAATGAATTAGTAAATAGGATGTCTTCTCGGCATCTTCTGTAGGGTTCAATAAATATACACTGACAACACTTATTTTATTACTCTGAATCAAAGTCATAGTTGTTTAATTTGATTTTGACATCCTGTGATTTGCTCACGGTACTTAAATCGGATATGTCGTTAAGGAACATATTTTTTTCTTCTTTGACTTTTCTCTTTACTTCTGGTTTCTTCAGTCGGTGTAGGCGTTACTCAATTCGAGAGCATGCATGATTCCAGAAGGTAGGACTAGTGCTTTTTCTTCTTTTTTTTTGATAGGTTACCATGGAAACGTAATGGTGCTATTTGATTGGTTAAAAGTCAAATAATGTGCGATTTCAATTTAAATTGGTATCTCCGCCTGTACAATGTTAGTGTCTCGTGATGCGATAACAGTAATGGATCCCACGGCGATTAGTGGTTCCTTAACGTGATGACAGTGAGAAGACGCATTATATTGTTTGGTGAAGTATATAACATACACTGATACTGTAGGATAATAACTTTAGTGTACGGTTTGTTTCCATTGGTTTTGTGGATGGTGTTCATCTTCTTGAATTCATATGTCCACGGAATGCAAAATAATGATGTACAATTATACACACCATCGCCAAAATTTTCCATTAACAAGAAATTGGCAAAAATCGAGCAAATTTTCAATTTAATATGATAATAGGATTAATTACGAAGATAACATGTAAAAATCAAGACCTCACTTTTACGTAGTTTATTTGTAAAAGAATTAGCTTTTTAGCATAATAACCTAATGACGTGTATTTATCCATTAGATATATTAAGAAAACTCAGACACGATTGCGATAATTTGTATGCGTGGAACGTTCAAAATCTGGAAGCGGTGAGTATCATAATGATGTCACATTGCCGTCTATGGTGTCCACAGCCTAATGTTGATGGTTACAATGTGCCTTAAACTAGACTACTGGAGGTAAAGATTTTTTTATTCGGCAAAAAAATCATTTATATCAAAAATATGATATCTTATAATGTTTTTAATTTATCAACGAGATAATATTCAATAAAATCCTATTTGATAGTAGTAATAGGGGATGCCATAATATCAATATGTAGCAGGATATGTCCGTAATGTAAGTGTGATATCTTTTATGGTACAGAACTTATATTAAAGTATGCTCGTTGTCTGTGTTTATGCAAAACACTACTGTATATATGTCAAGTATTTATATAAATAACCAAAGAGATATTTTCTGCGTTGAGGATTTTACACAACAAATACAACTAATGTAACAAATCTTATAGAGATTGCCTTAATATCAATAGTCGTGTATTGTATGCATGTTATTTATGCAAAAACATTTAAGAACTTAATTTTGACAATGTGTTGAATCTATATGGCACTTGAAGTGACAATGTAACAAGGTAAAGTTTTAGTTACCCAGGATAACATTATACCAAGGAAAAGTGCAGTATAACAGATGTTATTGATTTAGGGAAAGGGGGTTAGGATGGCAGGCGAGGGTGCGAAGGTAGGGATGGAGAGGGTGAACATTCGGCTGAGATAGCAAAGGTAGGGATGGAGAGGGTGAACATTCGGCTGAGATAGCAAAGGTAGGGGTGGAGAGGGTGAACATTCGGCTGAGATAGCAAAGGTAGGGGTGGAGAGGGTGAACATTCGGGCGAGGTAGCGAAGGTAGGGGTAGAGAGGGGGAACATTCGGGCGAGGTAGCGAAGGTAGGGGTGGAGAGGGGGAACATTCGGGTGAGATAGCAAGGTAGCGAAGGTAGGGGTGGAGAGGGGGAACATTCGGGCGAGGTAGCGAAGGTAGGGGTAGAGAGGGGGAACATTCGGGCGAGGTAGCGAAGGTAGGGGTGGAGAGGGGGAACATTCGGGCTAGGTAGCGAAGGTAGGGGTGGATATGGGGGGAACATTCGGGCAAGGTAGCGAAGGTAGGGGTGGAGAGGGGGAACATTCGGGCGAGGTAGCGAAGGTAGGGGTGGAGAGGGGGAACATTCGGGCGAGGTAGCGAAGGTAGGGATGGAGAGGGTGAACATTCGGGCGAGTAGCGAAGGTAAGTGTGGAGAGGGGGAACATTCGGACGAGGTAGCGAAGGTAGGGGTGGAGAGGGGGAACATTCGGGCTAGGTAGCGAAGGTAGGGGTGGATATGGGGGGAACATTCGGGCAAGGTAGCGAAGGTAGGGGTGGAGAGGGGGAACATTCGGGCGAGGTAGCGAAGGTAGGGGTGGAGAGGGGGAACATTCGGGCGAGGTAGCGAAGGTAGGGATGGAGAGGGTGAACATTCGGGCGAGTAGCGAAGGTAAGTGTGGAGAGGGGGAACATTCGGGCGAGGTAGCGAAGGTAGGGATGGAGAGGGTGAACATTCGGGCGAGTAGCGAAGGTAAGTGTGGAGAGGGGGAACATTCGGGCGAGGTAGCGAAGGTAGGGGTGGAGAGGGGGAACATTTGGAAAGAGTATGTAGGTATTTGTTGTTTAAATAGGATCGTTTCAAATTAAAATCCGCGAATGTCAACATAAAATAATCTGAAATTATTTTTTCAAGATGATTTTCCATAAAAAATTCTGCGAATAATTTCATCATGTGAATATTTTTTGTTTTATGTTCAGAAATGGTTAAATTAAAAATCTCGTGTGATAAACATACACAAAGATAGATCTTTAAACAAATATCTTGATTATAGTGTATATATCACACACCGTTTAAAGGTGATTTGTACAACAGTTTTAAAACACTACCTTTGTGATGACACGTTTCAAACATGTCCTTTTAACATGGCATTTATCGCAATATGTTCGAAATTTTAGTACATTGTACTAGTAAACAACATTATCACGGAAAATAGACATAGTTATGTTCGAACTCGGAGCTGAAGACTTTTTATGTCCTAGTGTTGAATAGACGTAAACTTAAACTAGAATGCAGTGATACTTTTTTACATTTTACTGAATTTTAATATTGTTGACAAACATTTCTATATTAAGTGTATCTTATTAATTGTTGCCAAGTCAATACCAATTTGTGGCTATTAATTTTTCGATTTTTCATGACGTTTATCAAAGTGTTAAATCCAGACGGTAAAAATATGTATTTGTTTTGCCTAACACAGTGCTATTTATTGCACTGGATAACCGTTGTTTCTTTTTTCAGATTTTTTTTCTGTAATTTATCTAAATAGACAATCAACTTGAACACTTGTAGGTTCCGATATTTTGTTGCATTTTGTATATGGTTATGATGGTTGTACCGAGTTCATCATTGTTTTCAGTGGCAATATTGTTGTCTTATCAAGTATTGTTATGATTTAGAGAACACTGTTAAGGATGTTAAATCTAGTTCTAAAATCGTTGCCATTTTCATCATTGAATAGGGTACATTTGTTGCTAACAAATTAATAGCTTTTTTTTCAAATAAAAAAATATCGTGTTTTTAAATATGTTTGTTTTCGAAATCTATATATGGAAATTTGTTTCCAAATGAAATACATTTGGAATATTGTATCTATAAAGGTATACTTTGTTTTCCTCTTCACAGTGCATGAAGGACACTGCCCACTTCAACATACCATTAATATTACCTGACCACAAACCCACTTGTGTATCTCTAAACAGGTCGATAGAGTACATGTACGTACATAAACCATTAGCTCTTTGGCTTGAATGGTACTATATGTACCGGCAGCTTTCCCTAAATCTTATGGATCTGCCTTTTGAATTAGTTTCTTGTATGTTTCATATAGGTGTTCAAAGATGCTTCCCTGGTCTGCATGATGATAATGTTAGCATTTTAACAAATTAATTTTAACACTACCTTCCCTTACTCTTGGGTAGAATTAGACTGGCCCTTGTCACTAGATTATCAAAACTATAAATAAAAATGAGCTTCATAATTTTTGTCTCTCAGATATATCTAATCCTAGCCAAAGATTCAAACTAAGGGGAGATAAGCTAAGGTAATAATTTAGAAGAACAATTCTTTACAAGAAAATAACTTGGGCTGGTAGTCTGTCGAGAGAAGAGCCTACCATTGATACTGCAATTTCCACCATTTCTAGTTTCTACTAACAAAGTTTGACTGTGGTTTTAGTTGTTGTATCGACGTCAGCAGTTGCACGAGACTTATAAAATGTCCTCAGCTGATCAGTTATAAAACATACCATAGTTTGTCGTCTATTTCTCTTGTGTACTGAAATAACGTTACCCGACTGTTCTTAAGTGTGAACACACGCACATTATCCTGGACACCTGTGGAATCAAACACAAGTGATTTTTGTCACAAATATGGAGGAAGAAACGATGTCCTGATGTTTTATCAGATCCAGTTTGATGGTCCATTACATCGTGGTACCATGCGTCCGCAATCCGCCATTGTTATTATGGTATGCTAAAAGCATATATCATATGCTGAATTCCTTGCCTTGACTCTCTACAGTTTTTTACTGTCTTTCACTCAGTTACTTTCCTACTAGATTGATTATAGTCCTGGTAAACTCTTTTTGTCTTGTATCCCTTAATTACAGGGATTTTTTGTTTTGTTTTATTTGGGGTTTTTTCTCTCTCTAAAGTATCACATTCCTTGAAAGACATTTGTCGAAAAGTAAACGTCAGTATAGGAGTACTTTATTCAGTATTAACGAAAAATTCGTCAGACAGGACAGCTTTGTAATTGGTATCAAGTGCTTTTGACGGATGAACTCGCCAAGCCAAGTTCACGTCCAAACGCCTCATCAGTCACATGATAAATAAAAAACAAGAAAATATTTACTATATCATAGTGTCTCTGTCTCTGTCTGTGAACACGACGTCGTTAGACAAATTTTCGATTTACAATTAAATTATGCGATTGAACTATTTTCACACTCGTATACATAATGCATAACTTATAGAGAGACTCATAGGCTGGTCCATGGCTTTCCTGAAAAATAACACCTATTTATATCATCCTTTTGGTAAAACCGCAAAGATGTGAGCCTTTAGATTAACTGATCCCCGTTAGAACTCCTGAAAACTCTAGTACCATGTGATTGACCTGTTCTTGGGTGGAGTATCACTTTATTGTGGCTATTTTGATAGATCTTGGCACACGAGCGTGCTATAATAGGCCTATATACACTTACCGGTCACAATTGATTTCCTATAGGTTAGACCATGTTACTCTTAAAGCCACCGATCTATAGGAAGATCCCGGCTCTTCCCAACCAGTTTTATCATGTTGTGGCAGAACTGGGATTTTATTCAATATTATTGAATGCAACAAAGACATTCCCAGTTCGTTTTCCCAAACATCGCAACTGACCACAAGAACCTCCCGCATGTTATTATGTGATTGACCACCAACCAGATAAAACAATTAACCAAATACCACTCTGTCACATTTACAAGAAGCATGATTTATGATAAATCGGTCCGGAACGAACACCAAATTAGATTTTAGTTTGTTAGGCCCCGTATTTCTTGTATCGGTTAATCGATTAAAACAGGAGTTGTCATAAATGTCAAGAATGTTTAGGTTAAACAATAGAATACACTTGAGTGTTAACACACGTGATCGAGACTTCAGACTACATGGAGGTAAAATAACTCACCAAGAACATAAATCGATAAAACTAATTATTTCATAAACCGCAAGGTAAACATTAATAACAGCCGTCTAATACTTTAAAATCATATATTTTTCGTGGGTAGCAAATTCCGTGGCTTTCCAAAAATATACATTTCTTAAGCGCTTGATTACGTGGGAAAATCTCTATCATAGAATTCATTTATGATGTATTTCAAACTTTATCTGTTAAACATTACTTGGACATATAAATAATAAGTAGATGTGGTTTTTTGGAATCGATTTATAGTAAACAACAAGGAAATGCCTACATGTCAACATAATCATAATCCAAACTCAAATTCTATACAACAAGGGCAAAATATGACCAAAGGAAAGATTTACACGGAGACTCCTGAAAAAGTACAAGGATAATAAGACCGGGTATTCCGGAAGAGTATGTGTCATCTGCTTCATCGACAACAACCGCCACGTAAACCTTGGTCAATCCAAGTAAGTAATGTCATGTTCCCAAATGAGAACAAAGTAAACAACGACGGACTAACGGGAAAATTAATGAGCATCAAACATGTCGCACAAAGAAATAGGATCACTCTCTATGACGACCGTAAAACTAATCATTTTCATCAAACTGCATCTTTTGAAACGCTGTGTTACGAGTAACGAGCATCAAAGACGTCCACCTTCCTATCGCACAATAGAATATATCTCAATGAGATCCCTATGACGACTGTATAACTTCTCCTTAGTTTTCCCGTCAGTTGACATCTTGCACGAAAATCGTGAACAGGGAACATGCCCTTGGATATCGAACCAACAACGACATGTAAACACCGTATAACTAGTTTGATGCTAATCTAATATGTTATGTAAAGTGGGTGTAATTTGTCAATACGGAGTGTCTACTGTCATCAATGTATATAGATTTTTTGTGTGTTATGTTTACCTATATTTCTAAATACTAAACAATGATATATACATCACATTTATAAACAAAACGTTAGTTCTTCCTAACAATGAATGGTTGTCATAAGCGGTTTCACCATTATGTAAATACATTTTCTCGAAGAAAGGGAGGATATGTGCAATTTAAGTAAAGCCTCAAGTTTTCACGTGAAAAAAACAATCAGAAACAACATGATTAATTTATAATTTAATTACATAAATGAATATTCTTTCATAAGGCAAGAAACCCATACATTGTATGATAATCAACATTTTAATACATGTTTTTAAAGTTCCTACGTTTATACGTTAGATATGAAATAATCTCAGGTTTGAGGATCATTAAAAAATTACGTCTAAGGAGTTCAGACGCCAACAATGCATTGGCGTCTCGTTCGAACTCTGAACAGTGACGAAGTTCCGCTGTGACCTTTACATTAGAGTATTTAGTTATTGACATGGGATGTTCTGTTGTTATCCGCCATTAAAATGTCACGTGATCCTGCCAAATAGCTCGGTGACATCATCTACTGAACATTATTACACTTGCCAATACAGTTTTTATCGTAAAATAAATAAAGCTGCACGTATTTAACCTAATAAATGTCTATAAACACAAAATGTAACTATCAGCTTAAAGGACAATGACGGAGCGCAACGATAAAACAAATTTAGCGCAGTGCGTTGTTTCCAATTTTGCTGTAACCTTAAACGTATATGTCAGAGTGTAAACAACAGCTTATACTCCACAGTTTAAACTAGTGTCTTATCCAAGGCGAGACTCCACGGTCCCATAACATGTGCTACAGCGCAGAGTCACTTATCGCCCCGTCATTGGGGATCCCTCACGTCCTTGAGAGTAATGTCCCACTACCAAGGGTTTTAGATAAGGCGCTTCAATGAGCAGTTTGCCACTGTCTGAGAAGAAAGCCTTCACAGCTGTTGGTTCGACTGTGTCAGGTAGACTGATTTCTCGATTTAGTTCTTTTGTAGATGTCCTTGACCCGATTCTTTCTTCCCGTCGGGCGCTGATGATCAATTTCTGGTCAACTGTTTTAATTGTTAATTCTTCAGGGCTAAAATCTTCAATATCAATTTCTACTCTGTATTTGCGTTCCCCGTCCGTATTGGCGGGGGAACCGGAGCTGCTTCGCGTATCAAATTTGGAGGAGGATGACGACACGTTACTCGTTGAGAATGTTTGTGGGGAAAATGGCATTGAATGAGCGGGATTTACTGTTCCCATCGGTGGCGTGCCTGTGTTGAATGACTGTACAGCTCCTTTTGGGGACATGAATGTCTTGAAGGTAGATGTATGTGTTGTTGGATTTGTGCCACTAGAGGGCGCTGGTGGCGGAGCAGGCGCAGCAGCCGCAACGGAAGGTGTTGCTGTAGGAATGATCCTCTGAGCAGAGCCTCGGTTGTCAGTTATGGGAGCATATTGAGGGGTCGGAAGGGGAGCTTCCACCGTCAAGATACCGTCGGACGATATGGTACAACCAAGGGACATAGGATCTACTTCCCGAGGAATATTCACTTCTCGGCTGAACTCGCGACATACTGATTTTCCTTCATTCTTTTCCTCGTGTTTGGCGTTCACAATTAATTTATCGGCGTCCATTTTCACATTGACTTCGTCAGGTTTGTAATCCTTCACGTTAAACACAGCACGATACACTGGTTGGCCGTTCTGATCCTTGTCTATGGTTGTCCGCGCGTCCGACGAAGTCCGGCTGTCTGCTATCCCAAGGCGATCGGTCATCGACTCCAGTTTATTATCGTCTGGCTTCATATGGAAGAAATCCGTTCGCATGCTGTCTATTTCGCTCTCCCATTCCTTTCGGCGACGTTCCATGTCTTTCTCCATATCCTCCCATATCTTGCTCTGTCTTTCCTCGAAACTGAGATTGTCTTGGTGTATAGGAATTCTGTGAGCCATACCCCGACGTCTTAAGTTACCCAGCAAATCTGAAAGTATAAAACATAAACTATGATTATACAATGTAGAACAGAATCTATGTCTATTCTGTCGAGTAACAGGAACTATAATGACACAGAGGTCTGTGAGTCCATTTAGTATGGTTTTTAAATTACCACAAACCACGTGAACAGTGATATATTGTTCTTTTGTACCAAACAAGTCAACAGTCCATCGGCTGTGAATCAGATTACAATATTTATTGAGCCACCATCCCAAAATTACTTTCGGAGGATTTTCTAGTTTTCATACAATATTTCGGGAGTTTGTTCGACTCGAACACAAAGTGCATATTTGACAGGTAGACCAAAATCTATCCATTAAAAGCGGAAATTCTGGATGTACTTTCATATATGGACCATGCACTCTGGTCAGACATTGGCTATCAAACTGTCTAACTGCAGTACATTTAGTATATATATGAAATGTATGACTATGTAACATTTACGACAACGCCGCGCGCCATGTTATCTTTTCATGAGACTTTCAGGACCCGCGTGCTTGTATTCTGATTACCAAACTCGTCACTTCAAGGTTAAGACCGCAGTTTACCATAATCTCGATGGACAGGTACGCGTACGATACTTGCATATTCCATGTACAAATGTAACCCCCTCCTACGACCAAGACAACCTGCCAACCATATGTCATGTCACATCGTCACTCGAGCAAATGATAGCAGTGAAACTACCTAGGGGGTGGGCGGTAATCTTTACCACAAACACAGACCAATATAACCAGACATTAGTTCCCGCATGGTCAACTTTACGTTGATAAAACAAGGTGAACAGAATACACTTTAACACTTCCTTCTCTAATTCTTTAAAAACGATTCTGTGTAACATGTCCTTATGTGAAACCATTACTGCTGTGTTGATGAACTATCTGTTAAGTTACCACAATATATACACCTGCTATCGTCTTGTAAAGCTGCTAAGCTTTACACTGTGCACGTTGCTATTATTAAAGGTATGTTTTTAACATAGACGGAACGATAAACCATATTTACTTTGAGGTATTTTAGTGATCAACTTGATGGGATCCTTCTGTGTAAATAGCAAACTTTCTGAAGTAGAAAATCGCACCAATAAAACTCTATAGGATTCTGGTTTACGTATATTACAGTCTTCAGAGCTAACAAGAGGAGGCTTATACACAGCGTATATAGAAAGATCAGTAAATACACACAAGAACTAGGGTGTTGTTTACTTGTTTGAATACTAGTTATCCTTACCCTCGAAGTGTTAAGTGAATACTGCCCCATTCAATACACCCCTCAACACCCACACACACACACACACACACACACACACACACACATCCCCCACCCCCTAACCCCCACCCCACCCCCTACACACCTACACGCGCTAAAGCCACCCACCTACAACTGGACCTACACCATAATACCGCCCCGCCCTCTATTCAACCAACTTTTTATTTTGGTTAGAATATACTAACCTAAGTTTAGTCTTTTCATTCGTCAATCTTCCAACTTTCATTCACAAAATTCCTCACTACTCATACCGCACAAACATTCTATTCTAACCGTCCTTACTCCCCTCTTTTCCTCCCCCTCCACCTCCCTTGCCCGAACACACGGATCGATTTTTGGCTTCGTCAGTTTCACGGTAATTATGACAATATCGTTCATTCGTCAGTACATTTGTCGTATATGGGATTTGATGTCCATCATAACCCCAAAGGTACTTGATGCCGCTACATGTTCACTTTCTATAATCCTTTATCAGTGAGTTATCACTGCAGACTTACATCGACCTTGAACTTTAAGTTATATCCTTAAGGTACTCGTGAATACACACTTAATTACAGTTACTTTTAGGTTTACAAAGATAGTACATATTATAAAGAATTTACACATAACATACACACTACATTTTCACAGTTATGTATATAGTACTATACAACTTACGTGTTTACAGCTTTCACCAGAAATATATATACTGCCTCAAGCTCGTGTAAAATCGGACCTCGGAATGTTGTGAACAGATGTAGCTAGACAGGTCTACATACAAGTACCCAATAATCTTTCTTGAAAGGTGGACCGATCATCACCTGTGTAACTGTGTAAAAACCATCCCGTTATAACTGTATCAAATTCACTCAGTCATGACCTTTACAGCAGCACAAGGCTAACACATACCATACACACAAATCAACAACTCACCTGTATGTATAGGTTTGAAGTGACTTTTCATCCCAAACTCCTTCTCCCGAGGCCAGTTTCGTGTCGACATTGAGAAATGGTTGCGCCGATATATGAATCAGCAGTACTATTTTTTAGCATGTATATTTTGTTGATACAATAACCTGTTGTTTCAACACCGATCCTAAACTTAAATAATGGGCACAGTCTATTGTGAACTTTAAAAAAAAGAAGCAAGTCTGAATTTGCAGTCTGAGTAACCTGGGTAGGTTTTCTCACACACAAGAGCCTGTGTTATGAAACAGCCGCCCAGTCTGAACAACTGTCCAGCATGGAGATCGATATCATGTTAATGTAATCCTGATCGATATAACAATACACACACATGTACATTTGTGCACCCGTGTGTTGTTGTTACCGTAACAGCTATAATGTATTTACAGTTCTATAGACATACTCTCTTACCTGAGGACTTTCATCATTACTTGTATAAATAATGATGTTCGGGGTTCGTATTTAAACAAATAGCTAGACATTTCATTCATCTGCCCTCCTCCATTAATGCCCCCAAGACCTCCAACTCAACCCTCTCACAAAGTAAAGCACACAGTTTATATATATACACTCACACGATAACACCCGCACACACTCCTGCATGTGCACACATCCGTATCATTCCAAAACTGCAACAAATACACGGACGTTCGTATCTAATCTAATTTCTCTCTGCCAGCTCTAATCACCTTTATCCAGCAAAAGCAAAAACAAAAAAACAACAACGTTCTGAACGTTATGTTCTATTTTCTAAACAACAATAATACACCTAATACATGTTTTCTACTCTCCCCCCTCCCCCCAACAAGATACATGTATGTGCATAGTCCCGACCCTCCGGTATGCAATGGTATGTATCATTATCTAACAATGTACGGTATTCTATATAGTTCTGCACGACCACATTAAAATTTTTGAAACATGTCCAGCACTTTTATACCAAACTGTAATTTCGTCCGTTGTTTACCAAAATTTCGACCCGGACTTGACAAGCTTCGCTAGCCTCCATGACAGTCAATTTTAGCACGAGATCAGAACATACATATGTAACATCCCGCCGATCAGAAAAATCAATACTTACATTATACGGTTGCCTTCTGCGCGTGTGATGGTCTGGAGGCTCTGTCCGATACAATCCCACTCAGTACACTAATATATATGCACCTTCCTTGAATTGCAGAATATTCTGGAAACCCCAAGAGCGTTATATCATCCGATAGGTATTCATGTACACAGAAGCCGTAGCGCACGCGCTCACTTGTACACAGACTCAGCCACTCTGTTGGTGCCGATCTAGCTAGCGGCAAATGTTGTGAAACGTTTCTGATAAATTTGTTGAGCAGGGAGATAAAGTGACGATCATATTTCAGAGGTAGAGGTATAGTGGCATACCGCGCGTGCTCAAGCCTCATCCCGGGTTGTCAGAGGCGATTCTGTCAGCCTTGGGGGATAAATGGTCCTGTCACTCGCACTGTTTGTTAAACAGTGGACATATTCGGACAACATAAGTCATCGTTAGGAACTGTACCAACATATTCAGATTAATAAGTGGAATGCAAAGATAACTTCAGGTGCGTTCCAAAACAGATACTTGCATTTCATTTTTAAGGGCATTGTCCAAACTAGAAACCCTAATTACTGTGCACCATAAACAGAAGATATCCTAGTAACTGTATAGTGTTCTCAATAAAACTAATACAGAAATAACTGTATACTAAACACTAGATATCCTACTTACTGCACAGTAAACACTAGATATCCTACTTACTGTACACTTAACACAAGATATCCTACTTACTGTACAGTAAACACTAGATATCCTACTTACTGTACACTTAACACTAGATATCCTACTTACTGTACAGTAAACACGAGATATCCTACCTACTGTACAGTAAACACTAGATATCCTACTTACTGCACAGTAAACACTAGATATCCTACTTACTGTACAGTAAACAATAGATATCCTACTTACTGTACACTTAACACTAGATATCCTACTTACTGTACACTTAACACTAGATATCCTACTTACTGCACAGTAAACACGAGATATCCTACTTACTGTACAGTAAACACTAGATATCCTACTTACTGTACAGTTAACACTAGATATCCTACTTACTGTACAGTTAACACTAGATATCCTACTTACTGTACAGTAAACACGAGATATCCTACTTACTGTACAGTAAACACGAGATATCCTACTTACTGTACAGTAAACACTAGATATCCTACTTACTGTACACTTAACACTAGATATCCTACTTACTGCACAGTAAACACTAGATATCCTACTTACTGTACACTTAGCACTAGATGTCCTACTTACTGTACACTTAGCACTAGATATCCTACTAAATGTACAGTAAATACTAGATATTCTACTCACTATATAGTAAATAAGAACTTCTCACTGTAGAGTCTACAGTCTACACTAGGTATTCTACTCATGAACATTATACGACATAGATATCCTGTTTATTGTACAGAATACCTGTTCTCAGTAGATATCCTACTGATCGAACAGCGTACAAATATATTCCACTCAAAGTACGGCGTTAACAATCGGTACAACACAATTTATTTCAACTGGCATTATTTTCTTACAATACAATACGCCAGAAAGAAAGAACGACATGTCTCTAACGTACGGCTGAAGTGATGAAAATAACAATGAGATTAGTCAGATTCTGTCTTGAATGACGCACATGACATTTTTGTTATCGTTTTTGTTTGGAAAGCCTGTGAAACGCCGATTATGATCAAAATATTTCTATCGAAACTTCCATAACATTCGGTCATACTCTACTATATGAAACTGTTTTTTATCGTTCAGTGAGTGCCAAAAAACATCGTTTGTTACAATGTATGAAAATATTCCGAGGGCGTATCTGATGATAAAACAGAGGTATTTCGGGGGCGAGTCTGATCATTCTGAAGGAACGACACGCGATATAAAACAAACATTTATTTAAAATGCTGGTATTTAGATCAGGTAGACATGGTTGAATCAAATTTGAGAATTTCTTTAGAGATGTACAGCTGCAGTCTAGGACCATTTAAAAAATATGTACATAGTAGTAAGTTGTAGAGTGTACAGGTACGTTTTACTTGCATGGTAGTTAACATATTGTACTACAAGACAGTAAGTTACAGGTACAAGTGTCAGTTGTAAGTACAAAATGCCAAGTAAGACGTACAAACAGGATGTAAAATTGATCTACATTTATTGGGAGTTTTAGTTTTTATGTTGCTTTTTAACTGTGATGACAATGGAGATTTTATTTTCACTATTTTTATTTTTATTTCTACGTCAGCCATTCCTGCTACCCCAACCCCATGAAGTTTACATGTCGCAGCTGATTCGATAGTCAAAAATTAAAATTTCGGAACGAGATTTTAAAAATCGCATATCAAATGAAAACTAATTGAAAAAATCGTAATCACATAAATCAGAAAGGTAACAATTTGACCAAATATGGAGAACAAATTAAATGTAGGCAGCCATTCTGTTGCTTTATTTTCAGTTCCTGACATAAAGTCATTGTTCATATTCTGACATCACAGTCGATTTTTTTTTTACTGAATTCTGAGTTACTGATACGCAAAAATATCACATGGCCGAATTCACTGGATAACAGATAAAGGGTATACTGGATTAATACATGTATATTTGAAATTGACCTTAATACACCACTATGGAAAATGTTTCTTTTGCCCTACAAATCCATTCACATGTAACGCATCCCCTTCATAATGATATATATTGCGGTAAATAAATTCGTTCGTTATCGTTCTATGCCCAATTCAAATATATAAACTCAGTACATGATGTTTATTTCGTAAATATTTCACATATAAAGTGATGGTTTTAGTTGAGTAGTAGATTTTTTTATCGGCCATTTAAAAACGAATTATTTTCAATCTTTTCATCTGAAGAGTGGATGATATCAAACTGAACCACGTTCAAATGACTTCACTAAACATTTTCTACTCGATTGATAAATCACAGCAGAGGCCTAGTAGACCATCATTTCACAATTAGATATATTACATCAGTGTTTCATATGACGTCACCAACGTTAGCAAAGAGTTTTGTCTCCTACATAAAATCAGTTTTAATAACGGACGTTAAACCATTCAAACTGATATACTGTTAACATTCTAATTACAAACATTTGAATCGTCATCTCTTTAATTTCGTTCCCGATTTGAACCTAGTCACCCGTCTATATATAGCCCTGGCTGTGTGACAAGGACGTTTAAATTAGAGTGTACAGATATATTAACCTATTATGAATGTCTATATTTTGAGGTCAGTGATTGCAAGTGAACGAACAATATAAGTAGTCATGTGTTTTTAAAGTACTGGCGATAACTGTTGTTGATAAAGAGCGGAAGTTTTGTATGTGATTAACGAGAATTATGTCCCCTACAAAGTATTCAGCTTTGAATAGAATATTTCTTTAACAGTAGAAACGTGTTTAGATGTGATCCACGAACTCGCCGTATACTGAGAAGTGTAATATCGTATATACAACACACGAAGAGTGACGACAGAATAATACAGTGTACACGTATTGAAAGCTTTGATATATGAATCAATTAAGCCGACCTTTTCTCTTCCATATATTTCTTGGTCTAAAAGAGAGCATCCGTTGTGCTTCTCTACGTGAACATCTCGGAAACAGGTGTCATGAAAAACTTCAAAATCACTTTCAAATAATAGCGAGCGCAGCGACGGCTTTATGATATTGTGTATGGTGATTCAACAACTTTATCAACAAGCATAAGGCGTAATGTTATAAACCTTTGGTTGGTCCCTACTTTCAGCGAGTGGGGTATTAACACCAACGGTACCTGCCTTCGGCGGGAAAGGGGTTAACACCTAGGGTACCTGCCTTCGGCGGGAAGGGGATTAACACCTAGAGTACCTGCCTTCGGCGGGAAGGGAATTAACTCCTAGGATACCTGCATTCGGCGGGAAGGTGATTAACACCTAGAGTACCTGCCTTCGGCGGGAAGGGTATTAACACCTAGGATACCTGCATTCGGCGGGAAGGTGATTAACACCTAGAGTACCTGCCTTCGGCGGGAAGGGAATTAACTCCTAGGATATCTACCTCCGGCCGGAAGGGGATTAACTCCTAGGGTACTTGCCTTCGGCGGGAAGGGGGTTAACTCCAAGTGGCGGGAAGGGGGTTAACTCCAAGGGTACCTACTTTCGGCGGGAAGGGAATTAACTCCTAGGGTACCTGCCTTCGACGGGAAGGGGATTAACTCCTAGGGTACCTGCCTTCGACGGAAAGGGGATTAACTCCTAGGGTACCTGCTTTCGACGGGAAGGGGATTAACTCCTAGGGTAACTAGTTTCGGCAATAAGGCGAATAACTCCAAAGGAACCTGCTTTCGGTGGGTAAGGAATTAACTTCTAGGGTACCTACATTCGGCAGGTATGGGATAAACTGCGATGGTACCTACATTCGGCGGGTAGGGGATTAACTCCTAGGGTACCTTCTTTCGGCGGGAAGCTGACAGGGAGATGAAGATAGATGGCGGACATACTCCACTATTGACGGATATATTAGTGGGGGGGTGAAAACAGTAAATTTATTTTTAAAATATCCGTTAAAATCCATTTCCGTGCTATTTATGATTTTTTTCGGGAGATATGATGAAGTTTTCCCAGACAATGACGTTAAGACTTTTGAGGAATTTGATTGGAATGTCCAGGGTCTGGACTGATGACTTACCAGTTCGGAAGCAGACTGTGTAAAAGGCTTGTGTAGTTTTGTATGTACTGTCTGATAAAACATAAAGCAAGCTGATCAGATTTGTGGATAAAAAATGCCCCGGATGTATTGTTGACGATCCAAGTCAGCATAAACATGACTGTCTTATGGACAGCGCGGAGGACAAACTACTGAAAACTATTGAGGAGTGTTTTGATTCACTGGATCACATGAATATGGTTATTAGATGGACCCTGTATATCGGCTATTTTGTCATTAGAAAGTCTATAGTCGCATCCTATATATACACTGAAGTATAACTGTATGAATTGGCTAAGAGCATCGTACGAAACGGAGGAATGAAAAGCAAAGACGTTTGACATTGTGTCAGGTAAGGTATTGGCCAATAGTGATTCTATCAAAGATCTATGGATAGTTATAAATAAAACTTCTACACTGTTTATTTGTTACTTATTTGCACGAGACCGGTAATAAATTGAATTTGAATTGCCATACTTATCAACTGTTGTATTATTCTATCAAGGGACAATTTGTCTTTAAGGAAGTATATCTTAGACGCCGAGAAGATGACTGACAACACAGACGAATATTTACAGACTGTTTAATATCATGTTGTTTATAAGGGTGGTGAAGCAGTGATTCGACAAGTAGTGATGGTAAAAAGTGTAAAATGTTTACTGAATCGGGATTCTTTCTGTCTACAGAGAAGTGTATGTACAAGGTTCAACGTAATATAATTATTGTGAAGTAGTAATTAATAGGACATTGATTTCATGTCTGCCGAAACTACACATAAGTATATCAACGGTATTAAATACGTCCTGGTAAACATCGACATTTTTGTATTTACGGGTTTTATTGCCATTAAAAAACAAACTTTGTAAAAATCTAGTCGGTGCATTGGATATTTTATGCAAAAGACAGAATATCTCATACGGTGAAACTCTGACATTATGGTGCACGTAAGCTCTTTAACTATTCGCAAATGTATCACTTCAACCCAAACGAGAACAAAGCAAAGTTTTCGGAAAAAGTCATACCACATTGAGAAATACAGAGATATTTCACAGAGCAAAAACAAGACACCAAATGTGAGAAAGCGTAAACAAGTCTTCTAAGCTTTTTCGTTTTAAAGTTGGGGCCCCTGTCGGAATTTCTCACGCGGAGATTGTTTTCCAAAGAAATCGTCTACAAAAGTGGAATGAAGAGGAGTTAATCAGAGTATACTTACATTATTAAGGTATAGTAGTGTGTAGGACTGCTGGCTTGGCGGGTGATGACGTGGTTGGTGCGTTTTATTAGTGTGAGCTGCAACAGGCTACTGACACGGAAATCAAACAAGAGATTGGAATACTTTGTACGCTGGCAAGATCATCTCAAAAAGTTTTATTCATCGGTCCTGAAAATTAAGATGAAAATACATAATGGATACATATATCATTTTGAAATCAGACAGTAAACAGGATATGTTTTTAAAAAAATACCATACAATGGTACAACTCAACCAGTGTTCCTGTTGGTCTTTAATGGCGAGTGGGATATAGGATTAATGAAAATAACAGTTGACAATACACTGATTTCTAGTCATTCGGAATACACAATCAAAGGTTGTGTCTGTCCAAATTCTACGATAATATGTTTGGAAAAGCTTTATACATAAACAATCCACAATTTTGGAAAAATTCTTATCAAAACGAGACGGTATGTAAGGAAACGGATAATCATAACGGTCAAACAGGGAAACGGGTATGGCTCTCATTCAAAATGGTTCTTCTCGCATCCATGTGATCACGGATGTACCAACAAGAGATTCACCTACTCAACACCACCAGGCTTCGTCCATGCTAAAATAGGAAATCAAAAATTATCTACCTTATGTGACCTTCAAGAAGAAAAAAGAAGAATACTAAATGCGCGGGAAAGAAAAACAATACCCTAATCCGGAAAAGACACGTGAGAATACATAAGGCACACTAGAGAAAAAATTGTCAGGAAACAAAAAGAAACGCTCTAAGAATGAAAAATCCATCAAGTAGCAATATCGACTACTCATTATTTACATCCGTGAACCCTTTGACAACAACTTACAAATTGATAGCAATGATGAATATGACACAGTATGAGCATTATTAAGATATATCCACATTCTAGAAATATTCCAATACTGATCATGTGCAAGGCCAGTTATATATATCATATAGTGACCACACCTTAAAGGAATTATTACAATGTACTCTCACCCTTGAACTACATAATACTGTAATACTGCCTACACTTTAACAGTTATTACATTGTGATAGCATCCTACTTCAAACTAAGGACATATATAAGGGAAACCATAGACCACACTATGGTTTTGATGCAAGTCAGAACTTTATGATATTGTGTCACTATATAGACAATGTTAAACTCCTACAAAATGTGTACAGGTAATTACTACTATAATGATAAAGTCTACTAACTATGATATGTATTGGTCCAGCCCTGTGTATAGAACTGACTATAACGATGTATTAACTGGGGTCATCCTGTGTAGCATTATCTGTGTCAGCAATTAAATGTAAATGATATAGCACAACGTTATGAACTTTCAGCGTTAGAAGATTTACCAAAACAAACAAGTTTCTACGACGACTATACACCTACATCACTAGTTTTTTAATAGACAAAGAGCGTTGTACAACGATCTGAAAAAGTCGCTGTTACGATGTAGAAGTATAAAGGTTAACGGCGAACCTTTAACTGTAACTATCCATACAGGGCTTATATAAAAACAGTGTTGTACCATTGATATTCAAACAACAGGGGTCAGCTGGAGACACAAATGTTTCACAAAGATGTCACTAAATTATATTCGTTAGATCCAGATTCATCCACAAGTCTTATATGTTAGACATTTTATCGTAAAAGAGCGAATACTGTTTGAAATGGAGGGCGTCCTGTTCGATGATATATTCTAGCTCGGTAAGTACATGTTGAATGATGTGGATTTATCTTTAAGTTTCACCGAAATTTATCTTCATTTGTTTCGTTGTCACCGGATAGTTCCTCATAAAACTATCGTTTACTTAAAGTAGAGGCTATACTAAAGATGTTGGTGGTCAAATTAGATCCTGGAGGGTACGATTTATCAACAAAGACCATACAAATAAGACGATATCATAACAGCTTACTGAAAGGCTGTTTCCGGTACTACGGGTCATTTTTATGTAAAACAGAGGAATTAATGCACGGATATGTATTGTACACATTTTAATGGACCCTCGTACGCACAACAGAAATCTAGTTGAACAAGGAAGCAAAAGACTGGAAATACGATTTGTTACACCATTACTGACCCAGTGACCTATATAGAATGAAAAATTCCCATCACTTATACAGATCGACAAAACATTCAGTATACTCAACCCTGCATACATCTGATGTGAGACTTTTTATCTGCTCTGACAAAACTTATTCAGAAAGAGTTCTGAATGTGTTCACGTTAGATGAGATGCCAGAGAATTTGCAGGCTTTTTCCTGCGGTATAATTGTAAATACAATTCCGTAAAATAATCCAGAAACGCATTGGGTAGCAGTTGGCTTTTATTCTGATATTTGTGGTGATTTTTTTCGCAGTTTTTTCGCCTACAGGGGACTGAGGAGCGGGGCCATGAGGTGTCAAATTGACTCAGATTTCTAAATTCGCAGCACCCAGATATGTTAGAATCAAATACTCTTCATGAATGGGAGGTGGTTTAACAAAACTGGGAATTTCATGGCCCTATAGTCTCACATTTCCTCGTTGAGAGTTTTACTATTGTTGATATTAGAAAAATAAATTTTGAGCATAATTTGTTTAATTTCTATTGGAAATATTTCAAACTTGGTTGGAATTATGAACGAAGGATGGCGGCTGTATGGTATGCCCATATTGATCGTGGCTGACCTCCAGGGGCCAATGGGTAGGACCAAAAGGGGTATAGTTGATTCTAAGTTCACAAAACTTCGTCTCAACACCCAGATATGTTAGAATCAAATACTCTTCATGAATGGGAGGTGGTTTAACAAAACTGGGAGTTTCATGGCCCAATAGTCTCACATTTCCTCGTTGAGAGTTTTACTATTGTTGATATTAGAAAAATAAATTTTGAGCATAATTTGTTTAATTTCTATTGGAAATATTTCAAACTTGGTTGGAATTATGAACGAAGGATGGCGGCTGTATGGTATGCCCATATTGATCGTGGCTGACCTCCAGGGGCCAATGGGTAGGACCAAAAGGGGTATAGTTGATTCTAAGTTCACAAAACTTCGTCTCAACACCCAGATATGATAGAATCAAACGATCTTCATGTATGGAAGTGTCTTAAGGTGCTTTACCAAAATTGTGAATTTCATGACCACAGGCTCTCACCTTTACCCGTTGGGAGGAAGAAAGGTTTACAATATTTGTTATAAACAAAATAACATTTAAAACATGATTTGTTTAACTTCCATTGGAGATATTTCAAACATGGTTAGAATTATGTGTAAGGGATGAGGGCTTGATGGTATATGGCATATTTAGATCCTGACTGACCCCCATGGGATTATGGGCGGGGCCAAAAGGGGTCAAATAAGTTTTTCTAAATGTTACTGTAATTTTCACAATTTTTATTGTATTTTTTAACATAACGTTGGTTATTTCACACTGGGAATAATTTTGTCAGAATTTTTAGTATAAGTTTGATGGTATGCATGTATTGATACTGGCTTACTATCATTTATGTCACAATTTCTATTCATGACGCTTGAAAGCTACTTACCCTTTAACCTTTAAAATCAATATTGCTTATCTCAAATGTCAAGGCAGATAGGACTCTTGGTATCTAATTAAATATTGTCTAGTCAACGTTATCTTTTGTGAATAGTATCTGTATTGTACGTGTCACCAGTTTTCATGTCGCACCGTCCTATCGATAATTGTATTCTACAATCTGTCAGCGATGTCTAGTCGATAATTGTATTCTACAGTCTGTCAGCAATGTCTAGTCGATAATTGTATTCTACAGTCTGTCAGCAATGTCTAGTCGATAATTCTATTCTACATTCTGTCAGCAATGTCTAGTCGATAATTCTATTCTACATTCTGTCAGCAATGTCCTGTCGATGTGTTACAGTCTGTCAGCAATGTCTAGTCGATAATTCTATTCTACATTCTGTCAGCAATGTCTAGTCGATAATTCTATTCTACAGTCTGTCAGCGATGTCTAGTCGATAATTGTATATTACAGTCTGTCAGCGATGTCCTATCTATAATTGTATTCTACAGTCTGTCAGCGATGTCCTGTCTATAATTGTATTCTACAGTCTGTCAGCAATGTCCTGTCTATAATTGTATTCTACAGTCTGTCAGCGATGTCCTGTCGATAATTGTATTCTACAGCCTGTCAGCAATGTCCTGTCGATAATTGTATTCTACAGCCTGTCAGCAATGTCCTGTCGATAATTATATTCTACAGTCTGTCAGCGATGTCCTGTCTATAATTGTATATTACAGTCTGTCAGCGATGTCCTGTCTATAATTGTATATTACAGTCTGTCAGCAATGTCCTGTCTATAATTGTATATTACAGTCTGTCAGCAATGTCCTGTCGATAATTGTATTCTACGGTCTATTAGCAATGTCTGGTCGATAATTGTATTCTACAGTGTCAGCGATGTCCTGTCTATAATTGTATATTACAGTCTGTCAGCGATGTCCTATCTATAATTGTATTCTACAGTCTGTCAGCAATGTCCTGTCTATAATTGTATATTACAGTCTGTCAGCAATGTCCTGTCGATAATTGTATTCTACATCAGCAATTGATATATTACAGTCTGTCAGCAATGTCCTGTCGATAATTGTATTCTACAGTCTGTTAGCAATGTTCTGTCGATTATTGTATTCTACAGTCTGTCAGCAATGTCCTGTCGATAATTGTATTCTACAGTCTGTTAGCGATGTTCTGTCTATAATTGTATTCTACAGTCTGTCAGCAATGTCCTATCGATAATTCTAATCTACATTCAGTCAGCAATGCCTAGTCGATAATTGTATATTACAGTCTGTCAGCGATGTCCTGTCTATAATTGTATATTACAGTCTGTCAGCGATGCCCTGTCTATAATTGTATATTACAGTCTGTCAGCGATGTCCTGTCTATAATTGTATATTACAGTCTGTCAGCGATGTCCTATCTATAATTGTATTCTACAGTCTGTCAGCAATGTCCTGTCTATAATTGTATATTACAGTCTGTCAGCAATGTCCTGTTGATAATTGTATTCTACAGTCTGTCAGCGATGTCCTGTCGATGTGTTACAGTATGTCAGCAATGTCCTGTCGATAATTGTATTCTACAGTCTGTCAGCGATGTCCTATCGATAATTGTATTCTACAGTCTGTCAGCAATGTCCTGTCTATAATTGTATATTACAGTCTGTCAGCAATGTCCTGTCGATAATTGTATTCTACGGTCTGTTAGCAATGTCTGGTCGATAATTGTATTCTACAGTCTGTCAGCAATGTTCTGTCGATATTTGTATTCTACAGTCTGTCAGCGATGTCCTGTCTATAATTGTATTCTACAGTCTGTCAGCAATGTCCTGTCTATAATTGTATATTACAGTCTGTCAGCAATGTCCTATCGATAATTGTATTCTACAGTCTGTCAGCAATGTCCTGTCTATAATTGTATATTACAGTCTCTCAGCAATGTCCTATCGATAATTGTATTCTACGGTCTGTTAGCAATGTCTGGTCGATAATTGTATTCTACAGTCTGTCAGCGATGTCCTGTCAATGTGTTACAGTATGTCAGCGATGTCCTGTCAATGTGTTACAGTCTGTCAGCGATGTCCTGTCGATAATTATATTCTACAGTCTATCAGCGATGTCCTGTCTATAATTGTATATTACAGTCTGTCAGTAATGTCCTGTCAATAATTGTATTCTACGGTCTGTTAGCAATGTCTGGTCGATAGTTGTATTCTACAGTCTGTCAGCAATGTCCTGTCTATAATTGTATATTACAGTCTGTCAGTGATGTCCTATCTATAATTGTATTCTACAGTCTGTCAGCAATGTCCTGTCTATAATAGTATATTACAGTCTGTCAGCGATGTCCTGTCGATAATTGTATTCTACGGTCTGTTAGCAATGTCTGGTCGATAGTTGTATTCTACAGTCTGTCAGCAATGTCCTGTCTATAATTGTATATTACAGTCTGTCAGCGATGTCCTATCTATAATTGTATTCTACAGTCTGTCAGCAATGTCCTGTCTATAATAGTATATTACAGTCTGTCAGCGATGTCCTGTCGATAATTGTATTCTACAATCTGTCAGCAATGTCCTGTCTATAATAGTATATTACAGTCTGTCAGCAATGTCCTGTCGATAATTGTATTCTACAATCTGTCAGCAATGTCCTGTCGATAATTGTATTCTACTGTCTGTCAGCAATGTCCTGTCTATAATTGTATTCTACAGTCTGTCAGATTCACTCCTAATGGTACTGTTCAGACTAGATTGATGTTGACATATGAGTAATAGATGCCAGACATTGGCAAGTTAGTATTGGAAACGAGGTTTCAAGTAGTTTAATTGATTATCTAAAGAATGAGCTAGATCATCAACGATAATGACCTCTCATAGCACTCTAATACACTGCATTGTCTGCGTATCCAACCGTTTAGAGTATTGGTCCTGCTTATTTATAAATAAGGCCTATTGGAATACGTTACGTAGAGGAACTGCTCTGTCAGGAAGAATTTTATCAAATTATTAAAGACGTTGTGAATCTACGCAAAGATCTTCCTTTTAAATACAAAAATTAAGTACAAACTTTATGTTAATTTTCTGAAAACACAAATCGGAAATTTTTGGGTAGATACATGGTTTTTAAAAAGCGTTTGCCTTAGTTCCATCTTTTCAACGATTATAAATGTTGATATACAAATCAAGTGACACTAAAAATTATGACGAGTGAAATACCTGCAAGAAATATTTCCAAAATTACAAGGCGCTGGAATATACAGGTCGTAGATATCAACACCATCGTATTAGACACAGCGAAACAAAACAAACAAAAGAATATAGTTGTAAGGAGGGCACAGCAAACCAAACACAAAGAAAACTCTTAAAACCTATGTTCAACATAACAGATTAACTTACGTCCTCTTTTCAAAATGTCTCATTCTCTACCCTGTCCCAATTTCTATTCAATTCAATTTCTTTATTTCCAAATGCAAATAGCATATAAGATACAATATGCATACAGTTTGATATGAGATGGCAGAGGACAAAGCGTAAGGGCTCCACAAAATGCAAATGAAGTGCAGGTCTGAATCCCCAAACTTCAAACTTTATAGTTAAGTAAACAAGCAGTAAAACTGACGAAATATGATATGGCTTAGTTTCACAATTTAACATAAAATTTCTTAATTTTCTATTCAATAAAAAATAGCTGGCCTTTCTAAACTTGGTAGCAATGTTATCCAATGCTAGGGTAAATCTTCATGAAAAAGAAGTCCAAAGTAACAAAATATCTTCACTATTTCAATAGGTCTACCGTTATATGTCTAAATGTCTCCACTCTTTCAATAGGTCTACCGTTATATGTCAAAATGTCTCCACTATTTCAAAAGTCCTACCGTTATATGTCTAAATGTATCCACTATTTCAATAGGTCTACCGTTTTCTGTCTAAATGTCTCCACTATTTCAATACGTCTACCGTTTTCTGTCAAAATGTCTCAACTATTTCAATATGTCTACCGTTATATGTATAAATGTCTCCACTATTTCAATACGTCTACCGTTATATGTCTAAATGTCTCCACTATTTCAATAGTCCTACCGTTATATGTCTAAATGTATCCACTATTTCAATAGGTCTACCGTTTTCTGTCTAAATGTCTCCACTATTTCAATAGGTCTACCGTCTCCACTATTTTTCTGTCAAAATGTCTCCTGTATTTCAATAGGCCAACCGTTATATGTCGTTATAATGTGTCTCCACTATTTCAATAGGTCTACCCTAAATGTCTCCATTATACTTTTCAATAGGCCTACCGTTATATGTCTAAATGTCTCCACTATTTCAATACGTCTACCGTTTTCTGTCAAAATGTCTCCTGTATTTCAATAGGCCAACCGTTATATGTCAGAATGTATCCACTATTTCAATAGGTCTACCGTTTTCCGTCAAAATGTCTCCACTATTTCAATAGGTCTACCGTTATATGTCAATATGTATCTACTATTTCAATAGGCCTACCGTTATATGTCAAAATGCATCCTGTATTTCAATAGGCCTACCGTTATATGTCAAAATGCATCCTGTATTTCAATAGGTCTACCGTTATATGTCTAAATGTATCCACTATTTCAATAGGCATACCGTTTTCTGTCTAAATGTCTCCACTATTTCAATACGTCAACCGTTTTCTGTCAAAATGTCTCCACTATTTCAATAGGCCTACCGTTATATGTCTAAATGTCTCCACTATTTCAATAGTCCTACCGTTATATGTATAAATGTTTCCACTATTTCAATAGGTCTACCGTTATATGTCTAAATGTCTCCACTCTTTCAATAGGTCTACAGTTATATGTCAAAATGTATCCACTATTTCAATAGGTCTACCGTTATATGTCTAAATGTCTACAATATTTCAATAGGTCTACAGTTATATGTCAAAACGTCTCCACTATTTCAATAGCCTTACCATCATATGTCTAAATGTCTCCACTATTTCAATAGGCCTACCGTTTTCTGTCTAAATGTCTCCACTATTTCAATACGTCTACCGTTTTCTGTCAAAATGTCTCCACAATTTCAATAGGTCTACCGTTATATGTCTAAATGTCTCCACTATTTCAATAGTCCTACCGTTATATGTCTAAATGTATCCACTATTTCAATAGGTCTACCGTTTTCTGTCTAAATGTCTCCACTATTTCAATACGTCTACCGTTTTCTGTCAAAATGTCTCCTGTATTTCAATAGGCCAACCGTTATATGTCAGAATGTATCCACTATTTCAATAGGTCTACCGTTATATGTCTAAATGTCTCCACTATTTCAATAGGCCTACCGTTATATGTCAAAATGTATCCACTATTTCAATAGCCTTACCATTATATGTCTAAATGTCTCCACTATTTCAATAGGCCTACCGTTATATGTCAAAATGTCTCCTCTATTTCAATAGACCAACCGTTATATGTCAAAATGTCTCCACTATTTCAATAGCCTTACCATTACATGTCTAAATGTCTCCACTATTTCAATACGTCTACCGTTTTCTGTCAAAATGTCTCCTGTATTTCAATAGGCCAACCGTTATATGTCAGTATGTATCCACTATTTCAATAGGTCTACCGTTTTCTGTCAAAATGTCTCCACTATTTCAATAGGTCTACCGTTATATGTCAATATGTATCTACTATTTCAATAGGCCTACAGTTATATGTCAAAATGCATCCTGTATTTCAATAGGCCTACCGTTATATGTCAAAATGCATCCTGTATTTCAATAGGTCTACCGTAATATGTCTAAATGTATCCACTATTTCAATAGGCATACCGTTTTCTGTCTAAATGTCTCCACTATTTCAATACGTCTACCGTTTTCTGTCAAAATGTCTCCACTATTTCAATAGTCCTACCGTTATATGTCTAAATGTATCCACTATTTCAATAGGCCTACCGTTATATGTCAGATTGTCTCCACTATTACAATAGGCCTACCGTTATATGTCTAAATGTATCCACTATTTCCATAGGTCTACCGTTTTCTGTCTAAATGTCTCCACTATTTCAATACGTCTACCGTTTTCTGTCAAACTGTCTCCTGTATTTCAATAGGCCTACCGTTATATGTCAGAATGTATCCACTATTTCAATAGGTCTACCTTCATATGTCTAAATGTCTACACTATTTCAATAGGTCTACCGTTATATGTCAAAATGTCTCCACTATTTCAATAGCCTTACCATCATATGTCTAAATGTCTCCACTATTTCAATAGGCCTACCGTTATATGTCTAAATGTCTCCATAATTTCAATAGTCCTACCGTTATATGTCAAAATGTATCTACTTTTACCATAGGCCAACCGTTTTCTGTCAACATGACTCATGTATTTTAATAGGTCTACCGTTATATGTCTAAATGTCTCCACTATTTCAATAGTCCTACCGTTATATGTCTAAATGTTTCCACTATCTCAATAGGTCTACCGTTTTCTGTCTAAATGTCTCCACTCTTTCAATAGGTCTACAGTTATATGTCAAAATGTATCCACTATTTCAATAGGTCTACCGTTATATGTCTAAATGTCTACACTATTTCAATAGGTCTACCGTTATATGTTTAAATGTCTCCATAATTTCAATAGTCCTACCGTTATATGTCTAAATGTCTCCACTATTTCAATAGGCCTACCGTTATATGTCTAAATGTATCCACTATTTCAATAGGCCGACCGTTTTATGTCAAAATGTTTCCTCTATTTCAATAGGTCTACCGTTTTCTGTCTAAATGTCTCCACTATTTCAATACGTCTACCGTTTTCTGTCAAAATGTCTCCACTATTTCAATAGGTCTACCGTTATATGTCTAAATGTCTCCACTATTTCAATAGTCCTACCGTTATATGTCTAAATGTATCCACTATTTCAATAGGTCTACCGTTTTCTGTCTAAATGTATCCACTATTTCAATAGGTCTACCGTTATATGTCTAAATGTCTCCACTATTTCAATACGTCTACCGTTTTCTGTCAAAATGTCTCCTGTATTTCAATAGGCCAACCGTTATATGTCAGAATGTATCCACTATTTCAATAGGTCCACCGTTATATGTCTAAATGTCTCCACTATTTCAATAGGCCTACCGTTATATGTCAAAATGTATCCACTATTTCAATAGCCTTACCATTATATGTCTAAATATCTCCACTATTCAATAGGTCTACCGTTTTCTGTCAAAATGTCTCCACTATTTCAATAGGCCTACCGTTATATGTCAAATGGTATCCATTATTTCAATAAGCCTACCGATCTATGTCAAAATGTCTCCACTATTTCAATAGGCCTACCGATATGTGTCAATAGGCCAACCGTGAATGTATCCACTATTTCAATAGGTCTACCGTTTTCCGTCAAAATGTCTCCACTATTTCAATAGGTCTACCGTTATATGTCAATATGTATCTACTATTTCAATAGGCCTACAGTTATATGTCAAAATGCATCCTGTATTTCAATAGGCCTACCGTTATATGTCAAAATGCATCCTGTATTTCAATAGGTCTACCGTAATATGTCTAAATGTATCCACTATTTCAATAGGCATACCGTTTTCTGTCTAAATGTCTCCACTATTTCAATACGTCTACCGTTTTCTGTCAAAATGTCTCCACTATTTCAATAGTCCTACCGTTATATGTCTAAATGTATCCACTATTTCAATAGGCCTACCGTTATATGTCAGATTGTCTCCACTATTACAATAGGCCTACCGTTATATGTCTAAATGTATTCACTATTTCAATAGGTCTACCGTTATATGTCAAAATGTCTCCACTATTTCAATAGCCTTACCATCATATGTCTAAATGTCTCCACTATTTCAATAGGCCTACCGTTATATGTCTAAATGTCTCCATAATTTCAATAGTCCTACCGTTATATGTCTAAATGTCTCCACTATTTCAATAGGCCTAACGTTATATGTCTAAATGTATCCACTATTTCAATAGTCCTACCGTTATATGTCTAAATGTCTCCTCAATTTCAATAGTCCTACCGATATATGTCAAAATGTATCTACTTTTTCCATAGGCCAACCGTTTTCTGTCAAAATGACTCATGTATTTTAATAGGTCTACCGTTATATGTCACAATGTATCCACTATTTCAATAGGCCTACCTTTATATGTCAGAATGTCTCTACTATTTCCATAGCCAACCGTTTTTTGTCAGAATGTCTCCACTATTTCAATAGGCCTACCGTTATATGTCAAAACATTTTCTCAATGTCAATAGGTCTACCGTGGTATGTCAGAATGTCTTCTCCATTTCAATAGGCCTACCGTTATATGTCGAAATGTCTCCACTATTTCAATAAACTTACCGTAATATGTCAAAATGTCTTCACTGTTTCAATAGGCCTGCCTTTCTATGTCAAAATGTCTCCACTGTTTCAATAGGCCTACCGTTATATGTCAAATGGTATCCATTATTTCAATAAGCCTACCGATCTATGTCAAAATGTCTCCACTATTTCAATAGGCCTACCGTTATATGTCTAAATGTCTCCTCTGTTTGAATAGGCCTACCGTTATATGTCAAAATGTATCTACTATTTCCATCGGCCAACCGTTTTCTGTCAAAATGTCTCCACTATTTCAATAGGTCTACCTTTATATGTCTAAATGTCTCCACTATTTCAATAGGTCTACCGTTATATGTCTAAATGTTTCCACTATTTCAATAGGCCTACCGTTATATGTCAAATGGTATACACTATTTCAATAGGTCTACCGTTATATGTCTAAATGTTTCCACTATTTCAATAGGCCTACCGTTATATGTCAAATGGTATCCACTATTTCAATAGGCCTACCGATATATGTCAAAATGTATCCACTATTTCAATAGGCCGACCGTTTTATGTCAAATGGTATCTACTATTTCAATAGGCCTACCGTTATATGTCAAAATGTCTCCTCTATTTCAATAGACCTACCGATATATGTCAAAATGTCTCCACTATTTCAGTAGGCCTACCGTTATATGTCTAAATGTTTCCACTATTTCAATAGGCCTACCGTTATATCTCAAAATGTATCCACTGTTTCAATAGGCCGACCGTTTTATGTCAAATGGTATCCACTATTTCAATAGGCCTACCGATCTATGTCAAAATGTCTCCACTATTTCAATAGGCCTACCGATATGTGTCAAAACGTATCTACTATTTCAATAGGCCTACCGTTATATATCAAAATGTATACATTATTTCAATAGGCCTACCGTTATATGTCAAAATGTATCCACTGTTTAATAGGCCGAACGTTTTATGTCAATTGGTATCCACTATTTCAATAGGCCTACCGTTATATGTTAAAAATGTAGGCCTCCGATATATGTCAAAATGTCTCCACTATTTCAATAGGTCTACCGTTATATGTCTAAATGTATCCACTATTTCAATAGGCCTACCGATATATGTCAAAATGTATCCACTATTTCAATAGGCCGACCGTTTTATGTCAAATGGTATCCACTATTTCAATAGGCCTACCGTTGTGTGTCAAAAGGTATCTACTATTTCAATAGGCCTACCGATATATGTCAAAATGTATCCACTATTTCAATAGGCCTACCGTTATATGTCTAAATGTATCCACAATTTCAATAGCCTTTCCATCATATGTCTAAATGTCTCCACTATTTCAATAGGTCTACCGTAATATATCTAAATGTCTCCACTATTTCAATAGTCCTACCGTTATATGTCTAAATGTCTCCACTATTTCAATAGGTCTACCTTTATATGTCTAAATGTCTCCACTATTTCAATAGGTCTACCGTTATATGTCACAATGTATCCACTATTTCAATAGGCCTACCGTTATATGTCAGAATGTCTCCACTATTTCAATAGGCCTACCGTTATATGTCAAAATGTCTCCACTATTTCTCAAAACATTTTCTCCATATTTCAATAGGTCTACCGTTTTCTGTCTAAATGTCTCCACTCTTTCAATAGGTCTACAGTTATATGTCAAAATGTATCCACTATTTCATTAGGTCTACCGATATATGTCAAAATGTCTCCACTATTTCAATAGGCCTACCGTTATATGTCAAATGGTATACACTATTTCAATAGACCTACCGATGTATGTCAAAATGTCTCCACTATTTCATTAGGCCTACCGT
Organism: Ylistrum balloti; assembly: GCF_031769215.1. NCBI lineage: Eukaryota > Metazoa > Mollusca > Bivalvia > Pectinida > Pectinidae > Ylistrum > Ylistrum balloti. The sequence goes on from NW_026782042.1 coordinate 127,532, forward strand.
TATGTGTCAAAATGTCTCCACTATTTCAATAGGCCTACCGTTATGTGTCAAAATGTCTCCACTATTTCAATAGGCCTACCGTTATGTGTCAAAATGTATCCACTATTTCAATAGGCCTACCGATATATGTCAAAATGTCTCCACTATTTCAATTGGCCGACCGTTTTATATCAGATGGTATCCACTGTTTCAATAAGCCTACCGTTATATGTCAAAATGTATCCATTATTTCAATAAGCCTACCGTTATATGTCAAAATGTATCCATTATTTCAATACGCTTACCGATATATGTCAAAATGTCTCCACTATTTCAATAGGTCTACCGTTATATGTCAAAATGTCTCCACTATTTCAATAGGCCTACCGTAATATGTCAAAATGTATCCACTATTTCAATAGCCTTACCATTATATGTCTAAATATCTCCACTATTTCAATAGTTCTACCGTTATATGTCACAATGTATCCACTATTTCAATAGGCCTACCGTTATATGTCAGAATGTCTCCACTATTTCAATAGGCCTACCGTTATATCTCAAAACATTTTCTCCATGTCAATAGGTCTACCGTTTTCTGTCTAAATGTCTCCACTCTTTCAATAGGTCTACAGTTATATGTCAAAATGTATCCACTATTTCATTAGGTCTACCGATATATGTCAAAATGTCTCTACTATTTCAATAGGCCTACCGTTATATGTCAAATGGTATACACTATTTCAATAGACCTACCGATGTATGTCAAAATGTCTCCACTATTTCAATAGGCCTACCGTTATGTGTCAAAATGTCTCCACTATTTCAATAGGCCTACCGTTATGTGTCAAAATGTATCCACTATTTCAATAGGCCTACCGATATATGTCAAAATGTATCCACTATTTCAATTGGCCGACCGTTTTATGTCAGATGGTATCCACTGTTTCAATAAGCCTACCGTTATATGTCAAAATGTATCCATTATTTCAATAAACCTACCGTTGTATGTCAAAATGTATCCATTATTTCAATACGCTTACCGATATATGTCAAAATGTCTCCTCTATTTCAGTAGGCCTACCGTTATATCTCAAAATGTATCCACTATTTCAATATACCTACCGTTATATGTCCATTAGACATTAGGAAAAACACTTTGATTTTTTTACTGAAAAAAAATAATAGATTTAGTTCATTTTGACACAAGATTTAACATTATTACAAAAAAATTCTATGACATCAACACTAGACCTCTAACATCTGAATTGCATGAATTACATGTGATATGTTATCTAAAGTCTTTTGATCATCAAGAAAACCACAATACTTTCGTTCATCATTGCTTTGCAAAGTTTTGGTAATTAAAGCTGACATTCCCTTGGATTTCATTCCAGCTGACTTTCTCGTGGATTTCATTCCAGCTGACTATTCCTTGGATTACATTCCATCTGACTTTTCCTTGGATTACATTCCAGCTGACTTTCCCGTGGATTTCATTCCAGCTGACTTTCCCTTGGATTTCATCCCAGCTGACTGTTCCTTGGATTTCATCCCAGCTGACTTTCCTTTGGATTTCATCCCAGCTGACTTTCCTTTGGATTACATCCCAGCTGACTTTCCCTTGGATTTCATTCCAGCTGACTGTTCCTTGGATTACATTCCAGCTGACTGTTCCTTGGATTTCATTCCTGCTGACTTTCCCTTGGATTACATTCCAGCTGACTTTCCCTTGGATTTCATTCCAGCTGACGTTCTCTTGGATTACATTCCAGCTGACTTTCCCTTGGATTACATTCCAGCTGACTTTCCCTTGGATTTCATTTCAGCTGACTTTCTCTTGGATTTCATTTCTGCTGACTTTCCCTTGGATTTCATTCCAGCTGACTGTTCCTTGGATTACATTCCAGCTGACTTTCCCTTGGATTTCATTCCAGCTGACTTTTCCTTGGATTTCATCCCAGCTGACTGTTCCTTGGATTTCATTCCTGCTGACTTTCCCTTGGATTACATTCCAGCTGACTTTCCCTTGGATTTCATTCTCTTGGATTACATTCCAGCTGACTTTCCCTTGGATTTCATTTCAGCTGACTTTCTCTTGGATTTCATTTCTGCTGACTTTCCATTGGATTACATTCCAGCTGACTTTCCCTTGGATTTCATTCCAGCTGACTTTCCCTTGGATTTCATTTCAGCTGACTTTCCCTTGGATTTCATTCCAGCTGACTTTCCCTTGGATTTCTCTGCTGACTTTCCCTTGCATTTCTGCTGACTTTCTCTTGGATTTCATTTCTGCTGACTTTCTCTTGGATTACATTCCAGCTGACTTTCCCTTGGATTTCATTCCAGCTGACTTTCTCTTGGATTTCATTCCAGCTGACTTTCCCTTGGATTTCATTCCAGCTGACTTTCCCTTGGATTTCATTCCAGCTGACTTTCCCTTGGATTTCATTTCTGCTGACTTTCCCTTGGATGTCATTTCAGCTGACTTTCCCTTGGATTACTTTCCAGCTGACTTTCCCTTGGATTTCATTTCTGCTGACTTTCTCTTGGATTTCATTTCTGCTGACTTTCCATTGGATTACATTTCAGCTGACTTTCTCTTGGATTTCCTTCCAGCTGACTTTCTCTTGGATTTCCTTCCAGCTGACTTTCTCTTGGATTTCATTCCAGCTGACTTTCTCTTGGATTACATTCCAGCTGACTTTCCCTTGGATTTCATTTCAGCTGACTTTCCCTTGGATTACATTCCAGCTGACTTTCCCTTGGATTTCATTCCAGCTGACTGTTCCTTGGATTTCATTCCTGCTGACTTTCCCTTGGATTACATTCCAGCTGACTTTCCCCTGGATTTTATTCCAGCTGACGTTCTCTTGGATTACATTCCAGCTGACTTTCCCTTGGATTTCATTTCTGCTGACTTTCCCTTGGATTTCATTTCTGCTGACTTTGCCTTGGATTTCATTTCTGCTGACTTTCTCTTGGATTTCATTTCTGCTGACTTTCCATTGGATTACATTTCAGCTGACTTTCTCTTGGATTTCCTTCCAGCTGACTTTCTCTTGGCTTTCCTTCCAGCTGACTTTCCCTTGGATTTCATTCCAGCTGACTTTCCCTTGGATTTCATTTCTGCTGACTTTCCCTTGGATTTCATTTCAGCTGACTTTCCCTTGGATTACATTCCAGTTAACTTTCCCTTGAATTTCATTTCAGCTGACTTTCTCTTGGATTTCATTTCTGCTGACTTTCCATTGGATTACATTCCAGCTGACTTTCTCTTGGATTTCCTTCCAGCTGACTTTCTCTTGGATTTCCTTCCAGCTGACTTTCCCTTGGATTTCATTCCAGCTGACTTTCCCTTGGATTTCATTTCTGCTGACTTTCCCTTGGATTTCATTCCAGCTGACTTTCCCTTGGATTTCATTTCTGCTGACTTACCCTTGGATTTCATTTCAGCTGACTTTCTCTTGGATTTCATTTCTGCTGACTTTCCCTTGGATTTCATTTCTGCTGACTTTCCCTTGGATTTCATTCCAGCTGACTTTCCCTTGGATGACGTTCCAGTTAACATTCCCTTGGATTTCATTCCAGCTGACGTTCTCTAGGATTTCAATTCTGCTGACTTTCCCTTGGATTACATTCCAGCTGACTTTCTCTTGGATTTCCTTCCAGCTGACTTTCTCTTGGATTTCATTCCAGCTGACTTTCTCTTGGATTACATTCCAGCTGACTTTCCCTTGGATTTCATTTCAGCTGACTTTCCCTTGATTGGATTTCCATCCAGCTGACTTTCCCTTGGATTTCATTTCTGCTGACTTTCTCTTGGATTTCATTTCTGCTGACTTTCTCTTGGATTTCATTCCAGCTGACTTTCCCTTGGATTTCATTCCACCTGACTTTCTCTTGGATTTCATTCCAGCTGACATTCCCTTGGATTTCATTTCTGCTGACTTTCCCTTGGATTTCATTCCAGCTGACTTTCTCTTGGATTTCCTTCCAGCTGACTTTCTCTTGGATTTCCTTCCAGCTGACTTTCTCTTGGATTTCATTCCAGCTGACTTTCTCTTGGATTACATTCCAGCTGACTTTCCCTTGGATTTCATTCCAGCTGACTTTCTCTTGGATTTCATTCCAGCTGACTTTCCCTTGGATTTCATTCCAGCTGTCTTTCTCTTGGATTTCATTCCAGCTGACTTTCCCTTGGATTACATTCCAGCTGACTTTCCCTTGGATTTCGTTCCAGCTGACTTTCCATTGGATTACGTTCCAGTTAACATTCCCTTGGATTTCATTCCAGCTGACGTTCTCTTGGATTACATTCCAGCTGACTTTCCCTTGGATTTCATTCCAGCTGACTTTCCCTTGGATTTCATTCCAGCTGATTTTCCCTTGGATTTCATTTCTGCTGACTTTCTCTTGGATTTCATTTCTGCTGACTTTCTCTTGGATTTCATTCCAGCTGACTTTCCCTTGGATTACATTCCAGCTGACTTTCCCTTGGATTTCGTTCCAGCTGACTTTCCCTTGGATTTCATTCCAGCTGATTTTCCCTTGGATTTCATTTCTGCTGACTTTCTCTTGGATTTCATTTCTGCTGACTTTCTCTTGGATTTCATTCCAGCTGACTTTCCTTTGGATTTCTTTCCAGCTGACTTTCTCTTGGATTTCATTCCAGCTGACTTTCCCTTGGATTACATTCCAGCTGACTTTCCCTTGGATTTCGTTCCAGCTGACTTTCCCTTGGATTACATTCCAGCTTACTTTCCCTTGGATTACGTTCCAGTTAACATTCCCTTGGATTTCATTCCAGCTGACGTTCTCTTGGATTACTTTCCAGCTGACTTTCCCTTGGATGACATTCCAGCTGACTTTCCCTTGGATGACGTTCCAGCTGACTTTCCCTAGGATGACATTCCAGCTGACTTTCCCTTGGATTTCGTTCCAGTTAACATTCCCTTGGATTTCATTCCAGCTGACATTCCCTTGGATTACATTCCAGCTGACTTTCCCTTGGATTTCATTCCAGCTGACTTTCCCTTGGATTTCGTTCCAGTTAACATTCCCTTGGATTTCATTCCAGCTGACTTTCCCTTGGATTTCATTTCTGCTGACGTTCTCTTGGATTTCATTTCTGCTGACTTTCTCTTGGATTTCATTCCAGCTGACTTTCCCTTGGATTTCTTTCCAGCTGACTTTCTCTTGGATTTCATTCCAGCTGACTTTCCCTTGGATTACATTCCAGCTGACTTTCCCTTGGATTTCGTTCCAGCTGACTTTCCCTTGGATTACATTCCAGCTGACTTTCCCTTGGATTACGTTCCAGTTAACATTCCCTTGGATTTCATTCCAGCTGACGTTCTCTTGGATTACTTTCCACCTGACTTTCCCTTGGATGACATTCCAGCTGACTTTCCCTTGGATGACGTTCCAGCTGACTTTCCCTAGGATGACATTCCAGCTGACTTTCCCTTGGATTTCGTTCCAGTTAACATTCCCTTGGATTTCATTCCAGCTGACATTCCCTTGGATTACATTCCAGCTGACTTTCCCTTGGATTTCATTCCAGCTGACTTTCCCTTGGATTTCGTTCCAGTTAACATTCCCTTGGATTTCATTCCAGCTGACTTTCCCTTGGATTACATTCCAGCTGACTTTCCCTTGGATGACGTTCCAGTTAACATTCCCTTGGATTTCATTCCAGCTGACGTTCTCTAGGATTTCAATTCTGCTGACTTTCCCTTGGATTACATTCCAGCTGACTTTCTCTTGGATTTCATTCCAGCTGACTTTCTCTTGGATTACATTCCAGCTGACTTTCCCTTGGATTTCATTTCAGCTGACTTTCCCTTGGATTTCCATCCAGCTGACTTTCCCTTGGATTTCATTTCTGCTGACTTTCTCTTGGATTTCATTTCTGCTGACTTTCTCTTGGATTTCATTCCAGCTGACTTTCCCTTGGATTTCATTCCACCTGACTTTCTCTTGGATTTCATTCCAGCTGACATTCCCTTGGATTTCATTTCTGCTGACTTTCCCTTGGATTTCATTCCAGCTGACTTTCTCTTGGATTTCATTCCAGCTGACTTTTCCTTGGATTTCCTTCCAGCTGACTTTCTCTTGGATTTCATTCCAGCTGACTTTCTCTTGGATTACATTCCAGCTGACTTTCCCTTGGATTTCATTCCAGCTGACTTTCTCTTGGATTTCATTCCAGCTGACTTTCCCTTGGATTTCATTCCAGCTGTCTTTCTCTTGGATTTCATTCCAGCTGACTTTCCCTTGGATTACATTCCAGCTGACTTTCCCTTGGATTTCGTTCCAGCTGACTTTCCATTGGATTACGTTCCAGTTAACATTCCCTTGGATTTCATTCCAGCTGACGTTCTCTTGGATTACATTCCAGCTGACTTTCCCTTGGATTTCATTCCAGCTGACTTTCCCTTGGATTTCATTCCAGCTGATTTTCCCTTGGATTTCATTTCTGCTGACTTTCTCTTGGATTTCATTTCTGCTGACTTTCTCTTGGATTTCATTCCAGCTGACTTTCCCTTGGATTTCTTTCCAGCTGACTTTCTCTTGGATTTCATTCCAGCTGACTTTCCCTTGATTTCATTCCAGCTGACTTTCCCATTCCAGCTGACTTTCCCTTGGATTACATTCCAGCTGACTTTCCCTTGGATTACGTTCCAGTTAACATTCCCTTGGATTTCATTCCAGCTGACTTTCTCTTGGATTACTTTCCAGCTGACTTTCCCTTGGATGACATTCCAGCTGACTTTCCCTTGGACATTCCAGCTGACTTTCCCTTGGACATTGCTGACTTTCCTTGGATTTCGTTCCAGCTGACTTTCCCATTCCAGCTGACTTTCCCTTGGACATTCCAGCTGACTTTCCCTTTGGATTTCCCTTGGTTCCAGTTAACTGACTTTCCCTTGGATTTCATTTCTGCTGACTTTCCCTTGGATTACATTCCAGCTGACTTTCCCTTGGATTTCATTCCAGCTGACTTTCCCTTGGATTTCATTCCAGCTGACTTTCTCTTGGATTTCATTCCAGCTGACTTTCTCTTGGACTTTCTTGGATGACATTTGACCCTTAGATTTCATTCCAGCTGACTTTCCCTTGGATTACGTTCCAGGTAACATTCCCTTGGATTTCATTCCAGCTGACGTTTTCTTGGATTACATTCCAGCTTACTTTCCCTTGGATTTCATTCCAGCTGATTTCATTCCAGCTGACGTTTTCTTGGATTACATTCCAGCTTACTTTCCCTTGGATTTCATTCCAGCTGACTTTCTCTTGGATGACGTTCCAGCTGACTTTCCCTTGGATGACATTCCAGCTGACTTTCCCTTGGATTTCGTTCCAGTTAACATTCCCTTGGATTTCATTCCAGCTGACATTCCCTTGGATTACATTCCAGCTGACTTTCCCTTGGATTTCATTCCAGCTGACTTTCCCTTGGATTACGTTCCAGTTAACATTCCCATGGATTTCATTCCAGCTGACGTTCTCTTGGATTACATTCCAGCTAACTTTCCCTTGGATTTCATTCCAGCTGACTTTCCCTTGGATTACATTCCAGCTGACTTTCCATAGGATTACATTCCAGCTGACTCTCCCTTGGATATCACTCCAGCTGATTTTCTCTTGGATGTCATTCACACTCAGCTTACACTTTGATATCGGACCTCGTTCCACAGGTGTGTGTACATATTTGCTATCTTGCTATCTTAACACCTTTATAAATACACACGACTTCGAATAACCGATAGAGGTCATGGGCCTATCTACAAATCCAAGTTAATCCAATATTTCTCCTCTCAATCCAGGTGATCAAAACGTTGACAATAAGCCATCAGAGGGAAGTCAGTCATGTGTAGCCTAATCTGATTAAAATCAACAGTTACATTAAGAATACAAGGTCAGTGTCTTACAATATTTTGGCGAAGGTGTCAAAAACATAAAATTGCTGAATCTTTAAGACACTGCTCATGTAGCCTATTATATCTAACATATAACATTGCTCGAAAATCAGACAATTAAAACTTTAACAATTTTGTTGTTCAATCTTTGTTAACCTGACGTTGACGTCATGCTGAAGTTTGCCTGATGACCTCCGCCAAACTTATGATAATTGCTCCGTGTAGAAATACTGTTCAAAACTTCAACAGATATGACAGCGATTTTATGAATTTTTGTGCATAACCTTGTTCCCTACAACATATAAAATTGCTGATTTCAATAGTTATCTTTACTGTTCAAGGTGATTTAAAAGTTATTTCTGTCGAATCAACGAACGTGCTTAAATACAGCGGTGTTCCGTCACTGCCGAATACAGCAAAAAATAAATGTGGCAGGTGTATTCCGACAATGGCGGTGCTTGTTGCAAGATAAATATGACTTTATTTACTATATACTATACCTGAACAGACATCGTACGTAATAAACGAAGCCATGAATTGGCTACTTGCAAATAGACCCCAGTCAAAAATTGTTATTGTTTTAGACGGCAAATAATCAGTGTTAAAAGAATCATAACACCTTCTAAAACTTAGTCAATATAACGTTAGTGGAGAGACTGAATATTCCGTCTATAAAAAGGCCAGCAAATACTTCAATAATACACACGATGAGTTCACAAAACTCGATACTGCCCACAAAAGGAGGTATGGTTGAGTAGAACGCAGGCTTACACACTCTTCGACCATGAAACAAGACCCATAACCTTATAGGTCAGTTTGACAGAGATAATTATAATATCCTAGTTCGTCGACCTTCCTTACATAAATGACGTCACAGGCTATGTCTCCCTGATAAACAATTATCTATTCCATGACAAGCATATTGCAGATGATTATGCATACCATATATTTTCCTTCTATACAAAATACTATAGGCCGATGACGAGGAGCTGCTTTGGCCTGTAGGAGGCGCGGGAATGAGAGGGATGGGGCACAGGGGTTTGAATAGATCCAACAACCGTTCCACATGATTACATATTTGTATATAATATGATATTCATAATGTTATTATACAATTGTGACCTGCATGGAGAAAATTATGTAGCATGCTCTTGAAGAGGAATACTGCTTGGGACAACCTACACTTTTTGAAAACATAGATTAAACTCAGGGAAATACAGAATATCTGTAAGAAATGTCAGGCATAACCTCATGTGTTATTTGTATTCACATCCAAAAGTTTTATAGTATCTTCGCATTTTGTCACAATGTCACTAAAACAAAAGATAATGTCCCCTTTTACTGTTTCCTTGCCTTCAATAATTGCTTAAAATTTATCTGTGTTGGCTTTCATTTTATTGTTTGTTTACCAATCAATCATAATAATACATTTTGAAGAATTTCTTAAAATGTTAAATTTAAAAAAAAAAGAAAATTTATTGTCATCTGCATTGTAAGTTTGGATTCTTAAGTGAAGTAAAACATGTCATTAATAAAAGATATTAAAACTGTATGGCCCTAATATTGATCCTTGTTTTACGCCTTTGATTAAGTTTCGTTTCTGAAAGGGCCGATACTTGAGCCTACCTGAACACATTGATTCTACCAGCCAGGTAACTCTCGACTAGCCTTACAGCGACATCTCCCTGTCCATACGCCGACAAATTTTTCAGTAAAAGTTCAAGGGGACACAATAGAATGCGTTGAACAGGTCCATTAATATGGCTGCAACACACTTGTTTCTGTCCAGTCAATACTCTCCAGTAAGTGTCATTAGCGTTGATCCGACCGATGCTGTATCTCTTCCTGAACGCAGAAAGGTATGGATGGAGTGTGCTGCTGAAGTAGTTGTCGACTTGAGTTCCAATGTCCTTTCAAAAGCTTTTGAAATTGGCTAATAAAATGCTCAGTGAACGCTTACTCTTTTTATCTGTTATTGTTTTTGTACATTCGAGATATCCCTCGCTGTTATATGGTTTTTACAAGTTAAAACGGTCTCCCTGCAAAATGACCCTAGTCAAAACCACCTGACAGTGTAATAAAATGGTATATGAATACATTCATAAGATATTGATCGTTTCTGCTAGTTTGATAAACAATTTTAAAGTAAGTAATCAATTATCTAAGAATATTCTTTTATAGCGGACTTCTGTTAATGATGTGACCTCCATAGTTTGATGGTTATACTGCTGTCCAGCTCTTTCCACGTGCAAGCTCCCTCTGCAAGAGCCGCGCGAATTTATCATTATGGAAACATAAATAGGCTTTAGATATAAATAAATCCAAATAAAACGTGCAAGTTTTTCAAAGTTCTGTTTCCCAAACGTCCTCTGTCCACACAATGCTGGATAGGACAGCATTTGGCTCTATAAACCTCTGGTGGCGGTGAAGGGCGTTCTCGGACACCAGCCGCCACTGGATGGTCACCAGGTAGCCTCCTTCTAGGAGGAGCAGGACCAACAGAACGGCAAGCAGGTGATGCCATCATAAAATAAATTATTACAATAAAGATAATGTATAGTTGTATATGCGTTATAATTGTATCAGTAACTATTTTTTTCCATAATTATTATACAAATTCTAAGAACGAGAAAGGCCTGAACAGAACTATTAAAAAAGAGCAACAAAAACCATAATCGGACAATATGGTAGGTATCCTGTACACAATGATAATTCTTTTCATGTATCAATCATCATATCATCAACATCGTTGTCCTCGCAGGCTGACGATGCATACACCAGTTCGTCGGAGTCCTTACTCTGCTCTGAATCCACCGGGTGTTGACGTAACCAACGAGATCTCGGAGCTCTGTTCCGGTGGTCCTCGCTGACAAACTGTATGCTGGATGAAGAAAATGCAGTGCTAGAAGTTGTTTCAGGGACTGGTGGACACCTAGAAATAGAAATATAGAATGTTAACACAAGATAAAACATTTATCATTCATTTCTCATTTCGTCACAATTTCAACGTTTAATCGTTCATAATCTATTCTACAATTATATATAATCTCATTATTACTTTCTCGTCTGTCGTGAGACGGCTTCAATCCCAGGTTGCCGAGCTTACGAAGGCCTGCCTCGGCCCAGTAGGAAGGAACATCCCGGCTTCAGCTCCGTTTGGATCGCTGTAAAACAGGCTGTTATAACAATTATACAGATACACTTCCCTTCCGTTGCAATAGTCAATTTATTTGATAATAAAACTCATCGTGAAAAAATCTTAGTTTCCCAATACATTAATTTTAAAAAATAAGTTACAATTTAAGGAACGTTTGTCCTCATAACCCTATACATCGTGAAACTTACCCGACTAATTCCTGAATGGATGCCAGACCCCGGCATCTCTCAACTTCTGGAACACCTTAAATCGAGCAAATATTATAAGATAAATAACTCTTTGTTGATTCAATCAAATTATTACGACATGTTGTATATGTTGGCGTTTATTATCATGATCGATGAGAAAACACTTTACGCTATAAAGATATATATAGTACCAACTACATGTCAACTACTTACAGCTTCGTCATCCTGTGTCCTGGACATCAGTATAAAAGCTTTCTGAAGGAACACGTGGGCGGTAGAGGTTTTTAATGGAACCTTTCGGACCTATTGTACTAATGTATGTATAAATAAATCAACGTCATCATCGCTATCGTCGTCGTCGTCAACGTATAAATCTATTATCCTGTAATTTATGTGGTATCAACATCTGCGACCAATAATTGAAAACGTTATGTGAAGTTTTTCCTTCTCGGGAGTTACGCCCCTTGTCATTATTCTGTAGCACCCATCGCAGTGCAGAACATGCTGCGCCAGTTGCACATCACAAGAGTAACTTATTTATCTATGTACTTATCTAACGGGTTTTACGACTGCTACTATGGCCTTTCGGTCTTTTAGCGGACAAGTATAGCAACTTGATGTCCAGAGGTTTTATGAAGTGTTCTTTTTTTCTATTACTGTATGGGTATATATAGAGAGTGATGTTGGTGGACCCATGGACACCAGTCGTTCTGATGTTAGCGTGTAGCTGACCAACGTTATGGGAAGGCGCCAAGAAGGCTTTTATTAACAATTTATTTTGAAGAAAAAATATAATTAATTGTTTAATTAGGTAAAAACGTAGTAGGAAGAATATAAAAATGCTGTTAATTTGGTTTCAGACGTGTAATGATTGCAGTATTTTTCTTCGTGTATGGGGTATATTCAGGGACGTATAATACAGTCAGTATTGTTCGTCCTTGGTATGTTGAAAATGTTGCCTTGTGTCACGACCCTAACGAACACACTCAGTTACATCCGACAGTAAAGGACGCCTCTGCTAAGTACTTAATTCTTAGGCCTTTTGTCAAGCTTGGCTGATCATGAGTGCAAAGATAGTGCGAGGAGTCCCTATACGAAGGGCAGTGATTGTTTATACTACATACTATCACGGCCTTTTTTATAAACTTAACTCAGATCAATCACATAAATGGCGGTACATGTATTATTGAGGTACTCCGTTCGAATAAACAACATATTCAAACATACATAACACACAATATGCATGACAATGCTTTTTATGTACCATTTCAGAATTATTTTATTCTTTTCAGATTTAGAGTAAATGCTGAATTTCCGAAGTTTATAAATCCATTCACGCCGATTTAGATATAGATCTATATTTAGTAGGTGATTCATATATTTATGATTCATATTAACTTATAGCGAGCGCTTTATGCTATCATATGTGGTAATTCAACTCCAACAAACTGCCCATGCGATCATCTTTAAACGGAAGTGTGGCTGTAACTTAATACCCACAATACACTTACCGCAGCACGCAATGAGAACTGCCGACCCGTTGAATGGATTAAAAATAAGTTTGATATACAAATTATCTTTTCAAGCTTTCATGTGGAGATGAAATCATATTAAAAGTCTAAAATAATTCAAATGAATTTAACAAACATATCATTTAATGGTTTGAAACGCATACGACAAATAAATTGAAAAATTACAATTATGATAAAGTATTTGAATGTTTAGAAATTTCTCAGTGAACACTGATAAGGCACAATGATAATATAACTATTAGTGATGATTTTTTTCTTTCAGAAAAAAGGCGGTTTATGTAATACTGGTGACTCTAATAAGAATTTTTCATGACAAATTTATTTAAATATATATATATATATATATATATATATATAATTATATTGGTTGTCTCAGCAGTGTTTGCAACTTTGCCCTCTTTTTTCTACCAAGACAAGTCAAAATTGCTTAAGAAACTGAAGGTTCTGAAGCATTTTATGATTTGTTAATGAACAGAACGAAAACTCTCAATAGCAAAGAGAAAAGAAAAACGGTGGAATGAAAATTCAGATTTTAATAATGAAAAATGGTTAAACATAGAAGCACCACCTTTACAAATCCGACTAAAACTATATTGTCTTTCATCATATCTTGACTACAAACTCATTTCTTTTTTAAAGCAAAGGTGATAGGTAGTCCTCTCTGCAATCTTTGTAACTCTGAAAGGGAGACTCTTGTACATTTTTTTGAATATTTTTTTAACAATCTTTATAGTTTAGATATGTTGTCAAAGACTTTATTAATACATTTTCTGTGACCTTAAAAACAGCTAACCCTCGTCACAAATTTCAGTGTTTCTGGCCCAATGCTCAGAAACCTTTCAAGATATTTGCTCAAAACTTTTCACATTTATTAAGCTAGTAGTATATTTTTCTATGTGGAAGTTCGCCATTTAAATACTTTTTTTCTATTACCATGGAAAAAGATAGACCAAATCACAAAATTCAGTTTTTTAGACCAGTTCTCTCAAACCGTTCAGGGTAATTACCCGTTACTGCAGACTTTGCTCTGGCATGAAACTAGCACTCCACTAGAAGGTCTCCATTTCAATACTTTGTACAGGCATCAAGCTAGTACTCTAGTAAAAGTTCTCCATTTCAATACTTTGTACAGGCATCAAGTTGATACTCTTGTAGAAGTTCTCCATTTCAATACTTTGTACAGGCATCAAGCTGGTACTCTAGTAGAGTTCTCCATTTCGACACTTTGTACAGGCATCAAGCTGGCACTCTAGTAGAAGTTCTCCATTTCAATACTTTGTACAGGCATCAAGCTGGTACTCTAGTAGAAGTTCTCCATTTCAATACTTTGTACAGGCATCAAGCTGGTACTCTAGTAGAAGTTCTCCATTTCAATACTTTGTACAGGCATCAAGCTGGTACTCTTGTAGAAGTTCTCCATTTCAATACTTTGTACAGGCATCAAGCTGGCACTCTAGTAGAAGTTCTCCATTTCAATACTTTGTACAGGCATCAAGCTGGTACTCTAGTAGAAGTTCTCCATTTCAATACTTTGTACAGGCATCAAGCTGGTACTCTTGTAGAAGTTCTCCATTTCAATACTTTGTACAGGCATCAAGCTGGTACTCTAGTAGAAGTTCTCCATTTCAATACTTTGTACAGGCATCAAGATAGTACTCTAGTAGAAGTTCTCCATTTCAATACTTTGTACAGGCATCAAGCTAGTATATGTATGATTGTGTGTCTGTCTTTTAAACAGCGTGTGGGGGCGGGGATAATAAGACGCTTTGTATTATCTTGGTCTTGTGTTTTGTTGTTCTTGTCTGTCTTCATATCGTATGATTGTATGTGCATGACTACTTTGTATAGGAAAACTGTATTATTTCAAGTTATAAAAATCACCTTTGTATAAGCATGCGAGGGGTCTTTCTGTTGGAGGAAACCCGTATCCCTTCTGGGAATCGAACACCGGACGGCTATGATCAAACATGGTGATGGTGATGTTACATTGGTACACGTGTATGTGCCGATGTTTTGTTACAATCTAAAACACGCTTCAATGCAGACATGGATAAGCCAGTTCAAAATTTGCATCTTGTTGACCAACTTGCGTTCGCTTTTAGACAATGCCTATTTCAAATTAACAAGCTACGGTAGCCCAAACAATGTTTTGTAGGCCTAACATCTTAAATTCAAAATTAACAACATCTCAATGTGGTATTTTATAAGAATAGTCATGACATCATGAAACACTACATATTTATTTAAATGACGGATTCTACGTCCAATATTATGATCTTTCGGCCTTTCAGCGGCCTCTCAGCTGACGTGAAACACTATATATGGGTCAGGGCCGTTTGCCCTTTTAACTTGCACTTCTCGCCGTACTACAGCCAGACCATCGATAGGCTGACTCATGACTTCACTTGTGATAACGAAGGATTTTTGATACGATCCCTTTAATAGTTTTTGTTTTCTAAACGATCCCGAATCAAGCATCTCTGATACATTGATGGGTCTTTAGCCCTTCCGGTGCATCGCTCTGTTGTGTCTTGACCACCGGACCGTGTTGAGACTTATCCTAAATAAAGTATGTGATAGTGAAATTTAGTAAATTGTTTATAGTAAATTTGGTCATTTAATCAACGCAGCTACAAAAACATTTGCGATCGGTTCCTCAAACAAGAGTCTATTAGACAGCGACAGCGGAAGTCGCTTTCTCAATTAGAAGGCAAACAAAATTTACGGGTAGTGTGAACACGTTGGAATGAGTGCAAAACTGCATACCATTTGATAAATTTATGAATGACGGACTGCATCAGCATCATTACCTAGTTGAGATTGCTGAAATAGGACTAATGTGAGTAATTTTGATCTTTGTAAACTCATTTTATGATTAAGTACGCATCCATGCTGAAATCTGGATCAGCTGATCAGAAAAAAACCCACCCCAGCTATACCCAGAACAAGAAAAAGAGAATATTTGAAAGGGCTATGATTTGCCCCCGTCACGTACATAGCTGATTTTGTGAAGTGGTAACGAGAAACCCCATTTGCAGACGGTCCGTTTTATGTAGTATTTACTGATGTTAACGTTAAATCTATGATAAGTCAATTCTCCGGAAAGAATGTTGATTTAACGTCTGTTTTCCATCATTTCGGTAATTCAGGTCGGGCGACAGTCCGCCCGTGAGCATGTATTGTTAAAAAATAACGAATAAAATTGTTTCTAAGTGGAATTAACCCATTCTTTTTGACATTCTAACCAACAGGTCAGTAAAGAACACGATTCTAGGTCCATTCTCTTAAAATATGATTTATACTAATCTAATTTCCCTCCATTTCGGTAAATTCAACTTCATTTTGGTAAATACCCCAATTATATTACAGAGTATAGACCAAATTTCTCATTAGTGGGGGTCCTGTATTTAGCAAGTGTATTCTTATTTCTAAAAAGATCTGTCTTTGTACTCTATTTAGGTTGACAAGATGTTGCTACCACAATCAAAGTTTATTTACATGGAGAAAAACTTTTGACAGATGCAGTGTTACAGTCAACACAATATCAAATATTAAATAAGACAAATAGCAGCCTCTTATGTCATATGAGTGTTTTCTAATCATAGATTCCATACTTGTTGAAAGATTTCTTTGTTTTGTGAAAGGAGCGAGTCAATGTGGCTTGTATATGTGGTTAAATAAGGACTCTGTCACTCAACTGAGGATGCATATGCATGCTCCTTTAGTGCAGTTGGTAGAGTTGTGGATTATCACACTGCAGACATTAATTTCTGAAAACATCTTGTCTGTTAGCACACTGCTGTATCAAGAGTTTGATATTATTTGAAATTATCAATACTGTTATATGAGGAAAAATATACAGTATGTGTAGCTTAGTGTTAGTTACAATGTCAATTGGTTATTTATGACCAGTGAGGAAGATTTTTGAGTTACCAGTATGTAAAATTTGATCAGGTTTAGAAACCTAGTATTTACATACATGTAAAAGGTTTTGATAATTTATCATCAAAAGTTTGCAACTTGTTAATAAGCTTACATAAGATTTTCTTTGTTTTTTTTTTTATTTATTTGATGGATAAATATTAGACACATTTGTTTTGGGCTTCATATATAAAGTAAACAAAGCTAGTAGCAATCAACTTATTATCTTGCAGTAATCAATTGGCCTGACAAGGAATTTCTGCGAGATAAAGAAATGCATTTTAACCAAACACTCCTGTTTTTGTAATGATATCGGTTTTAGGATGGAATACAGCAGTACAAATGTATGTCATTAAACTAATGCTTAACCCTTCAGACTTGATGTTATTTTCTAGAGAATGGGTCGCTACTCAGGAAAGACTTGTCGTCTGTTGACCATGTTATCAATGACAGCTTCCTTCTTCTTGGTGGAAATCATTGTTGGCTACGTCACCAATTCCATCGCTCTAGTTGCCGACTCCTTCCACATGCTTTCAGATGTAGTTTCACTTATAGTTGGATTTGCAGCAGTTCGTGTAAGTATTTATGTTATATTTCTTTTAAAGCATTCATGATTTAACTAAACCAATTAAGAAGGTCGATTGATGACAATATTATCAATTAGACACGTGATGCTTGTAACTGAATCCCAAAAACTATTTCACTAGTGAGTGTATTAATTTGTAATTCCATTAAAGGCGTCCAAGAAGGGCATTCATAGTTGTATTACATGTCTGAAATAAGCATATTAGCACTGCAGTAGACACATAAATAATTATACATTCTCTCAACTGTTGCCTGAATCTGACTGAGGAAATTTGAAGTTACTCAATATTAATTTTTTGTTTCAGATTTCCAAGTGGACAACAGAGAGGAACACATATGGTTGGGTTAGAGCTGAGGTTTTAGGTGCTTTAATTAATGCAGTGTTTCTGATTGCTCTGTGCTTCTCCATCCTTGTCGAGGCACTCAAACGTTTGGTGGATGTAGAAAAGATAGATGATCCGAAATTGATGCTCATCGTTGGTGGAGTGGGCTTACTTGTAAATTTAATTGGATTGGTGCTCTTCCATGACCATGGTATGATATCTATCTGATATATATACTGACATGTTTTTAGCTCACCTAGTTTGTAGGACCAGTAGCTTATGCCATACTGCAACGTCCAACGTCTGTCAACTTTTCCTATGAATCGCACTAGTCATAAACAACCATGCAGATTTTGACAAAAATTTGGTCATAACCATCCTTGGGTGAAGGGGAATAAATTTTATACAAGCAGTGGGTCTAGGGGCATGAGGAAGCTGGCCAAACAGGGGAAATTTGGCAAGTTTGTTTAAATTCTATCCCTCCTGTAGTTTGATTTGATGTTGCAAAAATTATGTCTGAAGCATGCCTTGGTAAAGAGCAATCAATTTGTGTAAACGTTGGATCTTTGCCCAATCCTACTCCACATGTAGGAAAGAAAGTGAGTTTTAGCCCCTTGGGGATGGGGAGGGTTTGGCCTAATAGTGGAAATGCAGTAATTTTTAAAAAAAATCCTTCTTCTGTTGGAATAATTCAATTTTGCCCAAATTTGATCTGAAGCATCCTTTTGTGAAGAAACTTTATTTTTTTTTCTTACCGATATTCAAAACACATTCTTTTGTTGTGATATTAACTGTCAAAATGTTGAAAAAAAATTAGTTTAATGAATAATAGTCTCTTTTCACAGACAACTGGCTTTTAGATATGAACACTGTGATTGTTTCAACAATTCTTCTTAATGACTGATAAACCAAACATACTGTGTCTTGTTTCATAGGTCACTCACACGGAGGTGGAGGAGGAAGACATGGTCACTCACATGGAAAGAGCAAACAACGAGAAGAAGAATCTCTTGTAAAGAAGGATGGAGACTCTACACCTAATGGGGATGCTGTTGAACCTGGTGTACCACACAATAGTCATATATCTAACATGTCTATTGTGTCTATAGAGAATGGCAATGGTGAGAGCTGGTGTTTAATATTGGGTTATGTTTATTGGTCACTGTAAGAGACAAAGCTAGTGTCTTGTTAGTGTTAAAGGTGCCAATTCGTTTGTATGACATTTTAGCCTATCTAATGTTCTGTTGATGTTCAATGACCCACAGACGCCCCTTTATCACTTCTTAGCGTACTTCTACCATTCTACCATATTTAGTTTCTGGTAAATCAACTCACCGTTGACTCACAGGAGTGCTCTGTTGGCACATTTTGATTGTCTCTTTTTTATGTATCAAAATGTGTTGTGAATGATCATGAAAATCAGTGACTTAACTTAAAACAGCTCTAAGTTTTATATTTAATTTTTATGCCCTTTGATAAAGTGACCTCACAGATCTTTTCTTATATATTTTGTGTAGCTGGTCCATCGAGTGCTCAGTTGAATATGAGAGGTGTGTTTCTACACGTGCTGGGAGACGCATTAGGTTCAGTGGTTGTAGTGGTGTCTGGACTGGTCATCTGGTTTGTGGAGGCTGAATGGAAGTATTATGTGGACCCTGCTATGAGGTTAGTGATTTCACCTGGTTCACAAACACTTATAAACATGTGAAATAAAACAACTTAAACACTTAGTCAGCAAGGCGTTTCTACCCTCTTTGGCTTTTCAGGTAGAAGAAGCTTAAAAAGGCAGAAAAGTTTTGTGGTAAGTCTTAGGTTCAGGATTATTTTACATGTGAAGATAGATACATGTTCATCAGTAATAGATAATGATAACTGATGTTATTATTTTCATATAAAGAAAGATGTAATGAGGTGGAACCAATTCTTTTTGGACGTATCACAAGAATTTTTTGTCCTGCCTGGTTTTGTCAATTTTTTAATGATAGAAATAGTGGTCAGGGACATCATGTATTACCCTTCATTTCAACATTCTGTCATAAATTCATTTTCACTCATTTACTTTTAATGGATCAATACAAAAATGTAATTTGGTATGATACTATACAAGCTGTGATTTGGTTATGGTCAATTAAGTTTTTCCAGGTGACCAGCATATAGATATTGAACTTTAAAAAAATTGGTTATAGCCATATGTATAAAATTGGAGATTGAGATTAATAAGAAAATAAAATGTATCAGAATCCATTAACAAAAAATTGATTGTGTCTTTTTAGTCCAAATTGTTCTGAAGCTCCATGATGTGATGATATGTCTAAAATGATTTATGTTTAATACTTACAGTGTCGTCATGGTCATAATCATCCTTTTCACAACCATACCATTACGTAAGTAAAGCACTTTTGACATTTCTGTCTCCTACTGTTCCTTACTAATTTGTATGTGTACTACTCAGAGATTTGTAATCGGGGACCAAGGTTACTTTCACTTTTAATTTGATATTACCTTACAATGATATTGAAGGGCTGTCGTCACAATTTCAATTTTTGTTAATTCTCCTATCACAATCTAAATAGCACTACAGCTGGCACAGTCAAATATATCTCGATGTCTGTTTTTAGATAATCAAAAGTATTTGTTAGGCATGAGTGAGAAATTTTGATAAGGTGACCTGTCATAAGGTACATGTGACGTCAAAGTGTTACTTAGACTGACCGTGTCTAATATGTAAATAGTAGTGTAGAAGGCAAATACTTCTCATAAGATCCTGTTTTTCTGAGATACCCGTGACCGAAAGTGATATATTCTACTTGAACAAAAGACTATATATCTACATACAAAAACTTCAGGAAACAAAACTGTTTATATTAAGTCGTCTTAGTGAAAAATCCAAATCAAAGGATTGTGAGACAGCAATATACAATTATACATCTATGTTTATCTATTAATAGATCATCAAGATGAGAACTGCTGTTACTGTTATGAAATAACTTTTGATATGTAACATGGAATGTGATTATACACTCAGGCGTTCAAGATTTTTCTTGATTTAGGCTCGTCAATTTCGCAGATATAAAATTATTTTGTGACAGAAGTATTAACAAATGTAGACATTACATATGTGTTCAGTCCAGTCATGTATACATGTGTCAACAATCGTAAAGTAAACAAGAGAATTGTGTGGTTATCCAAGAAGGGTTTGTTAAGACAGAGACATCTCTAATTATCTCTTTTCACCATCACTGAAGTTATAAGACATATATTAAAATATGACCAAAGTCCGGTATTTTCTACAGGATTTCTGGTTCTGTAGATTGTTCTCACTTTGCTTCTAAGGTATTGTTAATAGGTGTTTATCCAAGTGTGGAAAGCTGAAACACAATAACGTACCAAATTTCATATCATGAAAAAAGAATTAGTTAAAGTTAACAATGAAATGTATTTAATTATAGGCTATGAATATCTTGAACAAGGTCGTTCACTTAGATAACTGTATATAGCCATGTCCGCTTGTTGCATTCCTTTCAAAATAAATTGAAATAAAATTGGAAAAAAAACACTTTATTTTTCACATGTCAAAACAGTGGTCCCTGAACACGTTCCATTTTGTTTACATTGTGATAACAACAGGTCCTTAAAAGAGTCAAACAACTATTTGACACCTGTAGTTAATTACACTTTTGAAATATGAAAGGAAAGTCCACAAGTGTAGTGTAATTTTTTATTGGTGTATGTGTTGAGATACGCAACAGAGGGTATGTATCCGGAGACCGACTCAGTATTAAGATACAGGAAGGGTTTATATACCATTTCTAACAAGGATGAGTGATCCATAAAATGATGAATGATCAAGGTAGTCATACTGAACATGTCTAACTTGTCGAACATATATAAGATTAATGATATAATATTGATATCTTTTATACCTGGTTACTTGACATAATTACCTAAGGCAACATGTAATCTGCCTATAGCCTTTGGGCATAATGACGATATACAAAATACAAGATTTTACTAATATAATAACCTTGATATTATTTTAGAAATGGTATAGTATGGTTCAACACGCACAAAGGCTAAACTGTATTGCAAGTTGTAATCTTCTATCAGTTTCATTATTGTTTATCTGGAAGGGTTTGTTAAGACAGAGACATCTCTAATTATCTCTTTTTACCATCACTGAAGTTATAAGACATATATTAAAATATGACCAAAGTCCGGTATTTTCTACAGGATTTCTGGTTCTTTAGATTGTCCTGACTTTGCTTCTGAGGTGTTGTTAATAGGTGTTTATCAAAGTGTGGAAAGCTGAAACACAATAACGTACATTCTGTAACAATACTGGAATTTTCATGAAATTGCTGTTACCAAATTTCATATCATGAAAAAAGAATTAGTTAAAGTTAACAATGAAATGTATTTAATTATAGGCTATGAATATCTTGAACAAGGTTGTTCACTTAGATAACTGTATATAGCCATGTACGGTTGTTGCATTCCTTTCAAAATAAATAGAAGAAAATTTTTTTAAAAAAATAGAACAAATAGAATTGAAAAAAACTCACTTTATTTTTTACTGTCATACATCATTATGTAAACAATACACTATGTACAAAGGTTAGTTTTAAATTGAAATGATTTTGGATGTTTGTAAATGAATTTAGGCATGACCTGTGTAGTAGTGGCATAGTAGGTGAATAGAGTATCGTTGTTGCTGAAATAACACTGATTTCATGCATCACATGACCTTGTTTTGAAATCAAAATATGAGACTAAACTAAAGGGGACGTGGCCAGCTTTCAGTCACCAGTGTGCAGAGAGTGACAGGATACAATGGCCTGTATACATTATTGCACCATTTTAGGCTAAAATATAGCATAAAGAAAAATTGTGGCCAAAACCCTTTCAATTGCATGGCAATATTGGAAGTTATTGTCGATGAAGTCCTTCGATGAAGCCTGGCCCTTAAAATTAAACAAAAATTAATTTGATTAAATTACATATCATCATTATTACAGTACATGATGTAGATGTGGCCGGAAAAGGGTCATGTTCAGATGACCTTTCAACCAAGCAATCTGTATGCAACTGGCAAAGTTTTGCCAAAGTGTGTTACATTTTGGCACTTATCATGTGTTGGTTGTACTTCCATTGATGATATTCGAGTATCTTGAATCTCAGTCATACTAAGATGGTTGCACACACAACACACACTCAAAAGAGTGTGTTCGTTGGATGAAAATGTGTTTTCTCAATTGTTGGTACTGAAATAACCTCTGAAAGAAAAGAACAGAAATTTGAATTGACTTATTATACCCCAGCAAGGAACTTAGATAGTGGTTGGGGAAGGGGTATACTGGTATTGTCTGCCTGTCCATAGATAAACTTTGTCTGGCTGTTTACATGCATTTGCACAGTTTAAAAATGTTTCAAAATTTTGTGGGAATGGTCAGTACATGTTCAATACAGAGATATGCCTCCTCAAGTGATGTATTTTTACCCCTTTTTAGAGGATATTTTTCCCTCTACCCACCAGATTTACAACAAATCTTTTTAAAATTTAGTAGGAATGGCTATACAATATGATGATGTATGCTGGGCCCATATTTCATGAAACCGTTCTCATGCTCAAACAAGGATTTTGTGCTCAACCGTTATGTCTTGTTTAAGTTAAAAATTAATAAATAATACTGATTTTGCCAAAGATTTCAAAAAAAATTGAAAGGACTTAAAGTTAAAGTTATATTCAATGTTTATATTTGACATTTGTATTATATCATATGATTTAGACGAATTATAAAAAAGTTTGCTTGAGAAAAAAAAAACTATGCTTGAGCATGAAAATGGTTTCATGAATACGGCCCCAGGAAGTGATTTTACATTTCCTCCCCTTAACAGAGAGTTATCTCCCTTTTATATGAAAATGAACACAATTTTGTATGGTTTTGCATTTTGAGAAATAGCCATTTTCTGAACATCCAACTGACTTAAAATTTGGTTCACACATTCTCTTTACAATACATTTTAACATGAAATACTGGTTACACTTTGGTCATTCAATAGATTTCATTATTTGACCCATGGTCAAATGGTATATCTAGTAAAACCTATAGTAGGTTATATTACATGTTTTAGAAATTGTTACTATGGCAACATTATCCTGACCTCTGATAGGTAAAAAATTAGATAATATATATAAAATGATGCCATGACAACCATACTATGACAAATGGTAGCCTGATTGGTTGAAATTAAAATATTGCCTGATTTTGACAAAATTTGGTTTAATAGGGGCTTTGGGAATGCCAAATATCACTGTATATGTTTAATGTCACAACAACTATGTTGAGACAAATTGTGGCCACTTATTTGATAAAATTTAAATAATTTTGTATATAGAAATATTGGGGATCTGAAATTCAATTTTCAGCTGTTTTTACTTTTTTCATGCAGTATGATAAAATATGGTATTTAGAGGTTTTTGCATCTAAGAGGGTTTAGTAGTTATCTTCAGGACGACAGCTCTAATAAAGCCAAGTATTGATTTGCTTAGAAAATCCTATTATATGTGATTGATAGATTAAGATCACCAGAACTTGGTCCCTTACCCGCTACCATCAGACTGGCCAGTCTGACCAGCCAATGTCAGACTAGCTACTATCAGATCTTTATAACAGAGTGTATATTGATGTATGTTGTATGTGGCCCCTTACTGGCCACTGTCAGATCTTTATAACATATAGTGTATATTGATGTATGTTATACGTGTCCCCTTACTGGCCACTGTCAGATCTTTATAACAGTGTATATTGATGTATGTTATACGTGTCCCCTTACTGGCCACTGTCAGATCTTTATAACAGTGTATATTGATGTATGTTATACGTGTCCCCTTACTGGCCACTGTCAGATCTTTATAACAGTGTATATTGATGTATGTTATACGTGTCCCCTTACTGCCCACTGTCAGATCTTTATAACAGTGTATATTGATGTATGTTATACGTGTCCCCTTACTGGCCACTTTCAGATCTTTATAACAGTGTATATTGATGTATGTTATACGTGTCCCCTTACTGGCCACTGTCAGATCTTTATAACAGTGTATATTGATGTATGTTATACTGGCCACTGTCAGATCTTTATATATTGATGTATGTTATACGTGTCCCCTTACTGGCCACTGTCAGATCTTTATAACCTTACTGGCCACTGTCAGATCTTTATAACAGTGTATATTGATGTATGTTATACGTGTCCCCTTACTGGCCACTGTCAGATCTTTATAACAGTGTATATTGATGTATGTTATACGTGTCCCCTTACTGGCCACTGTCAGATCTTTATAACAGTGTATATTGATGTATGTTATACATGTCCCCTTACTGGCCACTGTCAGATCTTTATAACAGTGTATATTGATGTATGTTATACGTGTCCCCTTACTGGCCACTGTCAGATCTTTATAACAGTGTATATTGATGTATGTTATACGTGTCCCCTTACTGGCCACTGTCAGATCTTTATAACAGTGTATATTGATGTATGTTATACGTGGCCCCTTACTGGCCACTGTCAGATCTTTATAACAGTGTATATTGATGATCGTATTTTGATTAGAGTGAACAATATTCAGTTTTACAGCAATTACTAACAACCTATCCAATTTTCTGTGTATAAAATTGATTCAGTCTAATAAGGATCACATACAAATAACAATTCCATATCAGGTTTAGGTAAATTCTTTGTTAACTCTCAAGATCATGCAGGATCTATCCTGACATGGAAATCATTTGGCAACAGTTAATCTTACTATAATCATATAAACACAATGAAAGGTTCATGTTGAAATGTTGTGTTTAGCAATGAATCAGACTTTGGTCAATTTTCTACTGTTTCAGTGAAAGAATCGGGGTATATACTTCTACAAGCTGTGCCAGATCATATACAACTGGAGGAAATCGAGAAGAAAATCAGAAAGGTAATTTACCTGAAGTGGTGCTTTATCATATCATTACCACATGTCCTTTTTTGACAAACTAAAAACTCTTTGATTTTGCTGTGTTTAGCTACTTACCACAGTTTATACTTGTCTTGTAATATGTTGTTAAGAGCCTCAAATATTTCACTCTTGAAATCAGACGTAGTAATATTCTATGTTGATCATAATTTTAAGAAAAGAACCGAACGTCAACTTAATGGAAAGCTGACAGTGTGGGAGGACATTGATACATACTGTATACAACTGCATTAAAAAAGTTATCATTTTTACAGTTATTCTCAGATCAAACTACACAATTCAAAGGTGATGATGTTTATTCTAATTTTGATATTGTTGTGATATTGACAACATTAGGTGGTAGGAGCATTGATTTACTGATGTCAGTATTATACCATCATTGTTTAAAGAAAGCATGGGGTTTTAGTAGAATCCCTTAAACCCTCCTCTGAGCCCATTTTACTTCTAGAATCACTCTTGAATAATTTTCTTTCTCCAGTTCCCAATTTTTAGCTCGCCTGGCCCAAAGGCCTTACTGAGTCCATGCTGTGATGTGGCGTCCGTCTTCCATTGTCTGTCTGTCCAGAATAAACTTTTTCATTTAAACTTCTTTTCAATAAGCAACATATCAAATGTCATGGCATTTGGTTGTGGGTTGCTGTGAAGAAGGCCAACAAAGTGTGTGTGACCTTTACCCTTATCCAAGGTTACAAGGATTAACATTTTTTTTAAAACATTAAAATGAATTATTCTGATTAATCAACAGGCACAGAAGCATGGTATTAAACTATAAGGTTCCTAGGATGAAGCCTTTCAAATTGTGTGAATAGAAACAGCCTTAACCCTCAATTCTAGGTCACAGATGTCATATTTGGTAAAACATTAAAACAACTTCTTCTGACTAATGGAAGGGTGCAGAAGCATGGTGCATTTAGCTAGCTTATAGGTCCCTAGGATGAAGTCTGACAAAGAAACAGAAATGACCTTGACCCATATTCAATTATGTATGTTTATGTATTTTTGATGAACAATGGCTCTATTTTTGATGAAAATTGTCTACAAGGTGAAGGATGTAGACCCATTGGGCCTCTTGTATCTGTTACAGATTGATGGCGTCACAGAAATGCATGAGTTCCATGTATGGCAGCTAAGTGGTAATAAGCTGATTGCCTCTGTCCACATATCAATGCATACTGATAATGTGGAGGAATTTGAGGTCATGGCACAAAAAGTCAAAACTTTGTTACATACAGTTGGGATCCATTCTTGTACAATACAGCCTGAATTCGGGGAGGTAAGATTTCATAGACCTAATGGATTTCAGTAGCATACTGCGGCTGTTGAGTCATTGAAGATTATAATTTTAATTTTAATTTAACTTTATTAGAACCCAACATAGAAATTTAACTGTATCTGCCCTATACAGTTCATTATGTCCATCTATAATACACTAATACACAATATTGCATTTAAAGAAGATCAAACTTAGTGAAATATAATGTTATGGTTGAAATGGCTGCTATTGATGATTATAGAGGAGATTAACAAGTACAGCCAGACAGACAGTGTTTCCCTAGCGGACTGGTCAGTGTACACAAGTACAGTCAAACAGACAGTGTTTCCCTAGCGGACTGGTCAGTGTACACAAGTACAGTCAAACAGACAGTGTTTCCCTAGCTGAGTGGTCAGTGTACGCAAGTACAGTCAAACAGACAGTGTTTCCCTAGCTGAGTGGTCAGTGTACACAAGTACAGTCAAACAGACAGTGTTTCCCCAGCGGACTGGTCAGTGTACACAAGTACAGTCAAACAGACAGTGTTTCCCTAGCTGAGTGGTCAGTGTACGCAAGTACAGTCAAACAGACAGTGTTTCCCTAGCTGAGTGGTCAGTGTACACAAGTACAGTCAAACAGACAGTGTTTCCCCAGCGGACTGGTCAGTGTACACAAGTACAGTCAAACAGACAGTGTTTCCCTAGCGGACTGGTCAGTGTACACAAGTACAGTCAAACAGACAGTGTTTCCCTAGCTGAGTGGTCAGTGTACACAAGTACAGTCAAACAGACAGTGTTTCCCTAGCTGACTGGTCAGTGTACACAAGTACAGTCAAACAGACAGTGATTCCCTAGCTGACTGGTCAGTGTACACAAGTACAGTCAAACAGACAGTGTTTCCCTAGCGGACTGGTCAGTGTACACAAGTACAGTCAAACAGACAGTGTTTCCCTAGCTGACTGGTCAGTGTACACAAGTACAGTCAAACAGACAGTGTTTCCCTAGCTGACGGTCAGAGTACACATGTACAGCCAGGCAGACAGTGTTTCCCTAGCTGACAGTCAATGTACACAAGTACAGTCAAACAGACAGTGTTTCCCTAGCTGACTTGTCAGTGTACACAAGTACAACCAGACAGACAGTGTTTACCATGCTGACGTGTCAGTGTACACAAGTACAGCCAAACAGACAGTGTTTCCCTAGCTGACTGGTCACTGTATACCAGTTCAGCCAGGCAGACAGTGTTTCCCTAGCTGACTGGTAAGTGTTCACAAGTACAGCCAGGTAGACAGTGTTTCCCTAGCTGACCAGTCAGTGTTCACAAGTACAGCCAAGCAGACAGTAGGCAGACAGTGTTTCCCTAGCTGACTGGTCAGTGTACACAAGTACAACCAGACAGACAGTGTTTCCCTAGCTGACCGTTCAGTGTACACAAGTACAGCCAGATAGACAGTGTTTACCAAGCTGACCTGTCAGTGTACACAAGTACAGCCAGGTAGACAGTGTTTCCCTAGCTGACTGGTCACTGTATACCAGTACAGCCAGGCAGACAGTGTTTCCCCTAGCTGACTGGTCAGTGTACACA
Source organism: Ylistrum balloti (assembly GCF_031769215.1). Classification (NCBI taxonomy): domain Eukaryota; kingdom Metazoa; phylum Mollusca; class Bivalvia; order Pectinida; family Pectinidae; genus Ylistrum; species Ylistrum balloti. Next base: position 155,995 of record NW_026782042.1, read on the forward strand.
AGTACAGCCAGGCAGACAGTGTTTCCCTAGCTGACTGGTCAGTGTACACATGTACAGAAGAACAGACAGTGTTTCCCTAGCTGGCCTGTCAGTGTTCTTACTGTAACTAAAATACAGCACCAATATTTCATATCATTAGTACAATTGATTTTCATATCATTAATAGAAATAAGTGTAGAATTCTGCAATAAAATAACATTTACAACAAACAAACAAAACATTAAATGAAAATTGTTGATTTAGCGCTACATTTAAAATCTTTTTGATTAAGGTTAACCAAGAGAACATACGAAGCTGTAGACTGGAGTGTGGTCCGGAGAAGACCTGTCATCCTGATACCTGCTGCTCCCAGAAACCTAAGAAGAAAAAAAATAGCAGTTCTAGTTCAAGAGAAGGTGTACAGATGTCATCTCTGTCCAATGCCCCTGAGGTGGAGCCTACTTCACATGGGACTGTGTGACACTGAAATACCCATCCTAGTTCATTGTTCTCATCAACTAGAATAGATAAACACAAAAATGTATTTTCTACTTCTTCAGCCATTAGAACAGAAGATATCAGACCAATCTCATGGTCCTCCCTGAAGGCATCAAGTGAACGACGTCTGATAGTAGAAGTAATGGATGCATTTATAATTACTGAAATTATAAAGGAATTTAATTATCAACATAACTGTTACGATATCCAGAATGAAAAGATATACTGATAGTTATATTAAAATCTCTGGGAATTTTCAAGAATATTACATCATAGTGATTTCAGTAAAATTACATAATTAATATTTTTTTCAAGTCATTTGAAGAGTAATCTGTTGTCAATGCCTTAGTTTTTCAAGAGTAACATTTGAACAGGAAGATAATGTTGACATGTTAATGCAGTACTGCTTAATTTTTCTTTGATAACATGAACAAATATTTGTCTGTATGTCATTTGTTTGTTTGGTGTTTTCTTTAAATGAAAAAAATCTTTTTTGAATAGTTTTTGAGCTACATTCCAAATAGATTTACATTGTATTTTGTATATCATCAAATATATGTCGTTTGGAATTAACCACAAGCCATTTGCTTCATGGTTAACTGAAAGCAAAAATGGTGTAACAAAAAAAAACAAAAAAATTTAAGAATGAAGCCATCCTGTCATCACATTTGTGATGCTTTAAGTAACGATCACTATAAATCCCAAAACACTATGGTACCGGTATTTTTGAATTTTTATTAATTTGATTATTGATGGTAATATGGCTTTAGATATGCATGTCCTGCTCACATAGCCTTAATGCTTTGTCATATAAAACAAGATGTGAGCAGGCAAAGCCTTGTTTATGTGGAACTCAATGATGTAATGGACACAAATTTCTTGATTTAAATTTTTCTTAAGATTTGCAATAAATTTGTTATTTCATGTGTTCAATTTTTTAAAAATTTAACCTTTTTTGAGATGGTATATGATGGGCATTTGTGTTTTGCCAAAACACGCTGAAAGATAACAAACAACTTGGCTCAGAACTTTGTTAAATATTAACTTCTTAATTGTTTTGTCTACATTATTTTACAATTTCAAATTAAATGAAATAAAAGATGTATATTTTTTCTTCGTGTCACTGGGTCAAATATGTGGCTCCCCATGGGAATTTATGTGTCTGATTATTTGGTTGTTAAATTTAGCCACAAGTTATGCAGTCTTCTGACTGAATTACAATTTGACCTTTTACAAACATGGTTTTACAACCAGAAAATTACCAGTATGAAGCTTTATGTATAATCCTTGTTTGTTCACTATGTGAATTGTAACGAGTCTGATGACTTGCCATCTTTTAATTCAGTTCTCAGTTTTATACGTCAGTATATAACATTCCAGATTATATTTTGTCTGGTAGTCAACTTCTTTCTTGTTATGTAAGTCTTGCTATGTTAATTAAATAATGATGCTATCTTTTACTTGATACAACGTATCCTTCAAAATTCACTCGCGATTTGATACTTATTCTGTGTGGTAAGCCTCAATTTGTAATTACAACTGGTGTTTTTAATTTTGTTATGAGTGGAATTCACATATAAGATATCATTCTGATATTTTTTTAATGGATTGCTAAATATGGGAGACTTAAAATTTATGTAACAAGCTCCACTACAGTTAATGCTTGATTAGTATTGTTGTTTTTCATTTTGTTGGGATTGTAACCACAGTTTACAAATCTTCCACATACTTATTGAACAGGCCCCAGATGGGAAGCCTATAGTATTGTAGTAATAGTGTGCTGGAAGTTATGTAAGTAAGATTGGGTATAATAATGGGAATCTGGATTAGTGCATGTGGTGATGAAGCACATCCCTCTCACCAAGAGGTCTCAGAATTTGCTGTACTAAATGGATGTGAGAATGTTTGGAGTTAGTGAGTTTTCTTTTGACATCCTCATGCCTTCTTTGTACATTTGTATTTTGTCATCTGACCCTTGCATGCATCATCCATCTAGATAGATAACAGTGATTAAATTTAATAAAACCTGTTTCATAATTGTTGTAAAACAACGTATTACCTCACCTGATCCGAAGAGCATCCATCTTCTGTCAAATTTTTCTATAAATTGCAGCTAGTCATGAACAACTGAGCAGATTTTAATGATGTTTGGTCTGAAACAATTTTGTATAAAGGGTGGGTCCTGGGGTCATAGGGGCGGGGCCCTATAGGGAACATCTATTAATTTCTTTAAAATCTAACTTGTTCTTCCTGAATCGCAGGATATTGTCCAAATTTGGTCAGAAGCGTACTTGGTGAAGAGAAATCAGCATTGTATAAACCAAGCATCTTGGGGAGTGGGGGTTGGGGGTGGGGGCCAGAGGGGCAGGGCCCAATAAGGAAAATCTATCAAATTTTTGAAAATTTATCTTTTCCTTTATGAATTGCAGGACATGGTCCAAATTTGGTCTGAAGCATTGGTGAAGGGAAATCAATTTTTTATAAACGATGGGTCTCGGTCCCCTGGAACCAGAGGGGCAGGGCCCAATAGGAGAAATAGAGCAAATTTCTATTTGATGAGAGTTTTGCATAAAGTTTTAGTTTAGGTCCTTTAGGGTGGGTGGGGAAAGGTCACTAGAGGAAATAAGGTAAAGTCTTTAAAATCCTTTGCCTTCTCTAGATGATGTTCCAGTTGGCCTGAAGCATGCTTGGGTGAAGAAGAATCAGTTTTTTAGGTGGGAGTAGTGGGGCCCTTCAAGGGAAGAAGACATGTTATTTAATATCATTCTTCTTAAGTAGAAATGCTTGGATCCTGTCACCATTTGGTGAAAGACCTGTTTGGTAATGTAGATCAATTTTGTATGAACAGCGATTTCTGGTCCATTGGGGTTAGAGGGGTGGGCCAAATATTGGAAGCACGGCAAATTCTTTAAAATATTTATAATGTTTTAACTAAAGATATTCTTGGGGAAAAAAAAAACTTTTTTTTTACAAACAGCTACATCTAATTCCCATTTGGAGGAGGGTCAAGACTATTACGGGTAAATAGATACAAGTGTTTTAGATACTTTTCCCTTAGTTAAAATCAATCAATTTCTATCAGGTGAGTGATACAGGCCCTATGGGTCTCTTGTTTATATAAGTCTTGGTAAAGATGTTCTTTGACTCACATTTATCTTGAATGATGGGATCCACAAATGTTTTCCTGAATCAGATGCCAAATTTTCCCAAAAATTAACACTACCTGGCTAAGTTAACAGTACATCGAAATACTAGTTAATTCTACATTCCCTTTTCCAATTACTCAATAAAACAGTGTAATTTTTTTATGTAACATTAACTGCTGTATATATTTAACTGTATATAATGTAAAAATCAATTATCACCAACATTATATTGTCAACAGAACAAGACATAGGTGTATGTGATTTCCCTTGCTTTTGTCATTAATGACCTTTTTATGTGCACTTCAACAGTTGTGAGTTGAATTTCTTATTTTCTTTCTTTTAATGTTTTATTCCACAAAATTTTAAAAACAGATGTTGAAATAAAAAAAACGGGTTGAAAATATAGATGTGATCATTTAGTGATCCACCACAGATGGCAGGATACTCTGTGAATTATCACAGGGACTTCATTTAAGAAGTAGTAATTCTCTTGTTATGTCCCTGTGATATTTACACTCTTTAAGATATTTGCAGTATTCAGAGGCATACATGTAGGTCTATTATTGGACTTCCACGCCTTTTACTCTTACTGACGGAATTATCATCTTTATCATTTTGTCATGTGTTAAATCGGATTTACCTTTTATGATATACAATTGTAAATATTTCCTTCAGATTATATTCCTCTGTAAGGGTTATACAGAACTGACTGTTATAGAGTTTTCTTCAAATGAAATTGTTCAATGGTGGTAGATTCCTTCGTTTACAAAATGTGTATGAATATGTATGTTTACATAACCATTTTAATATAATATATTTATTTACTGACTCAAAGTCCTGCAGTATTCATAATACATTGTACTATGAATGCAGTGGGATCGGTGTTCTGCTGTTTGTCATGTAATTTTCACAGCAGCCAGTACTGCTGTAGAGACACTGTTGGAACATTACATTATCAGAATTTTGTTTCAGTTTAAAAGCAATATCTGATAAGTAAGGGATTATATAAGCTCATTCCTGTGAATGGGAAGAATGTGGAGCGGTAGGATCCATCACATATATGTGACATTTATCAAGAAAACTTGTTGTTTTTTGAAACCATACTATACCTAAATAAATTCATAGGGCACTTAATCACAGAGTTAGCCAAAATTAAGATTTAAAAAATGTCAGTATTATCTTTGCATTAAACATTCTATGTGCATGTGATTCTCACACTTTTTAAGTTTAAATCTGTGTTTTTTTGTTGTATTGCACTTTGAAGACAATATGTAAAAATGTGATTTTTAAATATGTGAAGCATTGCAGATTGTCATTGTATGTGAATGATTAGTCTACACAGTTTATTGTAGGCAAATTTAAAAATGCTTTTTTTAGAATTGAAAAATCAAACTAATGTGATCTGATGAACATGATGCTCAAAGATTCAAACATTTTAGAACATCCCATTACCAATATGATCGTCATACTGTTTTACAAATGGCAGTTTTATTCAGCGATTTTAAATTTTATAGCTATACTTTCACATTAAATCCCAAATTCTACCATTGTTTCATTGATTTTAACAATTAAAGTGATGGAATGTGTTGATAATCATGAAATCCACAAGTCTGTCCTATCCTATAACTCTTCTGTGGTTTTGATTGAAGACTTGGAATTTAATGATCAGGGCAGTAGAAGTAGATAATCACCTAATGTTACTGTGGTGATGTGTATATAGAAATGTACATAAACATGTATAAAATGTTTATTTTTTATAGGAATGCATGGAAAAGGATACATTTTACATGGTGTATATGTATAAGATACTGTAAACATACATAGTTTTGGAGTAATCTTATTTTAGCACTTTTCACATAAAAGGCATTTCATTGAAATATGATTGTGCTAATTGCCATTTCTGTATGTTCTTCATATACCAATTATTGCATATGTACAAATTCATCATTGTACTAATTGTTTCAAATACTACTACACTAAAATTTGATTCTGCCAAAATAAGTAAGTTTACAGTAACTATTTAGGGAAATAAAAATACTATGTTAAAAGTGCTGTGTGAGGTAAAGGCTGGTTGGTAAGACTGGCATCAAATTAAAACTTGAATTAAAAAAGGAGATTTAATTTTCTTTTTAACCTCAGGGACTGTCGAATGAGAGAGATATTTTGATGAAAGCTGTAAATGTTGGCTTGGAAGAAACCTTGATATTTTTTTGAGACGTTTTTCTTGTGCGTATGAATGAGCTGAGAGGGAGAAAACTTTTATTTATAGAAATAAAAAGTTCATGGTGTTGTAAAAGTATTTTATGAAAATGTTGAATATCTTACACTGATATGAAACACTCAGATTTGTATCTAGTCCTAAACTTTGTCTGTAGACTATTTTTTGTAAAAAAAAAAAAAAATACTGATATCTAGTTCTTGTTCATATTTAAATTTTATAACCAAAAACATACACTTTTATATTTTGGGATTTATGTCTCTCCTTAATATAATACAGTTATACATGTATTATGAAAGGATGATCTAGCATCAAGAAAGCTAGAAACAAATCCCTCACTCTGCGAAGTGGGTACCAGACCATTTAAACTTCGTCATTGTTTTTTATGTAACATCTAATTTTAAGAATTTTATAACATCAAAAAAACAACAAAAATTTGCATTAACAGAAAAGGTTAAATTAAACTTGCACCTCAGTCAAACATGTTTATAGATGTTAAATCATGGGAGCAGAGTAAACGCCTCAGGTAGTATTGATATCAATGTTCAATTGTCTAAACATCACTACTTTAGACTGGTAACAAGTGGCCTTTACAGACAGGTATTTGTTACATACAGGAGGCCTTTACATACTGGTATTTGCTATAGAGATGTGACCTTTATAGACAGGTATGTGTTATATACTTTGTCCTTCAAATGCCTTTGAAGATGCTGAGATATTTGTTTTGTTCAAAGTTGCGATAGAAAAACAATCAAATGAAATAAATTGCCTTTTGATCACTCAGGCAGGCAGATGTTCCATAGTCTACTGGTGCTGGAAAATCATATCTTGTTGTTGCATCTGGATTACTGCTGATATTTTCCAAATCAGCCATCAAATGCTGATTTAGCAGTATTTGAATGGATTTGTTTCTTTTGCTTTTTGATGTTAAAATTGGGTAAACAATGGATTCTTTCCTTGACAAGGAGCAGCACACCAATAACTGTTAGTCATATATCTGGTCATAGCGGTTCAAAATCAAGGATGATGCAAAGGGTCATGAAGGAGAAATACCTTATCACCAACCACATTGTATAGTTATCACGTCTTTGTGTATCTAGATGACGTCATGTTTGAACATTATGTTGATTGTATTACATGTAAATTCAAAAATAAATTTCCCGATTTGGAAACAATGATCAGAAGTAAAAGCAGAGGAGGAGGTGGCCAATATCAGGTTGACCTGACAAAATCAGGTGAGGTTGTGAAACGATAGGATAAGTGATTCAATATGAAACCTTAAACCAAAGTTTTTATCTATCTGGTTTGAATGGTTTTAATCCACTTATTCTCGCAGGAAAAAGTGCTATAAAATTTTAACTTAGAGACCTTAACAAGATTACTGATGCATTGGTTGGTAAACACTTGTTACATAATTCACTCCATGTTTCCGATTACGGTTGTTATACAGCATGTTTATAATAAACATGTTTTATTGTAGCTATCATGTGTGAATTGAGTTATGTTTATATATGCAAGTGGTAAACAATATTTATAGTAAATAACAATATCATAATGTCATAAAATGATATGCAGACAATAAAAAAAGTTTCAACAGACATTTTGGTTTTGCAAGTTGTTGTTTTTTCCCGCTGACCTGGCTCAAAGTGCGAAGTGACTTTACGGCATACTGCTGCTTGTGTTGTCCGTCCTTTACCCGAGTTTGTGTAAACCAAGTTCTACCGACTGGACAATCAAAGTCTCTTGACTTCTTAGGGCAGAGAATCATTTTATGTAAAATTATCTTTAAAAAGTGTCTAGAAATTGGTTAAGTGATCTCGCATTACATAATGTACTTCAAAATTGGGCAGGAGGAGTGTTTTTGGGAAGTTTTGAGTATAAAGCCGAGTTCATCTACTCCAGACCGATACAAAAATGTCAAGTTTTCACATCTGATCAGGGATTCGAACAGAACTAAAAGAAAGGCAACAGTGTTAACACTGCATCACCTGACCAAAACAAGTTCTAGTCACATTATTCTAGTTGTTGTGTTTTCTCATTCCTTTGGCATTGTATTCCACCAAAACTGAACACCAGATCTCCCCAACATATCAGATCTTATTTCTGATCTATACAATGCAGTGACAGGACACCTGAATGAATATTCAGTGTAATATTGAAATTCAAAAATAAAGTGATTCAACATTAAAAGAAAGAAGATCAAATTTCATATCTTTTAATTTTTTTATTTCATGTTGGTAGAATCACTAATTTGACTATACAAAATATTCATATATCTATACCACAATGTAAACCCGTTGTAACCTTACAAGATGATAAGTAATGGTATACACCTGTCAGAAAACAGTTATTCACACAGGGACAAATTCCCACCACTGTGTATTGTATCTGTTACACAGATTTAGGAGAAATTCAAACAACAAATCTCCTTGATATGTCTGTAATCCCATTGTATCGTCCATCATAATACAATCATTTTATCCTCTATGAGACCAGCATTTTCATGGACCAATTACTTTGTTATCACACTGTAACATACAAAAAATTGATTTCATTATATAGTGTCACGTTTGATGAGTCAATGTAAAAAATTGTCAAAGAAAAAGTTCCACTATAAATGTCCAAACTATTGCAATCTGTGATTAAATCATAAGGATTAATTATCTTTAATTATTAATCAATAACACAAAAACAGAGTGTACTCTAAGCATATAGGGCTTACTTAAAGTACACTTTGCTTTTGTGCTAAGGCTCAATAACAATGATATACTGCAAAGTTAATCCTTCATTATTCAAAGACTAACATGTGTATTCATATACCGGTACATAAAATTTTCTATAAATGAAAATCACAGTGAAAGTCAAAAGTAAAATCCTGAAAAGATAAGTCTTCCAACCTTTGATATACAATGGAACCAAAGTTTACAAGGATATTCTGACTAATTGAAGTGGGTTTTGTTAAATGAAGAAATAGAAGTGAAGTACAGAATCCTGAACAAATCTCTCAATACACATGCATCTGTAAACCTGGGTACTACTGTACACAGAAACTTGTTGTCATATTGATAATGTCCATTGTAAATTAACATTTATCTAAATGAACTCACCTTTGGTTTTCACCCAATACAAGTAAAACCAATAACACATAACACATGAGTCTGTTGTGTTGTAACATATATGTGTATATTAACATGAATTTTTCAAAAGTAATGTTTAATTTAAGCAAGATTTTCTTGAAAACTATCTTGTATACATAACAACAGGACCATGATCTGGTGTTCCTCTTTATGATTCAAATTCCAACAAATTGATCCACACCTGATAAGCCGATAAATATAAATGTTGTGTTTCAGGTTTCATACTTCTTCATAAGCTTACTAAATTACACTTTATGTTACAACTCTTCAATTGCATTATATATATAGCAGATTTCTTGCATCAAGATTTTTTTGATGCTGCCAAAAAGTTCAGTTCCACATGGATTTTTAGGAAATGGACATTAACACAAACAGTAAATTTGTTTTGTTTTTTTCTCCTACATATTCCTCAAAATCATCAATATTTCAAGTGTTTTGGACAACAAACTAAACAAACACAGTATATCTTATCTAATTTCTGAGGATATGTACCAAGCTGTAAAAAATTGGTCCAGTACTGATGTATTTATTACAGCTATCAACATAACTCTGGGATTGTATGCCATACAAATCTATCTGACATTTAATATTCACATTCATGTTTTATACTGAATACAAGATTTACAAAAAAAAAATGAAAAAAATATATACATTATCATGGCATGACAAAATAATACACAATCTTCCCCTGTGAGATGGTATTCATGAGTTAATGAATGTTCATGAATCATACCGATAGTTCATTCATCAAATACCCCTCATAAACTCTTCATGAACTTTCATGAAATATTCATAATCGTTTCATAGGGGTTATGCAATGCCTCTTAAAACAATCATTCAATAAATACTCCAACTCCCTACCCCTTCCCAGATGACCCTGCCCTAGCTGTCCAACTTTCCCATCATCCTCCAGTCACTTTGCCTATGACATAGTAGAAGAAGAAGAATAATAATACAAGAGCCAGGACGATGTAACACATGAGTTTACGGTTTCCCTTGTTAGCGGAGACCATGTGGGATAATCTGTTGACAGTTCCTCCGAGAAGACCCTGAGTAGACTCGAAATCTCCACCCTGAAATTAAGAAATTGTTGTTCTTTCATATATATGTAACCCTGGTAAAATACTGGCCGCAATATACCACTCGGCTAGAGAGAACGCCAGGGCTCCCAGGTTCGATTCCTAGCGGAGGCATTGAAATAAATAATGACCTCTGTTACATATATTTTTATTATTATTTTCATTTATCTCAATTTTATCTATTCATTTAATTTTTGTATTCTAGTTTATTCTTTTACTTTACCAGGTATTCTTAAGATTCAGTGAAATTATAAAAGAATCCTTGGTTCATTCATCATCTTTGAAAATTTTACATTCTACATTTTCAAATGGCACTGTTTCATTTTCTCAAACAAAGAAAAAAAAGGCTCATTTTAAAATTGTTATATCTATACATAAGAAACTTACCATATCATCAAGGTAGAGATTGGAGTTTTTTGTTTCAGATTGTAAGTCCAGAGCAATCTGTAAAATTACAATGATTTTCATATTAGTTCTTGGATATAGAATTAATTCCTCCCAACACCTTATAGTAGGTCTACAATGATAAACTAAAAACAGTTCTTACTTAGTGCTGGTAAAAACTTATTCATAATATCAAGAATAGCAGTTAACTTTCCCAGACAAGCTCTTTCTGTAGTAGCTAATACAGTTACTGACATGACACAGAGAAGGTACAATAAATGACTTTGACTAACATTGTTCAGCCTTGAAACTTTGGAGGATAACATCTCCACCCGCTGCTGATTTTCAGCATCCAGCATCTCTTCAGTTCGGGCCAACCCTACAAAATATAAATGAAAAGAATTGATTATTGATAACAATCGTTTTGGAATGTGCCTATTCCCAGGGACGTATAATACAGATCTGTTCGTCCCTGCTATTCCTTATAAAAAAAAGCTGACTCATACATTTATTTCAGTGATACAAATTTATTACAAACAAATTAATCTTTATCTGTAGTAAACCATGCCCTGGCTTTTAAATAGAAGTAAATGTCGTGTAGATCAAAGGGTTATTCTCCTTTAATATATCTTTGAAACATTCTTTTAGAATTTCTTTAAAATCTTGCACTAGCTTGATATTCCAGATTTCTATTTTATGTCATGATATCAAAGGATCTCACTTTAAAGAAGTTACACTAGTTCTGTTATCTTATGATATAGGTATCATTCTCTTTAAGAAGAAGTTGAGAGAGATATTAGAATCCTAATACTAAAATTTGACAAAGTATATCCATCAGTATACCGTATGTGTTCATTATATATAATCAACCCTGCAAAATAGACTTATCAGCTGGAATTAAGGAAAACATAACCAGACATTAGTATTTAGGCATATGCGCTGCAGAACCAGTACAGTTTATAGTCTTTAGTAGGTACGTACGTATACAGGTCTACACTAAATAGTAAAGGTAAGAGAATCAAGACATTTATAGTTATGCTTCGGCCATGTGTAAATCAATACCCAGCAAAGACAGGTGTTCTTCTAACTGTAAATCATAACATACAGCAACCGCTAAAGCAAATCCAACCTTCTGATAATAACTTACCATTGCGATTGTTTCTAAAATCTGCCATGCCAAAACAGCAAAATTGACGTGACACTCCACGATGACAACAAATCTGAATCTTTTAAAAGCTTAAATATAACACTATTGAGATGAATATGAACATCCGAAAGTATTGTCATATATTCAATAGTTATAGATAGGTATTTTGGAAGTTTTCAAGACTCTTATAAAATAACAACTAATAATATAATCTCAAAACTTTGAAAGAAACTACAAGATTAATCTAATACTACATTCTAAAGTTAAGGAGCTTTTGGATAATTCCTGAAACTAGTATATCCCTAATACTTTCGGGTATCCTCTAGTTTTTAGAACATCAGATATCACACAATCGAGGCCTTTCCGATAAGAGGGGAAAATGGCGCATATCGTGGAGAATGGCTGGAAAAGATACAAACAACTCATAAGCGATAATCCGGAGACTGTCAGTCAAATTGAAACGACGTCTCGCGTACTGTCTTACATTATTGCAGGTGAGCAATGCTATTTTGGCTCTACTAATCAACAAGGTCGCCTTGTTTATCTGGTCTCTAGTCTTTTCACTCCAACTTTCGTTTTACCTTACTGAAGCAGTATGTATTGGGATCCGACCAGTAGTCTTGATGTTTTATACGTTTTTTCTCGGCATTATTTTTTAAAATTTAGCTATGTGTACTCTGATGTTTTTAGTCAGTTTGTACAAAAACATAAAATCTCCTACTCTCCAGCTATGGAAAGATCCTATTAGTCTCGTTAGGGAATGGCTGTCTTGCACTCATAATGACACTATCCACAGTAGAACCACATCATCATTTGATGTGGTGTATATGTAGATCTATATCTAAATGTGTGGAGAAACTATTTCACAATTGAAAATTGTCAACAACTTTAATACATTTCATAGGCCAATTTTTGAATATAAAACAATTTCATTTGTGTCTGTGAGGAAAAAACAAAAGCAAATGAGATACAGATATATGAAAATGCGACATAAAGTGTCATCAGAAAATACCTTTTAAAATGGAAAAGGCATATCCTTGAAAAAGTGTAGCATTTTCTATAAAAAAGAAGAGTCATGCCAGTTGGTTGACTGGTTGGTTGGTTACAGGTTTTGCTTCTTCTTGACTTGTCCTATTTCAAGGCATTCTCTCACCAACAATTTATGCAATTTAGATAACAATAAATGCACAATTATTGGGTGATCCAACATCTTATGGAAAATAATAAGTGAGTGTACCGGTGTAGGAATTCGAGATGGATAGATGACCTTGAAGGAATTATAGTTGAGCTCCACCTAAGGAACGTAAATAAGAAGGATTCTGCAACCATAACTGATGACCTAGTCATGCAAAACATATGAACAATTAAAGAAAGTCACTGTTGATAGAATCCCTGGTGTTGGTGCTCCACATGTGTAGTGTTTCCTACCTGTCTTTGTACAACTTGTATAGTAACATCAGGTTTCCCAAAGCTCAAAGTTTTTGGCCATAATGAAATGAAGCAAAATTATTAACATTATATCAATATATCTATTAGATATTTATTGATACATTGTCACCTTTTTTCTATCACAGGTCGGATCGATGATTCTCAGGTGTTGTCTGAGTTAGTTTACCTTTCCTCCAATCTCCTGGTTTTCCTCAATGACCAGATCTTGAAGAATTCTGCCAAACTAATTCCAAAATTGGTAAATATCTGGGATGTTTTGTTTTATTGAATAAAATATTGATGGTATGATGTATGATGTGTGTATCTATTAAGCCCGTGCCTGGTAAAAAGCCCATTTGTTTCTTTTGCAATTGTAGTCAATATGGCCACCTATCTCCTTGTTTTTTTTTATAAGCCCATCCCCCTACATAAATCCACAGATTATATATGTCCCCAGAACAGGATATATTTAGTAACATTGGAATCCTGTAAAGAACTCAATAATTTTTTTAGGACTTTTTCCTGTGAGTCCAGAACATCATTTCCAAACTTTTGATGCATCCCAATACTAAGAGACATAGTCAGTTCTCAAAATTTGAGTGAGTCTGACAGGAAAAGCAGGAGTCAGAGATTCAAATATCTGAGTCCCAAAAATCACTGGAACTGTTGATAAACTTTTGTGATCACTTTTTGTACACAAATGGAACAAAATGATTTCTATAGTTAACAGATAAAACTGTTTGAAGTAATGTTATGTTATTGATAGCATCATTTTTAGTACAAAAGAAAAAGAAAAATAGACTGAATTGTTAGAGTCTAAAAATCAGTGTTCGTATAGAAATAATACTTCTGTTTTCAGTCATTGTCACAAGAAAGGATACAGAAGCTTCTTACAGTGCTTCAGTATGCTGAAGTTTTCCTTGAGATGTCTGCTGCAAAATACTGGGGTAAAACTGGTCGCTGGGTCCTAATTGTTGCTCTACAGATAACAAAGTAACAGCCTTTTGATTATATTGTTTTTGAGTCTGATATTGTTCTAATTTTTAGATATAAGATATTTCTGTCATCCATGTTATGCATGCTTATTGCGCTGTAGCTCAACGATATGATGATAGCATTCTACAAGTAACACAATAATAGTAATATAAGACATAGAGGACTGCAACACAATCTGGTTATAATTAAATATCATACCTAATTAATGGTTAATAAACCAGTCCTTTATATTGGTAAGAAATACATTGTACTACTGCTTCTGTCCTGAAATGATAAAGAATTTTTGTATCACTGTTTTATGACTTTGTTACATATATTTGAGTTATCAATGCAAACTTAGCTAGGTTCAACAGTACCGTAAACAAAACTGAGTAAATTTAACTTAAAGGTCTGTGTTACGACTGATGATGGTATGGGTAAACAAATCTGGTATCCAGCCATCACCTCCCCTACAAGCGCTGGACCGTGATGCACTGATACAGATGCAGTACAAGACAAGTACAGCGAAGGTGAGATAGACAAACATACTGACTTGTCACAGTAATCCCTTAATGATCAGTTTATCTACTTTCATTGCGAAATACTTTCTGGATACTTCAACAAGCAACCACACCATTCTTTTTGATTAGAAATTAATTACACAATTTGTTCTGTAAGTGTGTGTATCAGTTTATGGTTGACATTTCAGGAACTGAATGAATTTGAGGAGAATCTGGAGACGGAGTCAGAGTCTGTCAATGGATCAACATACAGCTTGAAACGATCCGGAAGACAGATAAGAAAATTGTCTGCAGGTAAATTTGGTACTTTGTTTAAATAGCATGGTTTGTTTTCTTTATATTGATTACAAATAAATTCATATTACATTTATGTTAACTGAACTGCAGACTTTGATTTTGAAAATACATATACATACGCCTGTAGTAAACAGATGTCGGATTGATGTTTATTAAAGAAAGTTGTAGCTTCCAGTATGCCTACCTAGAGATTGATTTTATCCTTATGGTCTTTTTTCAAAATGTTGAGATGAGAGGTGTGTTTGCATAAAATCATCTATTCTTTTATCTTTTTGCAAAGTAAAAATACCTGTATATCCCATTCCAGTCAATGCCTTTCAAGCAGTGATTGATGGGAGCTGAATTGCTAATTAATTCTATTCTATTAGACTGTCAGGAAGGGGAGCAGTGTTCCGAATAATATGTTGTTTGTTACTCACAGTGCCATCTATGATCAAAATGTTTATAATTCTTGTTGCGACCTATGTTATTATAGATTTCTGATTTTGATTTGTAGCACCGCCTATGAATTTTCGATCGTGGAAGGTTCCAAAAGAGCATGCTGCCTTACAGGACGATAACCACAATAACAAGCTTACAATGTACACACCTACTGTGTTGTCATCTCAAAGAATGTGGGCGGAGACTCTGTATATCACACGCCCTCTTGCACACTGTATCCTTTAAATCTTAACCCTAACTAGGAAATTTTCATTTGCATGTTTGCTTGGTTTATTTTGCTCTCAATATGCCAGTGAGGCAGAGTCTCCTTGTGTTAGCTGCCTAATGGCTACCTCACTTAATATACTGGGGGCCTGTCACATACTCTCCAAATCTGGGGTAAAGTGTCTTGTCCAGGATAAAGCTACATGTCTGGTGAAGATCTGAGCTGTGTAGTTTGATGTTTCCTACCTTTAGCAGTTTTTGTTACACAGTAAGTTAGAGTTGTGTCCATAGCTAGACACTTTACCCCATTAGATCTGTATGGTATACAACAGTCCTGTACTTAGCTCTGTATGGTATACAACAGTCCTGTACATAGTTCTGTATGGTATACAACAGTCCTCCTGTACCTAGTTCTGTATGGTATACAACAGACCTGTACTTAGTTCTGTATGGTATACAACAGTCCTGTACATAGTTCTGTATGGTATACAACAGACCTGTACTTAGTTCTGTATGGTATACAACAGTCCTGTACATAGTTCTGTATGGTATACAACAGACCTGTACTTAGTTCTGTATGGTATACAACAGACCTGTACTTAGTTCTGTATGGTATACAACAGACCTGTACTTAGTTCTGTATGGTATACAACATACCTCCTGTACTTAGTTCTGTATGGTATACAACATACCTCCTGTACTTAGTTCTGTATGGTATACAACAGACCTGTACTTAGTTCTGTATGGTATACAACATACCTCCTGTACTTAGTTCTGTATGGTATACAACAGTCCTGTACTTAGTTCTGTATGGTATACAACAGTCCTGTACTTAGTTCTGTATGGTATACAACAGTCCTGTACTTAGTTCTGTATGGTATACAACAGTCCTGCTGATTTTGTTCTGTGAGGTAGCCATCTGGTACTACTCGGAAACTCCTCTTCAAACTGACCTTGGCTGTTCAAGGAGAGACAATTCTGACAAGGGACCAAGGGAAGCTACTACATGATACCAATGTTTTATCTTTGGTTTGTAATGAATTCACAGATCATGTAAACATCTGTTATAACCTTAACCAGACCAGTACTGGCGATGTATCTATTTGGAGTAAAGTCTTGGAAACCTTGGCTCATTTCAGGCGGCATAGACATTTCAAGGTAAGTACTGTATTCAGCAGTATTTAATTGGCCCCAAAGACATACTTTGAGTCCTTAAGTTTTGATTACGTTTTGCATTGTAATATGATAAGATATATTGACTGTTGATATGTAGATGTTGAATTAGGCCAAATGTTATACTGGTAACACTTGTCTATATCATTGTGGGCGCTGCCTCTACCCTTTCACAACACTTGGTCTTATGAGGGCCTGGCATTGAAGATCAGGGTCGTTGGGTCAAAGGTCAAGGTTCAATGTTACATTTCTTTTCTTGGTTGATATTTTGTCATGAAACCAAATTAGCTCAAGGTCATCTGGTTGAAAGGTTTAGGTCAAATGTTAAATAAGTTTCTTCACAATCAGACAAGGCTTCAACTGACCAACGCTAAAGTTTATTTGGTCAAATGCCATGATGAAATGTTACAATTGTAAGGAAGTAGATATTTTGTTATGACATTATGTAGCAAAATAGAACAAAGTTCAAGGTTATTGGTCAAATGTCATGGTCAAATGTTACATTTTTAAGTGGTAAATATTTGACATTATTAAGCGAAATAGTCCTCTCTGACATGTTAGTAGTTCATTTTGCACTGTTTACATGTGTACACCATGTGTAAATGTTGAATTACTGCCTCAGTTTCTTTAAATTTGAGTTTGAATGAAGATATTTTGATGATATGTCAGGGTTTCTACATTTTGTTTTTTGAAATGTACAATATAAGACTCTTTCATGTGTTGGGTCGTTGCGAAGGGATATTCCACCCAAGGAGTCACAAGTAGGGTCTTACCATATTTTTTTACATTGAGGGTGAAATATGCCATCTTTCACTCTGACATATCAATGAGTTTTTTCCTCTCATTACTCATTCTATGATTTTGGAAAAAATAGCTTCAGACGCTGACAGTGTACTACAAAGTACGCCATATTACAAAAAAAAAATCATGTTTTTTATTATGCACTCAATCAACAAATTGACATAGAAAATGAATTCTCCATACCTTTAGTTTGCTGTAGAAAATTAAAACAAAATGTAAATAGTCACTAAAAATAACTATTTGTACAAATTGTATTAGGTGATGACGTCAATTAGTAAGGAACACATTATATTTCTACTCATGCATGCCTGTATTGCATGGATGGGTGTGTAATACAAGAACAGTGAACCTGGGTGTTTTGCCCATGGACAGACCAATATTACACAGGTAGAAATGAGAGAAAATTGTATACAATGTCATTTATATCAATTGCAGATTAATACATGATAGTGCTTGTTGAGATAGTTTGAAAGAGTTGTTGACACATGCCAAGATTAGGTCTATCCATCATGCTGTTTTAATGTAACACTCTACTGTCCTCATAATAGAGCACTCATCTATAAAGGGTTTGTAAGGTCTATAAAAGTTATCTCCCTTTGATAATAACACTTCTGGTGTTATTTTTTATAGTTTGTGTATGATGGGTGACACAGAAAACCTTAATCCACATGAGAAGACGGAGGTGAAGAAACGTACCATCATGTTATTGTACTACTTACTCAGGTCACCGTTCTACGACCAATATTCCAAGTGAGTATATAGATCTGTCATCAGTAAACAGATCAACAACAGGACTCCAAGTAACTATATATATTACTGTCATCAGTGTACATATCAACAATTAGGACTCCAAGTAACTATATATATTACTGTCATCAGTGTACAGATCATCAATTAGGACTCCAAGTAACTATATATATTACTGTCATCAGTATACAGATCATCAATTAGGACTCCTAGTAACTCTATATAATACTGTCATCAGTATACACCCCTATGTCACCCCTATATCGATGACATTGGTGATCGCTTATTCTGATTTGAATGATTGTTGTGTCACAGAATGAAGATCCTCTTTGCTCTACACATGCTGGCAGAAAACATTCCACTGGTTGGGATTATCTTACGTAAGTAGTCTCTTAAAGAATATTTTTGCATGAAAGGAAGTATTACACAGTACAGAAGTATACAGATTTACCTCCCTTGTATTGTTTATGGTAATATAAGCATATTAAAATTTTCAGTCATCCAACGAGAAAAAGAAACAAAACCTTATAAACTAACATGAATGATCATTTGGAGGTTACTAGTTATAGAAGTCATATCTGGTAGATATAGAGCATTTGTTTCATTTAGTATGAAATTATTTTGTTAGAGAAAAAATTATCACAATTAAATATTAAGCAAATAAATGTCAACACATCCTCAGTATCCCATGTTCAATATACTTTTTATGTCTTATCAAAGTGGAGGAGAAGGCTAGGGTTATACCAACAGTTTTATTTTACAATGAAATGAAACAATTCCAGATCTTTAACAGCACAAACAAAATACAGTATAGATCAAATTACTTCAGTATACTGAAAATATAAAGATTACTCATATAAAATTTGTATATTTTTGCAGGGCCACTGATTCAGTATCTTCCTACCTGGCAGAGAATCTATTTCTATTTGTGGTCAACGTGATGATGTACAAAATGGTTGTCTCCCTTGACCTTGCACTTGATTGGAATTCGTTGATGCAGGATGTCCTTTAAGGTTATCTTAGAATATATCTGGAGTAGGAAATGTTGGAAATTTCTTAAAGTTTTGAAAAATTAACTGGAAAATCTCTATAAAGTGATGCTGTCATAGAGAAGTATTAAACCAAAGAAAATTTTTGATTCAAGAAAACCAAAAAGATAATGACAGTCTTGGAAGTACTACTACATACATGTAATGAACATTTGTGAATTCCTGAACAGTGAACTGCATAGCTTGTTTCTTTACTATGCAAACTAACCAGATGAATTTACATTGTAAATATGTGATCATTTTTATCAAGATATTTAAAGCATCATTGGAAATTTCTTCTAGCAAAATTTTACCTTGAACTCATGTAGATGCTGTGGAAAGTGATTTCGACACTTAATCCACCATCTTTTTCTTTCTCAATTGTTATGACTTGCAAAAGGTATCAAAGCTTCATTTGTGTCTTTGAAACCATATGAAGCCCCATTGCTCATCTTTTCTTTACCTGTACACTGTAAACATCCATCCTTTACCTGTATACTGTAAACATCCCTCCTTTACCTGTATACTGTAAACAGCTCCCCTTTACCTGTATACTGTAAACATCCCTCCTTTACCTGTATACTGTAAACATCTACCTGTATACTGTAAACATCCCTCCTTTACCTGTATACTGTAAACATCCCTCCTTTACCTGTATACTGTAAACAGCTCCCCTTTACCTGTATACTGTAAACATCCCTCCTTTACCTGTATACTGTAAACATCTACCTGTATACTGTAAACATCCCTCCTTTACCTGTATACTGTAAACAAACCTCCTTTACCTGTATACTGTAAACATCCCTCCTTTACCTGTATACTGTAAACATCTTCCCTTTACCTGTATACTGTAAACATCCCTCCTTTACCTGTATACTGTAAACATCTTCCCTTTACCTGTATACTGTAAACATCTCCCGTTTACCTGTATACTGTAAACATCTCCCCTTTACCTGTATACTGTAAACATTTTTACCATGTTTGGAAAGTCCACTTCTTGTTCTTGACCCATTTCTATGAAAGTTTTAGAATTTAGATATTTTTTTTTTAAAGGTATTGTTGTTGTGTAATATTTGTGTATGTAATCAGTGTCTAAATACGATTGCTTCTGCTAAACAATAAATATATGGGACCATGTATATTAGTGCTATCAATATGGTCGTGGGTGCGTTATATAAAATCTTACACAATTTACGCAATCTGAGTGGAGATATTACACGCTTTTGTTTTTATTTTCTTCTTTTTTTTTTCAGGTTTGATTTTCCCAACATGTTTTATTGATACGTAATTATTTACTAACCAGAAACAAATAACCAGGTTGTGTCTTTTTAATTACCTTTGATTGTTTCCCTCACAGGGGGCTAATTCAGTGAAAATGTTTCCTGCCAGATCTAGAGGCTTTGACTGTTTGTAGTACCTGGTACTTCTCTCATTGTTGTGTTGATGTCAGTGTTTGCTAATTGTTCTTGTAAAAGATATATGTGTAAATGTATATTATCTGGCAATAAGACGATACATGGTAATAACACCTATACACATGTTTGTACTGTAATATAACCAACCAATGCTCATTCATTGTCCTGTAATAAGCCCATCCTCTACATCCAGTCTGGCTTTTTGTGTTTCTCACTTTTCCTATTATTGGGAAACTATTGGTCCATTGAATGATTGTCTCCTTTGTGTGACCATCTTGTAGGAGAATAGACCAAAAAGCATTATTTCACAGTACATGACATTGTGTTACATATATAAAACACTTATAATTACGACTTGCATCCCATGTTTTCACAGACGCCATTGTACCTTGCTTGGGGTACAATTATGAAAAACCAAAAACAAAAAGGGGAACACTAAGTGAAAGAAATCTTCCTCCGAGGGTAGATTTAATGTAAATACTGTTCTCTTAATTTTGTTATTGTGAATAAGGAATGTTTGGATGAATGAAGTACAGTAAAGGATTGAATTATGACAAAAATGTGAGGGAATGTATGATCATTAAGTAATTTTATAAAATGAAAGAGAAAATGCTTGAGCACCGTTTCTGACCCTTCATATTGAATTGTTAAATTTTTTTCAGTTAAAAGTACAAATGTTCTTGGCATGTATATATATGTTCAGGCAATATTGATATAACTTTTAACCTCTAAGAGTTTTCCTTTAAACATTGCATATTAAATCAATGTATCTGATTTCGGTTGTTGTATCATGGGCGGTATACACATATATATATTCTGTTGTTCTTGGGTCATTTGAATTTGTCTCCCATCTTTAAGGCTTTGGAAGAGTGATCACTGGATGGAATGGAAAGAATGCATTTTATTATTGCTGTGATTGATTGTTACAAAATTTGCAAATTTTGAAAGGAAAAATGATTGAATCATGGATGAGTGTTGATGTAATAAACGTCGTATTCTAGATAATCTGATTAAGTTATAGTTGATTAATTAAACAGCTTTTATTAAAGTAAATTAAAAAATATATATGCTGGTGTTTCCATTGTATGTTCATTGAAGTTGACTCATTTGACATGGGACATATATTATTATAGGTGTGTCATTACTCAGTTAATCACAAAACCTTCCTCTTATCTGGTGATTCTTCCATATAATATCTAGGTCATCTTGTCAGGTCGACCTATAGCCATAATGTTTTGTTCAGGTGCTATGCATAAGCATTTCAATCAGATGACTTATTTAACCAAAAGGTCAAGGTAACAGATATTGAGCTGGTAGCATGCTGGAATGTATGGGTACCAAGTTTGTTAAAATTAATGACCTTTGACCCACTTCCCAATGTGACAGGGGTCATATGTGTAAACAAGGTCTTGAAGAGACCTCTCCATAACTAAAATTATCAGGTAGCTGATATTGGTTCTGATGTATGATGGGATAAAAGGCTATCAAATTTGTTCAGATAAGTGACCATGACCTTCTGTGAAGATTACATGGGTCATATCTTAAAATCTTCAAACAACTTCTCCCCAAGAACCAAAAGGTCCAGCCTTTTGATATTTTTCATGTAGTATGCTGGAGTGAATGGTTACCCAGTTTGTTGAAGGAATGAACTTTCAAGGTAAGGTGTAAAACATGTTAAGTCTTCAAATGACTTCGTTTCAAAAACCAAAAGCCTCAGAGTACTAATAATGGGTGTGCAGCATGCTGGGTTGAAGCACTACAATGTGTGTCCACATGAATGACCTTGACCCAATTTCTTAGTCACAGAGATTAGATGTGTCAAAATCTTCACCAAATGGTCAAGAGTACAAATATTTGGCCTATAGCATGCTTGGGTAGTTGGGTACCAAGTTTGTTCAAATGAATGAACTTGACCCATTTTCAAGATCATAAGGGTTAAATGTATTAAGATCTTCAAACAACTTGTCAATAACCAAAGGTCCAGGCACTGATACTGGTCCTTTAATATCATTGGATGAAAGGCTAATAAGTTCTTTTTTTCTTTTGGTCCATTTTAAATTCACAGAGATCAAATGTCAGAACTTAAGAATTATTTTTGAACAAGGAAAAGTTCTTAGGTCATGGTATTTGTATAATAGCATACTTGAGGAAAAGGTTTTCAAATTAACAGAAATTGACATTCAAAACCGACAAAGTATTCTGCGTAGGCTGTATAACAAGTGGAAGACTCATTGGGCCTTGTGTAAATGATACCAATATTTTTACATGACAAGCAGAATTTCAAACGCCTGTGGTTTTCTCCTACTTTTTGTAACTCTTCCATTTCAACAATAGATAGAAACAGCCGAGGTGTTCTAAACGGTACAATATATACACATGCAGCACGTGACTTACTGTACCATGTTGTAATTTTGAAATGGATGGAAATTTACAGTGCATAATTGTTTTTAAAAAGTTGGTCAATTCCAACGATGAGATATTTTTCAGGTCGACTATTATTCTGCGCAATTCACCATCCGCCGTCCGCCATGTTCACCGTTTTGACAAAAATAATTGAATAAATGTCTTTCCCAGTTTATTATTTTGAATGTTAAGGAATGGAAACCGACAAAATATGGTATTTTCGGCCTTATCAAATAGATATGGTAGCCATGGAAACCATTTTGTAACATAATTGCAGAATTATTCTCTAAACAATATCTTTTTCCAATTCTTCTCAAGTTCCATGAAATGATCCTTACCAAGTCTTGTTATTTTTCGTGTCGGTTTGAAATCAAATAAAGCCGCAATCTTGAAAACACATTTTGAACTTTTTCCTTTTTTTCCAATTATGTCAATGAGCTGGAATTTTAAGCGAATGTTGAGAAACAAGGAACTTTTTACTTCTCCTGTCCCTACTAAAACGTTTCGAACTGTTTCAATAACTTTTCTCACTACAGTTATATATGTGTGTGTATATAGTCAGATGATCGTTAATGAACATGGGCCTCTTGTTTCCTCTGCGTCACTAATATAATATATCCTGGCGTGTTTCTTATTGGATGTTCAAGTTAGAAATCGATTGTGATGTCAAAATACAAACACTTACGTCATTAATTGAAATTAACATAATAAAATGGCTGCCTCCGTTTGTTTTGTCCTAAGCCTTTTTTTTAACCTCAGATTTGTCGTGTTAGACACGACTCGTTAAAGGTATTACATCAGATTTCTCCTGGCCTCCTGACCTGTTGGTCTTATTCAGGATAAATACGGTGTCAATTACACATTTACACGACATTAAACTGATGGGAACATGTATGTGTACTGTTACTCTAAAATACCCAAAACAAACTTTTCATCAACAACGCTCATATTTTGTTTATTTAAAGTGGGTTAAAAGTACATTTGTTTCGCGATACAGACAGAAGGGGTTAACGGAAATCCTTTGGCCCCTTTTTGACGAGTCTTTGATTTATGGGAAGAACATTGATGTCCGATCTATGTCACTTTGACCTGTGTACGAAACATTGTGCAAAAATTGTAAGCTCATTCATTGCCGCCACGTTCAGTTCTGTAAGCTTTTATAGTCTCTACACATAGCTGTCGACACACATTGTATATAGATGCTATCATTATCACACAAGATCTGTATAAACAAAAAACTACAGATGGAAGATAGCCTAAATATTGACTGACGTTTTTTATTCACACACAAGTCCATACTTCATTCAACAATTGTAGTCAAGTTTAGACAAAACAAAAAATACATGTTTCCTATTTTCCCATCTTCTCTCTTTTTATGTCGAATTTTTGGCTTCTGAAAAATATACCTGATATACAGAGACAATTGTGAAAGTCATGTATACCTAAAACTTTTGTCTCTACGCCATGTGAATTTGTCGTTTTGTAATATGAAACATAACGTTCACTGTGATTTTATTGTGTCGAGTGTACTTCGTCCAGTATCTCAAGGTTTATCTGATTAGAACAAAGCAAATCATAGTCTGTAAAGATTTTTCTGATCAACACCGAAACGGCATACACTTATTTAGTGTGAAGTAGGCCCACGATCAAACAGGACATACAACTGACACTCATTTTTAAGACTGTACGTTGTTTTAAGAAGAGATGTAATATATAAATATTTTAGTTAAAATTGATCAGTTTTGGATTAATAGTATCAGAATGTAATAATATATGATGTCCTGTGATGTAGATATAAACTCTACACTGTTAACGATTAAACAAACAACATTTACACGTAGGTAAAACTTTCGGCGGTAAAATCGTGGATTTCGGAATATGGTTATTGTATAGGCCAAAGTAGGATAATGGTGAGCATTTGGATTTCAACGTCTTGTAACTCCCACAGTGAAACTGCCACATATTGTCATTGAGCATTCTGATTAATTACTGTTTCCAAGTTTATATATAAAAGTTATTTATTTTACTACAATTGCGAAACAGTACTTATCACCTGTCGGACCGAATGTAAGCGCGCGAGAGGTCTTCTTGTGGTAGGAAACCGGCGTATTCTGGGAAGACCCACATGGTCGGGCTGGTGACTCCTTAAGGGCCTGTCACACTTACACGTTTTCGTATGTTGTTCATGTGCTGGTGTTGAAGTTCTCAAAAAATGACTAGGACGACGCAAGAACGCTGATTTTTATGCGTAAACTGGGTTGCCGGTAACCCATACTGCGTCCTTGTGAAGCTCTACCCCGTCCTTGAGCAGACCACAAACAGCCCATCCCACCATTAACACGTGGTACGAACGCCATGCAAGGATGTGTAGGTGTAACAGGCGCTTCACTTTTTCAGGTCCGTTCCGGGACGCGAACATCGGACGGTTAGATGAAAGGCGAGTGCATTACCACTGCGCCACCCGACCATCCAAGTTTTTTTTTTATTATTGATTTCAATGATTTTATATCGTTCTTATTTTATATAACAATAAATGTTTCTAACTTTTCGCTCCTGAAAGTTTCAGCTGAGCAATAGGAAGGCTACATGTAAAACCTCGGCTAAATCAAATCATGTTTTCATACTGATGAAATGTTAACATAACAGAGTATACTCTAAATATGATGTGATTGCTGTTGAACCTTCTCTAGGATATTTTGAAATCAAACAAACATTTTTTATATACACAGTATAGATATTCCCATCTGGTACGAACTGTCACTATCCAGGTGGCCGCTTTGACGTCAACTGCACCTGGCCATGAAAGTGACATCAACACTACCTCACTATAATTACTATATTTATAATCGATTCAAGGCTTGCATCGTATTACCCCGCAGCATTTTCTTAAGCAGTTTGCGGTTAAAGTGTTTCGTCTTTCAAAAGACATATAGAGTTGTATTTTCACCGACCAAAACAAAACAAACATCAAAGATATTGTACAGAATAGAAAAGATCCTTATCCGCTAACTCCAAGGCCCTATAAATAGTACGACAGATATTCTTATTGCGATAGATTGCATGTGACGGGCCTCCTGCATGACATTCCATGAGAAAGTCACCAGCTTTTATAGAGAGACACCACCTCAACATTACCCTAGATGTTCCCGATCACTTACTATCTCTGTATGTAATTAAATGAAATGCTTTCCCGTAAGATGTGGCCGATGATTTGAGAAAGAAAGGTACGATGTGTATTCATATTTATCCTGCGACTGGCACGTCCGTGTAGAAATATTTATAGTTGTTGATATCAGCGATTTAACATGTTGTGATGGACATTTTGATCTATGAAAATTCATTAAATCGCTGTTTTATCAGATGAAGTTTGGGACTATATTGCCGTGCGAAGCAATTACTTGTGTGCTCGGGACAAAGGCAATAGTGGCTCGGCAGACTCGCGACATTTGTCTTCCTTCACCCTTGCCACATTTGTCTTTCTTCACCCTCGCCACATTTGTCTCTCTTCACCCTTGCCACATTTGTCTTTCTTCACCCTCGTCACATTTGTCTTTCTTCAACTTCGCCACATTTGTCTCTCTTCACCCTTGCCACATTTGTCTCTCTTCACCCTTGCCACATTTGTCTCTCTTCACCCTTGCCACATTTGTCTCTCTTCACCCTTGCCACATTTGTCTCTCTTCACCCTCGCCACATTTGTCTTTCTTCACCCTCGCCACATTTGTCTTTCTTCACCCTCGCCACATTTGTCTGTCTTCACCCTCGCCACATTTGTCTTTCTTCACCCTCGCCACATTTGTCTCTCTTCACCCTTGCCACATTTGTCTTTCTTCACCCTCGCCACATTTGTCTTTCTTCAACTTCGCCACATTTGTCTTTCTTCACCCTCGCCACATTTGTCTTTCTTCACCCTTGCCACATTTGTCTTTCTTCACCCTCGCGACATTTGTCTTTCTTCGCTCTCGCCACATCTGTCTTTCTTCACCCTTGCCACATTTGTCTGTCTTCACCCTCACCACGTTTGTCTTTATTCACCCTCGCCACATTTGTCTTTCTTCACCCTTGCCACATTTGTCTTTCTTCATCCTCGCCACATTTGTCTGTCTTCACCCTCGCCACATTTGTCTTTCTTCACCCTCGCCACATTTGTCTTTCTTCACGTTCGCCGCATTTGTCTTTCTTCACCCTCGCCACATTTGTCTGTCTTCACCCTCGCCACATTTGTCTTTCTTCATCCTCGCCACATTTGTCTGTCTTCACCCTCGCGACATTTGTCTTTCTTCACGTTCGCCAAAGGCTCGTGACATTTGTCTTTCGTCACCCTAGCCAAACGCTCGCGACATTTGTCTTTCTTTACATTCGCCAATATATATTTATATTTTATGTCACTGGCCATGTATTCTTTGTGTAATGATCAGTTTTAGTGTTGGACCACGTGTTCTTTATGTACTGATCAGTTTTAGTGTTGGACCACGTGTTCTTTATGTACTGATCAGTTTCAGTGTTGGACCACGTGTTCTTTATGTACTGATCAGTTTCAGTGTTGGACCACGTGTTCTTTATGTACTGATCAGTTTTAGTGTTGGACCACGTGTTCTTTATGTACTGATCAGTTTCAGTGTTGGACCACGTGTTCTTTATGTACTGATCAGGTTAAGTGTTGGACCACGTGTTCTTTATGTACTGATCAGTTTCAGTGTTGGACCACGTGTTCTTTATGTACTGATCAGTTTTAGTGTTGGACCACGTGTTCTTTATGTACTGATCAGTTTTAGTGTTGGACCACGTGTTCTTTATGTACTGATCAGTTTTAGTGTTAGACCACGTGTTCTTTATGTACTGATCAGTTTCAGTGTTGGACCACGTGTTCTTTATGTACTGATCAGTTTCAGTGTTGGACCACGTGTTCTTTATGTACTGATCAGGTTAAGTGTTGGACCACGTGTTCTTTATGTACTGATCAGTTTCAGTGTTGGACCACGTGTTCTTTATGTACTGATCAGTTTTAGTGTTGGACCACGTGTTTTTTATGTACTGATCAGTTTCAGTGTTGGACCACGTGTTCTTTATGTACTGATCAGTTTCAGTGTTGGACCACGTGTTCTTTATGTACTGATCAGTTTTAGTGTTGGACCACGTGTTCTTTATGTACTGATCAGTTTTAGTGTTGGACCACGTGTTCTTTATGTACTGATCAGTTTCAGTGTTAGACCACGTGTTCTTTATGTACTGATCAGTTTCAGTGTTGGACCACGTGTTCTTTATGTACTGATCAGTTTCAGTGTTGGACCACGTGTTCTTTATGTACTGATCAGTTTCAGTATTGGACTTACTTATGGCAAATCAGACTGTTACGTGCCATACCTCTTTCATTATATTCAAATGTATGATACAATTACAAAGACATGTTTTCACACACACATACGCCACATTCCCCCTCCTGATCTTTCTCCAACATGTAATCAATATTCTTTCTGATTGTTTTATACAGTCAATAGACACAGCTTATGTAAACACATATGTTGCCTTTTAACACATGACATCGATTTTCTAACATAACTTAATTTGAAATATATTTTTTGTATAAGGTCACACAATATATATTTAATGGCCGCATAGGTCAGCCATTTTGTTTATCACAGATGAAGATTACTTCTATGACACCCATCTAAAAAATGGGCTGTATGACTATCATACGTTTTACCTAAAGTTCGCACTAATGGCTGTTCACAGTGATCTGGGTGGCAGCCATCTTGAAAACACAAAAAGGCAAGACATTTTACTATAGAGTAGGGTAACAGGGCACAGGAAATAGGATTGATGTAAATGGATACAGAGAATGTATAAAAAATGTATAAAAAACATCAGAATAAACAAAATGAAATAGTCTATGATTTTATTTGAAAACGGCAAGAAATTATCAGTATATGGCTTCGAATATTTTTTAGCTTTCTTAAGAGAATATCATGCATCTTAATACAGATGGATATCTTATTATAGATAGCAAAATCAATAATATCTACGATATCTTCAGGTCATAATATCTAATGTCATTATGACGTCATTTAGATGTGATTCATCTATAGCTAAATTCCGAAGTGCTGATAACAGGTAAAATGCATGTGACGGCCTGAACCTGGAATTTACTCATGTCCTGAGTGTCCTACTGCCACGTAACCAGGTGCAAAGGATTATCGCGCACATCTGGTTTCAGGTACATACGTAAGTTTAACAAGTAAAACAATTAATATAAGACTGATAAATTATTGGTAAAATCTCAAAAAATGAAGAAAAGAATATAATTTGAATTCTTAAATCATTCATTTACAAGTTGAATATATGTACAATTTTTTTTAAGAAACTTGTGGATACAGAAACATGTTTTCATTATTCAGTAAGATAACTAAGCGTTTTGATGAACTAGGTCGTAGTCGGTTTACTATCTGATAACGAATGGGGTCAAGGGAAATAACACACACAGACAACTTGTATGAATTTCGATCGAAGTTTTATTTTCCCACATTTTATAAAACGTTGTTAAAAATACTGAAGTTTTCTACATTGATGACAGCTTAGTATTTAGTTTTGATATCCTGGTCACGTGATTTCACAATAAATGGGTATGCCAAGGTTTACCTCACGTACCTCTTTGAAGAAGAGTTACACGTTTAAAAAGAATGTAAATCGCAATTTTTGAAATGGTGATTTTTATCAGTGTAATCAATATATTTACAGTTTGGTCAAGGGGCGTTAGCCTGGCAAAATCAAGGGTGCAGTAGGATACTCGTAACTAATACGATACAGCCCACAAACGTCATTCCAGTCTAACCTCAATTATTCGGAATACGAATAATTCAGAATCTTGCAATCCTGGGAAAGAAATGTAATGACATTTGGAAATTCAAGTTTATCAATAACGAAACATTACCGAAAAGAAATATTTTCGGTACACGAAATTTCGATTCACAAATGCGAGGTTGACCACCGAAAAGAACTCGTCAAGCCCACTGGCCGGCTAAACTAATCTGATTGATGATGACGTCATTTCACATCAACGTCATAACAGAGCTGCCGACCAGAATACAATTGATGCCAGACTTGGTGAAGAGTAGTCCTAAGAAAATGACATTATTTACATAAAAAAAAACTCAAAATATGTAATACGTTGTGACATGAAAATAAGATATCACGTGTTCTTTGGCTACGAATTTTACAACGCGTTCTGATTAATGACGTCACAAACATAATCTCAATGTTTGTTACATTTTCAATTATTTTGATATAATACATATGTGGCAGTTAAACGCAAATTAAAACGAGATAACGAATCCTCTTTAATGAACAAAAAATACTTTTAGGAAATTATGGTATACAAAGTCCAATAAATTAAGCAAGCAACACATAAAGAAACACACAAACATATGACTAGTTAGTTCATTTTTTTTTACAAATCGCTAGCCTCACGCACATCGACGTAAAAACTATATACATGTGATTCATTTGCGCTACACTCGAATCCAACTTTCGGTTTTCCTATCAATTTCCGGTTTCTCTTTCAGTCGTTGTTTCTATTAGTTCAACCTTTCACTCAACATCTATAAAACACTCAAATTTTCAACGCAACAAAACACACTTCTTAGTTTTTTTTCATGATTAATGTGTCACTATTGCACAATCTTTACTAATACATACAGTTATGAATATATATCTACAATATTTACATATTTTTTTGTCTGGGAGTTGTCTGGGAGTTGTCTGGGGAGTTGTCTGGGAGGTGAGCGGCGACAGTCACGTCTACAGTCCAAGGATTTATAATAACTAATAAAACATAAAATCAATACCTTTAACGATTGTAGAATGATGTAAATTGTTTCATCTAACGATGGATTTAACATGGATCCCGCCGATGTAGGCTTCTAACAAAAAATGGGATGTAAGTACAAAATTTCCTCTATCTCCTATAGATTTCAACATCAGATCTACCAACTGTGTACTTTGTCAATGTAAAAATTCCCATGACATCCGGTAAGGTTACCAGAACTTATGATATAAAAGAAATAGAAACTGGCTAGAAATTTAAGTAAACGTTTGTATTTCTGTATGAAAGTATGAAATCAAACGATAATGGATATGCTGTAAAAAAAACATATGGGGCTCAGTGTTTGTTCTTATTCTGACGTGTTTTAATCCGTTATCAGTGACACGTGGTTTCTTGGATAAATACAGCTAAGAAAATCTACTTACTTCACAGTTCTAGACATATGACTTTGTGGATTACGAGTACCCACAAAGCATCAAAATGAAAATAAATCCCCACGAAAATTAACGATTTAGAAGTATCGAGCGACCGTTTTGCTTAACACGGCACGTGTCCCTATAACCCGTTTAGCGCGCGTATGTAAACAAGTTTTATATTATCTACTAAAATTTTTGAAATCAAAAAATAAATAAAACATAGTATATAATAGCACTTCGGTGTGGTAGTTTACTTTTTATCTTAAATAAATCTTATTGAATGTTCTTTTAATGAGAGGATTACATCACAACATCAAAATTACAACACAAAATGGTCAAATAATAACACTATGTATTGTAACAATGTATTTTTGCAGAACACAAACACGGTTGTTAATAATTTAAAAGGTCGTGGAAATACGCTATATAGTACTGAGGCCAGACACAGCGATACACAGAAATAGAGACCTCTGTGTCTAGATCCTTACCGATCAGCTATATAGTACTGAGGCCAGACACAGCGATACACAGAAATAGAGACCTCTGTGTCTAGATCCTTACCGATCAGCTATATAGTACTGAGGCCAGACACAGCGATACACAGAAATAGAGACCTCTGTGTCTAGATCCTTACCGATCAGCTATATAGTACTGAGGCCAGACACAGAGATACACAGAAATAGAGACATTACCTCTGTGTCTAGATCCTTACCGATCAGCGATATATTAATTTAATGCTATTTTTCAGAACTGTTTAGTACTGAGTCGGTAGGTCATTTACATACACGTAAATCGATGACGTTTTTATGACCTCTGACACATGTGTGTCTACCCGGGTTTCTTAGGAATATATAAAATGGCGACGTAGCTCTTGCAGATAAAATTTGGTAAACATGCACTCATACAACTTTATTTATCCTCATTGGAATCAGATGCGTCTTGTAGAGGCTGACTGGCCTCATTTGTAAGCATTGGGGTTGATTCGGATTCATCGTCATTTTCTTCTTCTTCCTCTTCTTCAATAATGACATTTGTGTCGTGATCTATTGCCTCCCCTTGCTGGTGGCTTTTTTCGACAGGTGGCGTGTCTGTTGGGCCAACATCAGCGCCACTATCAGAATCGTCTAGGCGTGGTAAGGAACCGTTGTGGTCATTGATCAGCCCCTCTCGACTCTTCCTCAGCAACCCAAGTATTTCCTCATCTTTCGCGCCGAATTCGTCATCTGTCGTCTCGTCAATGAACCTGATTCTGTCCATTTGAGCTACAATAGTGAAGATACGGACATTCAGAACACTCTAACGGTTTATTGTAAATCTAGATATGCCAGACTATATTGTATATATAGTAATAGTCACTATATAGTTATTTACTTTACATGTATTGACTATATGACAGCCCCCTTTTTTTAGAAAGGTTTCAACCCGTTGCATTGCCTAGGCGCTATAAGTTAATCACGCATGTAGGCAAGTCTCATAGACAATGGGAAACAAGTTGATGACAGCAGAAGTGTAAAATGTTAAATTTAAAGGATTATACCAACTACTGATAAAAAAACTTTACACATAAAGTCGTTTTCTGGTTTTAGATTATGATTATAATGCTTCACCCACCAAGAGGGGGCTCCGGATCCTTGCTCTTCTTCTTTTTATCAGGAACAGCATATAAATCTTCGACGTGTTTTGGAATGATGTGCTCTTGTTTTACTGGTCTTCCGCTGGGTCTATGATGACGAGCTGTTTCCTTGTCGATATCGTCGTAGATATCGCTATGCTCCTCGTCTCTGTACTCTATGGCGATAGGGACGGGCGAGTTACTATTCCAAGATCCGTTCTTATCTACTTTCTGTTAACGAACAATAACATTTCAAATGTACATCTATTGTATTGCCTGAAAATCAATGACGAAATAGACTGATAATGTTTCTGAATACACAAGAAAATTTTCTGAATACATACAGGTAGTTAGACCAACGGTCAACCTGTCAACTCGTACCAAAGGGATCTGGCACACACACATTCGCGTCTGATACGGATAAATGGGTTGGAAATCAACAGGAACGTATGACTTCATCACCAGGTGTTATTTTCATCAAACATGTCAAGTTTTATATCCGTTCAATCTCGGTTAAAATATACAGTTATTGTCATGTTTTCAGGCGAATGCGATGATTTATCAACTAGAGATAATGATATTAACCGAGGCCGGAACTGAGAACTGTTTCTATATATCATTACATCTAAACCTATTAGAGGGGTGATTAGAATAATCACCGAATAGAAAAAAATGATAGTCGTATAATAACTAAGTTGTAAGCTCATCACACAACAACTGACAAAAGTGACTGATATCAGAGGTTGGTGGAGATGTAAGCCATTTTTTCCTACCTTCATCACTTGGAACTTCTCTCGCGACCGACGGCAACGAACGCTGACAATGAATCCGAGGATGAAGAAAACGAAGGCGGCTGCAACCGCCACAGCGATCACAACACCAATAGTCACCTTACTGGCGTCTTCTGTCTGTAAATACACAAACCCGAAGTCAATAACCAAGTCATAGAAACAAAGGAGCCAGGGACAAGAAACAGAAACATAGGGACCAGGGAACATGGAGGTCTGGGAACGAGTCACAGAAACAAAGGGACATATGGTGGTCAGGGAGCGAGTTATAGAAACAACGAGGTCTGGGAACGAGTCACAGAAACAAAGGGACATATGGTGGTCAGGGAGCAAGTTATAGAAACAGTAAAGTTTGAGAACGAGTCATAGAAACAAAGGAGCCAGGGACATGTCACAGAGACATAGGGGCCAGGTAACGAGTCACAGAAACAAAGGGACCTCAGGAGGTCAGGGAGCGAGTAATAGAAATAACGAGGTATGGGAACGAGTCACAGAAACAAAGGGACATATGGTGGTCAGGGAGCAAGTTATAGAAACAGTAAAGTATGAGTCAAGAAAATATGAAAACAAAAAGACCTGGTAACATGGAGATAAGGAGACGACTCATAGAAACTAACATGAAGGTCAAGGAACGAGTTAGGCGAAGAGTAGCACAAACTCCATGGCCCAGGATAAAGTGACAGAAATACGGAGAAATAGGGCGTATGGAAATAGAAAAGGGAGGCTAAAGGGGAATGAATCATTGAAACACGACAAGGGAAGGACTAACACCAGCTAAGGGAAGAATTAAACACACACAATAATCAAAGAGAATGGGGTAATAATTAATTTTAACAACGATTCCTTTAACAATTATTATATAGAATGACTGATTGACAACTGATCGATTATATTTATTGATCAGTTCAATGTTTAAAGTATCGGTTAACTTCCAGAAAGTAAAGATTCCCGAGGTAATGAGTATAGATGTACAACCCCGAGGATTACCTTGGGTTGACTTTGGGCTCCGATCTTTTGTTCAGCTGTAGGGACAGGCTTGTCTAGATTATTCTCTACGTGATGGTGATGAACTGTAAGACAGAAAATAACTACGGTTGACTATCGAAACTCTGATCACAGTTGTCTGCTTCTGTGAAGTGTTTTATATTGATATCTCAATTAACTCCCTTTATTTAGAATTTCGATCAAAGCATAAATTGTAAAGGAGTCTGTGATAACCTCTCTGAATATTGAATCGACAGCGATAAAACCTCTCTGAACATTGAATCGACAGTGATAAAACCTCTCTGAATATTGAATCGAAAGTAATGACCTCTCTGAACATTGAATCGAAAGTAATAACCTCTCTGAATATTGAATCGAAAGTAATGACCTCTCTGAATATTGAATCGAAAGTAATAACCTCTCTGAATATTGAATTTACAGTAATAACCTCTCTGAATATTGAATCGACAGTGATAACCTCTCTGAATATTGAATTTACAGTGATAACCTCTCTGAATATTGAATTTACAGTAATAACCTCTCTGAATATTGAATCGACAGTGATAACCTCTCTGAATATTGAATTTACAGTAATAACCTCTCTGAATATTGAAACGACAGTGATGACCTCTTTGAATATTGAATAGATTCTTGACATGATTTCTTAATATTGAGTCGATAGTGATAGGATCTCTGAATATTGAATTGACTGCGATAACCTTTCAAGCTCATAACAGTATTGGAGGAGTTTGACAACATGATTCAGGACTGGGTTGGATGTTACAAGCTCTACCATAATCAAAACGAATGTGACATTAGCCCTCGGTATTCTGTTTACTCTATCATCTAGTCTGCGTGAAATCATAAAAGTCAAGATTAAAATCCTGTCTTTACTAGTCCTAGTTTATACGCCATTATTATAGAACAAACAGCGTAGGTACAGTGTACCTCTATAAAGCCGGTATTATTGTTTCCTAGTAGAAACAACACAACAAGCCATCTAGTGGTGAAATCCTGACCTACACATCGAACAAGGTGGTTAGTTTAATGTGAAACATCTCTTATAAAAGCCTCCTACATAATTTGATATTTAATAGTAAAGTAAATGTAATTTATCAAACGTTTAACTCTGGTTTCCTCGCCGTCAACTGTCAAGGTAATTGTGGGAAAGTATTTCCTGTGCGACCTTGACCTATGTTCAAAGTGTTCTGGTAGAAACTAGGTGTCGCTGTCTGTCTGCGCCTGTGCACTAGATGCACTTGTACCGTGGAAACGGGGACCATGTCTTGATACCATGAAACATTCACGTGTGAATTATCACAATGCACGTGCATCTCTTTTGTTTCCGGTTCAATGACAGTAATCTTATCTGCTTCATTAACCGTAATTGGTTCCGATTCACTTGCGAATTCGTGTATACGACCGATCTCTGCATTAGGAGTATATACATCTGACTTTGTGTTATTGAGACCGCTGTACTATAGTACTTGAACCTGTCTACAACAACATGTGGGTATAATAGAACACCACGGCAACACGATTCACAGATGTGTCAGGAGTACTCTTCTTTACATTAGTAACACTAACCAGCCAGCTACAATGTCGGGTGTGGTCGATTGTTTAGGTCATCATTACTACCACCAGAACTGAATCTCTCGGAGTCGCGAGTTTCAACCTCCGGCCTCGCCTTTCATAATACAGTTTGGTCCTGATCGAGCAAGACACACCCAGGCTTCAGCTGTTCTGAACCCCGAGGCCTCCTAGACTGAGCAATAATCCCACCTTACCCTTTCCTCTGTATGCACAACTTTACAAAAACCCATATTCCCACAATCCCAACCCCAATTCCCGTCCAACCCCAGTCAACCTAACCCCGCCATATTGAAATCAATATATAGCCCCAAATCCGATACAAATTCAGACAGATCGACCTTAAATTCAGCTATCCATAGTTTTATAGAAACCCTTCTTCCACCAATAATAACCCGACCCCTCCTTCCGAAGCCACGTAAATATAACGCTATAATAACCAATTTTCCTACACGACCACACAATTCTTACGTCACCACCCTTCCCAAACAAACAACACACTCTCTTTACGAGATCAACTTTCCCATTCTTACAACATATATTTTACGTGGTCACCCTTCACATATAAACAACAATCTCTTTTTCTAACCCTCCCTTCTTTCCCTACCAACAAGCTCTTATTTGGTAGCCACCCTTCCATATAAACCTCTCGGTTTTATTTCAAAGCCAGCTTTCCCACATAACCATACTGCCTATCGGTTGCCCCACTTCCCACATAACCATGCTCTCATTTCGTTGCCCCACTTCCCACATAACCATGCTCTCATTTCGTTGTCACTCTTCCAACATAACCATGCTCTCATTTCGTTGCCACCCTTCTCATTCTCATATAACCCATTTTCTCTCTTTTAACCCCCTCCATTCCCATACAAACCACATATTCTCCATTGGTAGCCATTTCCCCCATACTACAAAGTCTTGCTTCGAAGCCATCCTTCCCACATCACATTACTCCCTTTTGGTGGCCACTATTTCCAGATAACCATGCACTTATTTTGTAGCCATTTACATATAACCACGCTCTCCTTTCATAGCTACCCTAGTCACTATTACCATATCGCCCGATCTTCCCTTTCGCGACCACGTTCTACTCCATTCCCGAAAGTCCCTTGTTGACAAAGCACTCGACTAAATTTATTTCCTAACCCATTCATCAAGGTTATAGAAAGAACATCGTGGTTCATTAATACTGACTGGTTAACAGGTGTTATCGCAGACTTCTCCATGTAACTGCAATGACGGACAGGCACAGTTATTGCTTGCCTAGTACTTAAGGACATGACTTTACGAGCAATGGGAGTGGTGCTGGGTGGTTTAGATTGAGTCACTGCACGTTTGGTATATTTCGAAATTCTATTTATCGAACTTTTTAAGTCACATGGCAGAGAAAATTGAGCCTCTTATCAAAATTATTGACTTCAATAAGCCATTCAGTCGTTTGTATATATTCTCTATCTGTGGTGAATTCCCCATTAGTTATGCGGTTATACTCATTATGTTTATGTCGAAGCGAGAGAAAGAGACTGGTATATAATAGTTGATTAAACAAAAGACATCTAAAAATCGTTATATTTTACTCTCTTTATAATCTCTCGATGTCAGCTCCGTTTGACTTTTGATACTAGATTGAACATTGCGACATATGTATGTTTTTATCACAACTTGAATTTTTATCGTTATTTTTACGATGTGACATTCTAAGTTTACCTTACAGTATCACCTTCGGTCTTGTGAGAACGTCTCCTAAACCCGTGCAGTAATGTGACAAAGTAATTTTCCTAAAACCGTGCAGTAATGTGACAATGTCGTAGAGAACGTCTCCTAAACCCGTGCAGTAATGTGACAAAGTAATTTACCTCGGATATCTTTGTGTCGTGGAGAACGTCTCCTAAAACCGTGCAGTAATGTGACAATGTCGTAGAGAACGTCTCCTAAACCCGTGCAGTAATGTGACAAAGTAATTTACCTCGGATATCTTTGTGTCGTGGAGAACGTCTCCTAAAACCGTGCAGTAATGTGACAATGTCGTAGAGAACGTCTCCTAAAACCGTGCAGTAATGTGACAAAGTAATTTACCTCGGTTATCTTTGTGTCGTGGAGCAGCAGTATACAGAACTTCGTACGGATCAGCACTTCCTTTAGTTGGTGTCAACTCAACTTCCGTTTCCGGCTTGATAAAAATACCTTCACCGATACGTATTAATCCAGCAGTTGTGACTACATTCTGCTTCGTTGTCATTTGAGCTAAATTTGGTTTAGTCGATTTACTTGATGAGGTTGAAATGGTCGTTGTCATTGGAATGAATTCGTCGGAGCCGGCATCGTCTGGTAGTTCCGTATCTCGTGTGGTTGTGGTTTGTAACTTCTGAGTAATATTTTTACCTATGCCCTCATTTGTGGTATCTTTCTGTGGGGACAAAGTTGTCGTAGAATCGGTTTCAATGTTTGGTTCCTCCTGTGCACCAATATTCAATTCTACTTCATCTCCGCTTCCTTCGTTTTCATCACCCTTTATTATATGTGATGCATTTAATATTTCGTCTGTATTATCTAATACAGGAGCTTGAAATTCAGCACCTAGATAAATTTCCTCGCCTCCGTCGGCTGATCCTTCTGCTTCCGGTATAACAAGAGTCTCCCTGTGTTCCGGTTCCGGAGGCGAAAAAACACCGGTTCCTATACAGCGCTCCTGAAAGGAAGGCAATATTGAGTCCTTCACTGACAGACAAGATTCGCACACGGTGTCGGTATGTTTACTACATGGTGTGATCACAAAGTACCCATCACTACACGTTGAACACAGGTTGCATTTTTCTTGGAGATTGAGACTAGAGGTGAAACTGTCTTCAGGACATGCAGCACATACGGTGTCGTGTTTATCGTTACATTTTAGGATAGCAAAATATCCAGATTTACACTTCCGGCAGTTTTGTTGGGAGTCTTCTTTCGTTTCCGGTTCATTGTCGCACAGAACCACAACCTGAAATAGAAAGAAAATAGTTATGTTGATATGTGTGTTTGAAATCAGTACTCGAATCTAGATAGCATATAACTAGAACATACCCACATGTGCACAATATTTTTCATTTGAATAAAATGCGTGTTATTCTTTTTTATCTGAGGGATAGCGAAATAATTTCCATTTCTTTAATTAAGTCTTTACAGAAATTGTCAATTTGCAGGCTTGCCGTGTATATTTGACGCAACAAGCTTGTCTGTGTTCAATATACAGAACGGGAAATATATTCCTGAACAGGCAGTATGTGGGTTTTAAAAATGATATGAAATGATATTGGTATGACCCCGCAGTCGACGCTATCTCATGCTTCCGATATGCGTGTCAAAGTTTCTATCTTCAGAATATGCCAACACGATATTTATTTATCAAAATAAAACTTTATTTTTCTTAAACTTTGCCATTTCTAATTATCTTGCTTAAAAAACTGATTAAAGAAACATGCAATGGAAGATCGTAATGAGGCGAGATCGCGAAAACATATTCATGATATTAATGTATAAACCATTTACCATCTTTTTTTCTAGCTATGAAAAAATAAACACATCCTACTCGTTTTCTTTCATTGTCGTTTGTGATCGATGTTAGGTCGGTAATGCTGTATGATGATATAGTGCAAACTAGCAATATACGTCAAAACTATTTCGACGTTGCCGACAATAGCATCAAGAACCATAACTCTTTATGGCAAAATTAGACTAAAGGATGGATGTATGCTGTTATATGACGCTATTATGAAGTAAAATAGATAAGATTTCTATATTGGTCCTGTTATATCATTCAATCAGTACGCGATAAAACTGTAAATGCTGACGCACATTAAATACTAGTTGGTGAAGTATTGATGGTGAAGTCACGGTATAAGAGAGGCTGTTGGGTGTACGGTACAGGCACACATCTGTTCTGTGTTAAGGACACGTTGTTTTGATGTTTTCAATCATTTGATCATACAACCTAATATCTTGAGGGGATTTCAACAATCTTCAAGGCGGAAGTGACGCGCCGTATAGCATGATGTGACGTCATGATAACTAGATGGAGATGGCGTTATCACTTTTCTTTAACATTGCTCCAAGCAGAAAATGTGCGTTAGTTGAGTCATGAACAACTGAACACGTTGGGTTAGTCGCTTGGTATATATTCTTTGTCAATTGATAACAATTTTATCAACACATGTGTCACATGACGAACAGAGTTTGTTTCCTATAAAAAGTTCATATTTCCCAGAGAAGTTTAATTAAATCTGCAAAAGACAAATTGTTAAGATATTAATAATTTTCTCAAAAACAGTACAAGAGAGGTATGATAGACACAGTGATCGAGGTGTCCCAACACACTCTCTGATCTCAGAATTAACACAATCGTCACTATGGTATATGTTTTATCATTTCATTTTCAAAGTAATTAATTTTTTCTTGTCTTTTTTTTTATCTTAAACGTGTCTAAAAGTACAGTTCCCCTTGTATTCTAAAACCATATAAATTCTCTGGAAACAACATTTGTCATGTGAGGGTTAGGCTGACTCACAGTAGGTGCTGTGCTGTCCTCCACAATACTGGATTGTTAAAACATACGTATTGCGTCGACGTCAAATGTTCTGTGTTTATTTTGGTGTTCATTACATATGCTGCTCTAACAACCTGACTAAGGAACACGATATGAGGTAATTTACGTGTCTCTCAGTTTGCCTGTCACTTGTACATGGGCTTTTTAAATAAACCCGCTGACTTATACCTTTAGGACAGAGACAGAGACATGTATCAAAGGAAACCTCCATGACATGGGCCTCTATAACATTGACCCATAACAGATAACAGACAAGAACCAGTAGCAACCGATAACCTCTTAACCTATAGTTCTATAACAGACACCGGAACCTGTAACACACGTTGACCCCTTGACCTATACCTCTATAACAGACACCGGAACCTGTAACACACGTTGACCCCTTGACCTATACCTCTATAACAGATACCGGAACCTGTAACACACAATGACCCCTTGACCTCTACCTCTATAACAGACTCAGGAACCTGTAACACACGTTGACCCCTTGACCTATACCTCTATAACAGACTTCGGAACCTGTAACACACGTTGACCCCTTGACCTATACCTCTTTAACAGACACCGGAACCTGTAACACACATTGACCCATTGACCTATACCTCTATAACAGATTTCGGAACCTGTAACACACGTTGACCCATTGACCTATACCTCTATAACAGACTTCGGAACCTGTAACACACATTGACCCTTTGACCTATACCTCTCTAACAGACACCGGAACCTGTAACAGACGTTGACCCTTTGACCTATAGTTCTATAACAGACTCCGGAACCTGTAACAAACGTTGACCCCTTTGACCTATACCTCTATAACAGACACCGGAACCTGTAACACACGATGACCCCTTGGCCTATACCTCTTTAACAGACACCGGAACCTGTAACACACGTTGACCCATTGACCTATACCTCTATAACAAGCATACAGACCTGTAACCAACATAGAGTTTTAAATGATCGATGCATGCCCATATGCTTGATTTATAGGTCCCTTTAACAGACTGGAATCTGCAATTACAGATTTAAATTTTGATAGACACCTTCAATTATAGATATATGTACCGAGACCAAAAGTACAAAAGGTAGCAGTAATGATAGTAACGGATTTTTTCATGATTTACGTTCTGAAGGAAAAAAATGACAAACACAACGACATTCCATATATATCATATTAATATATATTTATATATAAAGATGATCAACATTTATGAGAGTTGATAAATGTGTGAATGATGTATGTATATTCTATACATGTGTACGTCCGTATATATATATTTCACGATAAACATCTCCCATATAGCCTTAAACCTTTTCTACCCACACAAACTATCAAGGCTTCAAATTCTTATGATTTACTACTATACTGCACGAGTGTCAACATTGGTAAATAAAGTCATTGCATGACTGTCGTATTCTGTTTAAAAATCTAGGCGCAAAAATTAAATCGCCTTGTAGTCCGTAGTTTCCCGTTACGTGCATGTTACTGACATTGAAAACGACCTTCATTTGCGCGAGACTATGACGTAAATATACCAGACGAGGCCGTCTCTCGATAATGTATTCAGAATTTATTTAAATTGAGGTAATTTGCATAATAATACAGACATTAGCTAATAATAATCAAATTGTCAGCGTGTCAGTGATATCTTAATCTTCTATATAAGATGAACAATTAAAACATATATATTTGTTGATGTTTCTCATTTTTTATTTCTGTAATATCACAATCTAAAACCTGTAAAAACAACTTAATTTTCAATTAAGTCAACTTTCTACTTCATTCAGTCTAGTCGTTGTCAGTGAATATAGCTGCGAACGGTGTATCGATGTTTGCCCCAGTATCATACTTTTAGATTTTATACTTAATGACTAATGAGTAACACTAATCAAATAGTCTGTTCTGATACTGTAGTATCGTCACTGTATAAACCACGTAGACATGTGATCTACGGCGCTAACACGATCGGGTTCCACTAGCTATGTACAAATTGGTCAGTTTAAGATACAAGACCGAATGCTTCACCAATTTGATGTTGCAATATGAAAAGATGGAGTTTATTTGTTTCCCTGGATTCGCATGCATTATCTAGTAATCAAAGACCATCTGAATCAGCATCAGATCTTAGCAATACAGGTGTACAATGTAGTATTTGTACAATGTAACAATGAGATAGCATTAAAGCAAAGAAAAAAAATTGAACTACTGACACAAACCAAAAGCAGCTTCGAGATTTCAAACAAAACTAAAATGACAAAAGAAAACGACTTCGGGATTTCGATGTTAACTGATACTGAATAAAAAGGACTTCGAGATATCAAAGTTAAACCCTTCCAACACGGTGGTCACAGACACCTAACACAGTCGCAGGGCACGTAATGTAATATTGATAAAGGGGCAAAAGGGGTTATACAGTAAAGGGGAATGGCTCTTCCCACAATTCAATGCTTTTATAACCGGACAGTCCAAAAAACCTGTGGACAAGAAAATTTTCCATTTCCATCGCTCAAATGAAAAAAAATGAGCAATTTACTTTAGTGAACTGTTACTATTATAAATGTCGAAAGAACAGTAGGAAAAGGTCAGAGCTATTTTGTCGTAATATGTACTGACAGTGACAGTAGTGTCGGGCATACCGCATAAATATTAGGGTCGGTATATCTAGATAGCTCTATGTTATATGCGCAGTAAAGGCTCGTAAAACTGTAACGTACGACTACAAATAGCTTTATTGCACGAGATCATTTGTCTTCCCTTGTATATGCTTAGTAATTAATACCGTTAAACATCATATAATTATTTTTAAAATATGAATTACACACTGTATTTCACAAACGGCACGGATTATTCAGCCATGTAGGCGATCTAAGGAAATTCAAATGCACGCACGTGCGGCAGTCTTCTTCCAGTATGATGAAAACGAGATGTCATGTGAAATAAGTTGGCACAGGCAGACAAATTTAATGCCAGTGTTTGTATGTATCAGAATGATCTATCGTGTTTGCCATTTTCATAATCTTTAACTAAAGTCCTAACAACTTTGAGTGTTATTTACTTATCTACGTACTGTAACATATCGCCCAATTTAGATATTTCTGGTCAATTTCAACATTACATTCATATGTTATATAGAACATGTAACCATAAAGTCCGAAAATATGGGGGCAAATCACTTACTCAGATTGATTTTTTTCTCTGTTTTTCAAATACATATTCCCCAATGTCTTCGTCAAAAAACTTAGATTGTTTCCTTTGAAAGTGGTTGCACACATATACACCAAACGATATATAAGTATCGATATCAATATGTTTCCTATTCAAAGTGACAAGTCATTTGGAATCCTATCCCTTCAAATTCCGTTAAATATACACCCAGAATGGGATAATGTATATCTTTATGGGCGTCCCCGGTGTTAAAAAAACCTGTTAAACTTTCTAATGTAAAATGTCATCTCCTTAACAAAAGAAATCAGTTACAGATGTATATGGCCACTGTGTTACTTCATAACTGACTTGGATGACCTTCAGATTACAAAGGACGTTTGGCGGTTAAATCGATCTCAGAGTATGCTTTTTTTCCCCTGTCCATCTCTCCTCTACAACTCAATGAAATAATGGCTATGATAAAACAAAATGAATTATTTTAAACAGGTTCCTGTGAACATACTGCTAGTTGCTTTTAGCAATGTGTAATGGCACATATCTGAATGGGATAGCGCGTGTTCGAATTAATTAGTTTCTGTATTTACAAATCATTAAACATTTTATTATCTTTTTTTTAAATTCCAACGAAGCTGTATGGACTCTTTCCTGAATGAAATGAAGAAATGAACTAGACTAAGGATATTTTACTGATCAAAATTAAAGCTAATTTCCGATAAAGGTGTTTAACTCGTCTGGTCATCGGTGGGCTCGCACGCACACGTATATTCCGTGTGTACCGTAGGCCACACACAAAAACGTTATTGGTTCGCTGACTGTTGAGGTTGGACAGTTTTAACTGACCGGAACAGCAATTGTTTTAATCAGTAAGATAGGAGTTCCTTAACAGGACATTGACTCTTCAGC
This sequence comes from Ylistrum balloti, assembly GCF_031769215.1. NCBI lineage: Eukaryota > Metazoa > Mollusca > Bivalvia > Pectinida > Pectinidae > Ylistrum > Ylistrum balloti. The sequence goes on from NW_026782042.1 coordinate 200,879, forward strand.
ACATATTGTATTGGTCGAGTCCGGAATCCGTAAATAACGGTATCACGTCTTGTAAATTAGTTTCAAAACATGCTTGCTCATGATGCCGAACCATTTAGGATATCATGCAAAGGCATGTGTAATGTGATAGAGTTTTGTTCGCGTCCGAAATCTTACAAAATACCACGAACATGTAGATTTAGTTTCAAAGAAGATATTCCACAAGAGCTGATTTGGAATGCGATACCGGATTTTCTAAAGTGGGGTCTTGACCAATTTTGATTTAGAACCAAATTCAACTTATCTTCAAAAACAAACTCATTTATAACCACTGATAGCATCACCGATCTGAGGGGTGAAGATGAGTTCGCCATCTCCTGTCAGCAAATTGACTCACAATGTAGGATAATTTACCACCATTAGGATACCTAACAGACAATGTGCTCGTGATAAACAGGTGCTACATGCACGAGGATAATGACCGGTACTGACCACGATGAAGATGATATCAGACTTGTCCATCGTAAAGGCAAACCACACGATAACGTGAATAGCTATAATATGTTAATGTGTTAAGGGGAGATACATTTGGTTAAATTATGTCTCAGTTGTTGGCATTAGTGTTGTAGCTTTTAGTTTTCCATGTACTGTGGTGAAGTGCCGTATTGTATTTTTGCGTGATCTTGTGACGATGATCGCACTTGAATTAAATAATACCAAGTCACACTTAACAAACAATTAGATAACACCATGTCACACTTAACAAACAATTAGATAACACCAAGTCACACTTAAAAACAATTAGATAACACCATGTCACACTTAACAAACAATTAGATAACACCAAGTCACACTTAACAAACAATTATATAACACCATGTCACACTTAACAAACAATTAGATAACACCATGTCACACTTAACAAACAATTAGATAACACCAAGTCACACTTAACAAACAATTAGATAACACCATGTCACACTTAACAAACAATTAGATAACACCATGTCACACTTAACAAACAATTAGATAACACCAAGTCACACTTAACAAACAATTAGATAACACCATGTCACACTTAACAAACAATTAGATAACACCAAGTCACACTTAACAAACAATTAGATAGCACCATGTCACACTTAACAAACAATTAGATAACACCAAGTCACACTTAACAAACAATTATATAACACCATGTCACACTTAACAAACAATTAGATAACACCATGTCACACTTAACAAACAAGTAGGTAACACCATGTCACACTTAACAAACAATTAGATAACACCAAGTCACACTTAACAAACAAGTAGATAACACCATGTCACACTTAACAAACAATTAGATTACACCAAGTCACACTTAACAGTAAATGGGTGACTGTACCAGTGTTCTGTGTAATTGGCCTGAGTTAGTGATCAAGTGCCTGATGTTCCAATGTTATATACTAATAGTCGGAAAAAATAAGAAAGCTTACTGCTACCTCGTGAATAAGTATCTTATTTGCTGAGATTATTTCCGACAAATGTAGAAGACCAAAATAGGTTTAAGTTAACAGAGCTTTACTTCACAATAATTGCGAAATATATTGCGTGCAGTCGTAATAAACAGATTCTATTTAGTCTGTTTGCTTTGAATAAAATTGATACTATTAAATTTTTTTCGTTTTGAAGAACATACAGATGGTATATGTACTTTACATATGACTAAATTAAAATGCCATTTTCCGACGTCAAAACAAATACGACGATCTTAATAAAACCTTGGTGCATGACTGGCAATTTTCCCCCTTAACATGTTTAAAAATGGACTTCGGCGTTTTGTTTGGTTAGTTTTTGGTAAGAGAAACGAGTTTATTACAAGGCTCGGTATAAAATTGATATCTTATTAAATGCAATAGTATACATAGGCAGAATGCTATCGTTTCCTCCTCTGACCGGATATGTTGGGTGATTAATTACACGTGCTGAAAACCAGCACAACTATATACAGACACATGTATCAAAAGTTGGTGGATGAAAGACAGATAACATTTAAACTAAGAATCATTTTTAACAGAGTTGTAGTAGTGTGCTATTATTAAAGTGTGAGATATAAGGTACAAGGTGAACGTTTCCACGTACCCTTGATCTCTCTATGTATTATAAGGTAAGTTCGTAATTCAACAATTTGCACCATTCAGCCTGTAGCACAACCAAACTCGGTCCCAAACCAAACCTTCAGGTGTCCTTTATCTCTCATTAAACAACCAAAATCCCACACGACAATCCACAACCTAAATAATCATGTCTCTACTTTCACTATGTACTTCGTTACATGGGATACTGTATCGAGTAAAACGAGAGATCTACTTTCTGATATCGTAGATTGAATGAGCCTTAATACCTCTCAAAACTTTGACGGAGTCAACTGTCCGAATAACAATCAATGACTCAATTGACTCATTTTCAAAACGAGTCAACATTCCACGCTGCTACTACAAAAGCCTTCATTTGTAAATTCCTCACGTGACAATTTCAATAATGCAACATATAAGATATATGATTTACATTACGTGACATCAATGCAGACTTGAATGGTTATAGAGTCAACTAAACAACACAATGGTTCAGTAAAAACAGCTGTACAAATGGAGTCAAACCAATGGCTCCTTTAATTACACTGCCGACATGCACTTACAGCGACGAAGCTGTGACTCATTGACTGAGTGACCACATTAACATCTGACACATACTAGGCCTCAAACTTTGGCTATATAAATCGTCTGCTATCACGTGACATAACGATGGCTGTGTAACATTTCCGTACGAACAGAACATCTGACATGACATCTCAGAGGACGCTAAAAGGAATCTAACAGTTTTGTAAATAACTTCCTGTGTTTAAGTGACATTGAAGTGAATAAATTACTACTTGTACATATTCTGATGTATTGGACGTGCAGCGGGATGTGCATGTCTATCTGTTGGATCTGTTCTGTGGGGAGTCAACCTGTCAAATAAAATGACAGTGCATGGAAGGGTGTGTGTTTGGGGGGGGGGGGGGGGGGGTGGGAGGAGTGGAGGGGGTGGCACTGATAGAACCCTGACGGCTGAGGGACAAGTGTAGATGACAAGGAAATGGAGAGGGAAGAGCATAGGGGGTCTGTAACAATGATTCTAGGGATTAGGGTTTGTATGGTATACTACCAGCAGGTCCCTGTGGGGAACATGACCGAATGATATATCCATAACGGCGTGTTGAAAAATAAAAACAGAAAAACAAAAATGAAATACTACCTTTTCCTTTAAAGCTATATGTTATGTTGATCAGCTTCTTATTTCATCGGCTCTAGACATCATTCTTTAATGATATAGGTATATCGTCCTAGTTTACGAGTTTCGTTTAATATAAAACAAGATTAACGTTTTCAAAACATTTCGGTATTTGAGAAATCATCAAATTCTGGTGAGGTGTACTTTAAACTTTTCTCTTTTCTTACTTACAAAGTTATAGCAACTTCGCGAGACTGATTAAGGTTGTATGCTATCAATGACGTATATCAGATTTATCTCCCTTACTTTGTTAACCATCATTCTCTAGAATTTCTGCCAAGATTATTGAATTTCTAGTGTTAAATTGTGTTACATGTAAGTGAAATCAAAGATGAGTATGGAACATATCCACAGGTGTTGCTACTGTTCTTGAACAATTAAAAACACGGAAAATCCCTACTTCTTTAAAAATACGAAGAAAAAAAGAAAAAAAGTTGAAAGCACCTTGTAAAATGTCAATGATCCCGAAGAAAAACGACATACATGGAAAAAGCTCCATCGCTTTTAATAATTATTATTTCATTAAAAGACACCACCTGCACTGTCACTGGAAAAAATATCACGATGTTTTAATTCATGTACATTGTGACGTTTTCAAATTCATCATATTTTTGCAAGTTTATTGTTTTGAAAATATTCTTTTAATGGAGGGCTAACCAGCACCATAATGGTTAAGGAGCGTACGTACATTTATCTACATCCATACACTCGAGAAGATCAACGGATGTTTGCGCGTAAAACCTTTAGAGCTAATTTCTCACCCCGCCGTGCTCTCGACAGTCTAAGCATGAGCTATTATATTATCAAGTTTTTACACCAAATTGTTTCCATATGTGAAGATACATGATAGTTAAAGAAACATCCGGGCTTTATACTCGTAAACTGTATTTGAAACACTTAACAAAGTATAACACAGGCAGATAGTTCGTTTACAAGTACACCTTATATAGAAAGATGTGTAATGCGAATATTGTCTATGTCAGTCCCAGTAATGTTCGGGGTAGACAGGTTACGTCGGACGGATCAACACACACTGTGGAGACTCCATTAGGAATACCAAGGATGTGCCTTGCTCACATATATGTATATTTCATTTTATCTATATATATTTTAACATGATTTAGTCTTGAGCTGTATTGAATTATGACAATGTTGTGGGTTTTCGGCAGTTCTTATCTAAAATTACCTCTGACAATAACAGTACAGTGGAGTGAAGAAAGAGTTCCTCAAACTCAATTTCTAAAAGTTTGATTTCGTTGTCGGTTTCCTTACATTTTAGGGTGCGTTCGTTACGTTACATAACTGACGCGTTCGGTCCTTGGTAACGTTTGTACTCGCGTCTAAAGCGCGACAGATAAATTAGCCTACCTGGCTGATCTTTTGACCTTCACTCATGTACTTGTGTTAACAATCTACCCACTCATGAGACAGTGATATACGACAAAATCAAATCTTTAAAATGAGGTTTTTTAAAGAACAGTCTGAACTAAGTTATAATTACGGCATCAAATGCTATGTCACCTGAAAGCAGGGCCACCCAGCCTACACATAGACCTATGTAAAAGAAAGCATTTCAAAAGACAATTGAATTGAAGTCATAATGAAATAAAGGAATACACAGTAGTATATGCCTATTGCGAACAACAAACGACAAGTAACCACGACAGAAAAAAAACGTTCGTGTGGTAATCCGGAAAACTACACCCGTAAATTCCTGACATTTAAATTACTGTAAATAATGTCAAGGCTTAAGTATCAACTTTGACTTAAATGCGAAAAACGTGTTTGGACGAAGAATCCCCATGTAAGATACCCTTGAATTGTATTATTAAGGTTGTCTTGTCTAAGGGCGATTTCCCGATTTACTGTTTGTGATAGTAGAGTTGACATTCTCAACTCAGAATACACGAGGAAGAGGTTGGCAATCGATAATCTATATAAAACTTATCTCCTTTAATACCAAAGGGCCACATAGCATATATCTATCATGTGTAGTCAGTCTTTGTGTCGACCTTATTATAGTTTTATCTGAAGGGTCCACAAAGGATATCTTACTTCACCTGGCTTAAAAATGGTTCGCTGAAGTTAAACACATTTACAGAGATGAAATTGTTTTATCCAACCCGTGATTCCTTTTCGTTTATAATTTGAAAGAATTTTGCAAAATTCAAGATGTGTCAATCCTTAGTAACGCGACTGCAACGCACGCTTTGAGAATTTTTACCTAGAGTTGTCGTTCCTAACACTTACTCGGACAGCCGTTTTAATGACTTTTAAAGTAACAAACAAACATCCAATATGAAGATTAACACTTTAAACACTTATTCTCTGCTAGTTTCGAGTGACTAAGCTATTTGTATAAATTACATAAAAATATCTATATGTTGTAAATACATGTATGTGCAAAGTCCCTGTGATGTAGTATGAATAATAATCAAAACCTTGTGTACTATGCACACGCACATTCGCATATCAGATTTTAAAAATGTGTCAGTATTGAATATTTAATAAACCAATGGTGACACGTAAAACAGCCCCGCTGTAAAGTTTCTGCTGACTTTAACAAAGGATATTATACAGCGTGATATATTCAATTCCAATGGGAAACGCAATAATAATATAAATCCATATCTGTTTGGTGTATAAATATATTACCTGGACCCGTACTAGGTAACACTAGCACCACCAACACACATACATAATAGGATCACTAGTTCACGAACAATACAGGCTTTCTTTTCGGATGTATACATAATATATACATATAATACAATTTAATAGGAGGAAACAATTACAAGGTCTAGCCTGACAAAGTTGTGTATTCAAAAGACTTGTCCTAAAACAGGTGTTTATTATGTCAACTGTTTTTCCCCTGTGTAGTTACTGTATTAACCGACATTGAGCTGATTAAAAATATTTTGTGAATTGGGATATTACACAACTGAATGTTGGTCAGAGGATAAATACAAAATATACATTTGATATATATATTTGCCTATTTCACTTATTTATCTTATTCTGGAATTTTTTATTACCATCATGTTTTTCTTGTATTTCCTTATTTAAACCCCTACCTGGTTGAGATGTATGAACTATAGACTGAACCAGGCCATGTTCTGAGTGGCCACCTTGATGACAGAAATACCGCCAAACTGAACGCTTATCTTACTATTAGCCGGAAGAGTGTAATACAATTACCTAAAATACTATTTTTAACTAAGTTCAATGTTTGGCAAATAACACATTATATCAGTTTTATCTCTATATTCGTAATCTGAGAAAAGTCCGCATCAAATGATATAACAGTTGGTGTCATTTTTCAAAGTTACATTTCAAAGCCAACAATGCCCATGTTTGTTAGATTTGCGTAGGTCGAAGGGATATATTTTACAGGGGGTAACTTACTGCGCCAAACAACAATAGCCCATTTCCGGGTAGTGATGTGTGACCAGATCCCCTAGGTTGACGGACACGTCGTAAATGGTTACAGATTTGTCAATGTCAATGATACACAAATATAGATAGGAAGTAGACAAGTTAGACAGCCCGTTAAGATTGACCCACTAACCTTATCTATACAGATATGATAATGCAAAAAGTGTCTGGTCAATTCGTCATTAAAAAAAAGTTATGGGCGAAACGACCTTTATTACATTGTATTCTTGAGACATCTCGCCTATTTTGAGGTCTCGCCTGAACTACATACTCCGTACATTATACGGGTACTGGACGGACCTTATAGTTTAAATGGATATCAGCCAATCCTCAAGCGATGAAACACAATAAACAGTTACAGACTTCAGACAAACTATAATTTTGTGAGGTGACTACCATACAGTACAAGCTAACTCAATGCGACCTATTCGCGTGGACCTCGCACCTGAAAACATGCAGTTGGAACAGACAGATCATATTATAAAGGAGACTAGCTGTTTACTATTTAAGTGCAGCGACCGTGTATAATCAACTGTAGTGGCTTTGAGAAAGACATGTTGTTAAAATGATCACGTTTCCATACATGTAATAAAATACTGTACCAACTCGGGTTCACATCGGCGTCTTTACAAACACAACACACCTTGGCAGACTCACCTGTGACACAATTTACCTACATGCAAAGTATCACTTACTCTTTAGGACATATGAATTGAAGACATGATATATTTTTCACTTTGGTGGCACAAAAAACACTGATGGACATCTGTCATCCGGTTGTATAACAAGTAGATTCAGATTATAATCCTCATGACAGATTTTTAACATGCAATTTGAAGGACAGATTGCTCTGACTTTAAGGTTAAGGCTTTATGCTACTTTTGTGTGTGATAGAGCCTTAAAGACACCTTATTCTGACCTTGAGGTTAAGGTAATATGCTACCTGAATGTGACATAGAACCTTACAGACACTTTGCTCTGCCCTTGAGGTTACGGTAATATGGTACCTAACTGTGACATACAGCCTTAAAGACACCTTATTCTGACCTTGAGGTTAAGGTAATATGCTACCTAATTGTGACATACAGCCTTAAAGACACCTTACTCTGACCTTGAGGTTACGGTAATATGCTACCTGAATGTAACATACAGCCTTAAAGACACCTTACTCTGACCTTGAGGTTAAGGTTATGTGTTTACTTATTGTGACAAGGAGCTTTAAGGACACTTGGATGTGATATGTCATTGACGGGAACAAGCTACATGAAATACATTATCAGATACTATAGTTTAAACTTGGAGAGATAGATGGTCCACGCTACATCTTACTATGACGTTTTGAAATAAGGACAGGCGATTGATTGTTCAGATGAGCTGGGTACTCAACGACATTTGTCATATCACTGTGACGAGGAGATAGGACATCCTGACATTCTGTGTGTACCTCCTTTTAAAACTGTTCATTTAGAAGATGGATCGTAAGTGAGCTTCATTAATTAATCTGTGACGCGTTATTCAGATGAAGAAGAATGACGTACATGTTTAACATCTAACTTGTACTTGAGAATTACTATGTATAATTATATGTAATTACCAACGAGTCCTTTTTACATACGTACATACTACAGGTATATAGTGCCTACATCCATTACGCGGGAATGATTGACACACGGAAATCTATACCTGGCAGACGACATCTTCAGTGACAGCTTTCGTACTTTGTTAAAGGATCGCTGTTTTATACAACATGTGAACCTGTGAATTAATGAACGGCAATAAAAAGACCTTGATGAACTTTATCGCCCTCACAAGTTCCGTGTTTGGGTGTTCATTGAAGACATATGATGGTGTCATGTAAAAGGTTTAACATTCATTAGAAGACCAACGTTTTATCTCTCATTTGGCCAAAAAACATGACGGAGAAAATTGTCAAAACCTTGCCGTTGATTTTGACGACTTTAAAAACAGACCCACGCCCCTCCTCTCCCCCCTCCTCTTGTTTGAGTTACTTAACATCCGCTTTACTTCCTAATATATCAGTTACCTTTTGTGTTTGTTTGTGACTAGGTGAAATGAAACATTAGTGTCGAGTTTCTAAAATCCCATATGAAAGGGAAACGAATGTAAGTTTATGTTTATCACAGAAACTTTTAAAAATGATTCATAATCATATATTTTCCTGTTACTGATGCAACACTTAAAGACACGAAATTCCAAATATGTATCGCTTTCTTTTGTCACGTCAAAATACATACAGATAACGTTATTTAAGGTAAGACGTCACAATTGAACCAATATAAAACTTGAGCCAACCACAGTTTCGCTGGTTGTTACCATCACAGTGACCATAACACAATGAATGCTATTACATTGATGACATAGCAGTCACGTGACACAGATATTAACTTCAGTAAGCTTAATTGTTATTAAAATCCGAAACAGAATACGCATGTTTGAGGATTATCAGCGAGCAATGTGATATGGTTCTAATGTATAAGTAATTACTAAAGTCGGCATCCTCGAATCAACTGAAACTGTGACCAGAAAAAAATGGGTTTTAGCGATGATAAAGGACTGTAGTCAATCTTAATCCGGAAGTACAACCTCAGGTAAAATCTAACTACCAACCCAATTCAGGTGACGGATACGTAGCAGCCTTATATACGCGATCGCTACCTGGGTACACAAACATGATGATCATTATGACACCACACGGTTTGTTTATTATTATGGTCCCATCCCATTTGGATCCAAGTGACCGCTCCGGGGGTGAAACTGTACCAGTGTGCAGACCACCCAGTAGTGTTAAGACCGGCCTAAAAGATTCAAAATCTCGAAACACATAAGTCGCCTCCATTCCCTGCTATTGTGGACGATTAAGATAAATAAGGCATTTTGAGAATTTAAATTATATCAACAATCTGTCAATTGTGGGTTGGACTGGCCAGAGATTAGATCAAACACAGCGCGATACTAACTGAATACGTGCCGGTCAAATTAAAGCATTACCAAAGAAATAGTCGTTAAATTCCATGTATTGTATGAAATAAGGTAGTAACTAACCGTGTGAAAAACGGTAACTCAAACCTGCCTTTGGGAACTGATTAGCGTGGCAGACTTTTTCGTTTAAATATTACTTAAACAAGCGCGTGTTCGACGTGTCTCCTCATAACTCTTTATAGTGTGTTTTGTTTGCCAAGCAGATGAAACATATTCAGTGAGCTAGTATGGCGAGATCTGAGGTCGTAAATTAGATTAAGGACGTTTCATTCACAAGTGTAGTTTTAAGTCAATAAATCTGCCACAAATTTAAAAAGAAATAACGTCCATTTCACAATTCAATCACTTGGAAAAAGGAGAATTATTTTAATATTAAGAAGTATTGCATCAGATATTGCATACATTTATCTATCTTACATATAAATATTTTACATTCAAAGGAGTTTTTTTATGAAATCTCCTGAATATATTCTAAGTATATAGTATATTAACATAAAGTGTATCTATGATTCTGGGTATATGTTATATCTACATAGCTCAAGTTAAGTATATGTCAATACATGTATTTTATTCGACCTGGTTACTAAGTTTTTCCGGAAAGCCTTACAGACTATTTGTTTTCCGTCTATAACCCACGCCATGATTTGATTCTCCCGGTTATTTTTCCGTCATTATGTTAGTTTAATAATGGTTATGCAATCCGTTACTACCAAACACTGTTGTTATATTTCGTTACGATATACCCATCTGTTTCAATCAGCACTTGCTACACCAGTCCTTGATACAGTTAACCCTAAATACAACTTTCCATCTTAGTCACTAACCTTTGATACAGCCATCTGTGATGCAACCATTCTTCATTAAAACGATACATTTTTTCAATAAATTGTAAGAATTTCCTGTTCAACAGTCCGTTGTTATATCTAAACTGTCTATATCAATATAGTGCTATAATAATTCGATAATGTTCGATATTTGTTAGTAAATACAGTCTTTTCGTCATAAATACCCCGGTTCTTAGTTTGAGAAGTTTACATTACTTCCGTAGGACGGTATTTTTCATGTTCTCCGTGTAAACGATTTTCTCAACATGTTGATAATCTGTTTCACAACTAACCGACCGACTTTAGGCTATATCAATTGCAATCTTCATTACAGTTATAAATTACATAATACCAAAACACAACCATTCCTCCATTCTACCAACAATCCACACAATGTGTATTGTTTAAACTAGGCACATACCCTTGTAGTTATGTCACCCGTTACAGACAGGCCTAGATTACATATCTACCCCTGATCGCCGGCGTTATCAGCTTTTCTAATCAGTAATAGCCGAGATATCTAACACTTATGAAATGAAATATGTACGTGTGTTTAATGATGATTTTGTATTTTCAACTTTTCTATTAGTTTTATTAGTATAAATTCATCCTAAGTCTTATCTACTTCCGGCGTGTCGATCATTTCAAAAGGTCTAGATTGTCTGTCAATACATAAATGTACACGAACTGCTGACAATTGATTTAAACCGCGTGCCATTAAGAATCCACCATGCCCATTGATATAATACGAAACAGCACATTTAAAGTACAAGCATGTCAGCTTCGTTCGACACCATTCAACTCAAATAATGGCACACCGTCGGGGAGGTGTGTCACATACCCGTGACGTCATATTTCCTTCCACGGTGGGCTGTGTTCAGTAGTGGTGCGGGATTGTGGATAAAGTTTACTATCATAAACGTGAGAATGTTCCACAACATTAGTATGTATTACATAAACAGACGTCTGTGTTGGATATGACAAGGGGTTTTCCATTCCCGAAAAAATTCCATTTTACGTAATGATCTGTGAACGCCGATATCAAATAAAGGAAGTACTCGTACTATTTTTATCTATTTCCATGCTTCTCGAATTAAATAAGTCAGTAAACGGGGCGAAATATTACCAACCGGAAAGTATGTTTTTCCATGAGGAAGTCCCAACGTAATGAAACCATCGAATTCCTTCAATCTCGTATTGGTTCAGCTGATGTATATCTGCGTGTACATTTGAACAAAATTCCCAGAAACTTTGGACTTACAAAACAGTATTTGACGATAACAAAAATTATTTCGGTAATGGTTTCAATGTCAGTATTTTGAGCAAAATATCAATAAATTTCATAATAGTTTCAGTTTTAATTATATAAATTTTATTCACCTTAAGCATACGGCCATTTCATAACACGTGTTGTCATAAATTGTAGTAGATCCTAACATTGTCACGCTGTATATCTCTGAATATGTAAATGTCATACAAGCTGATGATTGCGTCATACTTGATTTACTGGAATTGTGAACAATGTCAGAGACGCTGATGACTTGTTATCAAGCTTAACATTGATTATGTTATGTGGGGTTACTCTAGTAAAGGTCAAACCACGGAAGACAATACACAACCATAATTATGTCATACAGAATTATTGTGATTCTAAACAAAGTTGTACATTGTTAGATTCCCTGTGGTACTGAATTACCATTTTCAGTTACTATACAAAATATTTTTTTATCATTTTCAAACAATATCTTATATTACAGGAATTCACGTTTTAATTAATGAAGCTGTTCATGTTGTACATAAATCCAGATTTTTTTCTGAATAATGTTGTTATTCGAGGGAAAATCTTTTAACATCATATGTATTTTTGTAAGAAAATAAATCAATAAAAATTTATTTTGATTTTGAAAAAAAAAGAAATCAATTACTTTCAATAATTAAGTATATCTGAGAAAGTTACTACAGTGTTGGCGGACTTACCGTAACTAAGGACAGGCAGAGAACAAACAGTAACTTTTTGATGTATTCCATTAGTATTAAGATAGAGAAATCACACAGGTAAGTAGCTGTTATGTGCAGACGATATCTCTGCGCGACTGTATAACTGCTGGTCACAGACTGTGCTGATATAGAATTCGGTTCACTATACACATTAAAGTTCAACCCAGAGTTCACTTCCGGTAATAACGTCACAAAAACCCAAACGTCGTCCGATTTTTAAATTTAAATACCCTTTGTGTGAGGAAGGGTGCGGGTTTATACTAGAATAGGATATGGAGAGGGGGTGGACACGGGTGACCCGTTTTACAAGGGCCGCTATAAACAGCCAGCCAATATCGACTGACAACACCGATTAAAGGGGGATTTTTAAAAACCTCATTCACAGAGTTTGAATCATGCTATCCCGAAACATTATATTTAATCAATTTAAATCGCGAAGTGTCAAATATATCGTTTTGATGTGATTATTTGTCAATAGTAAAACTGAAGTTACTTAGTAAGGGCACATTGAGATTTTAAAGCACGCGATAGGACAGATTAAATATTTGTTTGTAATAAATTTTCGATGTTAAAAAAACATGGCTTTAGTTTATGTACATGAATGGAAATACTTTTTTCGCCGAACCCCACACATGTTTTTAACATGTAATATCAAGGAGTTAAGTCGATCAAGTCAGAATAAAGCTGGGTATTTTCTGTTTTTTGTAAAAAGCCTTAATGAAATGTGATGAAACTATTTACTGACGATCACCATCACTCACTGAAACATTCTAATTATTTTGCACAAATAAGATAACGATATAATTGAATGAAGAATTCTACTTAAAAGTATTACTGAAATGATATTAAGAAATGAATGTGAAAACTTTGGTAGTTTTCCGGATGTCTCTTTCCAGTATGTACAATGTTTGGATCGCTGATAACAGCTGGCGATCACTGTACATTATAAATAGGATTGCCTTGTATCGTATAAGTAGAGTTACAGGGGTTAACTATGGGTCGCGTGATATTTTTGGTGTTTAACGAAGTGTCATGGTAAATGAGATTCATGCTTGGTTTTTTTTACGTTAATTCCTCTTGGCATCTTAGAACTGAGGTTTAAACTGAAATTTTGTATCGACTACGATATATCCCCGATTTGAACTAGAGGATTTTAGAATAAACTCAATAATTTTCATCATCAGAATCCTACAAACATTATCATGCTATATAATTGTAATGTTTGGTCATTTTGACTTCAATATGAAATATTCACGTCTTAAATCCTATGGTTGTAATATGCACATTTATTGGATTTAACTGGGGTAAAATACCCGAAATGATTTTTTTACGAAGAAAATTAAGATTTTTTTCTTTTGTATTACTTCGTACAATATTATATATATATATATATCTTGATATTGTTCTTCGTGCGTTTATTTTCTGTACTTTAGGAGTTGGTGTATGTATACAATATACGCACGTAAACTCTGTGTCTATTGTTTACTTTGTATGTAATTGAAATGATTCTTGTATGTATATGTGTTTACTATATAACTGTTCTTTATATTATATCGTTCCATATGGAAAACGCTTACTTCACGCGTTTATATTCTTAACTATAGGAGTTGTTGTATGTATACAATATACGTACGTAAACTCTGTGTCTACTGTTTACTTTATATCAATTTAGATGTTTCTTATGTGTATATGTGTGTACAAACGCACAATTATTTTCTGCAATGTCAATGTATGTTCTTTTTGTATAACTCTTCACACTTGGAGGAAATAAAAGAAATAATAGTAAATCAAGAAGGGAAATCACAGTTCTGTCAGATATAAGAATCAACAACACAGACATTTAAATGTTTGACATTTAATTACATCTCAAAATTTATAGAAACACACACTTTGTATGTCTCCCATTTTTCGATCTAATATTGTTTTCTGAAGTGCGATATAAGTACGAATTTACAAGACTTATCCCGTCGTGGTGGCTTTAAGGAAATACATTTATAACAAAATACACTTCTAATTGAAAAGGACACAGATTATAAACGATAGGTATTCTCTTCTAGAAAGATTAGAAGCAATTTTTCGGAAATCTGGTGAAATAATGATTGACCTCATTATTTAATGCTTTCGAAGACGATAACGTTAGAAATCGGCGATTAGAAAATGAAAAATAAAATAAATGAATAAACTGAAAATTCAAAATATAATAAGATTAAATGACAGGTGATTCCAAAATGAAATGAAATTCTTTTTCAATTTCAGAAATTATGCAAAACGATACAGACATGAAGCCGGTGTCGTTTTTTGGTGGTTGGTGGAGTTAGGAGTGGGAGTAGGGGATACAGAGGGAGAGATTTGAATATTTATGGCTTGAAATATAAACCGTCATGCAACCGTCAAACCGTGAAGTTAGTGGACATGATCTCAAAATCGAGGCGACAACGCTGCAGGAGTGATCTCCCTTCAAGTCAAGCAGCCTTCAGTACATGTTATAAACATGACATAACAAGCATTTCAAGGTTTTTGCAACCGACTGTAAAACAATTGAATATAATAAAAAATATGACTTCGGTTAAATTAAGTGAATAGATTCAAAATTAGTTACAAGTCTTTAATGAGCACTTGTATATCACACCATTGTTACTAAAATGGTTAAAAAGGTTTTGAAAATGAAGGACTTAGCTTGGTTACACCTTTTCACCGCTACCATTTTGTCTCACCGCTACCGTTTTGTCTCACCGCCACCATTTTGTCTCACCGCTACCGTTCTGTCTCACCGCTACCGTTTTGTCTCACCGCCACCATTTTGTCTCACCGCTACCGTTTTGTCTCACCGCCAACGTTTTGTCTCACCGCCACCGTTTTGTCTCACCGCTACCGTTTTGTCTCACCGACACCATTTTGTCTCACCGCCACCATTTTGTCTCACCGCAACCATTTTGTTTCACCGCCACCATTTTGTCTCACCGCTACCATTTTGTCTCACCGCCACCATTTTGTCCCACCGCAACCATTTTGTTTCACCGCCACCATTTTGTCTCATCGCTACCATTTTGTCTCACCTTTGTCTCACCGCAACCATTTTGTCTCACCGCTTTGTCTCACCGCCACAATTTTGTCTCACCGCAACCATTTTGTCTCACCGCCACCATTTTGTCTCACCGCTTGTACACCCACAAAAATCGGTATCCAGATCCATGTTATAACTAGTTCTGAGTGTAAAAAGGTCAACATTTATATACAAGACACTTAGGCCCGATATAATTGTAGTAATAATAAACGGTTCATACTTACTGACACACAAATCTTACAAAAAGTTGACTCTTGGTTGACAAATCTACAGTTTTATTCATCAATGACATCCTTCTTTAAGTAATAAAATTTATATATAATTGTATACGTTCTAAAAGGGTATAGCGGGGACATTGGCAATTCATTTGATAGAGTTTAGGAGATTTTAATATCACTACTATAATCAGTTAGCACGATTACACATTATTAAATGCCAGCTTTATAATTTGATAATTGTGTTAATACTCTTATAAGTCAGATCAGTTGCTCCCTAACCTCCAGTCCCACTGTCTATGGATTATCTTCCTTACTCTATCACATGGTCTTAAGTTAGAGCTTTAATATAGCTCAAGACGAGTCAGTATACAACGAAAGAAATGAATCGCTCTATATTGTTACAATACCATGATTATACTTTAATATATAATTATATTTATCCCTGATCCATGTATACGCCTTTTTCTGTAGATACAAAAATTTCGACTCCTCCTAACCCACAATCCAGTCCTCCCCTAGTTATAAGCCCAATTTATGTTATGTACTGGTCCTCGGTCTTATTGAAGGATGCATTTAAACATGTGTGATTTATTTAAGAGGATCATGACGTTAAAGGGAAGTGACCCGGCATAATAGGTGAATTTGGTTAGGACAATCTTTTTTTGTATTAATGAAGCGGACGTTTTAAGTGGAGGAGAGGATTTAAAGAGGAAATCAGGCTAAAAGCAGATACCAAGGCCCCAGGATAAAGGCTTATTTAGCATTCTTGTTAACATCTACGTTTGTGTGTGTATAAATAAAGCGATGTGTGCATGCCACAAAAACATCATGTACAGCTCCCTTTTGAGAAAGGTGAAAAAGTTGATAATGAAATGACTGATGAAGTCACCTGTTCAACCACTGATTATTCTCCAGATATCCCGTTCTTTCGAACCATAGGACCCCTGATTAATTTTTAGCTGATTAAACAATGGTGATTACATAAATATGCAATCGCTGTTTTCAAGTGTCTCTTGTTAAGTTAAACCAGAAAAAAAGTATACAAACAATTAGTAATAACTTTCATTCATATCAAAAATACTCAGTGATGATGAGATGTAATAAGTGTGCCTTAAAAACAGTTTTAATTATCATAAATATCGCAATACCATCTAGGCTCTCGAATGTTAACAACAGGCTGAAAAAAAAACTGGTAACAAATAAAAACAAAAATAATGAAACTTTTGCATTGTTGTATATAGCTTTACTAGACAGCGTTATGGTGTTATGTCAAAAATGTAAGTATCATTGTCGAACATCGGAAATACCTTCATCAATAAATGACTGAAAATATAAGTTATCAACAAAAAATGCTTTTCGATTAAGTGGCCAGTAGGCAAACAAAGGGAGAGAACCTATCACACCTTCAAAACATCAGTTATCTCCCCTACCGGAAGACGTCGTCTGCTCTTCAGTTGGAGTGAATGCTCGGTGATTTTGGCAGAAAAGCCCACGGATAACATTGATAACCTTTGTTTTTTCATTCTTAATCACAGATGTAAGTATTGATTGATAAAAGATATTTTTCTGGTGAGAGAAAATTCAATGAGATTCGCGTTTGGTAGAGAGAACAAGATATTTATGTTCTGGGCAGATTTTAAAAATCGTGTTATTTGACTTTCTCTTTCAGAAGGACAAAACAATGGCAAATTGTATGAAACATACACTACTTGTCTTGAACTTAATTTGTTTGGTAAGTAGAACATAATTCGTCGTTTATAATCAAACTTGTCGAGATCAATGTGAAATCTTCACTCGATTATCATTGAATAATGTCCGTGCACAGTCGGTAAGCCTACTACTGTAACAGGTCAGGAGGTCGATTTACTTTTAAAGTTATTTTCTAGTTGTAATTAATGGTAACATTTGGTTGATGATATTTCCGTCACACATTTCTGTCTATTGTTTTGTTAATGCTTTGTAGCTGTATAATTTTCCAAAAGATACCAACATTTCGTTTTTAAAACTCTAGATATATAATTCCATACTGAATACCGTTCGAATCAGAACAAAAAACTAAGCGTGTTTGATGAAGAGCTGGTACACAAGACTACTGAGGATCAGCTAATATACGCCCCCTCCAAATCAAGAGAACAATTAGAAGCACTATTAATATAATTCGTTATATGTGAAGTAATGCCAAGAACTTTGAGAAATATGAGGGAATTAGATCATTCGATTCAAGTATTCGTGCTTCTAACAAAAACTATAATTTCTTACGGTTGTGTGCACCATTTACCTCTAATTTCCATAATAATGTCCTGTCTGATGATGTCAACCTAACTTATCAGTTGGCAGGACTAGCAGTGTTGGGACTCGGTTTTTGGGTGATGTTGGAAGGCTCCAAGTACATCGCCCTATTGGAGGCCAGTCTTTTGTCCAAAGCGTCTTACATGCTGATTGCTGTGGGTGGACTTGTGTCGCTGATATCAATGGTTGGTTGCTGGGGAGCCATCACTGAAAACAAATGTCTTCTGGGAACTGTAAGTATATTCTTGGGAAACTATCATATGATGTGAATCTATCAACTATTGAATGGGCAGAAATGAAAAGATCATAACGAAAGTGATACCTAAAATATAAAGAATGAATTATATAATAACAGATAATGAAATAAATAAGCCATTGAATTGTAAAATCATTCCTATCTTTGCTTCACTCTGCCTACCCTATGTCACTTACATAATATTCTGCACTGAACTACATTCACCTGTTTATCATCTCATACAATGGGGAAATAAAGATCATCTTATCTTCATATCTAAACAACCATTTCGTGTAATGTAACAATCACTTTATATGATGAAGATGTTTTCAATGAAAACTATTAGATAAGGCATTACGGTGTTCCGTGGTAATACACTGGGCTGTTGAGATCGATAACAGAACTAGTACAATGTATGTTGTAACATGACCGTTCTCTAACAATTATGTTGATCAAAGGGAGGTAATGCATACAATTATCGACAACGGAATTAAAGAATCCCTGCAAAAGTTCGTAAGTACTTGAGTACACATCTAGCCAATGTTTGTATTTATCGATATTAGTCTCAGTAGTCTCAGTACTTTAGTACACATCTAGCCAATGTCTATTTTTATCGATATTAGTCTCAGTACTTTAGTACACATCTATTATGTAGCCAAAAAGAAGAGAAAGGACAAGGGTTTTTGATAAATGTTATTGTTTAAATTATGTAAACAATTGATATGAAATGTAATAGATATTTATTCATCAACCAATTTTCAGATTTCATTCAGGATATTAGCCTTTTAATTATGTTAGTGTACATAAATATGTAATATACGGGTATATAGAGACAAAGAATGCAGACACTAAAACGTATGTAATTATTGGATTTGATGTAAAACATACTTATGAATTTGAAAATCAAAAATCTTTTATTGAGTAATATGATAACACAAAAATAATGATAAACTGTCTACATGTAGGTATAAGTTGAAGTTTTAGTAACAGGAAAGGGGTGGAGTAACTTTTGAATGGATCAGTTGTCTTAAAAACAAATACTTCATGATACTGGTCCATTCAGATTGTAACAGCGATAAGTAAAAACTGCTTGTAGCATTTAGTACAACAAAGACTTCAAGACCGTATTATACAAAAATGGTATGATATTGAAAATAGTGGCCTTGGTCAAGTGTACTCTATTTTTAAAGTTAACTTAGGATTTAAAAAGTATCTTTTGAAACTTAATCCTAAAAAAACACAAATATTATGTGTAAACTTCGCTCATCCAATCTTCATTGACCAGTAGAATCAGGTAGGTGGACAGGAATGCCCCGAGAAGATTGCAATTTATGTACTAAGGAAGTAGGTGATAAATTGCATCATCTATTTAAATGAAATAATCCAAATGTTTGTCAATTCCGATGGTGGTTCATTCCTAATGCTACTTTAAGAAACCCAAATTTACACAAAATGATGAGTATATCTAATGTAAAATTACTCAACAACGGTAGCTTCTGTATTGGAAGAATAGCTAAATTACTGTAAGGCCATCATGTAATATAGTTCCTGTTTTGTTATACATACGTACATACGTTTTAGCTGCAGTGTTACTGCCAAAGTATATGTAGTATCAAGTTTTGTTTTGACAATCAGAATTGTAGTTTCAATAAAGATATTTGTAACAGAGTTCATTATTTATTTCAATGCCTCCGCTAGAAATCGAACCCGGGACCCCTGGCTTAATAGTCTGACGCTCAACCAATCGAGCTTAAGAGAAGTTCTTTGTAGCCGAGTGGTATATTGCGGATAGTATTTTACCAGGTTAAATATTTATACAATGTAACTGCATTTTAACTACTAATGTATATTAAGCATCAATTATTGATGAGACAATCTGTATTGCAGTTTCTATAATGATATATATACAATGTAACTACATTGTTACTATCAATGTAGATTCGACCATCCTGCAATATTGGTCAAACTAAAAATTAATGACATTTTTAGTGCCACATATTTACAACTTACTTTCCGCGATATAGGGTGATATTTCAGATGAGAATAGCTCAAACTCTCGTTGTTTTTAAAAGAATTTAAGTTAACAGAAAATATTTGTCACAAAATTTATCGAGATTAATTTGAAAATTGAGATTTCTACTATACTCTGTATAGTTTTTTTTAGGAGTTTTGTTTTAGAAAAAATGGTATATAAAGACTGCAACGCTAATTTAACAATATTCCATAATATAATCATCGTACAGAAAATACCAATCTATACACTATAATTAGCACGTTTCTAGACAAACATAATAAGATATCAAAATAGATAAAAACATGCATTTTCTAGCATTTGAAACAACTAGAAAAAGTAGAAATACGTTTCTGATTTTACCTGACATAGCTGACTTTCAAGACTTTGTTCAAAGATTTAATTATGTTGGGGGGCTAGTTTCACATTTAGGGCATTGTATATCAATATATTGGACTTGCACAAAAATCACGTCCTTGTTGCTGGAAAATTAAGAGCATGAATCGACTGCTCATGATTGTTGCAACAACCAAACAAATGGATTACATAAGTGAATTGACTTATTGACTGCTATTTTTTAATGTAGGTCATAAATCTTGAGAAACAAAATGTACGAGTTCCATAATCAATTCTTAATCATTGTTCTTCTTTTCGATACTTTCAGATATAGTTAACGGTAGATGTTGATCCCTTCCGATCCGAATCTTTGATCAAGATTTTTCAGTTGTTAATCTTCAAATTTTAATTGCTATGGTAATAATTAATTGTTCTGTTCAAATGTATTTTCAAATTCTAGATCTTCTCGCAGTTTTATTTTTTTAACCAAAGCAAGGGTTGTCAAATGATTTCTTCGTATATTAACTGTAGTAATGTGTGAAATCATATAAGACATAGTCCTTTGAAATAACTGACCATATGCACTCAAATGATAAAATTTAATGTTTTTATTCAACAGAATTATTGAACTGAGTTGTAACACTCTGATTTTTATAATAATCATTGAAGGTGGTTATTTTTTGTTTGTGATTTTGAGCATGGATATTTATTCAATCACCAATTCAATTCAAGTCCGACATGTTATGTAACCTCTACGTAGGCTACAACAGATACCTTTATAACCATGACTGCATGGGTCTCCGAGTCCAAGTGTGACGAAATCACTCGTCCATGACTGACCCCATTTCTACCTGTAGGCTCTCGTGCATACGGCTCGACTAGCGCTAAGGGGACGTAACTTATGGTATCTCGTAAAAATAAATGTAGTTGCATTTGAACCAAATATGTTCAAAATCTTACCATATTTAAGTTTTTTTTCGTGAAAATATTGCTACGTAATTTGTTATGTTAAACATGAATACTTCTTGACAGGTTGGCTTTATGAGTTGTATTGAATTTCAAATGAAAATGTATAGGATGTATGCAAATGAGTGTATACCCACACAAACGACTTTATATACATATATAACAAATTCGCAAAAGGGTGGATGGTGGGATAGTGTCCCAGGTTTGGTTATAGGTTGACAACGTCCTTTTACGTCCAAAACAGATGGGGGTGAGTACCTGTTCCAGACTCGGTCTTACCCGGAGCAAGACCGTAAAGCTCCAAAATAGAAAGCAGACGGTGGGAGTGTCACTACTCCAAAAAAACCATTTACTGTCTTTAAATGGATGAAAAAGGTTATATAGTATAAAACTGCACATTACAGCAGCTTCGCCCTTATTTCTCTGGTCAGTGATATTAAGTTCCTGAAATTTTTAAGCACCAAAGGTGACTAACAATTGTCCCTTTTATTAAACTTCCAGTGTAGTTTCTATAAGCATCAATAATAAGTTTAAGACACAAACAAATCTCAATAGGACATAGAGTCGGACGATAAGAAATTATCCCACTAAAGATATGGCTATACTTCACACCAGTTCAGGTAAACTACAGGGGTTCTCCATTGGTTTGTGATGTTTTGATTCAACAGATATTGCTGAACTGAATTTGATTTTTATTATGATCATTGAAGGTGGTTATTTTTTGTTTGTGATTTTGAACATGGATATTTATGCTATCACGGATTTAAATTCAAAATGAGTCCGATATGTACCGTACTATTACGAACTATTAGATGTGTAACCTCTATTTAGGCTAAAACAGATACCTATATAACCATGACTGTACGGCTCTCCCGAGTACCTACTTAGTCCGTATTAGTACAGGGTGTAATTTGATAACAAATTACTCATCCATGACTGCCCCCATTCTACATGTGGGCTCTCGTGCCTACGACTCGATAAGCGCTGAGGGGACGTAACTCATGGTATCCCGTAGAAATAGGTGTATAGGATTCCTTGTCATCGTCCATAACATTACATGAGTACATCAGTCTGACACTATTTAACTCCTGTTTTCTTGTTTTACAGTACTTTACCTGCCTCCTTCTAATTACTCTTCTACAAGCTGCAGCTGCTGTTTTGGGTTTCATGTTTTTTGACAATGTAGGTATAAAAATTAAATTAGAACTTAAATCATGAATCAAAATTTGAAAAAAATTAGATTAAGAATTTCATATTCTAATCATAATTGTATTTTTATGATATACATGTTATTTCAGGAATATACATATTATTAATCTTATTGAATATCCATTGTATGTAGCAGACATCCTTATGTCATATGAAAATGAAAGGTACTCTAAATAACATAGATGCATGTTATGTTTGCATATGTGTGATATCAAAACTTGTCAAACAATACAATAAATGGCTGGACTGAGAGTGTACTTAGGTTTAGCATGCGTAACAAACGTGTTTAGTTATACTGCAAGTTGATAAAACTGGTCTCATAGCTGTTTAAAATCATAATTGGGAATAAACTTTAACCTAACTTCAAAGCTACACATATGCGCCGGTTGCTACTGATGGAATTTTTTCAGTTTGTGCTCAAATAGTTATCATTATAAATATCTATAACGTTTTTTCGCGGTAATGTTCTCTTTTCTGTAATATGAAGAAGCAAAATAGGTTGGATTTTATCCTATGACGATGCTGCCATGCATAGTCGTTACTGTTAGTTCTGCCTAAACTGAAACTGTCGGATTTTTGGAAAACGCAACCCAAACTCGTTGAAATATTACAGAACTAAGGACACATAGCACGTTGCAGCCACTCAGTACTCGGCGATTTCATTATCGTGATATCGAATTCAGTTTCTACATTTTTGTCTTCCTTTCTGCTTTGTCGGTCATTCTTATCTGCAAGAGTTACTTCCCTTCGTTTCGATCTTTCGGTATGATGTTTGATTATGACGCCAGAACTTCATGTCGTAACACATATAGACACGCCAAAAAGTATGTTCATACTGTTTACTCTGTCATGTTTCACAAAGTATTTCCATGTTAGTGGAGTCCAGATCATAAATTCAAAGGCCAGCGTGCAAAGTACGTGCTGTATGGATATGCGTGTGTATATGAAATTGCCTTACGCATTCTTGTACATTGGATATGTATTTTGAATATTTAATTATGTATATACATTACCTGTATACTGTATTGCATTAGTAGATAAAAGATTTTGTCGTGACAAGTCCGGTTTGACACTACATTCGCTATCTGCAGAGAGCGACAATGCACGTGACCACTTGGAGTATCGTGGGTGGTAGGGGTGGAGCCGATGGTCGGTTGGCATGTGTAGTAGCTAAAGCACACACCTTTCTCCTTAACTGTAGCCGGGTTTAGGTTTTCTTATTGCCCATGAAAATGCGTGGGGTCATCTTCCCAAACACGTGGGTATTGTGATGTCCTCACACAGTGATATCTCCATCACTTCCATCCTCAAAAGAGGATCGTAAATTAGTAAGTTCAATGAAACGAAGTTTAGATGTTTATGTCCTAGATTATATGAATCTACCTGGTTCTCTCTCTGTCCTTCCCCTCCCGTTGTATATCGGCCTGTAATCCGTTTCTATATCTGGTTCTCTCTCCTTCCCCTCCCGTTGTATATCGGCCTGTAATCCGTCTCTATATCTGGTTCTCTCTCTGTCCTTCCCCTCCCGTTGTATATCGGCCTGTAATCCATCTCTACATCTGGTTCTCTTTCTCCTTCCCCTCCCGTTGTATATCTGTAATCCGTCTCTATATCTGGTTCTCTCTGTCCTTCCCCTCCCGTTGTATATCGGCCTGTAATTCGTCTCTATATCTGGTTCTCTCTCTCCTTCCCCTCCCGTTGTATATCTGTAATCCGTCTCTATATCTGGTTCTCTCACCTTCCCCTCCCGTTGTATATCGGCCTGTAATCCGTCTCTATATCTGGTTCTCTCTCTGTCCTTCCCCTCCCGTTGTATATCGGCCTGTAATCCGTCTCTATATCTGGTTCTCTCTGTCCTTCCCCTCCCGTTGTATATCTGTAATCCGTCTCTATATCTGGTTCTCTCTGTCCTTCCCCTCCCGTTGTATATCGACCTGTAATCCGTCTCTATATCTGGTTCTCTCTCTCCTTCCCCTCCCGTTGTATATCTGTAATCCGTCTCTATATCTGGTTCTCTCTCTCCTTCCCCTCCCGTTGTATATCGACCTGTAATCCGTCTCTATATCTGGTTCTCTCTGCCCTTCCCCTCCCGTTGTATATCTTTCTGCAATCCGTCTCTATATCTGGTTCTCTCTCTCCTTCCCCTCCCGTTGTATATCTGTAATCCGTCTCTATATCTGGTTCTCTCACCTTCCCCTCCCGTTGTATATCGGCCTGTAATCCGTCTCTATATCTGGTTCTCTCTCTGTCCTTCCCCTCCCGTTGTATATCGGCCTGTAATTCATCTCTATATCTGGTTCTCTCACCTTCCCCTCCCGTTGTATATCTGCCTGTAATCCGTCTCTATATCTGGTTCTCTCTCTCCTTCCCCTCCCGTTGTATATCTGTAATCCGTCTCTATATCTGGTTCTCTCTCTCCTTCCCCTCCCGTTGTATATCTGTAATCCGTCTCTATATCTGGTTCTCTCTCCTTCCCCTCCCATTGTATATCTGCCTGTAATCCGTCTCTATATCTGGTTCTCTCACCTTCCCCTCCCGTTGTATATCTGCCTGTAATCCGTCTCTATATCTGGTTCTCTCTGTCCTTCCCCTCCCGTTGTATATCTGTAATCCGTCTCTATATCTGGTTCTCTCTGTCCTTCACCTCCCGTTGTATATCGACCTGTAATCCGTCTCTATATCTGGTTCTCTCTCTCCTTCCCCTCCCGTTGTATATCTGTAATCCGTCTCTATATCTGGTTCTCTCTCCTTCCCCTCCCGTTGTATATCGGCCTGTAATCCGTCTCTATATCTGGTTCTCTCTCTCCTTCCCCTCCCGTTGTATATCGGCCTGTAATTCGTCTCTATATCTGGTTCTCTCTGTCCTTCCCCTCCCGTTGTATATCTGCCTGTAATCCGTCTCTATATCTGGTTCTCTCTTTCCTTCCCCTCCCGTTGTAGATCGGCCTGTAATCCGTCTCTATATCTGGTTTTCTCTCCTTCCCTTCCCGTTGTATATCGGCCTGTAATCCGCCTCTATATCTGGTTCTCTCTTCTTTCCCTCCCGTTGTATATCGGCCTGTAATCCGTCTCTATATCTGGTTCTCTCTCTTCTTCCCCTTCCGTTGTATATCGGCCTGTAATCCGTCTCTATAGCTGGATCTCTCTGTCCTTCCCCTCCCGTTGTATATCGGCCTGTAATCCGTCTCTATATCTGGTTCTCTCTCTCCTTCCCCTCCCGTTGTATATCTGTAATCCGTCTCTATATCTGGTTCTCTCTGCCCTTCCCCTCCCGTTGTATATCTTTCTGCAATCCGTCTCTATATCTGGTTCTCTCTCTCCTTCCCCTCCCGTTGTATATCTGTAATCCGTCTCTGTATCTGGTCATGATTGTATAAACTAAGTTAAAGGATGTCGCTTTGTACACGTACCTCCATTAGCCCATCGATGTTATCTCTGAAAATAATGTTTTATGTTTTTACGTAACGTATTTATTCCTTGCTGTCTATTCAGGTACAAAGCTACCCAGACAAGTATGTTGGGGATGCGATTTTGAAGTCCTACAGCCTTGAAGGAAAGAATCTCGTTACACAAGCAATAGACACCGTACAGGAGGAGGTAATGTTCCTTTCAGAACGATGAACAAAACCCCCTCCATGTAACGTATAAGTGTTACACCGATTGAGAGCTATTGGATTACCCAACATGTAAGACGAAGGGGTTACAATGAAAAAGTTTCCAGTGCAAATATCTCATGATTTCTTAATTGATAGAAAAGGTCTGATTGTATTTAGGTCAGAAGTCACCATGCATATTGAGGTCAAAGGTCAACAAGGACTGTATAATGGTATATTGGGACTATAGATAGAAGAAAAAAATTCCTTCTCAGACACTGTAATTATTTCTATCCTCCAATTTTTTAATGCAGTTTTTTTGTATGGTAGATTGGATAAGTCTGCTGGACCTGGTCCGTGAATGCTATATACATGATGTAAATTTGTATGTAAAATTCCAAAGAAATCCCAGTCACTGTTTCACGTACAAATTATGTACGATAGGTATTACATAAGAGGACAGTGTATGACATACATAGAAGAGTTTAAACTTGACCTTTGATCTCTACATTGACAGTTTACTAAAAGCCAAGCAGAACATAGTTTTCCAGACTACATCTGGGCTGCTGTTAAGTATGAATATCAAACTCGGAAAATAGGCATAACATAAGAATATAATGTACTGAAGAGGGATCACTGTAACCTCTACATGACCTTTGACCTCACTCATAATTACCATTATCAAAATATTTTAAGAAGTAACGTGTGTGTTAACGGAAGAGCTCCATGAGGTTTCTCATTAACTAACGTAAATTTCATGCAAATCAATCACACGTTGTTATTATTCTCAGGATATCGAATTCACGATGTCGTGTTACTTAACAACTTGTCACATTTTTATAACTGTTACTAATGGTGTTACGTTTGAAATTGACCCAAACGTTCTTTAATGTCGAATAAAAGTAACTAAACGCAAACTTTTGCAATTAATCATTACAACAGCTTTATCAGAATTGATAAATTACTTTATTTGTACATAATTGATAAAGATTTATAAATTGAATATTTAACTAATCGCCACATACATTGTACTCCTCTCTAGGTTTCAGGTATACATTTGTATTTGGTTTTATGGAACATAAGTATCCATGAGGCGATACCTGTATAATTTATTGTCTCCAACACGGGTGATTAGTATGTTGGAAACTATCTCCAGCACTTTGTAAGACTAGACCATGAGATATAATTACATATAAGATAAATACTATTTTGTGTATGTTGTAGTTTGCATGCTGTGGATACAATAGCCCTTTGGACTGGAGACATTCTGAAACCTTCAACTCCACTGTAATGGCTGTTCCAGTCTCCTGCTGCAAAAACCAGAACGAACCGTTATGTAATGAGAATGTTCTTCCAACCAAGATCCACATGAAGGTAAACATTATAATATATATACTGTAGCTTTCCCAGTCTGTTAAGCTTTATAATGTTTCTGATAACTTCAAACAAAGTGAATGAAAGAAAGTGGATGGATGGGAGGTGATGAGTGACAGATTGTATGAATAAGTGAAGGATGAGGGAGGAGGGTGTGTGAATGGAAAAAGGCTAGCTATGGTTGCTTTAATCTGTGGATTAGTGTGGACTGGAGAAATTATAATAATAAACTTTAGTTATTTTATAACAATTGTGAAGCAAGTTTTACCAACTTAGCCGTGTTTGATCAATAACTAAAATGTAATGTTTTACCTGATTTATGTTAATTAATGTTTATGTTTCAGGGTTGTAAGACCAAGCTTGTGTCCTGGCTGGAAGCTAATGTACGGGTGATAGCAAGCGTGGCAATCTCTGTTGTTGTTATACAGGTAGGTAAAGACATCATCAATTAAGTGAAACACGTAATAACCCAAGGAACTCCTAGTTAATGGAAATTTTCACACCTGTTAAGTCGAGAGTAAAAAAGAGAAGGATGTTGCCCTCAATAATTCACGACTCATACCCCACCACAGAGGAATATTATATTTTCTCAAAGATAAATCATGATTTTTTCCCCCTTTTTCTTTGTTTTCAGTTGATGGCGATGATCTTTGCGTTGTGTGTCTGTAAGCAAGCCGGAGAGCTGGGACATAGTGTATAGTGTTTTCTAGTTTATTGATCTCTGTTCATATTTTCTATGTTTGATGGATGCCATTAAAACTTCACGATGTTAGTTTTGTTTCATTTGTACATTTAAACCGATCTGTTGTATTACATCTTATCAATACATTTTTGAACTAATAATAATTGTTAGCTCTGTCAATGTACATAAACTAATCAATTTATGCCGAATTTCTATAAGATATGACAAGATTGGTGCATACTTGACAAATACAATTTAAACTGAGTTCGAACAATTTGATTTTAACCGTTAAGACCTGGGAATACTTGTGAATGTTTGGCCAATTCATAGATCAACAAGTCAACAACCTTGTTGTTTACAGAGTAAACAGCTTTCAGTATTTCAAAAAAAGTGTTCAGTGATTGTTTCCCCTATGTACTTTTATCATCTGTATTTTACAAGTTGTCATATTTGTGTCAAGGTTCATAACAAACACTTGAAAGTCAATTTTTTTTACATACACTAGTGAAACATAACATTTTGGTAAGTAAGAAAATCGTTACTTTAAATCATGGAGACAACCAAGGCACCCTACTGTTTACTTGTATATAGTATAATTTCTTGAAGTTAGCACGACATAGAAACGATCACATTCTTGATTATGTGATGCACACGAAACAAAATCTTTATGAGTTATGTCAATTTATATAAACAATGAACATTAAAAACGTATTTCTGTTTCGATTGTGCAGTGTCCTTAGATATATTGTAGTATTCTTCTTTATTGTTTACTCTGAATAAAGTGTTTCTGTTTTGTCTGGTATTTAATTCTGTCATATATGGTTCAATAAGTGCCATCTGGTCCGACAAAATTTCAATCAAAGAGTGGGCATTTGTTAAAATCTTAAAGCTGCAACATGGGTGTGTTATTAGGTCACCTGAGACAAAAGTCTCTGGGTGACCTGTTGCGACCCCCTTTGTCCGGCGTCTTGCGTCGTAAACTTTGAACATTTTCGACTTCTGGAAAACTCCTGAACCGATTTTAACGAAAATGTATAAAAACTTTTCATGGCTTAAGACACACCAAAATTGTATATTATTTGGTCCCCAACCCCCAGGGGCCTGAGAGACAGGGCCAAAAAGGGTCAAATTGATTGAAACTTCAAAAATCTTCTCAAATCCCATGTATGTTAGAATCAAGTACTTTTTCGTGGATGGAAAGACCTGGAGATGCATTACCAAAATTGTAAATTTCATGACCCCAGGGTCACACATTTTCCCCAAGGGGTGGGGTTAAAATTGACTATAGTTTGAATAAGGAAATTAAATTTTTGATTATTATTTGTTTTATTTTCCATTGGAAATAGTAGACCAAACCACTTCTCATATCTCAGGTATTGTAGAGTCACGTATTCTTCATGGATGGAAAGTCCTTC
Organism: Ylistrum balloti; assembly: GCF_031769215.1. Lineage (NCBI taxonomy): Eukaryota > Metazoa > Mollusca > Bivalvia > Pectinida > Pectinidae > Ylistrum > Ylistrum balloti. Next base: position 230,825 of record NW_026782042.1, read on the forward strand.
AGATGCTTTACCAAAATTGTAAATTTCATAACAGGGTCTCACATTTCCCCTTGCGGAGGGGTTAACTTTGCTATTTTTTATATCAGAAAATTACATTTTTGAGCAAAATTGTTTTATTTTCTATACGAAATTGTTCAAACTTGGTTAGACTTTTTTATCAGTATAAGCTTACGGATTGATGAGATGCACATACTGACCTTGAGTGACCGCAAGGGGCTAATGGACAGGTCCAAAAATGGGTCAAATTGACTGAAATTTAGATGTTTTACTGGAAGATTTTAGTGGGGGGAAAAGGAAAATTAAAGTCTTGAGTGTAATTCCTTTTATTTCACACTTGGTTAGAAGTCTTAGCATCGGACAGCAGTTGATGTATACACAATTTACATTTACATTATGTTTTAGAGAACAGGTTGTAGATACTGCTGGTTGACGTTTGTAGACAATATTTTAGAGAGAGCATGTGGTAGACACTGGTTGGACTTTTGTACAATCTTTGAGACAATAGGAGGTAGACACTACTGTTGGACTTTTGTACAATTTTTAAGATATCAGGTGGTAGACACTGCTGGTGGACATTTGTACAATCATTGAGACAAAAGGTGGTAGACACTGCAGGTGGACTTTTGTACAATCTTTGAGACAGCAGGTGGTAGACACTGCTGGTGGACTTTTGTACAATCTTTTAGAGATCATATGGTAGACACTGATAATGGACTTTTGTACAATCTTTGAGACAGCAGGTGGTAGACACTGCTGGTGGACTTTTGTACAATCTTTTAGAGAGCAGGTGGTAGACACTCTGGTGGTAGACTGCTGGTTTTGTACAATCTTTTAGAGAGCAGGTGGTAGACACTGCTGGTGGACTTTTGTACAATCTTTTAGAGAGCAGGTGGTAGAGGTGGTAGACACAGGTGGTAGACACTGCTGGTGGACTTTTGTACAATCTTTGAGACAGCAGGTGGTAGACACTGCTGGTGGACTTTTGTACAATCTTTGAGACATCAGGTGGTAGACACTGCTGGTTGACTTTGGTAGACACAATCTTTTTACAAGAGAGCAGGTGGTAGACACTGCTGGTGGACTTTTGTACAAATAGACAGGTGGTAGATACTGCTGGTGGACTTTTGTACAATCTTTGACACAGCAGGTGGTAGACACTGCTGGTGGACTTTTGTACAATCTTTTAGAGAACAGGTGGTAGACACTGCTGGTGGACTTTTGTACAATCTTTGAGACAGCAGGTGGTAGACACTGCTGGTGGACTTTTGTACAATCGTTTAGAAAGCAGGTGGTAAACACTGCTGGTGGACTTTTGTACAATCTTTTAGAGAGCAGGTGGTAGATACTGCTGGTGGACTTGTTTTTGTACAATCTTTTAGAGAAGCAGGTGGTAGACACTGCTGGTGGACTTTTGTACAATCTTTGACACAGCAGGTGGTAGACACTGCTGGTGGACTTTTGTACAATCTTTTAGACAGCAGGTGGTAGACACTGCTGGTGACTTTGTACAATCTTTTAGAGAGCAGGTGGTAGACACTGCAGGTGGACTTTTGTACAATCTTTGAGATAGCAGGTGGTAAACACTGCTGGTGGACTTTTGTACAATCTTTGGAACAACAGGTGGTAGACACTGTTGGTGGACTTTTGTACAATCTTTGAGACAATAGGTGGTAGACACTGCTGGTGGACTTTTGTACAACCTTTTAGACAGCAGGTGGTAGATACTACTGGTTGACTTTTATGCAATCTTTTAGAGAGCAGGTGGTAGACACTGCTGGTGGACTTTTGTACAATCGTTTAGAAAGCAGGTGGTAAACACTGCTGGTGGACTTTTGTACAATCTTTTAGAGAGCAGGTGGTAGATACTGCTGGTGGACTTTTGTGCAATCTTTAAGACAGCAGGTGGTAGACACTGCTGGTGGACTTTTGTACAATATTTTAGAGAGCAGGTGGTAGACACTGCTGGTGGACTTTTGTACAATCTTTTAGAAAGCAGGTGGTAGACACTGATGGTGGACTTTTGTACAATCTTTTAGAGAGTAGGTGGTAGACACTGCTGGTGGACTTTTGTACAATCTTTTAGAGAGCAGGTGGTAGATACTGCTGGTGGACTTTTGTACAATCTTTTAGAGAACAGGTGGTAGACACTGATGATGGACTTTTGTACAATCTTTGAGACAGCAGGTGGTAGACACTGATGGTGGACTTTTGTACAATCTATTAGAGACAGGTGGTAGACACTGCTGGTGGACTTTTGTACAACCTTTTAGACAGCAGGTGGTAGATACTGCTGGTTGACTTTGTACAATCTTTTAGAGAACAGGTGGTAGACACTGCTTGTGGACTTTTGTACAATCGTTTAGAGATCATGTGGTAGACACTGCTGGTGGACTTTTGTACAATATTTTAGAGATCATGTGGTAGACACTGCTGTTGGACTTTTGTACAATCTTTTAGAGAGCAGGTGGTAGACACTGCTTGTGGACTTTTGTACAATCGTATAGAGAGCAGGTGGTAGACACTGCTGGTGGACTTTTGTACAATCTTTTAGAGAGCAGGTGGTAGATACTGCTGGTGGACTTTTGTGCAATCTTTAAGACAGCAGGTGGTAGACACTGCTGGTGGACTTTTGTACAATCTTTTAGAGAGCAGGTGGTAGACACTGCTGGTGGACTTTTGTACAATCTTTTAGAGAGCAGGTGGTTGACACTGCTGGTTGACGTTTGTACAATATTTTAGAGAACAGGTGGTAGACACTGCTGGTGGACTTTTGTATAATCTTTGAGACAGCAGGTGGTAGACACTGCTGGTGGATTTTTGTACAATCTTTTAGAGAACAGGTGGTAGATACTGCTGGTTGACTTTTGTACAATCTTTTAGAGAGCAGGTGGTAGACACTGCTGGTGGACTTTTGTACAATCTTTTAGACAGCAGGTGGTAGACACTGCTGGTGGACTTTTGTACAATCTTTTAGAGAACAGGTGGTAGATAATGCTGGTTGACGTTTGTAGAATCTATTAGAGACAGGTGGTAGACACTGCTGGTGGACTTTTGTACAACCTTTTAGAGAGCAGGTGGTAGACACTGCTTGTGGACTTTTAGAGAGCAGGTGGTAGACACTGCTGGTGGACTTTTAGGGTACAAATGGTAGACACTGCTTTGGACTTTTGTACAAGAGAGCAGGTGGTAGACACTGCTGGTGGACTTTTGTACAATCTTTTAGAGAGCAGGTGGTAGACACTGCTGGTGGACTTTTGTACAATCTTTGAGAGAAGCAGGTGGTAGACACTGCTGGTGGACTTTTGTACAACCTTTTAGACAGCAGGTGGTAGATACTGCTGGTTGACTTTGATGCAATCTTTGAGACAGCAGGTGGTAGACACTGCTGGTGGACTTTTGTACAATCTTTGAGACAGCAGGTGGTAGACACTGCTGGTGGATTTTTGTACAATCTTTTAGAGAACAGGTGGTAGATACTGCTGGTTGACGTTTGTACAATATTTTAGAGATCATGTGGTAGACACTGCTGGTGGACTTTTGTACAATCTTTGAGACAGCAGGTGGTAGACACTGCTGGTGGACTTTTGTATAATCTTTGAGACAGCAAGTGGTAGACACTGCTGGTGGATTTTTTGTACAATCTTTTAGAGAACAGGTGTTAGATAGCAGGTGGTAGATACTGCTGGTTGACTTTGATGCAATCTTTTAGAGAGCAGGTGGTAGACACTGATAATGGACTTTTGTACAATCTTTGAGACAGCAGGTGGTAGACACTGCTGGTGGACTTTTGTACAATCGTTTAGAGAGCAGGTGGTAGACACTGCTGGTGGACTTTTGTACAAGCTTTGAGACAGCAGGTGGTAGACACTGCTGGTGGACTTTTGTACAATCTTTGAGACAGCAGGTGGTAGACACTGCTGGTGGACTTTTGTACAATCTTTGAGACAGCAGGTGGTAGACACTGCTGGTGGACTTTTGTACAATCTTTTAGAGAACAGGTGGTAGATACTGCTGGTTGACGTTTGTACAATATTTTAGAGATCATGTGGTAGACACTGATGGTTGACTTTTGTACAATCTTTTAGAGAGCAGGTGGTAGACACTGATGGTGGACTTTTGTACAATCTATTAGAGAGCAAGTGGTAGACACTGATGGTTGACTTTTGTACAATCTTTTAGAGAGCAGGTGGTAGACACTGCTGGTGGACTTTTGTACAATCTTTTAGAAAGCAGGTGGTAGACACTGATGGTGGACTTTTGTACAATCTTTTAGAGAGTAGGTGGTAGACACTGCTGGTGGACTTTTGTACAATCTTTTAGAGAGCAGGTGGTAGACACTGCTGAGTGGACTTTTGTACAATCTTTTAAAGAACAGGTGGTATACACTGCTGGTGGACTTTTGTACAATCTTTTAGAGAGCAGGTGGTAGACACTGCTGGTGGACTTTTGTACAATCTTTGAGACAGCAGGTGGTAGACACTGCTGTTGGACTTTTATACAATCTTTTAGAAAGCAGGTGGTAAACACTGCTGGTGGACTTTTGTACAATCTTTGAGACAGCAGGTGGTAGACACTGCTGGTGGACTTTTGTACAATCTTTGAGACAGCAGGTGGTAGACACTGATAATGGACTTTTGTACAATCTTTGAGACAGCAGGTGGTAGACACTGCTGGTGGACTTTTGTACAATCGTTTAGAGAGCAGGTGGTAGACACTGATGGTGGACTTTTGTACAATCTTTTAGAGAGCAGGTGGTAGACACTGCTGGTGGACTTTTGTAGAATCTTTTAGAGAGCAGGTGGTAGACACTGCTGGTGGACTTTTGTACAATCTTTTAGAGAGCAGGTGGTAGACACTGCTGGTGGACTTTTGTACAATCTTTTAGACAGCAGGTGGTAGACACTGCTGGTGGACTTTTGTACAATCTTTTAGAGAGCAGGTGGTAGACACTGCTGGTGGACTTTTGTACAATCTTTTAGAGAGCAGGTGGTAGACACTGCTGGTGGACTTTTGTACAATCTTTTAGAGAGCAGGTGGTAGACACTGCTGGTGGACTTTTGTACAATCTTTTAGAGACAGTAGACACTGTGGTACTTTTGTACAATCTTTTAGAGACAGGTGGTAGACACTGCTGGTGGACTTTTGTACAATCTTTTAGAGAGCAGGTGGTAGACACTGCTGGTGGACTTTTGTAGAATCTTTTAGAGAGCAGGTGGTAGATACTGCTGTTGGACTTTTGTACAATCGTTTAGAGAGCAGGTGGTAGACACTGATGGTGGACTTTTGTACAATCTTTGAGACAGCAGGTGGTAGACACCGCTGGTGGATTTTTGTACAATCTTTTAGAGAGTAGGTGGTAGACACTGCTGGTGGACTTTTGTACAATCTTTTAGAGAGCAAGTGATAGACACTGCTGGTTGACTTTTGTACAATCTTTTAGAGAGCAAGTGGTAGACACTGATGGTTGACTTTTGTACAATCTTTTAGAGAGCAAGTGGTAGACACTGATGGTTGACTTTTGTACAATCTTTTAGAGAGCAGGTGGTAGACACTGATAATGGATTTTTGTACAATCTTTGAGACAGCAGGTGGTAGACACTGCTGTTGGACTTTTAGAGACAGGTTGGACTTTTGTACAATGCTGGTTTATCTTTAGAGACAGCAGGTGGTAGACACTGCTGGTGGACTTTTGTACAATCTTTTGCTGGTTGAGATATTTTAGAGCAGGTGGTAAACACTGCTGGTGGACTTTTGTACAATCTTTTAGAGAGCAGGTGGTAGATACTGCTGGTGGACTTTTGTGCAATCTTTAAGACAGCAGGTGGTAGACACTGCTGGTGGACTTTTGTACAATCTTTTAGAGAGCAGGTGGTAAACACTGCTGGTTGACGTTTGTACAATATTTTAGAGAACAGGTGGTAGACACTGCTGGTGGACTTTTGTATAATCTTTGAGACAGCAGGTGGTAGACACTGCTGGTGGACTTTTGTACAATCTTTTAGAGAGCAGGTGGTAGACACTGCTGGTGGACTTTTGTACAATCTTTTAGAGAACAGGTGGTAGACACTGATGATGGACTTTTGTACAATCTTTGAGACAGCAGGTGGTAGACACTGCTGGTGGACTTTTGTACAATCGTTTAGAGAGCAGGTGGTAGACACTGCTGGTGGACTTTTGTACAATCTTTTAACGAGCAGGTGGTAGACACTGCTGGTGGACTTTTGTACAATCTTTTAGAAAGCAGGTGGTAGACACTGCTGGTGGACTTTTGTACAATCTTTTAGAAAGCAGGTGGTAAACACTGCTGGTGGACTTTTGTACAATCTTTGAGACAGCAGGTGGTAGACACTGCTGGTGGACTTTTGTACAATCTTTGAGACAGCAGGTGGTAGACACTGCTGGTGGACTTTTGTACAATCATTGAGACAATAGGTGGTAGACACTGCAGGTGGACTTTTGTACATTCTTTGAGATAGCAGGTGGTAGACACTGCTGGTGGACTTTTGTACAATCTTTAAGATAGCAGATAGTAGACACTGCTGGTGGACTTTTGTACAATCTTTAAGCTAGCCGGTGGTAGACACTGCTGGTGGACATTTGTACAATCTTTAAGCTAGCAGGTGGTAGACACTGCTGGTGGACTTTTGTACAATCTTTAAGCTAGCAGGTGGAAGACACTGCTGATGGACTTTTGTACAATCTTTGAGACAGCAGGTGGTAGACACTGCTGGTGGACTTTTGTACAATCGTTTAGAGAGCAGGTGGTAGACACTGCTGGTGGACTTTTGTACAATCTTTTAACGAGCAGGTGGTAGACACTGCTGGTGGACTTTTGTACAATCTTTGAGACAGCAGGTGGTAGACACTGCTGGTGGATTTTTGTACAATCTTTTAGAGAACAGGTGGTAGATACTGCTGGTTGACGTTTGTAGAATATTTTAGAGATCATGTGGTAGACACTGATGGTGGACTTTTGTACAATCTATTAGAGAGCATGTGGTAGACACTGATAATGGACTTTTGTACAATCTTTGAGACAGCAGGTGGTAGACACTGCTGGTGGACTTTTGTACAATCTTTTAGAGAGCAGGTGGTTGACACTGCTGGTTGACGTTTGTACAATATTTTAGAGAACAGGTGGTAGACACTGCTGGTGGACTTTTGTACAATCTTTTGGTTGACTTTTGTACAATCTTTTAGAGAGCAAGTGGTAGACACTGCTGGTGGACTTTTGTACAATCTTTGAGACATCAGGTGGTAGACACTGATGGTGGACTTTTGTACAATCTATTAGAGACAGGTGGTAGACACTGCTGGTGGACTTTTGTACAACCTTTTAGACAGCAGGTGGTAGATACTGCTGGTTGACTTTGATGCAATCTTTTAGAGAGCAGGTGGTAGACACTGATAATGGACTTTTGTACAATCTTTGAGACAGCAGGTGGTAGACACTGCTGGTGGACTTTTGTACAATCTTAGAGAGCAGGTGGTAGACAGCAGGTGGTAGACACTGCTGGTGGACTTTTGTACAATCTTTTAGAGAGCAGGTGGTAGACAATCTTTTAGAGCAGGTGGTAGACACTGCTGGTGGACTTTTGTACAATCTTTAGAGCAGGTGGTAGACACTGCTGGTGGACTTTTGTACAATCGTTTAGAGAGCAGGTGGTAGACACTGCTGGTGGACTTTTGTACAATCGTTTAGAGAGCAGGTGGTAGACACTGCTGGTGGACTTTTGTACAATCTTTTAACGAGCAGGTGGTAGACACTGCTGGTGGACTTTTGTACAACTTTTAGAGAGCAGGTGGTAGACACTGCTGGTGGACTTTTGTACAATCGTTTAGAGAGCAGGTGGTAGACACTGCTGGTGGACTTTTGTACAATCTTTGAGACAGCAGGTGGTAGACACTGCTGTTGGACTTTTGTACAATCGTTTAGAAAGCAGGTGGCAGGTGGTAAACACTGCTGGTGGACTTTTGTACAATCTTTTAGAGAGCAGGTGGTAGATACTGCTGGTGGACTTTTGTACAATCTTTTAGAGAGCAGGTGGTAGACACTGGTGGACTTTTGTACAATCTATTAGAGACAGGTGGTAGACACTGCTGGTGGACTTTTGTACAATCTTTGAGACAGCAGGTGGTAGACACTGATGGTGGACTTTTGTACAATCTTTTAGAGAGTAGGTGGTAGACACTGCTGGTTGACTTTGTACAATCTTTTAGAGAACAGGTGGTAGACACTGCTTGTGGACTTTTGTACAATCTTTGAGACAGCAGGTGGTAGACACTGCTGGTGGACTTTTGTACAATCTTTTAGAGAACAGGTGGTAGATACTGCTGGTTGACGTTTGTACAATATTTTAGAGATCAGGTGTATTGCTTAATAGTTATGGTGCTATATTTCAGTTATAATATAAACTTATTTGTGTTGATCAAAGAAAATTACTTGGTCTCACATGTTAGCAATTCAATAATTAATTCTTTCATAGATTCTTCACGTTTATTGTTGGAAAATTTATTTAATGATTGTACAAAAGACGCACAAGGCAATTTCACCAACAGTTGATAACACATTTTAAATTTACATCTTGTTTAGAATTGGACACAACAGAGCCAAAAACTGCATTAAACTGCATAGTACAGTTGTTTCGCTCTTCTCGGTGATGTTAGATTTTGAAACATGGAGACGACTAAGTCGGAGATGATCGCAAAAAATGCCAACATTTTGATGTGACGGTGTCCTAAGCCCTACAATTTGATGCAATTTCGTAATTCTCAAATAAGATTATCTGATAATTTCCGAAGAACGTCAAATACTTGTATGAATTCTGAACTGTGTCATGGGTTATGGTGTCTACCGTCTTCTATCTGGAAGATTGTACAAAAGACATACAAAACACCTTTTGGTTCATCAATGTCGTTGCTGAGCACAAGATATGTGAAGAACATAAATTTGTCGATGAATCGATTAATCTGCCATCATAGAATAAATACTTTTCAGTTTTCCCTCGATATCCAATTTTTATATATAACACATCTTTAAGTGCAGTTCATAGTCGTGTATGGACGGGTATATAGATGTGTATGTAAATGCATACCTGCCTTGTGCATATTTGCTGTGCACCAGTCGCCGACAGGAGGCCATTGATGTTTAGGGTCAGTAGCTTTACATACCTGTAAAAGTACAGTGTTGCTGGGAGGAGAAGAAAACTGAAGTTCTTAGGTATATATCTGTAAATATCACGTCAAGTATGCTTTGGAATCGGTCAAAGAGGGCGGAAATAGTTTGTATAAGGATGCTTAAAAAGCTAAGATTTAATCTAAATACTAGCAAACGGAACGATCATAAAGTTGACTCAAAGATAGGTTTGAGTGTGGCAAGTCCTATTTATAGTTCTGGAAAGTGTTATCATAGGTAAGGAATTTTGGATTTACAATATCGATTAAAGATGAATCTAATCTCACAGAATAGAGAATTGAATTACTAGAGAACATTTTACATTTCTCCAAATTAGATAAAACATTTGATACGATGTGTGATAAATTATTCTTGTTTTTTTTTTCTTTACTTTTTTATTAATAAATTATTCTTTCGAAAATGTCGATTACATTTTGATATCAGCATTAATCCTAGATCTATTTATATATTGTAACAATGATAACAATATATTTTCTAGCTTGTAAGACCTTTATGACTTCTGATATCTGGTAGAATACAACATATTAACAGGTATATATGCTGTCTATATTGTATTGTTTTATATCATAATTGGTTGCATTAAGTCCTAGTTCCTCTTGGTACACAGGCTATATAATTCAAATTATTACAAATAAAACAACAGTAATAGACTGCAGTAGTAACAAACATTTAAAACCCTGCTGAAAGTACTCAGATATAATATCATCACAGTTGAAATTTGTGAAACGAATATCAATAAATATACGTTTGTTTTCTTTGTATCATACGCTCACCTCCAGCATTTGTAATGTGAATACGTGTGTCCACATTTGCATATAACCTGGTCACGTTAAGCAGGATTTACTGTATTTTTTCTTAGTCATTAGGGTGCATATGTAAATACACTTTTTAACACTTTTTTTTAACCTGTTGCCAAAATGGTATACTAGTGAATAAGGAAACGACAACAAGACGTGCAAGTGAATTAAATATTGATAAATCTGAGTGTTAAATATGCAAACAAAGCATTATCAGCCATTAATACGACAAAACCGTTGTGATGTAGACGTTGTAGTAGGATGGATGAGGAAAGATAAGTCACCTTAATCCTGTCAATGTACTGTCATCTTACCACTTAACAATGTGACACACTAATTCTGATTATTCTTGAAACTAAAATAACACAATCGTTTGTATATTCTGTTAAACATAAATATCAATATTAATATATCAGTAAAGTATTTTGTTTATAAGAAAATGACGAACAAACAACGTTCCTGATGTACCGTGACAACCTGAGGATAAATTGTGACCGCCTACCCTTGTATACATCTTATACTTACCGGTATACGTAGCAGATCGTTGGTCACCTGTATATCTGATTAATGGCCAGGACAGTATGCTACCTACCTGTAAGCCTTTTGGTGGTAATTATCTCAGAATTACTAATGCAGGATATGCCTGGAAGTGAAACAAGACCGTATAATGGACGTTTCCGGATCTAAGTTTTGATTCTAATTAATACACTGCATAATAAACAATGTGATTTCGTTCGATAGAACGTTCTCTCCGTCATCACACTAATGATTGGGATCTACCCTTGAATCAACTCGAATCCTTTCTGAATGGAGAAGATGGCTGAATGTTGTCCATTTCCTTGTGTCAAGGGATCTGTAATAGCATTCAACGTAATATTTTGGGTAAGTAAGGTAGAAAAAACAAGATACCAATCACAGCGAATCATCATGGAATTAAACAAATAATTACATTACTCCATGAAAATCACTTAAATGGATACACATTGGGTTGACTGATATTTATCAACCCATTACTTTGTTTGATGTTATTCAGTATTAGATCAATGCTTCGTGTTAATACTTTATTTATGCATGTTTTGTCTTTGTCTGATATTAAACATAAGATAACTGTTATTGGCTAACCATATTTTAAACTAAATTACAATGTGTCCTACAATATTTTACTAAAACAGAGTAATGAATGAAGACACAAGGTTTTCATTCATATCGCTTCTCTCTTTAGCTTTGTTGTCATTTCTTACAAATTATTCCATTTGCCCAAACAATACAAAGAAAACACCGATTGTCGACATAACCTTAACCCAAACTCGAATTCGATAAAATTTGGCCAAACTATGAACAAAAGATGTACGCAACTAAAAAAATAATCAATTAAATTAAAAAAAAAAAAATCCTTATTTGTAACAATTTCTAATGGAAATGTCTGTAATACTCGCTCTGGATAACATTTCTGCTATAAAAATGAAGATACGATATACACTTATGATCTTTCCCAAAACACATGAACAAAGTAAGACAATTCAAACACAAGTTCGGTAATATAAGACAAAACATGAACAAATTTACGAAAGATTTCTTAATTGTGTACAAACATGTGTGATATGGATGACAACATCTTCGTTGAATTAATTCATGTTTTTAAATCAGACGTTCGGAATACCCATAAGAATGATCTGAGCCCTTATTAGATGACTTCATATTTATTTTGTCATAGATATTTTTCATACAAAGCTGAATTTATCGAAAAATATTTTCAAAAATACTGTGGAATACTCATGGAACAAACCTTACATCTATTTTACTGACAATTAATCGGACAGTTTATATTAAAAAAAAAAAAAAAAAAAAAAAAAAAAAAAAAAAAAAAAAAAAACAAAAACAAAAACAAAAGCAAACAAACAAACAAAAGGAAACAAATCCTTTATTCAGATACATTCCTGGTGTCTTGCGGGTATATTAAAACACAATATCGACCTTTTCATTAGTACATACACTTCAGAATCTTTATCTACAGCACAACTAACATGGACGCCTTATCACTAAGCTGTATGACAAGCAAGTTCTAAATTGTCTCTATTCTGAGTTCCATTTACATGTATTAACATCTCAGATATAATGTTCCAGGTATTTCCTCAAGGCTCTCCTTGTAAATCTTTCGTTTTTCCATATCATTTTTAAACAATCATGCAACAAATTTACTTATGTAAACCTCCCTTGATGGCCTGGATTTAGGCTGCAAGGGTCTTTCTGTTGAAGGAAACTGGAATACATGTGGAAAACACGTCGTCGGACAGGCAACCATGTATATTTCCACGTCCGTTAAGGGAATATATTCTCTATTAAACAATGTACCATGTAGATCTTTATGACATATTAACTAATTATCCTTTGTTTTCTAAACAATATATTGTAGTTAACTGTCAATTTGTTTTATGTGATACCTGCAAATTATTGAACGAAAACCTGCTTTGGACATGAGAGTGATCATATATTATCTGGATGGATTAGAAGTGTAGATAAAACGCTATCCTTTGATATCACCTGTTCAAAGTTTCATCATTCACTTAACACAGGAAGTAAACCAAGGCGTATGCTATACTGCATAATTATAGTCACGTCTGCCGTCAGATGACTCTGCACAGTTTTCTGCAATTAGCTTTAATCCTTAATACTTGGCAACTGTTATCTGCAATGACTTAGGCAGGGAACAGGTAATGAAATTCATTTCAATATTACATTTTCACCTTGTCATTTACTTTCCTTAAAATGGTATATCTGACTAATATCTGTCGGTATTATTTATTAATGTTACTCGTTCCTTGCCTTTTTTAAAACCTTTTATGTTATGTATCCATGTGTCGTTTGTATACATTAATTTGTCCCATGTAATTTTCTCTCCGTTGTTCATTCTTCTGCATTTTGACATATTCTACACCGTCTATCCATTATCAGAAATATGCCTTTTTATTCCGTTTGCTCCTTGTAACAGTGTATTGTTTATCATGTGTACACTTTTTACTCTGTTTGACCTATACTTACATTGTATCCATTTGTCATATGTAACTTTTATTGTGTTTGGTCCATGCTTACATTGTATCTATTTGTCCTATGTAACTTTTATTGTGTTTGGTTCATACTTACATTGTATCCATTTGTCCTATCTAACTTTTATTGTGTTTGGTCCATGCTTACATTGTATCCATTTGTCCTATCTAAATTTTAGTCTGTTTGGTCCATGCTTTCAATGTATCCGTTTGTCCTATCTAACTTTTATTTTGTTTGGTCCATACTTACATTGTATCCATTTGTCCTATGTAACTTTTATTGTGTTTGGTCCATGCTTACATTGTATCCATTTGTCCTATCTAACTTTTATTGTGTTTGGTCCATGCTTTCAATGTATCCGTTTGTCCTATCTAACTTTTATTTTGTTTGGTCCATGCTTACATTGTATCCATGTGTCCTATCTAACTTTTAGTCTGTTTGATCCACGCTTACATTGTATCCATTTGTCCTATGTAACTTTTATTATGTTTGATCCACGCTTACATTGTATCCATTTGTCCTATGTAACTTTTATTATGTTTTGTCCATACTTACATTGTATCCATTTGTCCTATCTAACTTTTAGTCTGTTTGATCCACGCTTACATTGTATCCATTTGTCCTATGTAACTTTTATTATGTTTGATCCACGCTTACATTGTATCCGTTTGGCCTATGTAACTTTTATTGTGTTTGGCCCACGCTTACATAGTATCAGTTTGGTCTATGTAACTTTTATTGTGTTTGGTCCACGCTTACACGGTATCCATCCGTTTGTCGTTTTGTACAACATTAATTGATTTATTTGTGTTTTCCAATTATTCTACCTTTTCCCTCTAGGTCAGAGGCTTTCTGTCTGTCAGTTCTATGCATTGTGCTATACTATTTGTTACTTTTTTCATGCGTGATTTGTTTGATTTTTATTCTTTGTCAGTTTTCTGGACCAGCTGTTCTTGGATTAGCTATCTGGTTTTATCTGACGGTAAATATTTACAGTCCAGTCCTCGATATGACGTCATACAATACCCAATCGTACGTCATGATTGCAACAGGAGGTGCATGCATCGTTTGTGGCATATGTGGGTGCTTGGGAGGTGTAAATGAAAATAAATGGTTGATCTGTATTGTAAGTATGTATTTCAATCAGTACGTTCATTGTAACTTATAAGAAAACCATATCAGGTGTGTACGTATGTAAATTCAAATATCCAATTTATCAGACAGGAATTACGTAACCAAGCATGGTGTGTGTTCTATGTTCTGTGTTCTATTGCGATCCAGGTGTTAATATCACGTAATTAGACATTTTGCCACAATGATCATATCGAGAACATTCCCGCTGTTTATCAGTACAGCTTCTAAATTTCCCTTTTTAGGGATGTCGTGGTGGTGTGATGGAATTTCTTGACTAGGCATTTTGGTGCGGCAATTCGATGCTCGGACAGGGGACAAGTCAAACGTTGTCTTCCTTCGTTAATTGTATTACAATGTCCGAAATATCAATACATTAACACAATGCATATTATACAGTAATATTGTTGATCCGAAGGTTCCAGTTCTGAATTACCCATCGTAATTGTACCCGAGTTTGGTTTATATATATATAAAGTCCTTCACTGTGAAAATGATAATATATACATCCAAAAGGGACAATTTATTCAAGTTTTATAAATATCTTTCATGGAATTGTAGTTCTGTACTCCTTATGAACTATGCATGTCCTGATTTTGCCACAATATTTTGTAACTTATTGTAAGGAATTCTTCGGTTCAACAAACATTTATATGTAAATATAAAGGCACTTTGACATAACGGGCATACGCAAATCCAAAAATGTCAGCAAAAATGGATTCCAACGCGAAACGAGGGTCTCATACCAAACGGAGACACAGTGAATAATGCAAAAAAAAAAAAAAAAAAATCCTAGAATCACTGTTTGACAAGAATATGAGAGATGGAACGTATTGTATGCTACATATTTAGGTAAATCATAACCCCGAGAAAGATTTACATTACAGTGTCGACACTCTGTTCCTCCATCGGAAGGATTTGTTTACAATATTCTTTGTTCCCGTCAGAGGGCACGTCAGTTCGCGCTATACGACTAGACCGTGTACAATTGATCGTAATTACAAAAGATTAACATTTGGTACATCCACGACAGTTTCTTAGTTTCCTATGGAGGGAACTATCACGGTTAGGGAATGTCAAACCACTCACCTCGGATCGCAAAAACAACACATTTTCTTACCTGGTACATAATGAGAATTAGACATGTGATAAATATATTGTTTAGATGGAGAACTATACTATATAGAATTACGTATCTATGGCATGAGAAATGTATTGTTAAGTTGGAGAAATATATTTTATAGAATTACGTATCTATGACATGATAAATATATTGTTTAGTTGGAGAACTATACTATACAGTATTACGTAACTATGACATGATAAATATATTGTTTAGTTGGAGAACTATACTATACAGTATTACGTAACTATGACATGATAAATATATTGTTTAGTTGGAGAACTATACTATACAGTATTACGTAACTATGACATGATAAATATATTGTTTAGTTGGAGAACTATACTATACAGTATTACGTAACTATGACATGATAAATATATTGTTTAGTTGGAGAACTATACTATACAGTATTACGTATCTATGACATGATAAATATATTGTTTAGTTGGAGAACTATACTATACAGTATTACGTAACTATGACATGATAAATATATAGTTTTGTTGGAGAACTATACTATACAGTATTACGTATCTATGACATGATAAATATATTGTTTAGTTGGAGAACTATACTATACAGTATTACGTAACTATGACATGATAAATATATTGTTTAGTTGGAGAACTATACTATACAGTATTACGTAACTATGACATGATAAATATATTGTTTATTTGGATAACTATGATACATAGTGCTACGATATCTATGATATTGAATATACTGTTCTTTTTTAGTATAACTTTTCACTTGTTGTGATCTTTGGATGTCAACTATACACGTGCTTGGCTTCCTTTTATGTATATGACAAGGTGAGTCAGAAACGCTATTGACATATATATCTTTTGTCAGTGGCAATTACGCATAGTGTGTGATGAATGAGGCTATATAATTGCATAGAGACTAGCATACCTAAATTCCGAATGTGACTTGTAGTTTGGTAGACTAGTTCTGTGAAGGAGATATTCTGTCAGATCGTCCAGGCTAGGATAATAGGTACTTATCATGTAAGAGCAATATCTGTATTTTTAAAAATTCTATTTCAAATTAAATATTCATTTTTAAAACCGATGTTTATATTTCATCGTGTTAAATATAGAATGCAAAATTGATTTAGTTTTAGTAAAAACTCCGTGCCCTTTGTTATCAGCTTGATGCAGCTGTTATTATTCATAATATTTCAGATTTCTCACGTATATGGATGTTCTTATTATTTCTTTAAAATATGCACTCAGCATATGACAACTTATACATGTTCTAGATGACAAATTTGTAAAACCACACTAATATTTCATTTTGAATGAACTGTCAGACCTGTTTCAGTGAACACCTAAAACAATAGCGGTCTGCTTTCAAGTTTCCGTTTTAATACTTAGCGGTTTACTCTAGTGTCTCCAGCTTAATTTATGGTTACCGAAGTCGTGCACAATTTCACACAATCTGACATGTAATTTTTTTTCTTACAAAGTTAAGTATGAATTATTAAAAAGACACACAAGTGAAGCATTTACTACAAATATGAAGTTAGACACAATAGAGCAAAACTTTGAAGTAAACTGAATTTAACTGTATGATAGGGGGATTTTCTTTGAGCACAATGAGAAAAGAAACGTAAATTTATAAATCAATTAACTAAGATTGTCTAGTGTATATTCTGCACGAACGGTTAATGTCACTAATTCGCGAAATCAACTTGTTTTGATGTCTTTTTTTCTAACGACGACTGACGAACAAACTCGTTACACAAGGTTGATGAAATTAAGGTTTTAGAGTCATCATAGTGATCTCAGTGAGAATGACTCTATTTCATTGTGTGATATGGAGCCGGACGTGTTCTTTAGTTTGCTGGTTGGTTCCGTTGTTGTATACCCTGATCTCATTGGAGAACGTGACATTACGTTTTTGATTGATGGATATTTACATGACGGGTTTCGTGAATGAAGCAGACGACACTTACTCTTCTGGAACACCTAGTCTTATTCTCCACGTACATTTTCATGAATCTCCCTGTAAATTTTTCCATTGTTCATGTTTACCATAGTTCTATTGAATTTTAGTTTGGATTATAAATATGTGGACATTTTAATGTCAACTATTTCTGTACTCATAACATGGCATTAAGAGCATTGTAGATGTGCTACACCATAACATTGTTTCGTCTATCATTAAAGTCCATACATCAAAGCTGAGGTACATATTTTGATAAGGTGTGAAACAGCTCCATTATCAATACTGGATTACTCAGACCGTTATCTAAATGCCCGGATGTAGCTGGGTTTGGTCTTGGTCTCCTAACTTGTTAATAGTGTATGCTTATACTTTAAATAACACCATTTACGTCATATCAAACACTGTCGACTGCTTCCTTATCTGTGAAAAATGTCTTACCTCAAAACATCTATTCTGTTTATAAATCGTGTTGTTTTGCGGCGTCCCTGTACAGTATCGTCTTTATTACATTTGTAACATCTAATAATTGTTGACAATTACGCGTTACTGTTTAAATCCACTAGGATTTAACTTAATTCATCTAAAGTAATCATGAGTCCTTGTAAACGATCCTATTTGACTGCTGGCATGGACCTCAAAATAAATTTGGATGTTAAGGAAAGTATATTTACAAAGTCGTGTGATATTTCGTCATCATCAAAACTTCGACGTGGTAACCACTTATGACCTAGTAGCGCTGTTGATTTTTTCCTCATCAAAACCAATTTTACACTTCTAAACCTTGCCTGAAATAATCCTGAGATGGTCCTGACTTAGAGATGTTCTTTTTGGATCTTTCATAAATAAAATATTGCTATCATGGCCGTCACCTCGTAACAAAACCCATTATTAACGTACTCTCTAGTTCCACTGGTGCGATTGAGAGATACTTGGGTGGAGATGCTAGGAAAAGGAAAAGCATTTTTATTTTCTGAATAATATACATCTTTAACATTCGCTAAAGTTCTGCTGGTGGTGTTTCAGCTCTAACTGTCCTGACCAAGTGGTCGGTCTGAAATAATCCAATACAGCCCCCATAATAAGAAATCGTTTATAGATATCTGCTGCAGTTTCATGAGAGCGACTGTACCCACTACCACTACTTCTGTGACGTTTTAGATGTAAGGATATATATAATCAGATATATATATATATAGATTCTTGTAGTCATGTGACCATTTAGACCCACAGCCCTTAGTGATATGAACAATTTCGTATTTCCATTCATGATGTTGATTTCTAGTTGTCTTAAATCATACGGAATTTTCTGACTTGAAAAGTTTGATTTTACGATCTATTTTGTGAAATACTCATTACTCATATTCCATGACAGTTGATTTGTTTAAGAGGTTCTCGGCAGCGATACCTACACAAACTGTTGTTTTTATTTTGGAACATGTGCTATAATTCATTCATAAACATGAGACAGCAACACAATGCTGTCTTTCATCGGTGTATAACTAATTAGTCATAATAAGATTTTTAAAATCTCACTTTGAGATTTGATTGACATTTTGAAATTAAAAATAATTATCAATACTCTAATGGTTAAGAATGGTTAGCATGATTATAATGATAAATTGGTCTCAAGTTGAGAAATGCCCAATCAGTCAAATTGTTAATTAATTTTGTTTTTATTTCTATGAATATGTATGATTTTAATATGTCTGTCACACTACAATGAGACAAAATACAAGGTGACGTTAGGTATCTTGTATGATATATAGATACATAATGGAAGGACCAGTTATAGATATCATTTGTATGTGTTTCAAAAATGTAAAAAAAATATTCATTGTTATCATAACATTTATTTCTATCCTAATTCTATGTATAAAATCATTTAATTCTTATTCCCATGAAATAATTTTGCATTTATCACATTTAATTTATAAATATTTTTCTTTTTTCTGTGTCAACCTTTACTTTCGTTTCATGTATTTGTACGGTTATGTTTCAAGTATGCTCCTCGTTATTGAACATGAATTAAGGAATGGAATATTGTACAAAGACGTATGACTGAATACCAACTTTCAATAGAAATATAGAGTTAGATATAATAGAGCCCAACAATTAATTTAACTACATCATACAGCTGTTTCGTCCTTCTTTGACTGTTTCGTCCTTCTTTGACTCGTCAGTGATACTACATCATACAGCTGTTTCGTCCTTCTTTGACTCGTCAGTGATACTACATCATACAGCTGTTTCGTCCTTCTTTGACTCGTCAGTGATACTACATCATGCAGATGTTTCGTCCTTCTAGGATTTGTCAGTGATACTACATCATACAGCTGTTTCGTACTTCAAGGACTTGTCAGCGAAACTGAAAAATGTCAAAATCTAGATTGGAAAGTGCTTTGCCAAAAGAAGGAACTATTGTAAACTATTCTTTTACACATTGGGTATTGCGATAAAGCAGAAAACGCTGACTGTTCAGAAGCTTCCGGGGTTTTCCTCGTAGCATCTCGGTTATCCATGTGCTGTTTTATTTTGTTCTTATTTTACCGTTGTTTGTTATATTGTAGGTATTTGTTTTTGTTTTAACTGATCTCTGACATGTCACTTAAAAATCTTCGTGTCATACACCCTGTTCATTCAAGTTTTATTTGTCGGCGCACAGGTTTAAATGCTTAATGTCCCTAATATCTTTGACGAACACTAGAAGGACTACACAACAGATGGTTAGCTTTATTCATGTATATATATACTGTACCTTATAACTAATATGTCTAAAAGTGTTATTCACTTGAGTATCTTCCGAACAATTAGCTGAGTAATGGTGTTAGGTGTATGTTGTTGACATTATTACGACTTCTAACTTCATCATAATACATTAGGTAATTTGTCTTGTTGGATTTGTTTTGCTATCACTGTCCTTTTTTTAATTATACATCACTTTATCATGCCTGTTCTGTCATGTTATTCCAATATTTCTCATTTCATGCCGTGTTATGCCTCTTTGGACATATGTGTCATATCGTCTTGTCTTGTCGTTAATCACTTACATTTGTTACACATGAATCTTGTATTACTACGAATGCCATACTTGACTGATATCGACTGACTTGGTATATTTTACTGTTTATTGATGTTTCCTTTGTCATACGGTATATTTTTGTTACATTTTAATAATTTGTTTAATAAATATATTTTGTTGCAGGTCGACACAAAAGTTTCCAGTGATCTCAACTACAGTATTTATCATTTATATCACTATAAAGAACAGTCCACTGCAGCTATTGACCGAATTCAGCGAGAGGTATTAATTTCATTCTTTTTAAAAATGAATTGATGTTGCTAAGAATATGCTTTACTTAAGATGATCGTATCAGAAGTTGATTCCTTCCGCTATATTTTTAAACATACTAATCACATTTCTGGATATCTTATTTGAAGTAACTTAATTTTAAGTTTTTCGGGTGAGGTGAAAGAAAATAAATTTTATACATATTTATTTAATACAAGGTAATAGCGTAATAGGAACTATTGGAAATATTTTTGGAATTAGTTCATAAAACATACGGCCATTTTGTCATTAAAGTTTCTTCTGTGATCGTAGTGGCACAAATGCGGCAATGTAGAAAGAAACGTTAAATGAATATAGGACTGATCAAAATGCAACATCACACACACAAAATCAATAATTTTTCAGATTCTGTCGGTAGTTTTTCGGATTAAAATCACATAAAGGAATACATACTTCCCTAGTTCTGTTTTTTTAAAATTATAATTGGTTCGTATGACTACTAATAAATGATAATTTAAATTTTATTTTTTTAAATCTGCTGTAGCTGTACTGCTGTGGATATCGTGGTTATACAGATTGGCGGTCAGCCATGTATTACCGGGATGTCACCTTATCGGACGGTAGAGGGCGTGAAGAGCTGCCGATTTCCTGTTGCCGTGATGGTGTGGAGTCACTATGTAACGCAGTAGTGGACATACCAATAGATCTAAGTAGTATCTATACTAATGTGAGTAGTCACAACACTCTTAAGGGGATATCATAGACAAGCTACAAGCAATGTTGTTCAAAGAAGTTAATTTGTTTTCATAAGCGACCGAGAAACGATGTAACAGAGAACTATGCTCCATTCTTGTTATAAACTATAACACTATTTAACATATATAAGATATTTGACAGAGTTTAACAGATGTAACAGATCTAAGAGAGTTAACAGAGGTATAAGAGATATCACACATCGAAGCAGATAACACATTTCAATTGCTGGTGGTTATGATGAAAAATGATCATCTTATCTTTTTTATCTAGGGATGCAATACTGTGCTTCAAAACTGGCTTAAAACCAAGCTTTTGATATTTGGATGGGGTGCATTCGTACTTTCCTCATTTCAGGTATTTTATTTCCAGTTAATGGAGTCCTTAAAGTAATCATATCATTGTTGTAGATGCAATGCTGAATGTAAATCAGATTTAATTGGTTTTAAGGAACGTTAATTGCAATTATGATGCCAAAAAGTCCAACACTTTAGCAAACGATTATGGTTATAATCACTGCAGTAATGAATGCTCCATTGGTTAAATGAATGGTCAGATAATTATACTATTATTACAATATCCCTAATATTCCTTACTGTTTACCTGTTTTATTTCAGCTTCTAGGTATCGTCCTTTCCTGCTGCATGTACAAAGCCTTAAGAGACCTATACAAATAACTGACCTTTAACATGATCGGCCGAAACAGTTTAAATGTGTGGTGATGGACTTCATTCACAGCTTCCATGTTAATTTTGTTTATTTGGTTGAATAAGAAATATTTGTCTTCCTCAAATCTTGTTCATTTGGTCGTATTTGTGCAATTACATTTGGAGAAAGGGTCAATATGTGTTGACTTCATTTTGAAGGAAGAGCGAGTTCCAGAACGAACATTCTTCGGGATGGAAAGTTTAGGCAAACATGTTTATAGAAAAAATGGATCTTGACTCGTGTAATCGTAAAACAGCTGACCTAGACTGAATAACTTTGTTCTCTCTGGATATAATTCATAAGGAAGTAAGCTACTTGCGGGAAAATATGATACATGTTTTATGGTTGGGAAATTTCTTTTGTATGAATAAATTATGCATTTTTTATTTATTACTACTCTTTGAGTTGTATATGAACTTTAATGTAATATCTGATAAAATCATCATAATTGTTCTGTATTGTACTCAAATGTGTTAAAATATTTTTTTCTTCACCATGATTTAAATACAAAAACGACTCTTTTCATTCCACTCTAGTGACGTAATGACATTTTGTGTGTTTATTTTAATTGACGATCGGGTATTTCATACACATTTGATCTTCATTTTTATTATCCCGTGCTAAGGAATAAATACATGTAATATACATAACGGAGAATATAAGTTGATTGTGCATTATATATATGGTTCGTCACTCTTAAGCTGATCACTTTGTATGCGACCAAGCACGATGTTTTGTACAATGTATATGGCAAAACGATTACGTTTTTACATTGTATTTTACCAAATAAACCGCTTGTACTTTTGTATGTGACCAAACAAACTGCTTGTAAATTGTATGTGACAAAAGACTTATTTAGATTTGTATGAAATAAAAAACTGATTGTATATTGTATAATACACAAAAAAATATTTTGTATATGACAAAAATGATTGCAGATTGTATGTGACAAAAACTTATTTTAATTTTTATGCAACAAAAATAGATTGTACAATGTATGTGACGAAAAATCCTGATCATACATTTTATGTTTCAATAAAACTGAATGTATGTGACAAACTCTAATTGTACTTAGGATATGACAACAATAATTGAAGATTGTATGTGACAAAACAGATTGTACATGACAAAAACAGATTGTATATTGCATGTGACAAAAATAGATTGTGTATTGTATGTGACAAAAACATATTGTGTATTGTACGTGACAAAAACAGATTGTGTATTGTACGTGACAAAAACATATTGTATATTGTATGTGACATAAACAGAATGTACATTGCATGTGACAAAAACGGATTGTATATTGTATATGACAAAAACAGATTGTGTATTGTATGTGACATAAACAGAGTGTACATTGCATGTGACAAAAACAGATTGTATATTGTATGTGACAAAAACAGATTGTATATTGCATGTGACAAAACAGATTGTGTATTGTATGTGACAAAAACAGATTGTGTATTGTATGTGACAAAAACAGATTGTATATTATTTGTGACAAAAAACAGATTGTATGTGACAAAAATCCTGAAACCTGATTGTGTATTGTATACAACTAGACATGATTTTACATGTACCAACCTTATTACAATGGTTTTACTCTAGGTATTATTCATATAATAAATCCCGACCAGTAACATGGTTAATACTTTTGTAAATGAACTATTGAATCCATCAAAGATACGTCATACTCTGTTGTAGAAAGTATGTCTATGTCATATGAGGCGCATATAGATCACCCACCTTTTAGAGTAAAACCCTTTTTGGCGATGACAGTTATGAAAATATATTAATTTTCTTTTGTAGACGTAATATACTTTATGAAGTATTTACTATGAAATAAACAAAAGACATTTCATATAAGATATTAAAATTAAGATATAAAGATATTTTCTGCTCAGATGATAAAGTATTCCGTGAGGAAAAGAATTTTAAGTATGCAGCTGGTAACCTGGCGTGTGATAATAAGGTCCAAATTACAACAAGGACACTTTATGTGCTTTAAATGTCACGTATTTTAAAATGGCAAATCTAAAATGTTTATTTGTATCTAATCTTATAACACTTTTGTCAGTGTATTACAAAAATCATTAAGTTGACAAAACAGCTGAAGTTAATGACAATATAAAAATGTATTTATACCATTGCTAGTGATGAGACTTGTCTTGAATTGCAATTACATGTACATTTGTAGTTTTGGCCAATCGGAGCAGTGTATTATATGCACTGCATTGAAATTCACTGCCGTTTTTCTGCTTAGACACAAATGAAGCGTAGGTTCAGTAAGTTAATTTTCAGTCAAAATCCATTTTGGGGTTTCATTAATTTTGTATATGAAAACAGCTTTGTATGAGGAAAGAACACCACTGAAAGCGTCTCATTCATAACGGACATGCCTTATTGTCAAGTATAATTGCACAAGGAGATTGCCAAGTGCCCTCATGAGGACAAGGTAATTAACAAAACGAAACCAACAGGTACACTAACGAGCACCAAACATTTCCAACTTCATTTCGCAACAGAATATAGAATATTTCCCAATGAGATCATTATGGCAACCGTAAATATCCTCAGTTTTTTTCATTTGCATCTGTGGAAACAATGTATTGTGAGTTTGTCTCCCAGTAACCGACATAAAAATTGTGATATTGAGAACAAGTCCATGTAATTAAATCAACTTATCAACTGCGTCATGTAAACACCTTGGATAAGGAAGTTGCTTTCAACAATAGAAAAAAAGCAATAGAGAAACTACCACTCACAACGTACAGCTCGGTAAAAGGCTGTCTCTGTTTTAATTCTTGGTAGAAATAGATGGAGATTAACGACTGATGTAGAAAACACTGGCGCGTCCTTCATATCCAATTCGGATGGGTATTACTTGCTAGACATGGCCAATAAAATGCTTGTTTTCTAAGTACAAGATATCACATATGTGTGTGTGTATATATATAAGGGAACTTAAAAGACTTTGTAAGTTCTAAACAGTTTTGATCAGCCCTTCAAGATATTTAACCTCGTATGAAAACAAAATCAAGTCCGCCAAAAGAGAGGGCAAGGTTAGTTCCAATAGTATTCAAATAATTGTTGGAAGATCTTACAAAACTTTGCTAAGATATTGTCAATCAGAATTTCGATCCTTCAAGGACGCAATATTGGTAAATATGCATCAGTATAATCAAAAATCCTATATTTGTACCTTCATTTACCTTTGAAAAGAAAACGAAGGCTCTCCTTCAATTTAGAATGGAGTAAGATATTGTGATAGAAAAGAAATGTTTTATGAAGTATTCGGGATTTGTCAAAAGCTCTTTGGAGCTCTTTAAAATCTCTATATCATTAATTCCACTTCTCCTGTAAACAGCATCACAATTAATTTGATAGTTTTAAAATTGACGGTAAGAAGATTTGATACAGGTTTAATTGAGCAACTGTATGAGTCAGTACCAGATGATTTGTTTTGTTTTGTTTTTGTTTTTGTTTTGTTTTGTTTTGTTTTGTTTTTTTTTTGGGGGGGGGGGGGGGGGGGGGGGCTATTAAATACCATTTTATAGAACCATAAAGACTCTAATATCTACAGTGTGCTGTACACTGTAGCGATCAGGTCTCTCAAATAAAAACATTACATAATCAATACCAATGAGGTATATTTGTACAATATTGCTGATAATTACATATCATAATCTAGAAACCTCAAAAAGGATATTTATTCTGTAAATTGATGAAACATGTGTTAGCATATGACTTTGGCCTCTGTCTATAGTACAATTATTATATTTGAAAGTCTTCATCAGAACTATAGTTAAAAAACCAGCAAACAAAATACCGACATGTCAACACCATCTAAATTCAAATTCGAATAAAACTGAAACAAAATATGGCCAAAAGACAAATAAAAGGCAGATAACCCTTCCATTGTACGAGGAGAATGATACTAAGTGTTCCGGAAAGGTAAATGTCTGCAGATTTGATTGACTACAGTGTCATGCCAATCAACGTTTCACGTTCTGTGGGGGAAAAGGCGAACAATAACGGAACCGCCAGGCATACTAATATCATTAAACTATTTGGACTGTTTTAGTCGAATGCATGTTTTTCTTTTTTACGGATGACTTTATAACCCTTAATGGGCGGAATACTTAAGTGACCTTCAGTACGCTCATAACGTGTTATTCAAACGGAGGTAAGTGGGACGATTACTTTATACGGTTGCTTCAGAAGACTCTCTTAATAATGACAAAGATATGTACACGCTTCTAAATAAAGATCTAAATGCCATATTCATTTCCTTTGAAAATAATAAGGTGTTTTAATTTATATAATTCATACGTTTTAAAATTTCAATACGTACATCTGTATATGAAACATACACATAATTAAACTTAATCGTGTTTTCACTAATATCTTGATGACAGATAATTTATGTTCACGATACAGATTTAATTAGCATTTTACAGATATAATTTACCTTTAGATTGAGACAATAACTAATTACATCGACTGTAAGTAAAAGTAATTATAAATAAATGAAAATGAATTAAAATAGGATGAAATTATTTAAATATGCTTTTGTTCTTTTCAATTCAAAGCTGTATTACAGCAATCGAACGACGTAGAATTCAATAAAATTGGTATAAAAGAACTAGAATAATAAGGAAAAGAAACATATCTAAATATCGTTATACCTCAAACATAAGGATTTCAGAAAACAATGAAAATCTGAAGATTATATTACATCTCTTTATTTTCATATTACTTCCCCGAAGAAGCTTCGTGTGAGATACGTAATCAAACCATTAATCATGTCCATATCACACTCGACAAGTCGATATTGAAGAAAATACCAAATAACACTAAGGAATGGATATATGGATGTTTTATTATTACCATCAATTAATGTACACAAAACATGAATATCATGTTATTAAAACCTATAACCTTACTTTATAGTGTTTTACACTCAAGGTTTATATAATCATAATCACGCTGTTTGTTATAGTATTTCTAGTAGAAAACAGTGCTTTCTCGGTATGTTGTCTTATACACGTATTGTAATTTCTACCTACCGACAGAGCACTCTTCATCTAAAGTGAAAAAGTAATTACGTATACATAAGATTAAATCTACCTCAACAATTTTTTTCTCATAACTATTAACATATCGATCTTATTACTCACCCTAATTCATAGCATCAAAAATTACTTTCTATCGTTACATCTTGTTTTGTATGTATGTACAGTTTATCTATAACAAGGGAAGAAATAGTCCCCTTTCATTAGTTTTTTTCTCTTTTGTATATTTACCTTGATCTCTATTGTAAGGATGGGGATGAATTCCACGATTACCATGGAAACGAAATATCGATATCAATTTAATCGGAGAAAAATATGAAATATGAATTTATTGTCAAGAAAGAAAATAAGTTGAAAATATTTCATATATTATGAATTAAATACTTTGTTCACCGATTTATCGGAAGATGACTTCTTACATTTCTCATTTATAGAGGTAAGTTTTCATCATTACACATGTTATCTACGACCTGGATACCTTCACATTTAAAATGTATACCAATACTTGGAATGTTTATCGTTGTATATAAAATGCTTTAAGGTTCGTTAATATACGTTTTCCTCAGAAGAACTGCACATATTCCTGATAGTTTTGTAACTTGCGGGCAACTCTATTCTGATAAAGTGTCTCTTTTTTAAGTCATCATTAATTAATAAACTGAAAAACAGTTAACATTTGACGAGTTAAAATGGATTTTTTCTTAAGCTTCTCATACCGCCTCGATTACACAATGCCAGGGCCACACTTTATAGTCTTACCGTCTCACGTGTCTATTCACCAAAGCACTTTATTGTCTAAAATCTCTACTTGAGCACAAAATGTTCTTCACATTTCGTTGTTAACATAAATATATGTTTCTCACATCTTCTCTTTAACATAAACTGTATGCATATTCCTCACATCTCGTTGTAAATTCATTACATAATTTCCTCAAATTGTGATTTTCTAAACATGCAAAATATGCTCCTGAAGGTGTGTGTTAAGTATTAATGTTTCTGAAATCTCGTTATAAGCATACTCATCGCGTATTTCAGTAAAAGGTGTGATCCTCAATTTGCGTTGTAAGTATACAATTTATGTTCCTCATGTCGCGACGTTTAATATTTATTCCATAGAGTAGTACAAATGATAAAACCTCATCAGTCGAGAGTATAGTACGATTATTTCATCTCCGAATGGCGAGACAAATTGAAGTCCCGCTGCAATGCATTCGGTTGGTAGTCCAGTTAACAGTTGAACGGTTCTGAGATTCGCAGCTGGTTTTGTTGTTATCTGATTGTATAATTGACATGCGATAGTGTTTTGATAAAATGTTTTATGAGTTACCCAAGCTGTGTTCCAACCTGACTAATTTGATTACATTTAAAAGTAAGAGTTGGGCATTTCTTGCAGCCGTTCTCATCCTTGCTGGGAATGACGCATTGACCAATCTTTGCTTTTGGACAATTCCTTAGAACGGGGCACCTAACCTGCTGGGAAGGCCCGCTGCATTTAACGATTTCTGGACAGACTGGACACCTGCGACCACGAACTATGATGTTGCGCGGGACCGAGCAGTGTCCATCAGGTAATGTAGTTTTGCAAGATGCAACCTCTGGACAAGGACCCTTCCGTCTCTGGGATCGCTTGGGAGCGACGATATTCACACACGTTATCTCTTGACAACCATTGTTCAATTTTTTGCCACTGTAAGATCTCCGTTGGTAATCTCCACATTTTGGAGTTGGACAGTTTCGATTTTGGCTTAAACATCTGATGATTGGACACCCTCCATTTGGATTTATCTTTGTCTCCTTATAACGGCATTTCGGGGTGTAACAGCTCCTATTTTTCGAAGGTCCAGCCGAAAATGATGCCGCTGGTTTTAAATTCCGAAAAGCTGGCGAATTCTTTCGAACTCCAGGGGGCATTGGACTTCCAGGCTTTCTGGTCATTACTGCAGCTGTTAAAATAAATAACACATTTACATATGTTTTGGAATATTTACTATGAAACAAACAGCATTAATTTTTCATGGTTATACAAAATCCAGCGTTACTCTGATATCGCATGAATAAAAAAATCATTTTCATAATTGCAATATATTCTTAATGATATAAACAGGCCCAATCGCTTGTTTTCTGCCTTCTAATGTTCTGGTTGGTTTAGTTTTATGTTTTTCTTTTGTGACTATTTCGTTTTTTATATGCAAATACAAACTAATCTAATCATGTGTAAAACAATAATTTTCATTGGTCATTCTTACAGCATAAAACGTATCGACGTCATTTTGTAACGTCACTCTTGATTGGCCAATGCTGTGATGTACACAATATCAAGAGAAAAGAGTCCATGCGAATGAAAAAAAAATGCACTTTGTGATTAAATCACAAGGATTTTTATAAAATAATTTATGAATATATAATTATTTTATGCTATATATCCATAATACAAAACACGAAGTGTGGTATTGGCATAAGTTCTGGCTCAGCAACATAAAAAATAAACAAATTCATATTTAAAAGAATTAGAGTTACTGAAACATAACGATAAACAACAGATTTTTTACAGACGTTATAACTAAAAACGCTACCAAGAAACGATAACTAGAGGACATAATGCAGTTGTGCCTCTAACACTAATTAATTTATAAAAGAAGACTTAATAACATGCTTTAAAATGATGATATTCTTAAAAACCCACCTGATATAAATGTCCATAATGAAAAAACCACGAGCAACAGAAAAAATAAGTCCTTCATATTCGTGTCTATTCAAAATGAACGACTATGTAGAAGAGTTCGAGCACGCTCCGTACCTCCAACCGGCCGCTTGACGTGCTGGACGGAAGCTGTCTTGTTAATACATTAACAGTCAGATGTCTTCATAAAAGTGATGTACAGCTTTCAGGCTTCGCATACGTGTTTTTGTGTATAGTTGCCTACACATCTGACTAGAGCCTTTGTTTCCGTTATCCAGTTAAACGATGCTGTTATACATGTAAATGACTGTTAGTACTTCTAATTAAAACAGTAATATCGTGTTTTGTAATTAAGCTTTGAATTAATTAGTACAGCTCTTGTTTGGTAACACTTCCGGCATTATGCTAGTCTGCTGTGAAACACTCTTCCCCCATTCTGTTAATTTAAATATTATTTTGTAAATTAGTGTTTGTAAAATGTGGATATCAATTGACATTTAATTGATATTTTAACTTGTAGACTTGTTTTGTAGTAGGGAATAGCAGAAAAATGGTTTCTGCATTAGAATTAACACGTCAATGAAGCAGAAACCAAATCCTATATGTTTACTATCAGCCGAATCTGGCATGATGTTTAAAACGTTCATATGCCAAATTATTTCAACGATTTATGCAGAAATGTACAATCGTTTACCATATAGTGTTTTAATGTCAAGACTAAGTAATCATTTAGCATCATCAAATTACATATCCAGTACACATTGCTTATTTCCACCTGTTTCTAATTATTTTGACAGTCACACCATTATCATCGATTAAAGCAAAAGTATCTTAAATACCAAAAGGAATAGATCATAGAGTAGAAAGAAGAGTAGAGGAAAGTACTTGGCTCAGTTCAGTAAGTTAGTGGTTTCTACAGCCATATAAAGATAAGACATCTGTTTTAAAAACTTAACATTTGAAGTTGTAATTTACAGTCCTTGGCCAACTGTTTCCGATGTCTTACACCTCGCCATTCATTCTATTCACTGTTGATATAGAACTACATTATATTTATCAATAATATATTTTTTCATCCAATGAAGGTATTTCTGAACATTTGTCATTTCCGAACTCCAATGAACCAACCCAGCCATTGCATTTTGCCATATAAGCTACAGCACGTTGCATAATGATGTTTATTGCAGTGTATATAATTGATCGAAAAATATCGCTTTTGACTTTTCCTTACTTAAAGTACACAATACAAGTTAAATGCAGATTTGGAGCTGGAGGGCATAATTTCTAGTGGTAATAGTGACAGCTTGTATAGATAAGAACGATCAAAGCCTCATTTCTGGTAGCTTGTTTCGGTTTCGTTCTCCACTTCAAACTTATCAACATGCACTGTTATGTAACATGTTGTCAGCTATGAATTATGTTATTAGCATTTACATTGGTATTAATTACAGACAAATTATGAAATTTCATAACAGATGACATCCATAGCATTAATTAGCTACTACTAATCAATATGGTAATGTATGCATACAAAATACCACTTTTTGGATAATTGGATTGTCCCCAATTAAATCACAACACTGATACTGACCTCAGTTTGTAACTGATGTTACTGGTGGCGAAGGGCAAACGGAGTTATTTACATTGACTATATTCACTTACAATCATTTGACAGATTTCATCTTAATTAGCTTTGGAATTTTTCCTGATCATATTCTACTAAAGGTGCTCAACATGTTTTATCTTATAACATCAGAAAATAAAGACAGATGTTAACACCTAAATTATTTTCTCTGTATTATCTCTTGAAGTTTTCAATTAAAAGGTAACACTTAATCATTCGTTCTAGCGTGACAAACATAAATATTAAATTATCTTAAATTGCAGTTTTGCATAGAAAATCTTACCATTGGATATAGTGTTAACACATGGAGGAACATATATTTTGTAACTTGACATTACCTTAAATAAAGAAAATTCATTGGATACTCTAATATTTACATACACAATATGGAAAACTGTACACACATGATTTATACACTTACTTAAAATGTACATACTTTCACAGAAACGACATTTCATAACTAGGGGTCTCGAACGCAAATATGTGTTTTGAATTAAGTGTTTATGGGGCAAAGTGTATATCATTATACTAACATATACACTATGAAATTCACTAGATGTTTTCAAAATGAAATCTACATGTTATTTTTTACTTTGAGTGGAAAGGGTCTTGGATTTTTCACTTATGTTAGATCGTATTACTTCTCCTGTTACAGAGGAGATAACTTAGAAAATAAAGATGTCGATGAGCATGATTAAAACAGATAACAAGTTTGTAGCCATCACATACATACGTTGTTTGGCATGTTTGGATTGATAAATGCTATTTTATTTTCACACTGAATTCAACCAAACTAAAACCAAACCAAACTTTTTTAAGTGTGCTCATTCTTCTTCACTGACTGCTAACATTTATTTTTCAACTTATTACTTATCAAATAACTACAAAATCATCATTAACACAATATTGAATATAGACCATGATTGTTTATAAACACGAGGTCTAATTAAATGTCCTATAAATAGAAATGAAGCAATGAAAAGCCAAACGATATAGAACTTTCACACACTTTCATACAAGCTGAAGTGGTATTGTCGTATTGCGATTGTAAATTCTTAAATGTGTATCTCAAAAACAAAATACAAAAAGGACATATAACAAAGTTACTTTTAAATTAAAAATACGTCAACCTTTTGCTTATTCTTATCCATAAAATATAAAAATAAGGAATGCTGGAATCAAAATGCGCGTCCCAAAATTACAAATGTTACGCGTAGAACTGTGTATGTATGAAGAGTCATATACATTGTATGATGGTGAAAACTGAAAGTGATATTACTTAATCTGTGTATACGTATGCAAACCGGCATATAGAGGTTAGCGAAGTAATGATAAACGAACAGGGAGAAATGTGTGACAGATTTGTGAGGGAAAGCTGTCCACACATCACCAATCACCTGTCTATTGTAAAACAAAACATCTCCTGCTTAACACAGCGCTATCCTATTTCTATGGGACATAACATACACACGACTTTCTCAGGAACAGCTGTCCTTGGGTTAAGGCTGATATGATGCTTTTTATACAACACATGATAAATATATTTACGTAGGAAATATATAGGTATTTTATGCAATAAGGCTACTGTTCTGTCAAGATGTGCGTAATAAAATCTGTCTGTGTTAGAACGAAACGGAAAAAAGTAAGCGCATAGCCTTTATGTGAATGTGTCGTCTAAATCTTTCGGTTCGTCAAATATATAATGCAGAATCTATATATAGATTACAAGTTCATATGACTATAACATTACATCACCAAAACAATACACAGGCAGGTCATATAAAACTTTAGGGGCACAATATGATGGCTCAAATTGTTGCAACCTTTCCAAATATTTATTTAACATTTCTAAAAATGTATCAGACTATTGGAGATAGTGTTCTTATAAGATTCTTTAACGTTATGTCTTTAAACACTATTAGAATGTCGTGAAAGGCTTCTTCAAACTTTTGGGAGCATGTTCCTACTAAAACATTCATGTGTGTAATGAGTTATTAATTCAGTGTTTCATCTACTTACAACAACACACAATCATGACATAAGACGATATCTTCTAAATCCAAGGCTTATGTTCACGATAAATATTCTCACTTCACAATTTGTCAATTGAATATCTCCCATTCTATTTGAATTGAGTTGGCTTTGCTATTTTGACTGTTTATACATGACGAAACTAAAATGTCGATTTTCTGTCTTCTTTTTCATATTATCTGTCTTCTTTTTCATTGCATTGGAACCTTTCAGTTATTATTTTTCCAAAAATAATCTGAAATGTCCCGGTTACATCTAAAACAGAAATTTAAAAAAATCCTAATTTCATGGAAATAACAGACAGACAGACAGACAGACAGACAGACATGAAGTAGACATAAAACTTAGAAAGACTTAAAGTTTCGAAAGGGGCAGTAACCCTTGCCTTGGATACATTTTGTTATCGTCACTGAGAACTCTGGCTGACGGTTGCTCTTGACAATAAGGGAAATTGCAGAATTTCAAGTTAATGTTGGACAAGAATAGAGAAATTAATTTAACGTCGATTTGGCACACAATTATTGATTCTGGACTTTTGTATCCGATTCTCTTTCTATCCTTTGTTATATTTTAATCAGAGAACAAACACAACAATATTCATCAGAATTATCAGCAAAATCAATGAACAATTTCTATTAGCTGTGTCATTCTAATTTTGTTGATATAATGGAAAGATGCTAGAATCAATGAAAATGGCTCCAAAAACCGTCAAAATCAGATAAAGTTTTTATAATGATACTTCCCTAAAGACAGCATTGCAAGACTACATTAAGTTAACCGTTAAGTTATTGAAAGGAACATATCAAGCGTTAAAACAAACAAGGAAAATTCCTTGTTGCAAAGGGACAAAAATATTTTTAAACATAGAATTGGAAAATAATTAAGATGACAGTGCTTACTAATAAATTCTCTGATTCATTTTTGATATAATTGATATTATACATTTCGTAATGCCAGGCTGTCTCCAATGTCTATGACACAGGGTATATATCTACACGACAGATTGTGCAGGATCTCTCATCATGCTTAAATTCGCAGTTTCACTCTGGATTTCAATAACTGTTGGTGAGTACTTTTTTCCACAAAAAGAATGAAATCTAATTGGAATACAAACGAGATCGTTTTTAAAATTGAACATCAAAAATAACGAAAGGAATATAATGTTGTCACTTTCATGACTTAATTAATCTTACTGGAATATCCCCCTGAAGGAAGGCTATTATCAATATGTTATTTTAGAGCTCTGAATACTTAATCGACGAGGTAGATGTCAGTTGGAGTAAACTGAAATGTCATAAGATCAACAGAGTAAAGCAAAAGTGAAGGCTATCGGAAATCCTCGAGATCGGTATATCTTTAAAACAAGCAGGTCATTCCAGTTCGGTGATCTATTTAAAACTGACAACGGTCGGTGTCTGGATGGACGGTTTATTGGTATTAAAGGAAGGTTGTAAAGTTTTGACTTTGTACAAAATCCTTCATAAGATTATTGTTTGATACTCATTAGGAACCATTCATGCTTGGCAACTCAATCATTGGGACATGTGAGTGATTTTCCATAATCTAGTTTTGTGTCAGCAACTTCTTCAAATTCTCACTGTTTTTTACCGGTTATCTGTGGTCTCGTGTCGTGGATTTCACTGCACACAACATGCTTTTATAAACCGAAATTCTGTCGTCCTGATGACATACTGCTTGTTGAACCAAATGATTCTCGTGGTTTGAGTTTTTATTACGATTATCATTATTATTATCATGATGTACATTTTTTCGTGCTTCCAATAAAGATTTCGTAACTGAGAGCAAACATACTGTGTCACGATGCATCCGGGTCCGAATGTCGCTATTTCAACACAATTAAAAATAATCACAGTGTTATAGTTTATAGTATACATCAGAAGCTTGTAGTTCTTACCACTGATACCACGTCTCCCTAAAACTATGGTTTTTTTCAGAATAATTCTATTGTACACTTCTTTCTACAATAGGAATTGGGCAACAGGCAATGCCTTTATAAGCCCTCTCCTGATAGCATTAACAGTATGTACACATCAAAATATCGTATATAACAAACATGTAGTCACAAACATCCTAAGATATTTAAAGAGTACACATACAAAATAAGGTAACTAACAAAGACGGTGTGTATCACTGATATATCTGTGAGTTATTTCAACAATAAGTTCATTTGTAATTACATCAACATCTGAACAACCACATAAAAAATCTGAATAGTCAAAGGAATAGCATCATCTAAAGTAGAAATGGCGTTAAAGAAGGTAAGTATGTACAGAGGGCAATGGCGAAAGAAATGATCACAGTCTTCTATATGGAAACCACAATTACAGGCTGGACTATCACAGAGATGGGAATAAAATCAGTCAAAGTTAAGGCTACTAGCATTATTTCTTAGTTTGCACAAAATAATATCAAAT
The DNA here is from genome assembly GCF_031769215.1 of Ylistrum balloti. NCBI lineage: Eukaryota > Metazoa > Mollusca > Bivalvia > Pectinida > Pectinidae > Ylistrum > Ylistrum balloti. The sequence continues at coordinate 266,671 of NW_026782042.1, forward strand.
TTTCTTTTACCATGATACCTAAAAGTAGAAATACAATGCTGTTGAACAGACATGTTATGATCATTTAGAAAATTTTTTTTTTCAACTGCATAATGGAAGTCATATTGGGGAACAGACAAGATGGATTATTCCATTCTGACAAAATTTTAGGAAAAACGCTATTGGCGTACAAATTTGATCTTTGTGGTGGGATATAAAAAATCCTGTTATGACGAAAGTGATGATTATCAGTATTGTAATTTGAGAATGGTTGAAGGTAATCAGAAACATGAGATGGACAATCATTATTAAATATCTTATAAAACAGAATATTTTGGTGCAGATGTCTTCTTTTAGAAAGCTCAATGGAACTGTGTGTTTTGGTGAATAGTTCTTATGTAACATTCTATATCTGTTTGTATGGTATATATTTAAATATCAGACTCTCCAATGTTTAAGGATGATGCTATATAGTTGTGACTTACCGTTTTTGTTTTTATTTGTAATATACATTGTTTGTTATATTTTGGAAGTTTATGTTGTTTTGTTCACTGGATCAGGATACACACAACTGAACACGTGTCCTCCTGATTCCGCCCACCATGTTCGTCCTGGTCACAGTACAGACTACTGCTACTGGCTTCTTCTCTCCGAACAATCAGCTAAGGACAGCAATATACTGTGTCAGGAGAAAGGAGGCATACTCGCAACAATACCGGACCAGGACGCTCAGCGATTCGTGGAGAAACTGGTTATTTCTATGGATGGGTACATAGACTTATGTGTCATATCGTTTTGAATAATCCCGAAGCTCGATATGTCAGTCATACCGAGTGGTACACATTTCTGAAAATGTTTTTGTAGGCGAATTAGGGTATTTGTGTTAATACAAATGAACGCAATTAATGTAATGGATATTTTTTCTGGCCGTAAAGAGATATGAAATATTTGTGATCAACAGAATTTTTTATGACGGTAGAAAAATGATGTAATATCATCTCAAAATAATACAACTGTTACTCTCAGTTAATCGGACAAAAAGCATTTCCAAACAAACAAGTGTGTTTTGAATACTTTAATTACAGGGATTTTGAAGCGTATATCGGTGTGAACGATATATCAGAAAACAATGTTTACCGTACATACGACGGACAGGAACAGGCCTACTTTAACTGGGCTGGGGAGCACCTGGACAATATAGAAGACTATCAATGTGTTATCATCTCCAGAAAGTCACATCTTAAATGGAATGATATTTTCTGCTACTTCAACAAACAAGCAATTTGTTCCAAAGCTCTCCAAAAATATACCAGCACTCCATCACCTGATGCTCGGGAGTCTGCCACTCAAAATCATGTTGTCGAAGAAATTGCCTCCGCTTCAAATAATGTTTATATCGACCTGGACCTTACTGCAGCTCGAGAAACACAACCCATGTCGTACGTAACGATCAGTGATTATAACAATAATATGGACCTTAATTCTCCCTCGTCAATGGTGTTGACTTCTACCGAAACGCTGAAGAATTCGGCACCAGGAAGTACCGGATATAACACATTCTCTAGTACAGCCGATAAGCATGACAACGTGTATCCACTCACAGGATCAAATACATCTGTGAATCAAAAATCACAAAAGACAGTGAAGCAAATATCAACCCCAATAGTGAATAACAAAAGGATTCAAAAGACAAAAGCACAGATGAATCTAGAGTCTCAAACACCAGTGACTTTAAAGTCCAACAGACAGATAATTCAAGGAACAAACACACAGGCGTCAGCCACACAGATGAATCTAGAGTCCCAAATACCAGTGACTTTAAAGTCCAACAGACAGATAATTCAAGGAACAAACACACAGGCGTCAGTCACACAGATGAATCTAGAATTAAACACACCACAGATAACCAAACAATTGATTTCAGGGTCACTCACACCAATGGTTACAAAAGCAGGCACATCAGTTGAAAGCACCCGATTGATTCTAGGATTAAAGAGACAGCAAACGACCACACAAATACCGAACACATTATACACACCAAAGAATAACAAGCAGGTGGTTCAAGGATCATACAAACTAGAGACACAAGCACAGGTGACACCAGGTTTAAACACACCAAACATCCAGTTGGTTCATGAATCAAACACACCACAGATAAACACACAGGCGATTCAAGAATCAAACGTTCCAGAGAGAAACACACAAGTAAGTCAAGGATTAAACACTACAAAGACAAACACACACGTAAGTCAAGGATTAAACACACCGCAGACCAACACACACGTAAATCAAGGTTTAAACACACCAGAGACTAACACACAGGTGATTAAAGGATCAAAAGTACCACAGACCAACACAAAGTTGATTCAAGAATCAGGAAAATCACAGACCAACACACAGGTGATTCAAGGATCAGGAACACCACAGACCAACACACAGGTGATTCAAGGATCAGGAACACCACAGACCAACACACAGGTGATTCAAGGATCAGGAACACCACAGACCAACACACAGGTGATTCAAGGATCAGGAACACCACAGACCAACACACAGGTGATTCAAGGATCAGGAACACCACAGACCAACACACAGGTGATTCAAGGATCAGGAACACCACAGACCAACACACAGGTGATTCAAGGATCAGGAACACCACAGACCAACACACAGGTGATTCAAGGATCAGGAACACCACAGACCAACACACAGGTGATTCAAGGATCAGGAACACCACAGACCAACACACAGGTGATTCAAGGATCAGGAACACCACAGACCAACACACAGGTGATTCAAGGATCAGGAACACCACAGACCAACACACAGGTGATTCAAGGATCAGGAACACCACAGACCAACACACAGGTGATTCAAGGATCAGGAACACCACAGACCAACACACAGGTGATTCAAGGATCAGGAACATCACAGACCAACACACAGGTGATTCAAGGATCAGGAACATCACAGACCAACACACAGGTGATTCAAGGATCAGGAACACCACAGACCAACACACAGGTGATTCAAGGATCAGGAACACCACAGACCAACACACAGGTGATTCAAGGATCAGGAACACCACAGACCAACACACAGGTGATTCAAGTATCAGGAACACCACAGACCAACACACAGGTGATTCAAGGATCAGGAACATCACAGACCAACACACAGGTGATTCAAGGATCAGGAACATCACAGACCAACACAAAGTTGATTCAAGAACCCAGCATTCCTGAGAGAAACACACAAGTCGGTCAAGAGTTAATCATACCAGTGACAAATACAAAAGATGTTCAAGGATTGAATACATCAAAGACAAATACTCAAGTGGTTCAAGGATCAAACACACAACAGACAAACACACCGTTTATTCAAGGATCAAACACACAACAGACAAACACGCAAGTGATTCAAGGATCAAACACACAACAGACAAACACTATGGTGATTCAAGGATCAAACACACAACAGACAAACACACCGGTGATTCAAGGATCAAACTCACAACAGACAAACACACCGTTTATTCAAGGATCAAACACACAACAGACAAACACACAAATGATTCAAGGATCAAACACACAACAGACAACCACACCGGTGATTCAAGGATCAAATACACAACAGACAAACACACCGGTGATTCAAGGATCAAACTCACAACAGACAAACACACCGTTTATTCAAGGATCAAACACACAACAGACAAACACGCAAGTGATTCAAGGATCAAACACACAACAGACAAACACACCGGTGATTCAAGGATCAAACACACAACAGACAAACACACCGGTGATTCAAGGATCAAACTCACAACAGACAAACACACCGGTGATTCAAGGATCAAACTCACACCAGACAAACACACCGTTTATTCAAGGATCAAACATACAACAGACAAACACACAAATGATTCAAGGATCAAACACACACCAGACAACCACACCGGTGATTCAAGGATCAAATACACAACAGACAAACACACAAATGATTCAAGGATCAAACACACAGCAGACAAACACACAAGTGATTCAAGGATCAAATACACAACAGACAAACACACAAATGATTCAAGGATCAAACACACCTGTTCCGCAATGGTCAGTTACTCGAGTGTCAATGACACCAATGAATGACGTTTTATCAAAACCAGTGAGTCATGATTGGAATGAACATGTGACTCCCGGACCAATGATATCATATTACCGCGCCGAAGAAACAAAAATACAAGAACGACCCGATAAAACGGATAATCAAAGGTCATTTACAGCTGTTAACCAAATGTTTGAAACGGAAGTACTTCAAAGGTCATACACGGCAGATAATCAAACGTCTGAGACGGAAGTGACTCAAAGGGCTGAGACGGTAGTGAGGCAAAATTCATCCAGGTTTGATAAAATTACACACCAAAGTACAGATACTTCTGTGAATCAATGGTTACATATACACCGGAATCGAACGACAGATACACCTGAGAATCAACAGTCTGATACACCTGTGAATCAACAGTCTGATACACCTGTGAATCAACAGTCTGATAAACCTGTGAATCAACAGTCTGATACACCTGTGAATCAACAGTCTGATACACCTGTAAATCAACCATCAGATACACCTGTACATCAAAGGTCTGATACACCTGTACATCAAAAGTCTGGTACACCTGAGAATCAACAGTCTGATACACCTGACAATCAACAGTCTGATACACCTGACAATCAACAGTCTGATACACCTGTACATCAAAGGTCTGATACACCTGACTATCAACAGTCTGATACACCTGTACATCAAAGGTCTGATACACCTGTGAATCAACAATTAGATACACCTGAGAATCAACAGTCTGATAAATCTGTGAATCAAGTGTCTGATACACCTGTGAATGAAAGGTCTGATACACCTGAGAATCAACAGTCTGATACACCTGTTAATCAACAGTCTGATACACCTGTACATCAAAGGTCTGATACACCTGAGAATCAACAGTCTGATACACCTGTACATCAAAGGTCTGATACACCTGTGAATCAACAGTCTGATACACCTGAGATTCAACAGTCTGATACACCTGTACATCAAAGGTCTGATACACCTGTGAATCAACAGTCTGATACACCTGAGAATCAACAGTCTGATACACCTGTAAATCAAAGGTCTGATACACCTGAGAATCAACAGTCTGATACACCTGAGAATCAACAGTCTGATACACCTGAGAATCAACAGTCTGATACACCTCCACATCAAAGGTCTGATACACCTGAGAATCAACAATCTGATACACCTGTGAATCAACAGTCTGATACACCTGTGAATCAAAGGTCTGATACACCTGTGAAGCAACAGTCTGATACACCTGAGAATCAACAGTCTGATGCACCTGTGATTCAACAGTCTGATGCACCTGTGAATCAACAGTCTGATACACCTGTGAATCAACAGTCTGATGCACCTGAGAATCAACAGTCTGATACACCTGTGAATCAACAGTCTGATGCACCTGTGAATCAACAATTACATACACCTGAGAATCAACAATCGGATACACCTGTGAATCAACAATTAGATACACCTGTGAATCAAAAGTCTGATACACCTGTGAATCAACAGTCTGATGCACCTGAGAATCAACAGTCTGATACACCTGTACATCAAAGGTCTGATACACCTGAGAATCAACAGTCTGATGCACCTGTGAATCAACAGTCTGATACACCTGAGAATCAACAGTCTGATACACCTATGAATCAACAGTCGGATACACCTGAGAATCAAGGGTCTGATACATCTGTACATCAAAGATCTGATACACCTGACAATCAACAGTCTGTTACACCTTTGAATCAACAGTCTGATACACCTGAGAATCAACAGTCTGATACACCTATGAATCAACAGTCGGATACACCTGAGAATCAAGGGACTGATACATCTGTACATCAAAGATCTGATACACCTGACAATCAACAGTCTGATACACCTTTGAATCAACAGTCTGATACACCTGAGAATCAACAGTCTGATAAACATGTGAATCAAGTGTCTGGTACACCTGTGAATCAAAGGTCTGATGCACCTGTGAATCAACAGTCTGATGCACCTGTGAATCAACAGTCTGATACACCTGAGAATCAACAATTAGATACACCTGTTAAACGATGGATAGATACACATGTGAACCAAAGTGCTTCTGTGAATGAAACGTCTGATACACTGGCGAGATCAGTACCAAATGAAGTCAGTCCACATTCTGCTGCAGATCGCCAGGAAGAAAATATATCTATTAATCTAACGAAGAAACTACCAGAGGAAGAAATTGGTGAGCTTGTCAGATCTGTGACAAGTAAGATGGACACCTCTTTCACAAGTGAGATGGACACATCTGTAACTGGTAAGTTGGACACATCATAGACAAGTAACATGGACACATCCGTGACATGATAGACAACTCCATGACAAGAAACATGGACAACTCCGTGATAAGTAACATGGACAACTCCATGACAAGTAACATGGGCACATCCGCGAAACGTAATTGGGATAAATCCCTGACCAGTAAGGTGGACATATCCCTGACCAGTAAGGTGGACACATCCCTGACCAGTAAGGTGGACATATCTGTCACCAGTAAGGTGGACACATCTGTCACCAGTAAGGTGGACACATCCCTAACCAGTAACATTGACACATCCCAGACCAGTAACATGGACACATCCCTGACCAGTAAGGTGGGCACATCCCTGACCAGTAAGGTGGACACATCTGTCACCAGTAAGGTGGACACATCCCTGACCAGTAACATTGACACATCCCTGACCAGTAACATGGACACATCCCTGACCAGTAAGGTGGGCACATCCCTGACCAGTAACATGGACACATTCCTGACCAGTAAGGTGGACTAATAGCGAGGGTATGTTTTTAACTTAAACATTTCCTGCATAATTGCCAAAATCAACATTTATGAAGTTCACTAGTTCACAGTTAATTAAGTATTCTTGCGAGGGCATGATTATATATTAAGCCATTAATATTTCTAAAATTTATCCTCACGAATTCCCAAAATACTTGCCCGTAACACAGGTACTATAAATGTACTATAGTGACAAAGGTTCTCACTTTCTTCAACAAGAACCGCCATATTGGGTTTCTGTCGCCTATGGTAAATATACACCGTTACCGGACATCACTCCTTAAACTGAGTCACTAATTATGATGAATAATTCATATTTCAAGGATGAAAAATCAAACGAATTTCAAACTTTCTTTTAAAATCTTTTCAATATTAAATAAAAACCAAACAATAGGGAAAAACTTGAGGGTAGCACTCAAATGTGAAATGGTAACGAATTAATTCAAAGTTGAAGATTTCAAAAATATTTAAACAGATTTAAAAGGAAAATTGTATTCAGATGAAGACAAAATGGGATAAGAAGAGAAATGTAGCTTTGTGTCATGATTTCACATGAGGTGTATTCTACTGAATGAATCACGGAGGTTGCTTTATAGTTGTCCTGATGTAATGTAAATAGAGGAGCGGGTATAATGATTTACACCAGTGCTTTCACACATCTTAGCAGGAATTATCTATGCAGAGAACATGCAGAAGGAAACAGCTATGATTGCAGGTTCACACGAGTTATTTCCCCTTTAACACACTTGCATAATGCTATCGGCCTCATGACAACATGAAGTGAAACACTGCAAAGAAAAGCTGACTCGGTTACTGAAAGAAAAGGTGAAAGAAAACTTTCGACACAGTTTGGTAAATATAAACTGTACCACAACCACAGATGTTATAGTATCCTTCCAGTGGGACATCGGAGCTTTGTCTTGGATAGAATTCAGTTCAAATTTTGTGGACTACTAAAAATACAACAAGGGCAACTGGTCAAATTGAGATCAGGTTCCAGGTTTGTTGACGACACGTGCCACGTGCATCTTGGTCAATCCAAGTAAGTAATGTCACGTTCTCAAATGACAACCAAACAATTTATACACCAACTGAACCAACAGGCAAACTAACGAGCATCAAACACATCTAAATGTATTTCTCAAAAATGTGAGATCATTACGGTGACCATAGAACTCCCCATAACCGTCATCAACAGCACGTGATAAGCTCTGAATGAGCCCTCTGCCGGCAAACCTTGTCAGTACATTTTCTCTATAGAAAGGAATTAAATAGAAATAAACATCATATGAAAATATAAGTGAAACATATATTATTGTGTTATGATAAACAAGTTCATGTTGTATCTGGACCTGTTATTGGTTAGGTAATTATTGTAAATTGTTGTTGAAACTGTATATTCAACCCTCTAACACAGCTTCCGAAAATTGTCCTTTCACTCCCTAATCAAAGTCGAGCGAAGGAAAAATGCACATTTTTATTTAAATGACTGAAAAATATTTTAATCAACATTTATGAAATCATAATAATCACAACACCTATCGACGTATTATTACTGTTATATTTTGCAGTTAGTGGCAAGTTCGTTCACAGGACTGGTGACAATGGCGAGGGACCCTCGGGAGCCCCTCTCAAGTCGGTAAGCGTTCGGAGTGCTATCGCCTGTGCCAGTGTTTGCCAGAGGTTAGCTGTGTGTCGATCCTTCTACTACAGCCGCGTCACTTCCGCTAAATGCGTTATCTTTGACGACAAAACATATGAATATACCCCATCTATAGCAGGTATGGAGTATTTTGTAAAGGCGGTGTAGGATGACCCAATCTATCACCGGACTTTAAAGACAGTTCATTTCGTTTATGGAGAATCGCCGATATGTTCCGAATGGCATTGAATGATGACGCAGAGAACTAGATAACCCGATCTGTCCCAGTGTCAATTACAGTACCCATGTTGCGACTATAAAATACAACCATTGTGTGAGTACATCATTAAGTTTTACAATCTTTAGTTATTTGTTTGAATGATGCTTTAATGAAAAAAACTGCTTCTAGAATATCGCATATATCCTTAAGTCTCTAACACAAAGACTTGTTTTTTCATACATCATTTTTCTCCCGATTCCATTATCGACAGCCAGAGTCACCCCAGTGCGACAAGTTCAAGGTTATTATCTATCTTTTGACATCATCTAAGTAACTAATGCCGACTGGAAGTGTGGGTTGATTCCTTCCATATGTGATATTTAATGGCGATGAAGATTGGAAATACTTAATTGCCATTCTTACTTACTAAATATATTCCCATGAGGGGAGCACCCCCCCCCTTCACGTCGCCAGAGAATCGACACACGTCGATTGGACTCTGCGAGGCGACGGGCAGAGTCAAGGCGAAACCTTCATCATCATCATCATTGCTAAATATAGTAACTTAATAATATAGTAGACAATGCTACATCATATACGTTAAACACGTGTCAGTAGCTGTAAAGTAAATGGAAAATAATATAGATGTATGTCTCCCGATTCTATATGGCTTCTATCCTCCCGATATGATATCTATATCCCGTCCAGACCAGCAACCCCTGATAAAGGCTGCCACAACGTACATGATTTACAATATAAAGTACAGATTTCCACTCACTGACATTTCATAACAAGTTTCGATACGATCCTCTGACAGCTGCAAAAGGACGATATTGCGTAAAGCTGTCTATTCGAATAAACAGTCAATTACAGCATCGTTTTTTTTTTTTTTTTTTACTTTATTTTTTTTATTAAAAATGATACACGGAGCATGTGCTATATCAACTGTTTCAGTCGTTTAACACAACATACTGTTTTTGTTTTGCTTTTTTGTTTGTTTTTGTTTTCATTCGTGTTTCGGTTTCTGTACTTTTATACCTCTATGTAATTTTATGTATAAAGAATTTTCATGACTTTTTATGTGTGCAAAAATCCCCAATATGTTCCTATGATTCTGGTTTGTGCTAAAACACTAGAAAATACCGAAATGTTGTCAAAGCGGTATTATAGACTCAGAAGCACTATCGATGAAGTGTAAAGAGAATAAGAGTCTTGATGACACCCGCCATGTTATTCCTGGTCAATTCAAGTAAGTTATGTCACGTTCCCAAATATTAACAGTAAAACCAGCAGACATACTCACAAACATCAAACATATCTCTCATGTCGAACAAGGCTCGAAATATCATATTTCCTTGTTGTTTTAATCACCATGTATCTCGCAAAACCCAGTGTTGTAAATACATCTGTCAATTGTCGAAATATTTCTAGGAAATGATGGTATTGGTAAATGTTTTAAACTTAATCCGATGTACTTATACCTGTATTTACCCAACCTGTATTCACTTATCCTTGTTTTATTTCAAATTGATATAACAAAAAGGGATGTCTTCGATAAGGTAGAATGGAAGAAAATGTCCTTTGGTGCAACTGAAAAAGAAAAGTCATGGCTAATGATAAACCAGACTTTTGTGAATGGCCAGTACAGATTAGTAGAATAATTTCACTTTCTCCGACTTGTTTGAGAACGACTTTGTAGGAAATCTATAACCAGTGTTTATTTTAAGCACTGAAAATCAGCATATGTGAGATAAGGAACCAATTTGCACTCTCAAGGTTATGAACCTAAGGACCAATGTCCGTGTTAATGGCACGTTAGCTATAATTAGTATGTATCTGGACACACGCTATATTTGGAAACGAAATCTACTTTAAAAATGAGCACTATTGACCGAAGATAACACTGGGTATGTAAATGTTTTGCCCGATAATGAATTCTCTTGCGGACGAAAAGCTCCCAGTGGTTTTTAAAACGTGCTCAAGGATAAACGATTGTGGTTATTAGTTATTTGAAGACTGAATCCCGTCTAACACCGCTTTATATTGTAAACACGCACCACTTAGGCACTAGGATTGCTTTTATCAGAATCAATACGATAAAACCAGTCTTGTCTCCAGGGCAACACAATGGATAAGACGGCGAATAGTTTCGTTAGAAATGCAAAGAAACGCTTGCGACGAGTTTGTTAACAACTACCTCATAATTTGTAACTATTTAAATCCTTGTTTAATTAAGGCAGGTTTGCCCAGGCTAACTGAAGATCCAGTACATCAGATTTAATATTGTGTAAGATGAATCAGCAACGAATTGTTTACATTGTCCTTTGACACGACATAACGGAAGACCAGCAGTGACTGTTAACAACGTATTTGATTGGTTTATAAAACGCGACGACAGGCATCTTAATCTTAAAAACGTTCATGAAAAAAAAATTAAACATTTTTATAACGGTTTTCAAAACAGAGAAATCTTTGTTACGTAACACTGTCTGTATACGACAACCTTTTGTTCAGTGAGATATGTTCTGCTTGAATAAAAAAAAATACAAACCACGAGAATGACAGAGAGACAGAAGAAGAGCAATGTTATTTGAGCTACGAGAGGCACTAATAACAATAATTCATCGCGCCACCATTACTGTTTGATACATCTTACTTGTACGTGCAGCAAACCTATTTGAAATTCCTTTTAACAAGCTTCAATTTCTCTGATTTTGATTTATAAGCGAGAATTCCTTTATTTGATAAATTTTCTCTATACATGGATTGAAACAATTAGAAGAGAGAATCATCTGGTTTTATGTTACTTCTAAGTATGTAACAAAATACCATATAATCAACACTTTTCTCGCGTCCAGTCGGGATGACATAAATATTCTGACAGCTACACCCTGCTCCCTTTTTGTGCCACTGACACCTCCGACCCAAATTCGGGTCTAAATATAGAGGTTCGCCTATTTTATTTTATCTCGGTCAGAGAGGAAAGGTTTGTTGTAAAAGCAATTTTATATATTTTGTCATTTCAAATACGATGTGTATGTGTTTGATGCATTTTCAAATATAAACACAATCATTTTTGGCGTGTACGATATTTAAATAGCTATGTTGAAATCGGCAAACTTCATCTTATATAGTGAAGTGAACAGTCAAAAGAGATATTAACGTTATTTATAAATTATGTACGAGACCTCCAAAAACGAATTCCTATCATATATTAAAGACGGGTTATTGATGGACTTACACTAAAACTTAAGTTATGCAGTGCATGCGTTTGCTATCAATATCGAAAGCAGGAAACTGTACCCCGCTGGACACGTGATATGTTTCTTTTCTCGTGACAGCTTGGAACACGTGCCGCGCTTGCCGAAACGTGACTCTGCAACCAGAAGTCAATCTAAATGTTAATTTTAAATTAGATGTAATTAGAAGTGATAACATTTAACTGATAGAAGCAGCAACAATGCCCATTAAATAGACGGAGTAATGAGCAGTGATAGACGCTACAGATGTACGTCTTCCCAACGCATTGTCAACAACAGAATTACAGCCGATAGCGCTGGGAACATATGTCGTCTATAGGATCGACGAAAGTTGAACAATTTGTTATTTTTTTTTTTTTGGCCCTCAGTAAGAAAGATTACATATCACTGTAGCATAGTAACGATTTGTACAAGGATGTAAAACAATGGATTGCAATGGGACCGGTAGATCAAAGGTCAATATCATATGACATAAAAAAAACTGAAATTAAGTGGATGGTGAAAAATGAAACAAAATACAACAGAATGCTTATGAGTACACGTCAAACATAAAATATTATCGTGGAAGCGTCAATATTTAAACACTATTGTAGACACTAGGAAAAAGGTCAATATTTAAACGCTGTTGTAGACAATGTAGAACAGACGTTAATATTTAAACACTGTTGTAGACAATGTAGAACAAATGTCAATATTTAAACACTATTGTAGACACTAGGAAAAAGGTCAATATTTAAACGCTGTTGTAGACAAGGTAGAACAGACGTTAATATTTAAACACTGTTGTAGACAATGTAGAACAAACGTCAATATTTAAACACTATTGTAGACACTAGGAAAAAGGTCAATATTTAAACGCTGTTGTAGACAATGTAGAATAAATATCAATATCTAAACGCTGTTGTAGACAATGTAGAACAAATACCAATATTTAAACGCTGTTGTAGACAATGTAGAATAAATATCAATATCTAAACGCTGTTGTAGACAATGTAGAACAAATGTCAATATTTAAACACTGTTGTAGACAATATAGAACAAACGTCAATATTTAAACACTAATGTAGACACTAGGAAAAAGGTCAATATTTAAACGCTGTTGTAGACAATGTAGAATAGACGTCAATATTTAAACACTGTGGTAGACAATGTTGAACAAACGTCAATATTTAAACGCTGTTGTAGACAATATAGAACAAACGTCAATATTTAAACACTGTTGTAGACAATATAGAACAAACGTCAATATTTAAACACTGTTGTAGACAATATAGAACAAATACCAATATTTGGGATAAGAGTTTAATGCTCTGGCAAATTGTAAGAAGATTAATTTATTTTTCATTGCATTTTTTACCCTACGTAACAGTATTTGTCAAACTCGAAAGGTCAGTAATTGCGGTAACTGGAGCTCTCTAGGAGCTTTTTGTTTGTTACGAATGCATTACTGTCATACAGGTAGAAAGGTAAGGATTCGATTCCATAACAACAAGTACTGTAATAAGGTAAATACATTAGATATTGTCATTCCACTTATCACTCATAATAGTTTATTTATATAAAAGGAACACTTTGATCGTAATAAAGCCCAGGGTTACAATCACAATAAAATAATAACAATAAATTAATTAATTAATAAAAAAAATAGTAAATAATCTAATGTTGGTTCTAGTCGAATAAATCTTTTTAATGATTAAACCCTTTCAGGGTGTCTTCCGTACCAGAAATGTTCTTTGAATAAGAAATGCTTCCTATTAAAATCTGAGCGAGCACGAGAATTTGTTCTCCTCCATATCGCCTAAAAGCAAGAATTGGAAGCTTCAATTTTCTCTCACAACTGTAAAGGATGATGAACTATACTAGAACAAAGTTTGACGGAAAACATTGCTGTCAAGAATTAACGCAGGATCACCAGTCAGTGGAAACGACAAGGCAAGTGACACAGGGCACAAGTGTTATGACATTAAGGCAGGTTTTACCGTCGGGTAGGACTTGGCCACGCCGGGACACCCAGTGGGAGGCCGTTATTGTGTGAAGTGTCAGACGACAAGAAATTGTAGGCCTTTTAGAGTAGTATTTTCAACATTGATGAAGATTGCTCAACAGAATAGATATAGCATTTACTTAAAATCTCTATCAACCTTTAATCGATGCTGGTATACATCAATTTCCGCCTGCTGAACAATTCCTACCAGTCGTGTCCTTCAAGGGTTTTACTTAATCGTTATTTCACTCTGTCCGGTCATTTCCTGCTCAGCGCTAACATAAAAACAATGACTTGCCAGTGTCACCTTCAAGCAAAGACGCGCGTGCGTGACGATGTTATGAAACAAGAGCGGCATACAGCTTGATCATAATGTTAAATCATCGTTCTAATGTAAGTAATGACGGAACATAGCAAATGTACCGAAAGCTGGTGGTTCCTTTATTACTACAACATAGGATAAATGTATATTCCAGTGTTGATAACTCATTAGAGATGTCAAAATTGTGTTGGTGTGTCATTAAGCTATATGGCGGTGCCAGCTAGAGAGCACTTTACTTAATGTACTGTCGACAAGTGTTCGGAAGTGACGTCTACCCGTCTCCCGCGGGTAACAAGCACCGACTCGCTTACTGTGTTACAATGCGTGACCTGTATGCTGAAGAAAAAAAGGTCCAGTCTGTGAAAATCTTGGAATCCAGTTGAAGCATACGTAAACGACAGTTTTTAAGAGATGGTAATTCGGTATGATTTGATTCTGTGGGCATGTGCTCTCCCGATCGGACGTGATATTTTACAATTCAAAAAAACGCAACAAAATACCAACATGTGAACAAACTATGAATAAAAGACAGATTTACACGTAAACTCCAGAAAAAAACCCACGAAAATAAGAAGAGCAATCCCTTGAATATCTAATCAACTGTGTCCTGCAAACATCAAACGTTTGGGATGCGTGGTGTTTCTATTCAGAAATGGAAAATTCTCAATGGGGATATTGAATGGGGAAATCATCACGCTTATCATACAGTTTGATGGAAAGATGTCCATATAGATAAGCAGCTGATGTCAAACAGTCTGTCGTGTCGTTGATTCTGGTGGGTATGATGGACATGGTCGACGAATCTCTTGTTACTTAAAGATAAGACATCAGCAATATCTCTGTAACTGAAAATTAAAGACTTTGCAAGGACGTTGTGACTTTTGTGACCCATTTTGACAAGCTTTTCGATAAATTCAGCATCGTATGAAAAAAAAACAAGTCATCCAACAGAGGGTCACAGATAGTTATGAAAGGTGTTCAAGTAATCTGTTGGACGATCTTAACATCAAACTCGATGATGTCGTCCTCTATATACATTTCTTCTTTGATTTGAACCTATGTTTTACAAAATCGTTTCAGTATAATTCACAACCATGTATTTATACCACTGTTCACCATTCTTGGAGAAGAAAGCTGCTCTCCTATCAAGAGAAAGAAGGCGTTCTTTCAATTTAGAATAGGTATTCTTCGTATATGTCCTTAGAAATGTTGAGGATGCTGAAGGTTGGTGAAAAGCTCATTGAAGTTCTTTAAAACTCGTATACCATTAATTCCACACACAGTATCACATTTCGGCTGTAACCCCAATTTGATAGTACTTCGAATGACAAATTTGGACAAAGTTTTGGTTTGCCTGCTAGACAGGCCAGCAATAAAAAGCTGTCATATCGATTCATTGGAAGTGTGGGAATCCAACATAAACGTAGCATGTCCGAATCTTTATGATTAATAGGGAAGACTAATAATGTATAGGTGTGATTCCTTCGTTATCAAGCAAGCCTAGTACTTTTTGTATACGGGAAATGTGATAATGTTTACAGACAAGGATTAAGTTATTGGACACCTTATCTGCAGGCACATTAAAAAACCTATCACGTGAATCTGGATGTATGAATTTAATATCACGATCAAGAAATATTGACATGTTTTTGTTTTCATTTTAGATTTAAAGCTACTAATTATCGTAAGAATGATGGACCACATGAATGAACCTTTTCTTAAAGCGAATCCAACGCAGTTCGTTTTCGTTTTGCCCACTTCGTAACACCAATAGAGGAAGCGAATATAACGTAGTTCGAACATGATAGACAGGGTAAAGTTTCCATTAAAATTGAGAAGTAGTAAATAAATTCAGAACGCAAGGGGACAATACCAGCGAAATCAGGATCACAACTAGCAACTTATCATACAACAAAACAATGTTAAAAACAGCATAAGCTTTCTGGAAAAACATATTCTTTGGTTCGAGACATATTGATATATTTTGTCATGGAATTCTTCACTCCATGATATATAGTTACACACTGTATACAATATATTTGAAGGTCATCGGTGAACAGAATAGAGTCCAGTGTACACATTACATCTGTACAAGTGTTGAAAACAATATCCTCTTTCATATCTCTATAAAATAACAAAAAACAGAATATACGAGGGATGATTGATTTAAGCGGTTAACATTTGGCTGACATATTGCATTATTTTTCGACATAATCTCCTTCAGTATCTATAACTTTTGTCAGTGATGTTTGAGAATCTCAACGCCCCTTTTAAAGAAGTCCTTTTCTTGAACATTCAGAAAGTCCTCCACTGCATGTATGACGTCATCATCTGATCGAAAGTGGGAACTGGAAATGGTCTTTTTCAATTCTGGAAACAGATGAAAGTCTGATGGAGCGAGATCAGGCGAATAAGACGGATGTTCAATCAATTCCAAGCCTCCGTCGTTAATGGCAGCCATGGCAAAGCAGGTTTTTGAGCCGAGTCATGATCCTGGTGGAATGATACACCTTTACTGAGTTTTAGCTTGAGTTAAATATTTTCTCTTAACTGCCTTAGAAGTGATACATAATATGTGCCATTGATTGTTTGTCCCTTTTGTAGAATAGCTTCTAACTGAATTCCATCAGCATCCCAGCAACCTGAGGCCATAACCTCTCCAGCTGATGGAACAGTCTTTGTCTTCTTTTGTAGGGGTGAACCAGGGTGCTTACTTTGTTTAGACAGTGTTTAGGCCTCTGGGGTGAAATAATATATCCACGATTAATCTATAGTCACATAACTTTGCAGAAAGTTTAGTCTTAAAGAATCAGATAAACAAGCGACAAAGTCCGCCTGCTTCTAATCAACTGTCAGAAGTCATGGTACCCAACGGGCTAAGAACTTTCACATTGTAAGATCTTTCGTAGAATGGAATGTACTCTTTCCTGTGAAATCCCAACTCTGCTGGCTACATAAAACCCTGTAACACGCTTGTCAGTCATAACATGGACTTTATTGACCATTTCTGGGATTGCAACAATGACAGGCGTTCCAGGACGGGCGTCATCCCCAAGGCTCTGCCTGCCACACTTGAATTCCGCCACCCACATTTCCATTGTATGGAGGGCCATCTTTCCTAAGTGTCGCTACTTATCATTATGGATATCCTTAAGTGTTTTCTGATGCAAATATTGAATTACTGCTCTTTCAGTGATTTTGCAAATTTTGTAACTTAACTGATAAACTTCTTCATTACAAGGCTCACAACTTATCAATTAGCACTCGTAGATGGTGCATGTTGTATATGGATAATTTAAGGCGTTATCTTATAGTTTTATCAGACTGGAATCTTATGTGAAATATTTTGTTGGACAGATCCCTGCTTCACCATACTGGAGAGGTTAGTGAATTGTATTATCCATGCAGCCTGAGTGTCATCTTATACCAAAGAGCATAGAAGAATTCGGTTTTTGGTTGCTTAGTTTAACGCTATGACAACAGACATGGGCAGATTGAATGTTTATTTTTGCATTGAAACGAGGGAATCAGCTATTATCTAAAGAATAAAAACATCAGAGGAAAATTCAGAATTCTACAAATCTAGACCACTAAGAACAAGCTTATTTGTGATTAGGAATGACAATTTATTGGAATTCATAAAATCATGACACATCATGAATCAGGACAATCTTCAGGCCTATTTTGGTATATTGTGTTAGTTGGACTAGGAATTTTTCTAACATCCCTTATATTTCGATGGAAGAAATCGCTGTAGCAGCATGACGTAATTGTAAGATGGCGTCAGAATCCGTAAAATGCCAGGGCCTATTTTCATGCTTAGTTCTACTGGAAACGCTTGTACTACACTCATACTTCGACTGATTCAATAGTTCTGGCGACACGACAAACATGCAAGACGACATGTGTTGATGGGGAATCTGAATGATACGCCTCGGGGGTAGCAAGAACACCTACAAGTAGCTAACAGACAGTATTCCGGACGGGCAGGTATTATCCGAACGTTAAACCGTATTGGTGAAACCCATGTAATAGATCAATGTTGTACTTCGTTAAAGTCTGCAACTATACATTAGCATGTCCATTTGCTTATTGCCAATAAAATAGAATAATTTTGAACAAATTATTTTTTTTTCTAATTTCATTATAGACATCCCCACCAGCCGAGATATTACTTTACTATCTCTATTGAAATAACTAATTTAATACAGTGTGCAGTCTGTGGGTGGGTGTTAGACAAGAATTATCGGTTAACTAGGTTCGTCTGAACGTGTAAGCTGATTGATGGAACGTGTTGGTGAATATGTTGTGTCGCACGGTCGTAGATAGGTGGCGCATAACTCCCTACGGCTCGACATACGACACGTGCCTTAATCACAATAACGCCTAGTATATATAAAGCCATATACTACTGAGACACAGAACCATCAGGACTTCGAGTTTATAGAAGGAAAGTAAATTGAATTAGTCTGATATCATGTCATACACCAATATCATTGCTGCGGAACATTGTCAAGTATAGTTACATTGCATATATCCCCACAGCAGGCCACAATAATTCACTGGTCAATTTACCTTTACAGTGCCAAAAAAGGACTCGCATTGCACGCATTTTTCTTTTCTAATTCCTCTTCGCAATGCACGTGGGTGATCCTTTTTTCAAACTTTCAAAGTATAAACATATCCTTAACAATTCTCTGGTTCATGTTACATTCACTATCTATAAGATGAAGCGTAACTCCTAATTTAAAGTAAAAATGGCATCGACATTACATCAAATGAAACCTAGATGAAATTACTGGGTGGTGGGGGTGCTGGGTAGAAGGTGAAGGGTTGGGGTGGTGGGGGTGCTGGGTAGGAGGTGAAATGTTGGGGTGGTGGGGGTGGTGGGTAGGAGGTGAAGGGTTGGGATGGTGGTGGGGGTGCTGGGTAGAATGTGAAGGGTTGAGGTGGTAGGGGTGGTGGGTAGAAGGTGAAGGGTTGGGGTGGTGGTGTTGGTGCTGGATAGGAGGTGAAGGTTTGGGGTGGTGGTGTTGGTGCTGGATAGGAGGTGAAGGGTCAGGGTGGTGGTGTGGGTGCTGGATAGGAGGTGAAGGGTTGGGGTGGTGGGGGTGCTGGGTAGAAGGTAAAGGGTTTGGATGGTGGTGTGGGTGCTGGATAGGAGGTGAAGGATAGGGGTGGGGTGGGGGTGCTGGATAGGAGGTGAAGGGTTGGGATGGTGGGGGTGCTGGGTAGAAGGTGAAGGGGTGGGATGGTGGTGGGGGTGCTGGATAGGAGGTGAAAGGTTGGGGTGGTGGGGGTGCTGGGTAAAAGGTGAAGGGATGGGTTGGTGGGGGTGCTGGATAGGAGGTGAAGAGTTGGGGTGAGGAGGGGGTGCTTGATCGGAGGTGAAGATTTGTGATGGTTTTGGGGGCGGGTGCTTGATAGGAAGTGAAGGGTAGGTGTGGTTGGTAGGGTGCTGGGTAGGAGGTAAAGGGTTGGGGTGGTGGTGGGGGTGCAGGGTAGGAGGTGAAGGGTTTGGGTGGTGTTTGAGGTACTGGGTAGAAGGTGAAGGGTTGGGGTTGTGGTGTTGGTGCTGGGCAGAAGGGAAGGGTTGGGGTGGTGGTGTTGGTGCTGGTTAGGAGGTGAACGGTCAGGGTGGTGGTGTGGGTGCTGGATAGGAGTTGAAGGGTTGGGGTGGTGGTGGGGAAGCTGGGTAGAAGGTGAAGGGTAGGGGTGGGGTCGGGATGCTGGATAGGAGGTGAAGGGTTGGGATGGTGGAGGTGCTGGGTAGAAGGTGAAGGGTTGGGATGGTGGTGGGGGTGCTGGATAGGAGGTGAAGGGTTGGGGTGGTGGGGGTGCTGGATAGGAGGTGAAGGGTTGGGGTAGTGGTGTTGGTGCTGGTTAGAAGGTGAAGGGTAGGGGTGGGGTCGGGATGCTGGATAGGAGGTGAAGGGTTGGGATGGTGGAGGTGCTGGGTAGAAGGTGAAGGGTTGGAATGGTGGTGGGGGTGCTGGATAGGAGGTGAAGGGTTGGGGTTGTGGGGGTGCTGGATAGGAGGTGAAGGGTTGGGGTAGTGGTGTTGGTGCTAGGTAGAAGGTGAAGGGTTGGGGTGGTGGTGTTGGTGCTGGGTAGAAGGTGAAGGGTCAGGGTGGTGGTGTTGGTGCTGGATAGGAGGTGAAGGGTCAGGGTGGTGGTGTGGGTGCTGGATAGGAGGTGGAGGGTTGGGGTGGTGATGTGGGTGCTGGATAGGAGTTGAAGGGTTGGGCTGAGGGGGGTATGCTTGATCGGAAGTGAAGATTTGTATTAGTTTTGGTGGGGGTGCTTAATAGGAGGGGAATTGTAGGTGTGGTTTTGGGTGATGAGTAGGAGGTGAAGGGTTGGGGTAGTGGTGTTGGTGCTGGATAGGAGGTGAAGGGTTGGGATGGTGAGGTTGCTGGGTAGAAGGTGAAGAGTTGGGGTGGTAGTGGGGCAGCTGGGTAGAAGGTGAAGGGTTGGGGTGGTGGTGGGGGTGCTGGGTAGAAGGTGAAGGGTTGGGATGGGGTTGTGGGTGCTGGATAGGAGGTAAAGAGTTGGGGTGGTGGTGTGGGTGCTGGATAGGAGGTGAAGGGTTGGGGTGGTGGTGGGAGAGCTGGATAGAAGGTGAAGTGTAGGGGTGGGGTGGGGGTGCTGGATAGGAGGTGAAGGGTTGGGATGGTGGGGGTGCTGGGTAGAAGGTGAAGGGTTGGGATGGTGGTGGGGGTGCTGGATAGGAGGTGAAGGGTTGGGGTGGTGGGGTGCTGGGTAAAAGGTGAAGGGATGGGGTGGTGGGGGTGCTGGATAGGAGGTGAAGAGTTGGGGTGAGGAGGGGGGTGCTTGATCGGAGGTGAAGATTTGTGATGGTTTTGGGGGCGGGTGCTTGATAGGAAGTGAAGGGTAGGTGTGGTTGTTAGGGTGCTGGGTAGGAGGTAAATGGTTGGGGTGGTGGTGGGGGTGCAGGGTAGGAGGTGAAGGGTTTGGGTGGTGTTTGAGGTGCGGGGTAGAAGGTGAAGGGTTGGGGTGGTGGTGTTGGTGCTGGGTAGAAGGGAAGGGTTGGGGTGGTGGTGTTGGTGCTGGATAGGAGGTGAAGGGTCAGGGTGGTGGTGTGGGTGCTGGATAGGAGTTGAAGGGTTGGGGTGAGCGGGGTGTGCTTTATCGGAAGTAAAGATTTGTGGTGGTTTTTGGGGCGGGTGCTTGATAGGCAGTGAAGGGTAGGTGTGGTTGTTAGGGTGCTGGGTAAGAGGTGAAGGGTTGGGGTAGTGGTGTTGGTGCTTGATAGGAGGTGAAGGGTTGGGATGGTGGGGGTGCTGGGTAGAAGGTAAAGGGTTGGGATGGTGGTGGGTGTGCTGGATAGGAGGTGAAGGGTTGGGGTGGTGGGGGTGCTGGATAGGAAGTGAAGGGTTGGGGTGGTGGTGGGGGTGCAGGGTAGGAGGTGAAGGGTTGGGGTGGTGTTTGAGGTGCTGGGTAGAAGGTGAATGGTTGGTTTGGTGGTGGGGGTGCTGGGTAGAAGTTGAAGGGTTGGTTTGGTGGTGTGGATGCTGGATAAGCGATGAAGAGTTGGGGTGGTGGGGGGATAGGAGGTGAAGGGTTGGAGTGGTGTTGTTGGTGCTTGGTAGAAGGTGAAGGGTTGGGGTGGTGGTGTGGGTGCTGGGTAGAAGGTGAAGGGTTGGGGTGGTGGTGTTGGTGCTAGGTAGAAGGTGAAGGGTTGGGGTGGTGGTGTTGGTGCTGGGTAGAAGGTGAAGGGTTGGGGTGGTGGTGTTGGTGCTGGATAGGAGGTGAAGGGTCAGGGTGGTGGTGTGGGTGCTGGATAGGAGTTGAAGGGTTGGGGTGGTGGTGGGGAGCTGGGTAGAAGGTGAAGGGTAGGGGTGGGGTGGAGGTGCTGGATAGGAGGTGAAGGGTTGGGATGGTGGGGGTGCTGGGTAGAAGGTAAAGGGTTGGGATGGTGGTGGGGGTGCTGGATAGGAGGTGAAGGGTTGGGGTGGTGGGGGTGCTGGATAGGAAGTGAAGGGTTGGGGTGGTGGTGGGGGTGCAGGGTAGGAGGTGAAGGGTTGGGATGGTGTTTGAGGTGCTGGGTAGAAGGTGAAGGGTTGGGGTGGTGGTGGGGGTGCAGGGTAGGAGGTGAAGGTTGGGGTGGTGGTGGGGGTGCTGGGTAGAAGGTGAAGGGTTTGGATGGGGGTGTGGGTGCTGGGTAGGAGGTGAAGGGTTGAAGTGCTGTTGTTGGTGCTGGGTAGAAGGTTAAGGGTTGGGGTGGTCGGAGTGCTGGATAGGAGGTGAAGGGTTGGGATAGTGGTGTTGGTTCTGGATAGGAGGTGAAGGGTTGGGGTGGTGGGGGTGCTGGATAGGAGGTAAAGGGTTGGGGTGATGGTGTGGGTGCTGGATAGGAGTTGAAGGGTTGGGGTGGTGGTGGGGGAGCTGGATAGAAGGTGAAGTGTAGGGGTGGGGTGGGGGTGCTGGATAGGAGGTGAAGGGTTGGGATGGTGGGGGTGCTGGGTAGAAGGTGAAGGGTTGGGATAGTGGTGGGGGTGCTGGATAGGAGGTGAAGGGTTGGGGTGGTGGGGGTGCTGGGTAAAAGGTGAAGGGATGGGGTGGTGGGGGTGCTGGATAGGAGGTGAAGAGTTGGGGTGAGGAGGGGGTGCTTGATCGGAGGTGAAGATTTGTGGTGGTTTTGGGGACGGGTGCTTGATAGGAAGTGAAGGGTAGGTGTGGTTGTTAGGGTGCTGGGTAGGAGGTAAAGGGTTGGGGTGGTGATGGGGGTGCAGGATAGGAGGTGAAGGGTTGGGATAGTGGTGTTGGTGCTGGATAGGAGGTGAAGGGTTGGGGTGGTGGGGGTGCTGGATAGGAGGTAAAGGGTTGGGATGATGGTGTGGGTGCTGGATAGGAGGTGAAGGGTTGGGGTGGTGGGGGGGGGGGGGGGAGCTGGATAGAAGGTGAAGTGTAGGGGTGGGGTGGGGGTGCTGGATAGGAGGTGAAGGGTTGGGGTGGTGGGGGTGCTGGGTAGAAGGTGAAGGGTTGGGGTGGTGGTGGGGGTGCTGGATAGGAGGTGAAGGGATGGGGTGGTGGGGGTGCTGGATAGGAGGTGAAGAGTTGGGGTGAGGAGGGGGGTGCTTGATCGGAGGTGAAGATTTGTGATGGTTTTGGGGGCGGGTGCTTGATAGGAAGTGAAGGGTAGGTGTGGTTGTTAGGGTGCTGGGTAGGAGGTAAATGGTTGGGGTGGTGGTGGGGGTGCAGGGTAGGAGGTGAAGGGTTTGGGTGGTGTTTGAGGTGCGGGGTAGAAGGTGAAGGGTTGGGGTGGTGGTGTTGGTGCTGGGTAGAAGGGAAGGGTTTGGGTGGTGGTGTTGGTGCTGGATAGGAGGTGAAGGGTCAGGGTGGTGGTGTGGGTGCTGGATAGGAGTTGAAGGGTTGGGGTGAGCGGGGTGTGCTTGATCGGAAGTAAAGATTTGTGGTGGTTTTGGGGGCGGGTGCTTGATAGGAAGTGAAGGGTAGGTGTGGTTGTTGGGGTGCTGGGTAAGAGGTGAAGGGTTGGGGTAGTGGTGTTGATGCTTGATAGGAGGTGAAGGGTTGGGGTGGTGGTGGGGGTGCAGGGTAGGAGGTGAAGGGTTTGGGTGGTGTTTGAGGTGCTGGGTAGAAGGTGAAGGGTTGGTTTGGGTGGTGTGGATGCTGGATAAGAGATGAAGAGTTGGGGTGGTGGGGGGGATAGGAGGTGAAGGGTTGGAGTGGTGTTGTTGGTGCTTGGTAGAAGGTGAAGGGTGGGGGTGGTGGTGTGGGTGCTGGGTAGAAGGTGAAGGGTTGGCGTGGTGGTGTGGGTGCTGGGTAGAAGGTGAAGGGTTGGGGTGGTGGTGTTGGTGCTAGGTAGAAGGTGAAGGGTTGGGGTGGTGGTGTTGGTGCTGGGTAGAAGGTGAAGGGTCAGGGTGGTGGTGTTTGTGCTGGATAGGAGGTGAAGGGTTGGGGTGGTGGTGGGGGTGCTGGGTAGAAGGTGAAGTGTTGGGGTGGTGGGGCTGCTGGATAGGAGGTGAAGGGTTGGGGTGGTGGTGGGGGTGCTGGGTAGAAGGTGAAGGGTTGGGGTGGTGCTGTTGGTGCAGGAGGTCAGATTGGGTTGTCTGTTGTTGCCAATATTTGGTTTATTGTTACTTTCCGTCCTATTAACAGCCAGAATTATTTAAGGCCGTGCCAGGTTTGGATGGTGGAGGTGAATTCCTCATAGATCTCGAACCCGCGACCCAGACGTGGAGGGCAAGAAATAAAGACGACCAGACGCCTAAACCCTCTGCTACTTTGTCATTTTATTGTTCTTTATCATTGTTCCTGGATCTAAACTCAATATATTCTCATTCAAACGTCTTCTTTTTTCGTTAGATAATGTTTTCATGACTTCCGTGCATTAAATAACCATTTTGCCTACATATTTTGGTTTAACAGCGATATTTTAAATCGTCTCTATAAAAATCCTTACAGTATGGCAGTTGTGATATAATTCGGTATTTTTTTTGTTTTCTTACAACTGCCAACAGCCCCGTGACTAGGACAGGCTTTCACAAACTTAAGACAAAAGATATGCAAGGGAAAATTTCCAATTCTACAACGGTTGGACGTCTCATGTAGACTTTACAACGGTTGGACGTCTCAAGTAGACTGTAGAACGGTTGGACGTCTCGTGTAGACTGTACAACGGTTGGACGTCTCGTGTAGACTGTACAACGGTTGGACGTCTCGTGTAGACTGTACAATGGCTGGACGTCTCTTGTGACTGTACAACTGTTGGACGTCTTGTAGTATGTACCAGTGCCATTCGTGTCTCGTGTCGTTTTTACCAGACTAGGTCTTCTCGTGTCGTTTTTACCAGACTAGGTCGTCTCGTGTCGTTTTTACCAGACTAGGTCGTCTCGTTTAGTTTGTACCTTTGTTGGTCGTGTCGTGTGTTTGGTGAGATCGATTTATAAAAATCATTTCGGCTTTATCTAACCACGTAATTAACATCCAGTCATCTCACTGGTCAATAGTCCTGGAACTGACGCCAAATTTTGCCTGGTTTTCACTGGTGTCTGTATCCTGATTTACTAAAAATACACGACAGTTAACTGTACACGGTTTTTGTCATAACCTTTTTGCACCCTCCACAGATATGGTGCCCGACCATTATTTCACAGTGTCGTTAGTAACCGATAATTATTTCCAAGATATCATTTATGGACTTTGTACTATAAAGTCTTTTTTTGTAAACTTACCAGTTATGTGTACAACAAGCAGTGCATCTTTACCTTCATCTTTAATAGTTTCATACCTCGTTAAGACAGCAGAACAAATTAGTCATTATCTGTGAGTTGTTTTTTTCCGTCTAGGTGTAACAGAAGACGAAACTTATAGAGCTCTTTGAACTTGTTCTCCTTTCAAAAGGAACGGATCCTTCCTACATCGACTTTGTTTATTGATTTTCAATACATGTATATTTATTAGAAAAGCGTCCCCTGAAAGGAAAATCGCCCGGTATTGTTTTGTCTACTGTCATCTTAACATTGTCATCCAGCCACTGTATCATCGTACTCCAACACATATGCATGTACAGGGCACAAAATTACGAACAAAATGAAAACAAAGTCGAGAGTCGTCTGATTATGCACATGACCGAAATACCAATACAGTAAGTGAATACATTAAAGAGAAGCTATAAAACCCTTTATCATACTTATTGCCATACAAATGCACAGTGACGACTCCAATTTTCGCAACACGGCACATTCACATGTTCATAAATCTTCAGTGATTGCAGACATCTGTCAAGCTTGACTGCCGACCGCTGGGGGATCGATGTGTAAGGCGATCCTGGATTGGACAGGAGAAGTAATTGTGAATGATTCTGTGGTTTACAGTTTCTAAATGGCAAATCATTTGTTGGTAGAAACAACGACCTGAAATACACATGTATTGTAAAATAAAACCTGACCAATATAACCAGTTCGATTTTACAATTTTCTCGTATTACTAACGGAAGTCGACATCGAGAATGAAGGTCACATGGGGGCTAGGTAATGTCTATAACAAATACAATGTCATTCGGAACAACTCACTTATTGCTGTTCAGTTATCGTGAAAAAATAGGGTAAGATAGTTATCTTTGTGTTTATAAACAACCGGAAGTAAAACTCGTTGTTCCGAGGTGATCACAGGGCGGCGTCTACCAAATGATATTTTATTCACTATTAGGAACCAACATATCTGAGAACAACGAAAGTTCTTATAAGTATACACAGTCTCCTTCATTAGAAACAAGGCCAGTGTAAAGCATACGTGTACGAGAAGAACATTTCCGGCTGTACATTAATTCAACATGTTTCCATCATGCAATGGATGCGATTTTGTTCATGCTTCTTGTCGTGTTCGCGTTTTATTTATTAAGCACGCTGAATCTCTGGTTTTGTATTTAGCCTTATAAAGACAGAAATGTTTTATACAACTACAAGTTATTTTTAATTTGAGTCAGATTTTATGATTTTATATTGATAGAGATCCTGGTCTCTGTGATACCAGGGAGAAGAACTTTGTACATCCTATAGTTTCTTTAGATATGTCGTCTTCAGTTGACATGTAGGTTGAACGAAGGAAAATCCTTACCAAATATGGCAAATATAGCCACATCCACTGCAGGTTGAATGAACTGGTATGAACCCATGAACAATTAATTCGGAGGCCCAGCAATAAGAGCTAGATAAAGAAAACCAGGTGTTCCGGAAGGGTAAGTGTCTTCTGTTTGATTGACGACACCTTTCATGTAAATCTAAGCAAAGGCTTGTCACATGAGAATTACCAGCCATAAGAACGAGCATTCAAATGATATCGTGGCGACAGGCATAAATCTCGAAACCTTTTGACATGAAATCGGGATATCGTGGACAGACCATTGAATATCGAATCATTTTCGATATGTAAACATCGATAGCTAAGAAAGCAGGAATATTGCTTTCAATAATGGAAAATTCAACACACTAACAGTCCTAACAAAATCAGATTTACTTAATATATCGCACGATTTCTGAAAAAAAATGTTACGTTTTATCAACAGTACTGAAAAAGTCAAGACGCAGATCTTCTCGAACCCTCCGCCTTAGTGCACTCTAGTTTATGGCGAGAGTTGAAATTCTGCACTAAAACGCTGGTTGAAGAAATTTGATATCCTTATCCTTCTACACGTGCTGAAGATATGAGATTGTAAGAATAGAGTCTGGCCAGAACAATCACCGGCGGCCATCAGTTCCATGAAGGAGGACCGAGACAGGCTAGAAACCATATCTATTACTATGAATAGGCCAAGTTAGAGACGGATCGATTGTTACTAACTAAACACGACCATATCAAAATTTATATTTGGTGATCATCATGATAGCGGTGGTACAAGTGTCCACCCTTTGCCTCATGGGAGATCATAACTGGTGCGTGAGTGACAAAGTTTAGTCTGGAGCGGAAGTGGTTTCAATTAGGGTTCCCCCTGGTATCGCCATAACTGGTCACGTGGTGACCGATTTTCTAGATGTCGGATCTGCGTTTCATCGAGTGACTTGAACAAAGGGCATTGTCCCGTAAATCAGAATGAAGTAGGTCATGGGAGACTTCACGATGGACTGCTATTTTTGCACAAAACTATGAACAAGTTTATACACTAGTAAAATACTCAAAACTGCTGATAACAATAAAACTTCTACCTGTCTTTGTGTAACATTGATGATGTCATTTGTCAGTTGATCGTCTGTTGCATGCGATAAATGATTTTTTTCTGATCATGTAATATTTGTTTGAAGATGAAGCCCCTAAACAACACTGAGACTGAAACAAGAAAACTTTCGGCAAATGAAAAACAAGAAATTCCTTATTTAGATAGTGTTCGGTAGACATAATTTTGTGGTTTATCAGTTCCATCCTTACTCACAATTAATATCACGTTCTTACTTTGCGAAACCGTCACTTTCTGTACGTCACAGCAGCTTTTCCTCAGTTGTGACATGTTTGAGGTAATCTAATTGTGTTTCATCTACCAGATCGACCCATTTGTCTTGTTTTTGTGTTATATTTTGCTAAGATATTCCGAATTACCTGACTTTCTGATGCCGTATGTTTTGCTTTCTTTAAGACAGACAGTAGAGATAAAACAAATGTCAAAAACGATACTAACAAGTAACAGAAGTTTGGTTTAAAGCTCAAACAATCTACTTGCACGAGAACAAAATATGAACAAAATATTACACCGATAACCTTGTAAAAAGTTAATAACGAGCATTTAACACACCTAACACGAGAACAACAAGGTATAATAACGACATTTAACACACCTACACGAGAACAACAAGGTAAATAACTTGTAACAGAACAACAAGGCAATTAACGAGCATTTAACATACCTAACACGACAACAACACGGTATAATAACGGACATTTAACACACCTAACACGAGAACAACAAGGTATAATAACGAACATTTAACACACCTAACACGAGAACAACAAGGTAAATAACGAACATTTAACACACCTAACACGACAACAACAAGGCAAATAACGGACATTTAACACACCTAACACGAGAACAACAAGGTATAATAACGGACATTTAACACACCTAACACGAGAACAACAAGGTATAATAACGGACATTTAACACACCTAACACGAGAACAACAAGGTATAATAACGGACATTTAACACACCTAACACGAGAACAACAAGGTATAATAACGGACATTTAACACACCTAACACGAGAACAACACGGTATAATAACGGACATTTAACACACCTAACACGAGAACAACACGGTATAATAACGAACATTTAACACACCTAACACGAGAACAACAAGGTATAATAACGAACATTTAACACACCTAACACGAGATCAACAAGGTATAATAACGAGCATTTAACACACCTAACACGAGAACAACAAGGTAAATGACGAATATTTAACACACCTAACACGAGAACAACAAGGCAAATAATGGACATTTAACACACCTAACACGAGAACAACAAGGTATCATAACGGACATTTAACACACCTAACACGAGAACAACAAGGTATAATAACGGACATTTAACACACCTAACACGAGAACAAAAAGGTATAATAACGAACATTTAACACACCTAACACACCTAACACGAGAACAACAACATTTAACACATAACGAATAATAACGAGCATTTAACACACCTAACACGACAACAACAAGGTAAATAACGAGCATTTAACACACCTAACACGAGATCAACAAGGAATAATAACGAGCATTTAACACACCTAACACGACAACAACAAGGTAAATAACGAGCATTTAACACACCTAACATGAGAAGAACAATGTAAATATCGAGCATTTAACACACCTAACACGAGAACAATAAGGTTAATAACGAGCATTTAACACACCTAACACGAGAACAACAAGGTATAATAAGAGACAATTTACACACCTAACACGAGAACAACAGGGTATAATAACGAGCATTTAACACACCTAACACGACAACAACAATGTAAATATCGAGCATTTAACACACCTAACAAGAGAAGAACAAGGTAAATAACGAGCATTTAACACACCTAACACGAGAACAACAAGGCAATTAACGAGCATTTAACACACCTAACACGAGAACAACAAGGCAATTAACGAGCATTTAACACACCTAACACGAGAACAACAAGGAATAATAACGAGCATTTAACACACCTAACACGAGAACAACAAGGTATAATAACGAGCATTTAACACACACACCTAACACGAGAACAACAAGGTATAATAACGAGCATTTAACACACCTAACACGAGAACAACAAGGCATATTAAGAGAGCAATTTAACACACCTAACACGAGAACAACACAATAACGGCATTTAACACACCTAACACGAGAACAACAAGGTATAATAACGAGCATTTAACACACCTAACACGAGAACAACAAGGTATAATAACGAGCATTTAACACACCTAACACGAGAACAACAAGGTATAATAACGAGCATTTAACACACCTAACACGAGAACAACAAGGTATAATAACGAGCATTTAACAAACGTAACACCGTAACACACCTAACACGAGAACAACAAGGTATAATAACGAACATTTAACACACCTAACACGAGAACAACAAGGTATAATAACGGACATTTAACACACCTAACACGAGAACAACAGGGTATAATAACGAGCATTTAACACACCTAACACGACAACAACACGGTATAATAACGAGCATTTAACACACCTAACACGAGAACAACAAGGTAAATAACGAGCATTTAACACACCTAACAAGGTATAATAACGACATTTAACACACGAACAACAAGGTATAATAACGAGCATTTAACACACCTAACACGAGAACAACAAGGTACACATAACGAACAACATTTAACACACCTAACACGAGAACAACAAGGAAATTAACGAGCATTTAACACACCTAACACGAGAACAACAAGGCAATTAACGAGCATTTAACACACCTAACACGAGATCAACCAGGTAGATAACGAGCATTTAACACACCTAACACGAGAACAACAAGGCAAATAACGGACATTTAACACACCTAACACGAGAACAACAAGGCAATTAACGAGCATTTAACACACCTAACACGAGATCAACAAGGTATATAACGAGCATTTAACACACCTAACACGAGAACAACAAGGTAAATAACGACCATTTAACACACCTAACACGAGAACAACAAGGTATAATAACGATCATTTAACACACCTAACACGAAAACAACAAGGTATAATAACGGACATTTAACACACCTAACACGAGAACAACAAGGTATAATAACGAACATTTAACACACCTAATACGAGATCAACAAGGTAAATAACGAGCATTTAACACACCTAACACGAGAACAACAAGGTAAATAACGAGCATTTAACACACCTAACACGAGAACAACAAGGTATAATAACGAGCATTTAACACACCTAACACGAGAACAACAAGGTAAATAACGAGCATTTAACACACCTAACACGACAACAACAAGGTATAATAACGAGCATTTAACACACCTAACACGAGAACAACAAGGTAAATAACGAGCATTTAACACACCTAACACGAGAACAACAAGGTAAATAACGAGCATTTAACACACCTAACACGAGAACAACAAGGTAAATAACGAGCATTTAACACACCTAACACGACAACAACAAGGTAAAATAACGAGCATTTAACACACCTAACACGAGAACAACAAGGTAAATAACGAGCATTTAACACACCTAACACGAGAACAACAAGGTAAATAACGAGCATTTAACACACCTAACAAGAGAACAACAAGGTAAATAACGAACATTTAACACACCTAACACGACAACAACAAGGTATAATAACGAGCATTTAACACACCTAACACGAGAACAACAAGGTATAATAACGAGCATTTAACACACCTAACACGAGAACAACAAGGTATAATAACGGACATTTAACACACCTAACACGAGAACAACAAGGTATAATAACGAACATTTAACACACCTAACACGAGAACAACAAGGTATAATAACGAGCATTTAACACACCTAACACGAGAACAACAAGGTATAATAACGAGCATTTAACACACCTAACACGAGAACAACAAGGTATAATAACGAACATTTAACACACCTAACACGAGAACAACAAGGCAATTAACGAGCATTTAACACACCTAACACGAGAACAACAAGGTATAATAACGAGCATTTAACACACCTAACACGACAACAACAAGGTATAATAACGAGCATTTAACACACCTAACACGACAACAACAAGGTATAATAACGAACATTTAACACACCTAACACGACAACAACAAGGTATAATAACGGACATTTAACACACCTAACACGAGAACAACAAGGTATAATATAATAACGAACATTTAACACACCTAACACGACAACAACAAGGTATAATAACGAGCATTTAACACACCTAACACGAGAACAACAAGGTATAATAACGAGCATTTAACACACCTAACACGAGAACAACAAGGTATAATAACGAACATTTAACACACCTAACACGACAACAACAAGGTATAATAACGAGCATTTAACACACCTAACACGACAACAACAAGGTATAATAACGAGCATTTAACACACCTAACACGAGAACAACAAGGTATAATAACGAGCATTTAACACACCTAACACGACAACAACAAGGTATAATAACGAGCATTTAACACACCTAACACGAGAACAACAAGGTATAATAACGGACATTTAATACACCTAACACGAGAACAACAAGGTATAATAACGAGCATTTAACACACCTAACACGAGAACAACAAGGTATAATAACGAGCATTTAACACACCTAACACGAGAACAACAAGGTAAATAACGAGCATTTAACACACCTAACACGAGAACAACAAGGCAAATAACGGACATTTAACACACCTAACACGAGAACAAAAAGGTATAATAACGAACATTTAACACACCTAACACGAGAACAACAAGGCAAATAACGGACATTTAACACACCTAACACGAGAACAACAAGGTAAATAACGAGCATTTAACACACCTAACACGAGAACAACAAGGTAAATAACGAGCATTTAACACACCTAACACGAGAACAACAAGGTATAATAACGAGCATTTAACACACCTAACACGAGAACAACAAGGTAAATAACGAGCATTTAACACACCTAACACGAGAACAACAAGGTAAATAACGAGCATTTAACACACCTAACACGAGAACAACAAGGTATAATAACGAGCATTTAACACACCTAACACGAGAACAACAAGGTAAATAACGAGCATTTAACACACCTAACACGACAACAACAAGGTATAATAACGAGCATTTAACACACCTAACACGAGAACAACAAGGTAAATAACGAGCATTTAACACACCTAACACGAGAACAACAAGGTATAATAACGAGCATTTAACACACCTAACACGAGAACAACAAGGTATAATAACGAGCATTTAACACACCTAACACGACAACAACAAGGTATAATAACGAGCATTTAACACACCTAACACGACAACAACAAGGTATAATAACGAGCATTTAACACACCTAACACGAGAACAACAAGGTATAATAACGAGCATTTAACACACCTAACACGAGAACAACAAGGTATAATAACGAGCATTTAACACACCTAACACGAGAACAACAAGGTATAATAACGAGCATTTAACACACCTAACACGAGAACAACAAGGTAAATAACGAGCATTTAACACACCTAACAAGAGAACAACAAGGTATAATAACGAGCATTTAAAACACCTAACACGAGAACAACAAGGTATAATAACGAGCATTTAACACACCTAACACGAGAACAACAAAATAACGAGCATTTAACACATACACACGACAACAACAAGGTATAATAACGAGCATTTAACACACCTAACACGAGAACAACACGGCATTTAACACACCTAACACGAGAACAACAAGGCAAATAACGGAGCATTTAACACACCTAACACGACAACAACAAGGTAAATAACGAGCATTTAACACACCTTAACATTTAACACACCTAACACGAGAACAACAAGGCAATTAACGAGCATTTAACACACCTAACACGAGATCAAGAAGGTATATAACGAGAATTTAACACACCTAACACGAGAACAACAAGGTATAATAACGAACATTTAACACACCTAATACGAGATCAACAAGGTAAATAACGAGCATTTAACACACCTAACACGAGATCAACAAGGAATAATAACGAGCATTTAACACACCTAACACGACAACAACAAGGTAAATAACGAGCATTTAACACACCTAACACGAGATCAACAAGGTAAATAACGAGAATTCAACACACCTAACACGAGAACAATAAGGTATAATAACGTTCATTGAACACACCTAACACGAGAACAAAAAGGTATAATAACGAACATTTCACACACCTAACACGAGAACAACAAGGCAAATAACGGACATTTAACACACCTAACACGAGAACAACAAGGTATAATAACGAGCATTTAACACACCTAACACGAGAACAACAAGGTAAATAACGAGCATTTAACACACCTAACACGAGAACAACAAGGTAAATAACGAGCATTTAACACACCTAACACGAGAACAACAAGGCAATTAACGAGCATTTAACACACCTAACACGAGAACAACAAGGTAAATAACGAGCATTTAACACACCTAACAAGAGAACAAAAAGGTAAATAACGAGCATTTAACACACCTAACACGAGAACAACAAGGTATAATAACGAGCATTTAACACACCTAACACGAGAACAACAAGGTAAATAACGAGCATTTAACACACCTAACACGACAACAACAAGGTAAATAACGAGCATTTAACACACCTAACACGAGAACAACAAGGTATAATAACGAGCATTTAACACACCTAACACGAGAACAACAAGGCAATTAACGAGCATTTAACACACCTAACACGAGATCAACAAGGTAAATAACGAGAATTCAACACACCTAACACGAGAACAACAAGGCAAATAACGAGAATTCAACACACCTAACACGAGAACAACAAGGCAAATAACGGACATTTAACACACCTAACACGAGAACAACAAGGTAAATAACGAGAATTCAACACACCTAACACGAGATCAACAAGGTTTAAGCATTTAACACACCTAACAAAGACAATTTAATAACGGCATTTAACACACCTGAACACAACACACCTAAATGACAAGATTTAACACAACAACATTGAAAATCAAGGTATAATGATGACCTCTTCCATTAATTGAATCTCGTATGAAATAAGAAAAAAATTTAACACACCTAACACGAGAACAACAAGTAACAACAAATAGACGGCACATTTAACACATAACATCATTTAACACATTAACACGACAAACAATGTATAATTGCATTTAACACACCTAACACGAAACAACAAGGTAAAAGCATTTAACACACCTAACAGTAAACATCTAATTCACAATCATGTATTTGAACCTCTGTTCAACTTTCTTGGAAAAGAACACGAAGAACGAAGAACGGAGGTGTTCCTTCTCATTGCTGATTAGAATGGGGTATAGTGTTATACAGAGTTGAAAAATCTAACAGAGAATTGTTTTTATAAGAGGATGTTGAGGATTGGTCAAAAACTCTTTATTGTCCGTTACGATTCATATCTAGATCTTGAGTAAAAGGTATCACAATAAGGTTTTACCCCTAATCTGATAGTACAAAGAATAGTAGTAATAACCTTCAACAAAGGTCGGTTCATAATACAGTAATAAAACACTGATGTAAAGTAACCTCATTAACAATAGGCGTTCTAAATGATTAAACGACTCGATCATGATTAGTCAATATTTCTTCTTTGGAATGATTATAAGATTCTTTCATTATGTATGTATGTAGGATAGGGATATTCCACCCTCGGGGTTACAAAATATAGTAAAACCCGCGACTCTTTTTCTCTCATATCTTTACCAGAATTTCGGGAAAAGGACAGTCGGTCGGCCATTATCTTCAATTTTTTCATTTTTTTAATCAGAGGTTTTTTTATAAAAAACGAACTGGATATTCTTAACGATGATACCCATATTTTGCAAACTTTCAGTTTGCTGTCAAATTTCAAACCATTTTTCGGTATATTACAGGATGAATATATCATTCGCAGATGAAAAAACCCAAAAATGATCTCTGTGTGATTATACAGTATGTGTAAGTAAACATCCGCGAAAAGAAATTGTTCCGTCAAATACTTCAAAGAAATCAACAAGGAACGGATTTTTATAATTCAACATATGGTTTTATCATCAAAATCACATATTTGATCATTTTAAGAAATATATCAATGTATCTTTTTATTGTTTTAACATTTTTTCAAAATACTGTGACGCTGATATGACGTCACCATAGTCAAAGGAATTCCATTCAAAATTCAAGACGTGACGTCACACGATCTCCTATTCCGAGTCGCTGTCAATCTCGATCACCATGATTCGACGACGTTTGGGTGGTGGAACATTTGTGGTGATATTTACGGTGATTTGGCAATTTTCAATGTGAGAACCAGCAAATAAGGATTCGATGCGAGTTTCAGATTGTTTCTGTGATACAGGATTGTAGGTGTTAACCATGTTTTCTTGTTGTGATGACGATGGTAAACACACTGTGACATCAGATGTAGGCCTAGTATTCTGTTGAAGTTGATGGAATGGTGGCAGAGGATGGTGTTCGGTTTGATGGAATTAATTCGGAGCTTTTTGTGTTTGACAACATATTGGAAATCATGTACTTCTGTCTGTCATTCAGTGTCCTGTAATTATTCAGCGACTGTGTGTTTTCATGACCCATGACATAAACCTGCAAGGTATCGGGTACATGGTTGTCGGTCATTTTTTGTACAAGGGATTTTCGGACGCTGTAAGAGTTGTCTCCCCTGAACACAGATTACTCCGCGCACGTGTTTGCCCATGTAAGATAGAATTTTCTTACATAGCTATCTTATATGGGCAAACTCTATCCAATATGGCGGGATATGAGAGAATATAATACTCTTTTCTATATGGGTATGTAGGATAGGGATATTCCACCCGAGGGGTCACAAAATGTGGTAAAACCCGAGGCTTGCCGAGGGTTTTGAACATTTTGTGATCAAGTTAATATACTTCACTATCCTACATACCCATATGAAAAGGTTTGCTTGTTTCACTCATTTCTAATCTCATATTATCAAATATCACACTCACCTCGCGGTAGCCATCACTGGACGCCGCCATTTTTCAGATTTCTATTTTTTTCCTTGGGCCATATACATAGAAAATATGCTGAAATAGATTCTCCGCGCGCGAGGCTTTTGCACACTATGTTTGCGCCTGTGTAATAAACGTCTATCATGACCATTTTATTGTAAACATCTGACACAGGTGGAAAGTGTTTAACTGTTTATTACACAGGCGCCTGTGTAATAAAGCCGCGCGCGCGGAGTCAAATAGTTTTTTCACGCGCAGAGACATGCGTCATCCGCTTCATCCACAAACACGCATAATATATTGTTTGCCTTATTAACAAAACTGTTTTATAAAATAAAACAACACTTTTCGTGTGATTGAAAGTGACAATATTTACTATTGCTGGCGCAAATGTGTATAATATATCATAAACACTTTTTCCATTCATAAATGTGTAACATTTGTAAGATTACTAAGTTATTAATAACTACTTCACTGTTCAAGATGTAAAAAGTGTTTATATATATTATACATTGAGCAATAGTAAATATTAAAAAGAAAAGTGTTGTTTTATTGCGTGTTTTAAGGCACTATATTTGAACGCGTACGCGTGTCTCTGGGTGATGTCACACATATTCGACCCACACGCTTGAAGAAAAAACAGTTAAACACTGACGTTGGATGTTTACTTTCAAATCACACGTGGACGACGGCAAACATAGTTTGCAAAATTCAGGGATGGTGATGTTCAGCATATTTTTTATAAAACAGGAAAAAAATAGAAATCTGAAAAATGGCGGCGTCCAGTGATGGCTACCGCGAGGTGAGTGCAAATATTTGATAATATGAGATTAGAAATGAGAGAAAAAATCTCTTTTCTATATGGGTATGTAGGATAGGGATATCCCACCCTCGGGATCACAAAATATGGTAAAAATCCCTCGGCAAGCCTCGGGTTTTACCACATTTTGTGACCCCTCGGGTGGAATATCCCTATCCTACATACCCATATAGAAAAGAGTCTTATAATCATGACCATGTTTATTGCCCTGGACAGGCCTATCTGACACAGGTGGAAATGAGAGAATACAAAATATTTAGGTAGGGTTTCCTATGTGACGTCGTGATTAAGCGAGCCTAGTTTTGTAGACCGGAAATGAAATTGCATTTACTTAATTTTTCCTAATTTACTGTAAATACAGCGAAATATATTTCCCTCACATTTTGTAAGTAGGGATAACATTTTGTAAGTAGGGATAACATTTTGTAAGTAGGGATAACATTTTGTAAGTAGGGATAACATTTTGTAAGTAGGGATAACATTTTGTAAGCAGGGATAACATTTTGTAAGTAGGGATAACATTTTGTAAGTAGGGATAACATTTTGTAAGTAGGGATAACATTTTGTAAGTAGGGATAACATTTTGTAAGTAGGGATAACATTTTGTAAGTAGGGATAACATTTTGTAAGCAGGGATAACATTTTGTAAGCAGGGATAACATTTTGTAAGCAGGGATAACATTTTGTAAGCAGGGATAACATTTTGTAAGTAGGGATAACATTTTGTAAGTAGGGATAACATTTTGTAAGCAGGGATAACATTTTGTAAGTAGGGATAACATTTTGTAAGCAGGGATAACATTTTGTAAGCAGGGATAACATTTTGTAAGCAGGGATAACATTTTGTAAGTAGGGATAACATTTTGTAAGTAGGGATAACATTTTGTAAGTAGGGATAACATTTTGTAAGCAGGGATAACAAATGAGTATCCGTTTTCTTTCTTTATGTAAATTAGAAGTCAAACTCCTTAGTATGGTGATATTTTACAATAAAATGACCAAGATAATATTATTGAATCAGAAAGATTTTTTGCCCGAATATGTTAAATAACTTCATAGTTTACAGAATGATATAGAACGTACTTCAACCATTTCAAATAAAATATATGTCAGTATATATTGAGTATATAGTATGTGAAAATCTCAATGAAATGTATTCACATTTTCTGTGCAAATATTGTTAATAAATACCATTATGTTCAATACAACAAAGATCAGACACATCTAAATAGCCCTTATTATTCCACCTGTATGTCAATAAAGACGTGTTCGAGATGGCAGGTGGTGGACACTGTTATTGGACTTTTTGGTTTTGTAAACCTTGTTCTCATTTGAGAAGGTGACATTACTTACTTGGATTGACCAAGTATTACATGGCGGGTGTCGTCGATGAAGTAGAAGACGCTTACTCTTCTAGAACATCTGGTCATATTATCCTTGTACTTTTTCAGGATTCTCCGTGAAGATCTTTCTTTTGATCATATTTTGCCCTAGTTTTATGGTTTTATGTTTTTGTAACCAGAATGAGACATTTTCGTTCTTTCTAATTGTGATACAGTTCTGAACATACATATTTACCTGGCGTTCTTCATAAATTATCAGATATATCTAAAGTAAAACGTTTATGAATTGTGAGCCTAGTGCTAGTTCTTTCAATCATGTTTTTTTCTTTAATTTTCTCGGCCACATTTCAAAATTCAAATATAGATCTATACCATCACTGACTTGGGAAGTCAAATATATGATGAAGTTTAATTAATTGTTTGACCCTACGGTATGTAACTCTAATTTTGTTTTGAATTGGGCTTGTATTTGTGTGTGTCTTCTGTACAATCACCCAACATGAGGAGAAATATTCGCTCAAAAGAGAAAAAATAGTCATAGAAAATCCACGTTCGCCGATGACGCATCTTCCCGAGATGACCGAATGAAGAACGTCACTTTCCGCAAAACCATTTCCCATCTCACAACAAGTTGTTACTGAAGAAAATGAAAATACGGAATCCTTATGAAATATCGATATGGCTCCATCATCAACAATGCACATCCATTTAACCAGATATCATTCAGTTTATACACAGTATATATTGTTTAGTTCAATGGAAATGTATCTGCATACTTCCGAAGCAAGTCCGACTGAGGGGTTCATAAATATGTATCACATTCCGGAATGATAATTAATCATGTTTATCATGAGTATACCACTATTAAGTAAAATTAATTAAAATACTGGCAAACTATGAATAAAAGAAAGATTTACACGGAGACTCATGAAAAAAAACATAGAAAATAAGACTAGGTGTTTCGGAA
This sequence comes from Ylistrum balloti, assembly GCF_031769215.1. Taxonomy (NCBI): domain Eukaryota; kingdom Metazoa; phylum Mollusca; class Bivalvia; order Pectinida; family Pectinidae; genus Ylistrum; species Ylistrum balloti. The sequence continues at coordinate 306,944 of NW_026782042.1, forward strand.
GAGTAAACGTCTTCTACTTCATCGACGAAACCCATCAATTCAAGTAAGTAATGTCAAAAGTGGACAACAACAAATAATTCCTCAAGAAATACCAGACACTGACGGAGAGCTACATCGCTTTTAATAAATCTGCTTTTATTACAAACGAATGAAAAGTAAAATAAAAGAATTCTTCAAAATCCGATAATTTTACACTTTTATGTCAATATTCATGTGACTTCACTTTTACATATTTTTTTTATTTATGAAGGACAGGGGGGAACTACATTTTGTTTGCATCATTACGGCTGTTCTCAGACTTGGTGACGTCATTCAAATGCGGATGGAAGATTCATAGAATGGCGCACTTTTTAACTGTTTATTGCTTAAATAAATATCGTGAATGCAATAATAATGATAGAGCTGCACTCCGAACGTCAACAGAACGATTCATTCTGTTGTATGCTGATTGCGGTTTGCATCTGATTAGTATTTCAGAGATTGAAAGCAATTCATACACAGCGATTCATTCTTGGTGAATTATTGATACAGGAAAATATTCATTCTATTGGAATCATTTTTAACTGTATGTGGTAACCGAATAAATTCGACAAGGAAGTTAAAATCGCACCTGATATGTACATAAACGTAATTTAAATACATACTTAACATACTTATTCCCTTCCTCAATATATAATTAAAAGCGAAAATGCGGAGTTTAATTTGCCAAGAGAGACCAACCTGATGACAAAGGAGGATTTACTAGCCCCCAGCTCTCGTATAATGCATTGTTTTCATCATTAACCGCTTTTCTAGATAGCTTTCGTACTCTTTGATACAATGAACTAGGGACTACTTTGCGTGGTCGAGCCAGACTGCTCATCGAGGAACGTAGCAACGTAAGTGATTCGTGTCGCTGTGGAATCGACATTTGTCAATTTCCTGTAACAATTATAAGTGAACGATTGTATGAAGTCTGACTGAGAAGCTACACTGAAATAAGAGATCCTACTTATTGGTTGATTATTATCGAACCCCCGGGGAATCCAATTTAACCAATGGATTACAGTAAAAACGCAGGAGAGCGTTTGAGTAATTGCGTTCGGGGTCATGGAAAAGATACAGAGGTGTAATCCAAACCGTTGATATTTGACCCTTAATTCAATCTATATTTAAATTGTGACAGACAAAATGGCAGTTCTTTATGGTCAAGTGTATGCAGTCAAACATCGTTTACCCGACGGTTGATGTCCTGTAGGACACATCAGTGACAATTGTCTATACCACGACCGACAATAAACATACCACAGTTGATTCTCTTTACGGTTTTAATTGTTTCACATTACCTATAATATATAGTCTGTGTGACTACCAATAACCATCGACAGTCTGTACAACTCACATTAAAAACCATATATAGTCTGTACGACCAACAATACCTACCATAAATAGTCTGTCCGACCCACAATGCCTACCATATATAGTCTGTGTGACTACCAATAACCATCGACAGTCTGTACAACTCACATTAAAAACCATAAATAGTATCTCCGACCCACAATACCTACCATATATAGTCTGTGTGACTACCAATAACCATCGACAGTCTGTACAACTCACATTAAAAACCATAAATAGTCTGTCCGACCCACAATGCCTACCATATATAGTCTGTGTGACTACCAATAACCATCGACAGTCTGTACAACTCACATTAAAAACCATATATAGTCTGTACGACCAACAATACCTACCATATATAGTCTGTGTGACTATCAATAACCATCGACAGTGCCTGTACCATATATAGTCTGTGTGACTACCAATAAAAACTCACATTAAAAACCATAAATAGTCTGTCCGACCCACAATGCCTACCATATATAGTCTGTGTGACTACCAATAACCATCGACAGTCTGTACAACTCACATTAAAAACCATAAATAGTCTGTCCGACCCACAATGCCTACCATATATAGTCTGTGTGACTACCAATAACCATCGACAGTCTGTACAACTCACATTAAAAACCATAAATAGTCTGTCCGACCCACAATACCTACCATATATAGTCTGTGTGACCCACAATACAATAACCATCACGACATATATAGTCTGTACAACCACATTAAAAACCATATATAGTCTGTACGACCCACAATACCTACCATATATAGTCTGTGTGACTACCAATAACAACCATCGACAGTCTGTACAACTCACATTAAAAACAATATATAGTCTGTGCGACCCACAATACCTACCATATATAGTCTGTGCGACCCACAATACCTACCATATATAGTCTGTACGACCAACAATACCTACCATATATAGTCTGTACGACCCACAATACCTACCATATATAGCATGTACGACCAACAATACCTACCATATATAGTCTGCGCGACCCACAATACCTACCATATATAGTATATACGACCAACAATACCTACCATATATAGTCTGTACGACCCACAATACCTACCATATATAGTTTGCGCGACCCACAATACCTACCATATATAGTCTGTGTGACTACCAATAACAACCATCGACAGTCTGTACAACTCACATTAAAAACCATATATAATCTGTACGACCAACAATACCTACCATATATAGTCTGTACGACCCACAATACCTACCATATATAGTATATACGACCAACAATACCTACCATATATAGTCTGTACGACCAACAATACCTACCATATATAGTCTGTGCAACTCACAATACCTACCATATATAGTTTGCGCGACCCACAATACCTACCATATATAGTCTGTGTGACTACCAATAACAACCATCGACAGTCTGTACAACTCACAATATCTACCATATATAGTCTGTACGACCCACAATACCTACCATATATAGTCTGTACGACCCACAATACCTACCATATATAGTCTGTACGACCCACAATACCTACCATATTTAGTCTGTACGACTCACAATACCTACCATATATAGTCTGTACGACCCACAATACCTACCATATATAGTCTGTACAACTCACAATACCTACCATATATAGTTTTTACGACCCACAATACCTACCATATATAGTTTTTACGACCCACAATGCCTACCATATATAGTCTGTACGACTCACAATACCTACCATATATAGTCTGTACGACCCACAATACCTACCATATATAGTCTGTACGACTCACAATACCTACCATATATAGTCTGTACGACCCACAATACCTACCATATATAGTCTGTACAACTCACAACACCTACCATATATAGTCTGTACGACTCACAATACCTACCATATATAGTCTGTACGACTCACAATACCTACCATATATAGTCTGTACAACTCACAATACCTACCATATATAGTCTGTACAACTCACAATACCTACCATATATAGTCTGTGCGACCTACAATACCTACCATATATAGTCTGTACGACCCACAATACCTACCATATATAGTCTGTACGACCCTCACTACCTACCATATATAGTCTGTACGACCCACGCCCGGTAAATACGTAAAGTGGTTGCTATACGTGTATATTTTGAGGTTTATCAACAGTAGCTGAGGAGATACCTGAGGTGACATCACCAGACTTGTTTTGACTGCAGATGTCCAGAATTACTTGTACAGCTGACATTTACATATCAGTCACAAATATCTTAAATGTAAGCAAACAATTATTGTTATTGATTTATCCTCAATACAATATTATATACTTCTGTATGATAAGCTCTTAATAAAGGGTTTCAAACGATACAGTTTGATGAAAATTATGGGGAAGTTTTTCAGTCGTTATAGTGATCTCATTAAAATATATTTCTTTGTGTGATATAAGGCTGGACGTGGTTGATGCTCGTTAGTTTGATTGTTAATTCCGTCGTTGTATCCCTTATTCCCAATTGATATAATCACCTTACTGTTTGGATTGACCAAGGTTTACATAGCGGGTGTCGTCGATGAAGCAGAAGAAGCTTACTCTTCCGGAACGCCTGATCTTTATTCTCCTGGTACTTTTTAATGGTCTCTGTGTAAATCTTTCTTTTATTCGAATTGTTATTTAATTTGAGTTTGAATTATGATTATGTTCATTTGTTGGCACTTTTTTTGCTGTTCAATATTTGTTTTGAACAAATGATGTCGATGTGTTTTCGAAATTGGAACAGACCTCCAACAATAATTATGACAATTCACAGTGAATATCAAAGCATCTCATTAATGACTATGAAAAAGGTTTTGCAAATTATAGATTTTTAAGTACATAGCCAATTTCAAATTCGTTAATTGACCTCAGTTGTCCTTTGTAAAGATATATGCTTCCAACTTGGTACCAAGGAAAGACTAAGAAAACGAGAGTCTCCACAACCATGTCAGCGATCAACAATACCAAAACGAGGCCATGTTTGTTGTCTTGTCTTGTGAGTATATGAGTGAATAATACATTTATATTGTTCAGAAACAAAGTTGTTTACCTCATTTTTGACACCTGTTTGTCCTGTATTTACGCGTTAATGGATTGTCTGTTCTTTATCGATTAGTCGGCCCACCTAATGACATGTGACTCAACGTGGGTTTCATTATAACAAAAAAAGGATTAAAATCGCGTGTTTCATCGTATTATTTTAAAGAAATCTATCAATAAAGCATTGCAGATGTTATGCAGTTCCAAGTTCCCAGGCACAACAAGCATCGGTACTAGAATATCAAACTCAATTACAGATATTAATTAATAGGATTTCCATTTCTAATGAGCCAGATCAATAGAATGTCGCATATTACGAAAGCAAAGGCCCATTCACTTGGAGGACCCACTTGTGGACAAACAAACAGGTTCACATCAGAACGAGTTCCGCAGATGTCAACACGAACACAATCAAGTATACCCGCCCCTTGGGATCCGCTAATATTTAGACTTCCATTATCAGAGTTTTGCATGCATGTGTGTATTTGCCTTAGTGCAGAGTCATAAGGTTGTGGAGGTGTAAGAGCGAAAATGGGTTGAACGCGGTCAAACCCATCACAAATAACACGAGGTCACTCAATACCTACTTAAAATGAGAGTTGTCGACATACTTAACATTTTCTGGATTGTTAAATGGAACAATTGTAGAGTGATGTAATGGTAATGAATTTCTGTACTTTATCAATGATTTAAACGGCCATTACGGAAACGTCTGCTTATCTGGAAGTCAGACAATCTCTAAAACCAACTTCCGAATGCTGTACATGATGTAGACACTATTGTCTATGTGGCTGAACACTAGACAATGTTAGATAACAGTAGCACAGCCTATTCTAACCGGAACATAAATACTGGAATGTCATATCTTGTTAATAGTGTTACGATCAGGGGGTTATGACAATTAATGTTGCTTTCGGTCATTCAGTCACTCACCAAGGAAAGAAAAACAAAATTATTTTAAAACTTTTTCAACAATCATTTTTAATGTACTGGTTAAATTTTCTTTGGAAGTTATTTGTAATGCTTTGAAATCTATGTAATTTTGTATTTATGATGAAGCTTTGTTATTAAACGTGGACAACTGAACAAGGTTTGAAAAAAAGATTTAAAGATCTTACAGTTGAAATAGTTCATCTTATCTGAAATCCGTTAAACTTTTATTTGGTATAACTTAATGGTCGACCCCGCCTGGTGTACATTATATCTGTTCTGATTATCGTCAATATGACACACGCCGATGTGCCCATGTTAAGACTTTTCAGTTTGGTGTTTTATTTTTGGATCCAGTATCCGCCTACGTTTTCTACATACATGTATATAGATGAACCCTCATATTGATACAAGTAAAATTATGGCGATATTTCTAAAATTGTTCTTATCTAACTGTGTCTTGGAGGGTTTAACATTCACCTCTGGTTTTAATTTAGTGTCTCTGGATTCACGTTTCTGTCAATTTTTCTTTATATCAATGTACAATTAACGTTTCGCCCTGCGTCACGATGATAATCGATTTTACCAACGTGACCAACGCAGATTTGTAAATGAAAGAAAACATTCTCGTAATGAAGAACGTGATATGTTTTGTTTTTGAACTCAACTGGAAGAGATATTGCACGAAATCTCACAAGCCGTCACGAGCAATGAGACTTGTTCACATCATATTCTGTAAGGACATGCTGTACACTGAAATACAAATCATGAGACGTATAGATGTACTTAGAGTGATCTCCCCCTGATAACAGAACGGAAGTGACATTTTTGTCTGATCATTACAGCTTACAAACCCTGTCCGATCACTACGCGTCCTTCACCTTTCAACATTACAGAACATACGTGTCGGTTATAAAAATTAAAAGAATTATTAAATTGTTATAAAAATCATGTTCGTATTTTCTCTCCAAGCGGCCAATTTTCATGCTTGAATGGTTATCTTTTTTTATAATTCTTTTTTTATTTTTCATTCATTTTTGCCAATTAAAACAATAACAGATAAATGACAAGTCATACATGCAACATCATACAGACACACTTACTCTGACACTTGCACACCGTACTCATTATCCTGTTATAGGCCTCATCATCATCATCATCATCATCATCATCATCCTCACAGTCAGGCAGGCCTCAATCATCACCCTGTAGACATCACCATCGTCATGCATAATACAAAAATTCACTGTACACTGAAAACTTACTGGAAACCTTCACAAAAATCATACCTGTAAATATTCTCACATAAAGGTATGCATATGCCAACATACAAACACATGCACATACACCCTCAGATGCAGATACACATGCATGCACATACACACACACACCCTCACACACACACACACACACACACAGACAGAGAGAGAGAGAGAGAGAGAGAGAGAGAGAGAGAGAGAGAGAGAGAGAGAGAGAGAAAGAGGGAGGGTGGGCTTGGAGGTTGGGAAAAGAGGATGTAGTGGGGTGATAGGGGGTTTGAGATGGATGGGAGGATTATAATAAACAATACAATAGAGCCAAAAGAATTCTCATGATAAATTTTAGTTACAATGTGGTGATGTCAAGGCCATTGGGACAAGGCTTGAATTAACTAATATATTATAATTCCAAAAGAGGTAACCATTTTTTCCAAGTTTTCTGAAAATTTACTTTAAAAGTATCTATTTTACTATAAGAGATATGTTGTTGTATATAAAAATGTTCCTTGATATTATTTAGGAGAGCATTTAAACTAAGAGATTTGTACAGACATCTGGACTTATAGACATAATGTTTAATAAGAATTAGAATTTCATTATCTACCGGATGAGTATTAGGATTGGTAATTCCAAATAAGTATGTTTCTTTATTTACCCCAAAAGGAATCAGTAGAATATCTAGCAATGCCTCAAATCTTTCTAACAGATTCTGTACTTCTATGCACTCCCATAAACAATGAACTATTGTCTCCCTTTCCATATTACATTGATTACATAATGGACTAGGAAATAAATTTATTTTGAAAAGAAAAGTATTTGTTACCAAGATATGATGTATAATTTTTAGCTGGAACCACTGTAATTTTGCACTCTTTGTAATATCAAAAGGAATTCGGAGGAAGTATTTCCATTTCTGGTCATCAAAGTCAAATTCTTCCCCCCATTTTTTAATACCAGTAGGTGTTGTCGCTGGTTTAATAATGGTGTTGTAAAAATCTTTAGATCCTTTTTTACTTTTGAAGAAAATTTCAAGCAGAAGAGGTATGAAAGGCTGAGAGAGTCCCTGTGGTTGAAAATCATGTTTCCTTAAAACTGTTTAATAGCAGTGATCAAGCCATGATACTCTAAATAGTTAGTTTTAATTGGGAACTTTTGACAAAACTCATTGAAGGAGAAGAAAGACAAATCTTCTGAATTTTTAACCAGGTCATTAATAGTATAAATACCAGAATTAAACCATAGTGGATAAAAAATGTAATTATTTCCAACTTTAATATCATTATTATACCATAAAGGTGTTTTCAAAATTGAGTATAGTACTTCATGGACAAACAATTGTTCATTTTAACCCAACATTTAAACACATCTTTCCAAAATTTATTGCCACAATTTATATTGCATAAATGAACATACTCTCTTCCACAGCTAAACAATTTCTTTATATTAATTATAGAATTCAGCAGAACTTTCCATTTTCCTGAGGATTGAGTGATTCTACTAATCCATCCTAGGTTAAGGGAGTCTATAAAACTGCCTACATCTATCATTGTTAGCCCCCCATCTATGTAGTTTTGAATTAAAACATCTTATTTTATTCTATGTGATTTTCCATTCCAAAGAAATTAAAAAATGGCTGAGTTTAGTTTGGCAAGAAACGTATCTGTAGGATTAGGCAGAGTAATTAATAAAAAATTGAATTGGGAAATTAAGAGCGATTTTATAATATTAATTTTACCAATTGGATTAAAATTCCGTTTTTGCCACATATTAATAAGTGATTTCAGTTTAACTAATTTTTTGTCATAGTTCATCCTAGTAATTTCAGTTAAGTCAACCGAGAAATCAATGCCTAAAAAAGTGAATTTGAATGGTTATCTTAGCCAATACTGATTTCTGTTCGATCTATGACCAAACAAGTTCTTACATTTTGATGTTTCCAAACAATGTCTATATTTATGTACATGTATTTAGAGATTAAAACTTCAACGTCTGTATACAGCGAATACGTTTACTACATTTCAGCAGCTTACCCACCTAATGTACAACAAAGTTACACGGTTATATATGGAATCTGAGAATACTCCGCAGAGTTACCATGAAATCAGGAGTTTAGCAGAAAGTGACATTATATACACAAGAGAAAATGTGAACAGAGGAAAAAACCAAACATCGATTTGCTTGATTAACGTACTGTAAACCCCGACTCCCCTACTTCACCATTGTTGGCCCCTAACCGGCTGTCAAATGAAACGAAGGGAAGTAACTCAGGTCTGAATGTTATTTCATTGACTGTAAAATAGAAAGAGCGTGTCACGTGAAACGTTATTAATACTGAATCGGCATTGTAAAGCTTGGTACGACTGGATACGACGTAATTCACTTTTTAAAGAGATGAAGTAGAAGTGGAAATACTTATACGATATTGCCTGATTGTTTGATGTGTGAGTTAGTACCATTACGATGTCCGGTTGTTGTTGAGAGTCCTCTACTAGACTAAAGCATGTTGATATACAATATAATGTTTTACACTTGTTACAAAATCAAACTCATTGTAAAAAGGTGTGTTCACTTAACCAAATTTTGTATGTTATGTTATGATATCAATACTTCTTACATTTTGCACAATTTTAATAATGATAGAACAACAAATAAAAAAAAACCCCGATAAAAACAAAACAAAACAAAAAATACCACACTTCAGAATTGTTACAACTCACCATCAAATGCGAAAAGAACTGATTCTAATTACTGATAGTACAACATGCCCACCGTATTGAATAAAGGAAAAGTGTTGCTGTTGCAAAGAAGCAAGTTTACTAAATGTAATCCGGCGTGTCGTGTACTACTAACTCGTATCTGGTGCCACAAGGCATTCCATGATGATTCATATCTATTTAATTACATGTATTGATGTGATTGAATTCAGTTACCTTTGAAACGAATGCGATATCATCTTTTCGAAGAGTGAATATCACAGACGGGTTTTTTTTTTTTTTTTTTTTTGTTTTTGTTTTTTGTTTTTGTTTGTTTGTTTGAATTTTGAGTTGAGCAGGTTAAAATTTATTTGAAAAAGTTTATGTATAAAAAGCATGTGCAGATATGTCTCGACAAGGCTATATTGTTATATACGGCTTACTGTATAAAATCTATATTTTAGAACGTGGTGTTCGGATGATTGATCACGTGCATATTTTGTTGTTGGAATATAACGTAGGCAATCTTGTTATTTATTTATTAATTATAAAATTTATCAGCAATTAAAAGTAAAAGCCGGTGTGGTTAAGAAAAAAACAGCCTGCTTGAGCATTGCTATATATACGTTATTTTAAAATGACATTTCCCCTTCATTGGTCCTGTGATTAATATCTATGATCGTAGTAACAGCCGATACATTCGTTCTTTTATAAAAGTTAACTGTATGATATTAATCCTGATAAACGATTTGGTCGGAACGCTTTATTTGGTATTAAGAACAAGTGGAAATAATCATGTGATATTCAAGCTGAATGAGAAACTGGAATGTAACACAATGAAGTGTAGTAACAAAAGACATGGACTTGTTCACTTTAAACATGATGAATGAGAAGTGGAATAGGCCAAGAATTGTTGACTGTTTCTTATGAAGTATGAACTAGCACGAGTGGCTGCTAAGGACTTGCTATTGGCGTTGAATTTGTCCATACAGTATGTATACATTACTTGGAATGCATATAAATTCGGACCTGTTCCTTAATCTAAGTTTCCTTTGAGAACTCCTCAACGAATTTTAATCCGCTACAACAGCTGGACTCAATAAAACTACCAAATTTAGTCTGTTTCATTTGTCCATGAATTTGACCAGATAAACATTGGTCTGGACACAGATTCTTTACGGGAAAGAGAGAAGTCTGACACACATATTTGATTCTAAACTTCAAATAAATGTAATCAAGTTTGCTCCAGATATGATATGAATTGATAAATATTAATAACATATCTTGCAATTAATGAATAAATCAAAATGTTTACATAACGGTAACTTTTAACAGAACAGATTTCTTTGCCATCTTTTGATATCTTCAAATGTTCTGAAAGCTACTAACTATTTTCAAACACTCCACTGCCTGGAAATGGAAAGCTCCAACGAGACCAAGAGCGTCCAGTGCGCAACTTTGATACAGAACTCTTTCTTTACTAGGGACTTAATGCCATGGATACAAAGACTGCTGAGTTCGAGGCGAAGCTGGAGACGACCATAAAACGCAGTATAATTGCTTGAATCTATTGACAAAATAGATAACAATACAATCTTGTTGTTTTGTATTTCTCTAATATGTCGCATAATCGTATTTTGCCTGAGTAATGCTGTTTGATCTTTGAAATGTTAGACTGCATATTTAACGCAATCCATTAGATTTGCACAAGTTCTAGTAACCTGAATTTTTTCCAAATATTGAAAAAACAACCTTAGCTGAAATATAAGCATTAACTCATCTTTGAGTTCGGGTTGAGTTGATCTTGAAACAAATTCAACTTGAAGTGTTCATCAAATTTGTCTGATGCATGCAACTTACGTCGAAAATGAAATAACAGTATGTAGGTTTGTGTTTAAGGTAATCAAGATAGTTTACAGTGTAACAACGGACTCAGATAGATAGAAGTCCGCGGTGAAGATCGACGTTCAGACGGAAAGTTAAATCTAAAAAGACACGTTAAGAACGGTAAAAACACGTATACATACACGTGTGTACCCTGACTTGATTAAGATATTTTAAACGACTCGTTTTTATAAAAAAAAGTAGATGGAAATTAACCACTGTTCATTAGTTTTCCTTTTTACTGGCTAGGAGTATCAGTATATCTATAATTAATTCTCCGGCAGCCATGGGACTATACATCATATTATACTTTTGTCGTGCCACTAAATCACTGAATCAGGCTCACGGCACTTAAACGTTTTATAAATTCTATAGACAAATCATCATTTTAAAAAATCCAAATTCTTATTATTAGGGAGTTACAGGATAAGGCATTACCTCTTGGACCTCTTGTAAACTCGTTGACAATTAAACTTGTAATTTATTACAGCTGGAGTGTTTGAACCCACCGATATCAAATGATACCACTCAGTTGGAGGACTTCTCTAAGTAATTAACAGAACAAACTCATTGTGAATATCAATGAATTAAGTCTCATTTAATCACATAAAGAGATAAACTATCATACCGTGTACATATACCTCAGGGCATCATTGTACAAAACTTCATCATTTCACAAAAATACGGTGTTTTTATAGTTATCACTGGGTATAAAATAAACTTAATAAGTCGTGGAATCAAAGCTGACCACCTTTGTACTTAACTAGGAAAAAAATACAGCTGCGTACATGTTGACCCCGAGGTTAGAAAACTTTTACATCTGATCAAGGAGAAGCGGAAAAGGCAATAAAATATTGGCTGTTCCGTGTGATGTTTGATCCTGCGCTATATCCGGTGTTTATAACCCGTCACTGGTCCACACGTCATGAAGGACTTCCTGTGTAACACGTTGGTAAAGCATCACTTAACTTACCATGATCGTCTTGTTATAAAATGGTCACCTTTCCCGAATGCATGCTATTATTTCATGTTGTTATTTAGATAGATCATCAATTTCGAAGAAATATTTGTGTGTCAAATGTGCATTAAGAAGTCGTTGGTATTTTAAGTAATTAATGCATGCTAGAAATTTTATAAAATTAAAAAAAATGTAATTATCAGAAGAGCTCATAAAAACTGCTGTCATGGTTGACTGCAAAACTTTGTTTCAGTTTGTTTTACTCGAGATAAACGTATGTTAGATTCATTTTCAAATTCAACATAAGTAGTGTAGGGTATGATCACCATTTGCGAGGTCAAAAATGTTTTGGTGTCGTTACTTGAAACTCGAGGCTAATTCGAGGAGAAAAATGTTGTTCCATTCATCGTTCAAGGCTTGAGCCAGCTCCTGCAAGTTTGACAGCTGATTTTGCCGTCCTCTCAGACGTTACCCAAGAACATGAAGTGACTACGATGACCAATCTAACACCATCACGTTATTCTGATACAGCAAAACTTTGTTGACGAGACTGGTGTGAGCGTATGCGTTATAGTGATGGGATATGGTGCCAACGCCATAGGATATTATGTATGGCAAAACCACTTGTCTTAATATTTTCGTCTCGATATCGAATGCCGGTTAAAAGGTAATTTACCACACAACGTCTGGTACGATTTTCCCGCAAATAACGCCCCAAACTATGACACTTCCGCCGTCATAGTAGTCCCGTTGTGCGGCGCAGCAATTCGCTAAACGTCCCTTTCGTCGCCTCCCAACTCCTTTCGTCACCGTGTTGCAGAGAAAATTAGGACTAGCCTGAAAACATATGATTGTTCCATCTCGTAAGGCCCTACCACGGTGAACACGGAACCGGTTATGGCGATTATTACGGTGACGTAACAGTGTGATCAGTGTATGGACGCAGTGTTTTCAATCCGAATGCTTTCAACATGTGCTGGACTTTTTGGGCAGACAAACGACGCGCACAAAGTGTACTGTCGTCTTTATGGCGGTACGAATCAATTGCGCAAGTGTATTAATAGTATACCACGGTCATCCCTAGAGGTCATTTTGCGGGGGTCGGCCGCTTCGGGCACGATCGGATATTGACCCAGTTTCACTCAAACGACTTAACAACTGGTAAATTGTCTTCCAGTCTGGGTCATGCATACAACTCTGCATTTGTTGCAGCCGCAGCATAAAATATCAAGATTTGATTATTTAAGAAACAGGTGGCAGATTTGATTTTTGATGAACATACAAGTTAGTCGCAGAAAACCATATGAAGCTCTGTCGTTATTATGGACTTTCACGCTTGAATGATTTCGGTCACCCCTTGGATTTTTGTAATGTAAATAATTGTCTTTGTATTTTTACAAATTGGAATTTCATTTTATTATCGTGTAAAATAAATAATGTTTTACAAGCAAGTAGGAATTAATGTGCCATTACTATCATGTCATTATCACTCGCTGTATGTGTGTGTATTTAAAGGATATATTACTTATTCAAAGTGAATTAAGATTTTACAAATAAGATAAAGCAGTCCTAAAGTCATGGGAACTATCTTATGACAAAGGAGAATGAAGTGGTTATTGTATATGGTTAGCACTTTTTAAAACTTATTTACAAAACTTGATAAACTCCTTTTTACCCTCAATTTTTCCTGAAATTTTGTTTTATCATTGTTTTTAATACTACATTAAATTCATACTGTATGTAAAACAAATGAACTGTTTTAATGACATATTTTAGTATCAATTTAATTAATATGGTCCGTACTTTAGATGAAATATATTCTCCGTGGAAAAGTCCGACCAGATTTCAATTTTGTGACACTTAGACTACATTCATTGTCTGATCTTATACATTTTCTGTGTTAGTATGTCCTTCACTGATAAACGTACTTAACAGTAGTTACAGGCCGAGAACTTATCCTAGCTGTACACCATGGTATTTTAGTTATTTATTTCCCTTTCGGGGAAAGAGAAGGGACATTGACTATATGTTCTTGCTATCTCTCCGTCCATCTCTCCGTCCTTCTCTCCCGCCATCTCTCAGCTCATCTCTCCCGCCATCTCTCCATCCATCTCTCCGTCCATCTCTCCTTCCATATCTCCGTCCATCTCTCCCGCCATCTCTCCATCCATCTCTCCGTCCATCTCTCCATCCATCTCACCCGCCATCTCTCCGTCCATATCTCCCGCCATCTCTCCCGCCATCTCTCCATCCATCTCTCCGTCCATCTCTTCGTCCATCTCTCCCGCCATCTCTCCGTCCATCTCTCCGTCCTTCTCTCCCGCCATCTCTCAGCTCATCTCTCCCGCCATCTCTCCATCCATCTCTCCGTCCATCTCTCCATCCATATCTCCGTCCATCTCTTCCACCATCTCTCCTTCCATATCTCCGTCCATCTCTCCCGCCATCTCTCCATCCATCTCTCCGTCCATCTCTTCGTCCATCTCTCCCGCCATCTCTCCGTCCATCTCTCCCACCATCTCTCCTTCCATATCTCCGTCCATCTCTCCTTCTATATCCCAGTCCATCTCTCCCGCCATCTCTCCATCCATCTCTCCGTCCATCTCTCCGTCCATCTCTCCTTCCATCTCTCCGTCCATTTCTCCCGCCATCTCTCCGTCCATCTCTCCGCCCATCTTTAAGTCCATCTTTCCCGCCATATCTCCGTCCATCTCTCCGTCCATCTCACCCGCCATCTCTCCGTCCATCTCTCCCACCATCTCTCCTTCCATCTCTTCTTCCATCTCTCCCGCCATCTCTCCGCAATCTCTCCTTCCATCTATCCCTCCGTCTCTCCATCCATCTCTCCGTCATCTCTCCGTCCATCTCTCCGTCCATATCTCCGTCCACCTCTCCGCCTATCTCTCCGTCCATCTCTCCGTCCATATCTCCTTCCATCTCTCCGCCCGTCTCTCCGTCCATCTCTCCCACTTTCTCTCCTTCCGTTTATACTTTAAAGATTATGTCCGCGTCTACAAAGCTATCTGCTATTTTTTACTGTCGTCATTCACCACAACGCTGGTCCACTTGTTCCTGACATTTGTTGGATTATATGATTGATGAAAGTTTTCCTTTTCATTTTGTGTGTCATACAGTTCGACGTTATAAAGATATTTAAAAAAAAAAAAAAAGACCAAACATCAACTGTTGATTCTGTAAAAAGTCCAAGGTCACTGGTCTCGCCTGACCTACTTGTGTTAACGCGGAAGGAAAGCTGGAAGCTGAACGTCATACATCACATCCCGCGCGCGCACTGGTCACCCATTGTTTGCTGTTGAGCTGTGTGTATTGTGATCATACATACCGTGGACATGTTTTATTTCTATTTACAATCATTGTTAGATACTTCAGGGAGGTAGTACCTGTGTCCCATCAATCACAGGATACAACTGTATTAGTTAATGGTATGGTAACATTATACTGAAACATACATGTATAACATGGTTTTAATGAATTATAGATGAATAGAGAAGGAGAGGGGGATGGAGGAGGGGGGTGGGGATGGAGGAGGGGGGGGGGGAAGGGAAAAGGTATCATACTTGTTACTATGTGAACTCACAATACATAAGAGATTTCTGTTGAAACAAGTTATATGTGATCTGAAATGTCCACAGTTGTATTTCGGTAACCCCCTCTTTTTCAACTTTTGGATTTTTAAAAGTTAAATAAACGATAATACTAAGTTCACGTAATATTCGATTTTTTTTTAGTTTTATATATAATTACGTATATTTTGGGTTTGATATATACATATATAACTAATCATTTGTTTACAAAAACATAACAAACCGTATGTTTAAACAAAAGCGGTTCTTTTTATATACGCCACCTATACACCATATTTACCTCATATGGCAAACCCTAATTCAACGTTATTGAATCAACATGAATATATCGTACAACTATCTAAGATAGAGTTGGTCCTGTTGATTGTTCTCTCGTTTTAATATAGTACCACTGACCGTCAAACATATGCGGACACACACCGTGCAATGTTCGTTATAGTCCCTCCTGACAATCAATGGTTTAATTGGACACTACGATTTGTACTTAGTATGACCTCTGTTCTATCAACAGACAATGCTATTTGTTGTTATTGTACACTGATGCTATTGTGTTTTCGTGTCCTTAATCTCATTCTGTCCTTGCTCATCCGCTGTAACCGCCGCTAAGTAACATCAATCATTTGAGTAGGAAGTAACCTTCTAACTACAAACTGCTCGTTTATTTTGTCTGAAGTAAACAAACAGCATCTGAATCTATCATTGTCTACATTATTTCGCAGTTAAACCTCCTTTCTGGAGGCTGACGTATGCTTCAGACATAATTAACATATGTATTACCGAATAATGATATATTTAAACATGTATGTTTGTCAAGTTAATATTCTTTATGCAGAACAGTAGATTTATCAAACCAATATTTCAACAGAAACAGGAGAACATCACAATAACAGAAACAGGAGAACATCACAATAACAGAAACAGAACTACAAATGTAAAGGTGAGAACACCATAACAACAGAAACAGTAGAACATGACAAATGTAAACAACAGCGGAACAGCAAATGTCTCCGATATAAAAAAAACAGAAACTGAGAAATCACAACAACAGAAACAGGAGAACATACATCACAACAATGTAAACAGGAGAACATCACAACAACAGAAACAGGAGAACATCACAACAACAGAAACAGGAGAACATCACAACAACAGAAACAGGAGAACATCACAACAACAGAAACAGGAGAACATCACAACAACAGAAACAGGAGAACATCACAACAACAGAAACAGGAGAACATCACAACAACAGAAACAGTAGAACGAACTACAAATGTAAAGGTGAGAACATCACAACAACAGAAACAGGAGAACATCACAACAACAGAAACAGGAGAACATCACAACAACAGAAACAGGAGAACATCACAACAACAGAAACGGGAGAACATCACAACAACAGAAACAGGAGAACATCACAACAACAGAAACAGGAGAACATCACAACAAATACAAATGTAAAGGGAGAACATCACAACAACAGAAACATGAGAACATCACAACAACAGAAACATGAGAACATCACAACAACAGAAACAGGAGAACATCACAACAACAGAAACAGGAGAACATCACAACAACAGAAACAAGTAGAACTACAAATGTAAAGGTGAGAAAATCACAACAACAGAAACAGGAGAGCATCACAACAACAGAAACAGGAGAACTACAAATGTAAAGGTGAGAACATCACAACAACAGAAACAGGAGAACATCACAACAACAGAAACAGGAGAACTACAAATGTAAAGGTGAGAACATCACAACAACAGAAACAGGAGAACTACAAATGTAAAGGTGAGAAAATCACAACAACAGAAACAGGAGAACATCACAACAACAGAAACAGGAGAACATCACAACAACAGAAACAGGAGAACTACAAATGTAAAGGTGAGAACATCACAACAACAGAAACAGGAGAACATCACAACAACAGAAACAGGAGAACATCACAACAACAGAAACAGGAGAACTACAAATGTAAAGGTGAGATCATCACAACAACAGAAACAGGAGAACATCACAACAACAGAAATGTAAATGAACATCACAACAACAGAAACAGGAGAACATCACAACAACAGAAACAGAACTACAAATGTAAAGGTGAGAACATCACAACAACAGAAACAGGAGAACATCACAACAACAGAAACAGGAAAACATCACAACAACAGAAACAGGAGAACATCACAACAACAGAAACAGGAGAACATCACAACAACAGAAACAGGAGAACATCACAACAACAGAAACAGAACTACAAATGTAAAGGTGAGAACATCACAACAACAGAAACAGGAGAACATCACAACAACAGAAACAAGAGAACATCACAACAACAGAAACAGGAGAAACACAAAAACAGAAACAGGAGAACATCACAACAACAGAAACAGGAGAACATCACAACAACAGAAACAGGAGAACATCACAACAACAGAAACAGGAGAACATCACAACAACAGAAACAGGAGAACATCACAACAACAGAAACAGGAGAACATCACAACAACAGAAACAGGAGAACATCACAACAACAGAAACAGGAGAACATCACAACAACAGAAACAGGAGAACATCACAACAACAGAAACAAGAGAACATCACAACAACAGAAACAGGAGAACATCACAACAACAGAAACAGGAGAACATCACAACAACAGAAACAGGAGAACATCACAACAACAGAAACAGGAGAACATCACAACAACAGAAACAGGATAACATCACAACAACAGAAACAGGAGAACATCACAACAACAGAAACAGGAGAACATCACACAACAACAGGAGAAACAGAACTGGAAACTACAAATGTAAAGGTGAGAACATCACAACAACAGAAACAGGAGAACATCACAACAACAGAAACAGGAGAACATCACAACAACAGAAACAGGAGAACATCACAACAACAGAAACAGGAGAACATCACAACAACAGAAACAGGAGAACTACAAATGTAAAGGTGAGAACATCACAACAACAGAAACAGGAGAACATCACAGGAGAACATCACAACAACAGAAACAGGAGAACATCACAACAACAGAAACAGGAGAACATCACAACAACAGAAACAGGAGAACATCACAATAACAGAAACAGGAGAACATCACAATAACAGAAACAGGAGAACATCACAATAACAGAAACAGGAGAACATCACAACAACAGAAACAGGAGAACATCACAACAACAGAAACAGGAGAACATCACAACAACAGAAACAGGAGAACATCACAACAACAGAAACAGAAGAACTACAAATGTAAAGGTGAGAACATCACAACAACAGAAACAGGAGAACATCACAACAACAGAAACAGGAGAACATCACAACAACAGAGAACATCACAACAACAGAAACAGAACTACAAATGTAAAGGTGAGAACATCACAACAACAGAAACAGGAGAACTACAAATGTAAAGGTGAGAACATCACAACAACAGAAACAGGAGAACTACAAATGTAAAGGTGAGAACATCACAACAACAGAAACAGGAGAACATCACAACAACAGAAACAGAAGAACTACAAATGTAAAGGTGAGAACATCACAACAACAGAAACAGGAGAACATCACAACAACAGAAACAGGAGAACTACAAATGTAAAGGTGAGAACATCACAACAACAGAAACAGGAGAACATCACAACAACAGAAACAGGAGAACATCACAACAACAGAAACTGGAAACTACAAATGTAAAGGTGAGAACATCACAACAACAGAAACAGAACTACAAATGTAAAGTTGAGAACATCACAACAACAGAAACAGAAGAACATCACAACAACAGAAACAGAAGAACTACAAATGTGAAGGTGAGAAAATCACAACAACAGAAACAAGAGAACTACAAATGTAAAGTTGAGAACATCACAACAACAGAAACAGGAGAACATCACAACAACAGAAACAGAAGAACTACAAATGTAAAGGTGAGAAAATCACAACAACAGAAACAGGAGAACATCACAACAACAGAAACAGGAGAACGAACTACAAATGTAAAGGTGAGAACATCACAACAACAGAAACAGGAGAACTACAAATGTAAAACATCACAACAACAGAAAACAGGAGAACATCACAACAACAGAATTTTGAGAACATCACAACAACAGAAACAGATATTACAAATGAAACAGGAGAACATCACAACAACAGAAACAGGAGAACATCACAACAACGAACAGAAACAGTTGTTATATTGTGTATATATAAATCAGAACAACAGAAACAGGAGGAGAAACAAATGAAAGGTGAGAACATCACAACAACAGAAACGATTTACAAATGTAAAGGTGAGAACATCACAACAATAAAAAACAACTGAAAAGGTGAGAACATCACAACAACAGAAACAGAACTACAAATGTAAAGTTGAGAACATCACAACAACAACAGAAACAAAGTAAAGGTGAGAACATCACAACAACAGAAACAGGAGAACATCACAACAACAGAAACGAGGAGTTATATATGCACAACAACAGAAATGAGAAATTACAACAACAGAAACAGAGAACAACTGAAATAAAGAAAAATTATAGAAACGAGAATTACAAATGTAAAAGAACATCACAACAACATTACTGTTATCTGTCAGCTGTCGGAATCTTTCAATTGGATTTAGGGGAATCTGTAAATTCTATATTGAATGATTTTCGATAAGTTAAGCCTATAAGTCTATAACAAGTTTAAGTGTAAATGAGAATGGGGTTAGATCAACATTCGATTTTAAAACATTGTCAAAACGCAAATTTATTGGGGCTTTTTCTAATAGCATAGTTATGGAAATATATTGCTGATATTTATAAAACCAAATTAAGTAACCTAAATACAAATTAAGAACTATGTCGTGTCGAAAAGTCAAAGAAAATATGCTGACAGTTTCATCATGCGTCAGTCAAATGATTTTTAGCGGAACAGACTTTGGTTATTTTTGTCAGCAAACTTGATAGCTAAGAGGCGATAGACAGCACTGGGAAAAAAGGTCTTAAAATATTTTCATTAACGATTAGTATTGATGGTGTGTGCAACTATGATTCACCCCTTGCCTTTAATTATACACTCTTAAAACAGCAAAGAAACACGAATGGTGTCATTAAGGTCGAGTGAGCATTGTCTGACATCATCACGACTAATCATTCTAAAATTAATTATAGAAATGTGCACAGAGATCAAGATTATTTTTATGTTATCGGGCAGCAGCTGGCTGACATCAAACATTCATGGCTAGTTAATACAATTGCTTTAGTCATGTTTTGTGTGTAAAATATTAACATCTAGACAGTCTTAACTTTATTATAGTTTTATATCGATGACATCATTTCATTATCAGTTGAGGACATCACAATATTTATTTTTACATAAATATTATTGACTCGGTAAAGATGTGGGTTTTTTCCGACATTCATGTCGACAAGAAAGGCATTTGGTTATATCTATATTATATGAAGTACGTCCGTGTAAGCTTATATGGATTTAAATATGGACACCATTTGTTTGAATTTAAATCAGTCAAAATGTTGACAAATGTCCGATAAATAAGTGGGTTTTCTTTCTATTTGGATTCGGACGTTTTAGTAATCAACTTTGCTTTACTTTGATAGACTGGCCCTCTGGAGCGATCTAAAGGTTTGTCTATTACAATGGTCTATTGACATCGATATTGATGTCACTGCGTTCATAGCCCAGTGAATGTACTTCTGTACCATTCCTCCGTCATGTTTGAATTTATTGCTAAACTATCTATACTTACAAACAGATCTGATAATATAAATACGAAATTGTAGCACCGATCATAAGAGAGAGTTAGAGAAAACTTTCCTACCTATGTCGTATACCTGTAATAATAATAATGATCATAAATTCTTTTATTTAAACAGGATAGTATATTTAGACTTGCGTCTAGTTTACAATATGGCCCTGTAAAACACATATTTACATCAGCACATTACAGACGAATACAGAACATTAACATGTTGACATGACAATACATGATATACATAATGTATTAAATAAGATACCTCAGTAAGTATGGATAAGAACAGTTCATCATTCGGTTACATAAAAACTAAATATCAAATTAAATATCAAAAGTTTTCTGTGCATAATAGGTATGATTTATGAAATAATTAAATACACAAAATTAATACAGTACCATCACAGATAAGCCTTGAATTGACGAATACATTTCATGAAGTTGGATTAAAATAGTTTTTTAGGTACAGTTTTTTAAAAGACAAAACATTTGTTGCATTCCTGATGTCTTCACTAAGATTATTCCATATTTAAAAGAACGTTTGTAAAAAGTAGTACCCAGTATGTTGTTTCTTAATATACAATTAAAATCCATCTTATATAAGGAAAGTATATAAAAATAATCATTGACAATGATTGTACAACATTTGGTCATCGGGAAAATTTTTTTCTTCGTGTTATCAAAAGAAAAAAAAAGGAAAATGAAAAAAGAAGTAGTAATTTTCATTTTAAAAGATATGTGATATTTCAAAACTCCAATATAAGCGACTAATGTTCTAGATGAAGTCAAATCGATACAATGCCCTGAATTTCTCTCTCCAACCCATCATAGGTGTAATATTAGTTATGACATTCTGTCAGCTACAGCCTGTGGTTGGCATTGAATGATACATGCTAGCAATAGGGCAAATGAATCACATTTGTCACCAACCGAGAGGCTAATGATAACACACAACAGGTCTGATTCCTAGTGTTATTTTTGGTCCAAAATCAATTGAAGAACTACTCAAGGCACATGTCACTGATTTTATTGAGGTAAAAACAACATAAAATGCAATAGTTATGTATCCGCTTAGATTGAAGCGCTGTTAATTTGAGTGCTAAATGATATTCCGGATACATACTCCCACAAACTACAAAGGGAATGTCAACACTTCTAAGATCATGTTGTCTGTTTGGCAGCTAAAAGAGAGAAAACGAGAGCTTTCATTGAAGACGATAATAAGAATAAGACATCCCTTCATCCATCTTTAACGAAGTGAAAATCCAAGAAAAAATGTTAATCATTATCCGAGACAAGTTGCTGACATTTAGTCCGTATTCAACTAGGTTAGCTTCACTGAAATCCCACGTCTCCAATCCACCAAAGGCGGCCAATTTTAATTATGACCTTCCGTCAACAACAGCCGTTGTGGCGACCTCATTGCTGTATTTAGGTGATAAATCATCCTCCAGGTATGTACATACCGCATTTGTCATTAACCGGCTAATTAATATCGGTTTGGTTCCGTGCGTAATTTTGGTTCAAAATCTGATATTATTTAGGTTGATGAAAACTAACAAAAAGACGAAAATAATATTACATTTTGCTTGATTTAATGTTGATTTAAGTGCGCCATTGAAATTCTCGTTCTTCGCACAAACATTTAGCGAATGATGATATAAAACCTTTTAAAATCATGCTGCTTATTAGGCATACAAGAAGAGAAAGGAGAAAATAATTTCATCGACGAGAGTGACAAAATCGCTCATTGCCATTTCCTATCCAATGAACTACAACAGTAAAAGACAGAAACATTGAAAAGGGCGATAAATCTTGTTTATTAGGGCCCCGCATCGCGATGCGGGTGCCCTATAGTAATCACCTTGTCCGTCCGTCCGTCTGTCTGTCCGTCTGTCTGTCTGTCTGTCCGTTTCGCTTTCCGCACGATATCTTGAGAAGGAATGATGAGATTTCGATGAAACTTGCTTATGATACTTGGTACATAAGTCCCTCGCTCAAGTTCGATGTTCGCCAAATTCCGCGCATATTTAATGAGGCTGCTGCAATCTGATTGGCTGAATGTTTTACATGTCTGTCGGTTTCGCTTTCCACGCGATATCTTGAGAAGGAATGATGGGATTTCGATGAAACTTGCTTATGATACTTGGTACATAAGTCCCTCGCTCAAGTTCGATGTTCGCCGAATTCCGCGCATATTTAATGAGGCTGCTGCAATCTGATTGGCTGAATGTTTTACAGAGAATATCTTCTGAAGGAATGATTTGGGATTTCTTTAAAACTTGCTTTGTGATACTTGGTACATAAGCCCCTCATTCGAGTTCAATGTTCACCCTGTCCGTCTGTCTGTCCGTCCGTTTCCCTGTCCGTCGATCCATATATCTGTCCATCTGTCCATTTTCATTGGATTTTGATGAAAGTTGCTTTCAATACTTGACACCTGTCCATAAGTTGTCTGTCCGATTCACTTGTTGTTCAGTGTTGCTTCTATATTGCCCCCCAAAGACAACAGTCTTAGAAGTCCAGGCTGTCATCAACTGCTTTTTGCACAAGACTCAATCTTCCTCTGTCATAGGAGGGGACTTCAACGTAGATCTGAGAAAATCCGCCAACACAACATTTAACTTTCTACGTAAAGCAGGTTTCTCTCAAATTACAACTGCTCCAACTCACCAGAGTGGTTCCCATATTGATCATGTCTGGACAAGAGACCTTCAGCATGCACAAGTGACACAGTTGTGGACATACTACAGTGACCACAAGCAAATATTTGTAGATTTCATGTACTAGGTAATAATTACAATAACTTTGATATGCTTGTATAAAGCATATTCAGGAACATTATATGATTCAGATATTCTCAAAAATCACATTTCAAACCATTTTTCACCATTGTCTATTACAAATGTATATATTTGACCTAACACTCATTAAAACAACCAAAATTGCTATGTCTTCACATATGTACCTGCAGTTTTTGTTTTCAATTCTTTCCATGAAATTCATACCATTTTCAATTATTTACATACTGCTATTACCATTTTTCAATATTTCTTAATATTAAGAAACTCAATCATAAGGGGTAGGTATTATGCGGGGCCCTTCCTCGACATTGGTCTAGTTGATTTCTGTTTAAATAACGAAGAAAAAAGGAGATTCATGATAACGAGGAAAACGACAATGACTAATATAGACGTTAATTAGGACGGACAAAGATAAACAGCACGTGATATTGTCATGGATGTGTAGTATTAAAGCGGTTTATAGAGTAAACAGGAAGTGTACTGTCTACAAACTGATTACATAAAATACAGTTAGTGATAACAAGGGTAAACAAAATGTTTGGTTATACAATATGGAATAAGGCCGCCCTAAGATGTTTAACAATATAAAGACAATCTATTAATGTTCAATATGACCAGGAAGTAAAAATACATAGTTGGTGTAAACGACCCCATAAAATCCTACACACTTTATTACGATTTTGTTGGAAGGTACGAAAGGATAAAAGCGAAAAAAACCATGTTTAGAAAATTATACGATTTTAAAATCAAAACATGTATCATTTCACTCAGTAATCCTCGTCATATACAGTGAAAAAAGCATGTTAACAGCGTAATATTGTTTACCTGGATTGTCTTTCTATACGTCGTCGTTTTATCGATTATAAGTTTGAATTCCGTTTTTTTCTCTATTTGATGGATTTCAATAATACTGATCTATATATACTATTTTAAAACTTTTTACTTCGATATAATGAGGTCGATGATACAAAGTGTATTTCTTTTGTACATATCAAACATAATCTTTCTTTCTGACACATATTTGAATTTTTTAAATTAAAAATTTGAAGTTTAAATTTACCTCAGTTATAATTGCTATCTTTATCAACTCAAGCTGATATATAAGTTAAGAAGTTTACTGCCCATAAAAGTTCCACATCTATTAACAATTTCTTAAAGATCAATAAAGCAGGACATCAAGTGGACTAACCACTGATTTGATTGGTCGACATAATTATAATTGGATTTAATAATCAATCGTTTATTTCAACGAATACATTCTATTTAAATGATCTCTACACGAGAGTTGTTTATGTGTGTCCGCCGAGCTATCCTTTACGGAGTTGTTAGTAATAGTTTGTCATAAAGATTCACCCCTCTGTACCTAATACTGTATATGAAGCCATTCCAAGTAACAATGCCATTTGTTTGCATAGTTGAGATATTGCGACAGATGAGATTTATTTCATCTACAGATAATAATTTTGAGTTTTCAAAACAGAATATCGTGTGATTTAGAAGAATATTTATTTATTTGAGTTTATTTCATTGTTTTGCTTTATGTATCTTCATTAAATTTGTATTAAAAGGTGTTGTTCATTTGTGAGTGTTTTATACAATATTTAAAGTGTTCAGTGACCTTTCATTTTCAATGATATAATCCTGGTTCCTAGTTTGAGAACATGCCATCATATGGATTGATCTTGATGTAAATGGTGAGTTTCATAATTAAGGAAGAAGTCACGGAGCTTTGGTTTTAATTTGGCCCTTTAAATGACATTCCCCCCGTCCCCGTGACGCTTTCATTTGCCAACGGTAGAAGATGGTATTTTAACTGGTCATTTGTGATTTTATGATTATCAAAACTGTCCATTATTTTCTCTTATTAACAATGGATTATATCATTATCATTATGAAGATTGCGTGTTATTTAAGCGATAACTATTGTGATACAATGTGTTATTGTCGATGCTGAATCATTAAGGATACAGAGAATGAGTCAGCTTACACAATTATGTCTCTGACATCTGTTCGTTTTATTCCAAAAATTAGATTTGAATGTTGATTCACGTCTTAATGTTCTTTTGAAAGATATCAAAAAACAAATTCTCTTATCAAAACATTTTCTACGTACATTTTTTTCCTTTAAAATGATGTACTATTATTAAACTGATGCATGACCTAATTAACATTATTTCGTTTGTCCATGCTAAAATGGCAGAGGCACTGAAATATCTTACCTTCTACTACATCTGATATTTTGTCTCTGGTTCAGTTGACACTATCATACACCTCTCTTACCTTCTACTACATCTGATATTTTGTCTCTGGTTCAGTTGACACTATAATACACCTCTCTTACCTTCTAATACATCTGATATTTTGTCTCTGGTTCAGTTGACACTATAATACACCTCTCTTACCTTCTACTACATCTGATATTTTGTCTCTGGTTGACACTATAATACACCTCTCTTACCTTCTACTACATCTGATATTTTGTCTCTGGTTCAGTTGACACTATAATACACCTCTCTTACCTTCTACTACATCTGATATTTTGTCTCTGGTTCATCTGATATTTTGTCTCTGGTTCAGTTGACACTATAATACACCTCTCTTACCTTCTACTACATCTGATATTTTGTCTCTGGTTGACACTATAATACACCTCTCTTACCTTCTACTACATCTGATATTTTGTCTCTGGTTCAGTTGACACTATAATACACCTCTCTTACCTTCTACTACATCTGATATTTTGTCTCTGGTTGACACTATAATACACCTCTCTTACCTTCTACTACATCTGATATTTTGTCTCTGGTTCAGTTGACACTATAATACACCTCTCTTACCTTCTACTACATCTGATATTTTGTCTCTGGTTCAGTTGACACTATAATACACCTCTCTTACCTTAATACACCTCTCTTACTATACATCTGATATTTTGTCTCTGATATTTTGTCTCTGGTTCAGTTGACACAATAATACACCTCTCTTACCTTCTACTACATCTGATATTTTGTCTCTGGTTCAGTTGACACTATAATACACCTCTCTTACCTTCTACTACATCTGATATTTTGTCTCTGGTTGACACTATAATACACCTCTCTTACCTTCTACTACATCTGATATTTTGTCTCTGGTTGACACTATAATACACCTCTCTTACCTTCTACTATATCTGATATTTTGACTCCTGTAAAGTTAGTAAATGTACGTTGGTGTATTTCCAGTAAGTATAGTTATAGAAAAACGTAACTCACTTCTCTTGTAAGTATTATATAGTCTAAGGTAATACCGTCATTAGTGTGTTGTTAATTCGCGCTTAATAACATAGTCAAACTAGAAGGAAACAGCTGTATGCAGTTCCAGACATTATTTGACTCAAAATTCTTATTAATAAGTACTTTTCACATGTCTGGGGTTTTTTATTTACAATATTAGTTTAGCATTAGTAGCATAAAACATTGATAAAACCCATTTACTAGTTCTTAACATTTTATGCATTTTAATCCATAGTTTGACTGTACTGTATCTAACTTTAAATCTCATTAATTTGTTTTAAAATACACTATTCATTTGTGCGTCTCTTTTATACAATCTTTTTGGAGATGAACTGATTTGAGAGTTCTGTAGTAACAACAATAACTCTAGTTAAACGAGTTTAATCCTAGTTGATGATATCTCATCATTATCATCATATTTTTAACTTTGGCATCACTCATTGCCGAGTCTTGTAGAGACAATATAAGACCTTGGCATCACTCACATCCGAGTCCTGAACAGACAATGTGAGCCCTTGGCATCACTCACAGCCGAGTACTGTACAGACAATGAAAGCCCTTGGCATCACTCACAGCTGAGTCATGTACAGACGGTGAAAGCCCTTGGCATTACTCACTGTCGAGTCCTGTACAGACAATGTAAGCCCTTGGCATCATTCACTGTCGAGTCCTGTACAGACAATGTAAGCCATTGGCATTACTCACTGTCGAGTCCTGTACAGACAATGTAAGCCCTTGGCATCATTCACTGCCGAGTCCTTTAAGGTCAACGTAGGCATGCAGTAGTCGTATGATGAAGCTTGATTTATTATTTGTGCAACTTGTACAATCCTCCAATAGTTGAGATATTCATGGTGGCACATGACAAGTCAAAGAAGCGATTTATACCGAAACTGAGAAGCCTGACAGCTGTGACAAGAAGAGCAATAGATAACAGTGTTTGTTTGCTGTAATCTGTTCCACAACAACATGAATCGAAATAAAGATGGCCTGTAAACAAAGCATACACGTCGGTTACAAATCTGTTATTGTACACCAGTACCTAAGTACAAGTTGGGTACCTGTTATTGTACACCAGTACATAAGTACAAGTCGGGTACCTGTTAGTGTACACCAGTAAATAAGTACAAGTCGGGTACCTGTTATTGTACACCAGTACATAAGTACAAGTCGGGTACCGGTTATTGTACACCAGTACATAAGTACAAGTCGGGTACCTGTTATTGTACACCAGTACATAAGTACAAGTCGGGTACCTGTTATTGTACACCAGTACATAAGTACAAGTCGGGTACCGGTTATTGTACACCAGTACATAAGTACAAGTCGGGTACCTGTTATTGTACACCAGTACATAAGTACAAGTCGGGTACCTGTTATTGTACACCAGTACATAAGTACAAGTCGGGTACCTGTTATTGTACACCAGTACATAAGTACAAGTCGGGTACCTGTTATTGTACACCAGTACATAAGTACAAGTCGGTTACTGTTATTGTTATACATAAGTACACTGTTATTGTACACCAGTACATAAGTACAAGTCGGGTACCTGTTATTGTACACCAGTACATAAGTACAAGTCGGGTACCTGTTATTGTACACCAGTACATAAGTACAAGTCGGGTACCTGTTATTGTACACCAGTACATAAGTACAAGTCGGGTACCTGTTATTGTACACCAGTACATAAGTACAAGTCGGTTACAAATCTGTTATTGTACACCAATACATAAGTACAAGTCGGGTACCTGTTATTGTACACCAGTACATAAGTACAAGTCGGGTACCTGTTATTGTACACCAGTACATAAGTACAAGTCGGGTACCTGTTATTGTACATCAGTACATAAGTACAAGTCGGGAACCTGTTATTGTACACTAGTACATAAGTACAAGTCGGGTACCTGTTATTGTACACCAGTACATAAGTACAAGTCGGGTACCTGTTATTGTACACCAGTACATAAGTACAAGTCGGGTACCTGTTATTGTACACCAGTACATAAGAAGGTAAGAGTATTACTAAGGTATGGAATCAAACAGATCACAAATTAATCCAGTGTCAAATTAGGAATAACAACTAGCACGGGAATACGACACAATTCATCGACGACGAAACGTTTTTAATCTGAAAATATTTCGTGACTTTTCAATATTGAGTTTTCTTGGAAAGGTGTTTACGCTTGTGTAAATCGACCGATTTATCAAAAATGTATTCTATTTCAATAAAAAATATAGTCGATGTGTTTAATTGTATTTTCTGAACACTTTGTCTTAGGCCTTACATTTTTGAAAGTCGACCTCACAAACACGTCAATCCCTCTACATATGGTTGCTTATTTAAGGGTCGGTTCATTGACATTTTGCCTGTGATGAATTTGCACCTTATTTAACAGCTGACCTCAGTTATGAATGTGGTGAATGACTGGTACTAGTTTCATCTGTCTCTCTGGGTTATAATGTGTTAATGTCAATTATGTAGCTAATTAGTATGTACTTATGTATGACAATCTGATGCCTTTAACCTTCGCTTTCATTAACATGTTCATGATTATTCGTATAGAGTACAGCGTACAGAAAAGTTTCACTATAGAACTACTATATGAATACTGTCTTACATGCAATTAGTGATGATAAAGTTGAGCCCGACAGGACAAAACGACTTAGCTTACCTTCAATGACGGAAATGTCGACCTACAAGCACAGGTAGAGACAACTCATTAATTATATTATATACTCAGCGCATGTATAAGCCATGCTATCAAACTCATTCAAGTTTCAGATTTCTATGCTCTGTCATATATAGTTGTCTGTGTACAACCAAATATGGGCAATAGAATGTCGGCATTGGTATCCGATACCTAGCCAAACAAGCATACATGTAGAAGATCCAGGAGTTACGATCACTTTCACTCTCCGCACCCCTAGACGTGTCATGGCAAAAATTGAAGGTTCTATATACGACATCTTTTTGTAGAAGACGAAACGACTAGTTTGATGTACATCAAACGATCTTCGAGGTCGAATAACGGTATACGGTAATGGCCTTGAAGTTGATGTTCCTTCGTAATCTTCAAAAGCAGCGTCTCAGCTTGAGATTGGTCAATTTTTCTCTTGGAACCAATAAAGTACTTCGCTTGATCCTTGATTTTTTCCATAGCATGTTCTAGAGTTGCAGAGAGCAAAAGTGATCTAGAATATATTAATATATAGTCTCTAAAGATAATATATATAGTCTCTACAATGATAATATATATAATATATAGTCTCTACAATGATAATATATAGTCTCTACAATGATAATGTATAGTCTCTACAATGATAATATATAGTCTCTACAATGATAATATATAGTCTCTACAATGATAATGTATAGTCTCTACAATGATAATATATAGTCTCTACAATGATAATATAGTCTCTACAATGATAATATATAGTCTCTACAATGATAATATATAGTCTCTACAATGATAATATATAGTATCTACAATGATAATATATAGTCTCTACAATGATAATATAGTCTCTACAATGATAATATATAGTCTCTACCATGATAATATAGTCTCTACAATGATAATATATAGTCTCTACCATGATAATATAGTCTCTACAATGATAATATATAGTCTCTACAATGATAATATAGTCTCTACAATGATAATATAGTCTCTACAATGATAATGTATAGTCTCTACAATGATAATATAGTCTCTACAATGATAATATATAGTCTCTACAATGATAATATATAGTCTCTACAATGATAATATATAGTCTCTACAATGATAATATAAAGTCTCTACAATGATAATATAGTCTCTACAATGATAATATATAGTCTCTACAATGATAATATAGTCTCTACAATGATAATATAGTCTCTACAATGATAATGTATAGTCTCTACAATGATAATGTATAGTCTCTACAATGATAATATAGTCTTTACAATGATAATGTATAGTCTCTACAATGATAATATATAGTCTCTACAATGATAATATAGTCTCTACAATGATAATATAGTCTCTACAATGATAATATATAGTCTCTACAATGATAATGTATAGTCTCTACAATGATAATATAGTCTCTACAATGATAATATATATAATATATAGTCTCTACAATGATAACATATAGTCTCTACAATGATAATGTATAGTCTCTACAATGATAATGTATAGTCTCTACAATGATAATGTATAGTCTCTACATTGATAATATAGTCTCTACAATGATAATATAGTCTCTACAATGATAATATATAGTCTCTACAATGATAATATATAGTCTCTACAATGATAATATATAGTCTCCACAATGATAATGTATAGTTTCTACAATGATAATGTATAGTCTCTACAATGATAATGTATAGTCTCTACAATGATAATGTATAGTCTCTACAATGATAATATAGTCTTTACAATGATAATGTATAGTCTCTACATTGATAATATAGTCTCTACAATGATAATATATAGTCTCTACAATGATAATATATAGTCTCTACAATGATAATGTATAGTCTCTACAATGATAATGTATAGTCTCTACAATGATAATATAGTCTCTACAATGATAATGTATAGTCTATACAATGATAATATAGTCTCTACAATGATAATATATAGTCTCTACAATGATAATGTATAGTCTCTACAATGATAATGTATAGTCTCTACAATGATAATATAGTCTCTACAATGAAAATATATAGTCTCTACAATGATAATGTATAGTCTCTACAATGATAATATATAGTCTCTACAATGATAATGTATAGTCTCTACAATGATAATGTATAGTCTCTACAATGATAACATATAGTCTCTACAATGATAATGTATAGTCTCTACAATGATAATGTATAGTCTCTACAATGATAATGTATAGTCTCTACAATGATAATATATAGTCTCTACAATGATAATATATAGTCATCACCTAATGCCCATTGGAACATAATCATTATGAGATATAAATTGATACAGTTTCTCTTGTCCTGAAGTAATATATGTGTTGTGTGTTGTTGTATTTTCTTAAACAAGAGAACCGTTTATACATCCGTATTTCTCCTTGTGATGTTTCATTGTAAATCACACTCTGTAATGTTCACAGGGACTAGGTGTGATAGTTTTATAAACTGACTGGGTTACCTGCCTCAGTACATTTCCCCCCTATTCTGTATTTTAGTAGAATTTTGCTCCGTATTTAACCATGTGAAAGTATGGACTGGGTTTTAGTCAGGAAGTTAGATAAATTGCAAATATGGAATTAAATCAATGATAAGAGACAATGCATCACAAAATCGTTTTATTAAAGACGTATACAATACATATAATAAAATACCTACTAAACACCTACATCAATAGCAGGTTTAACTTTGCGAACTCGAGCGTTTATCGCTGTTTATTCATGCAATGCATTCAGGTAATAAATCACTGTTTTCATAGTTATGCCGCGCTTGGATAGAAAGATTGAAAAATCTGGTATTCATCATAAAATATCCATAAAGATCCTATCTCTAAACCATAATAATACATTTCCTTAATTGTTCCTTTGTCACGGGTATATCAGGGATATGAGCATGAATCAGTGGTGCATTCAGAATGTGCAAATATTTAATGATATGTACTGAAAATTGTAAATAACATATCAGTTTGGACTGTTTTTTTATTCAGACACTCCTAATATAAAGTGCGACAATGTACAAATCCTTAACAGTACCCGGTCTTGAGCTTATGTGTCATCACTCACCATATTATAACTGAATAAGCTCTCCATAATCTGTTTTAAAATCCAATACCACTGCCAGTAGCAATCTCTTGTTTCAAAACTTGATATTGTTTCAGTGAATTGTAGATTTGACACAAATTTCACTGATTCGATCGGAAATGCATTCCAAAAGCGTTTGATTATTTGGCATGTGAGATGTTAAATCTCACATTTAAAGTTACAAATATGTATATTTTTTCAATAGGTTTAGCCTTTCAGTAATTGCAGTACTTTCCTTGTCACTTTTATGTAAAGGACCAAATCTAAGACATCTGACTCCCTACCAATCGAGCTGAAGAGGAATTTTTCATAGCGGAATATGTGGAAAGCAGCAGTCATTATCTAAAATGATTTCACATCTCTCTTATGTTTCTTTTGAATGTTGATTTTTTAAACCTTTTCCCCGAAATAGAAGATCATGTTGGGAAAAGTAAGATTTGTAATTTAAAAAATATGTTCATGTATCTGAACATTTTGTATAATATTGGTCACAGTGGAGTTGACAATCAGTAATGTTACGGATTGGCTTGATACCAACATAAACATAGCATGTGGTAATGTTTGCCAAGATATATTGGAATTTCGTATTACATGTGCCAAGCTGCACATTGATGTTTACCTGTATATTTCGGGTTAATAAAATATGATAAGTTTATCAGCCTTACTTTACTGTAGGAAGGATGAATACACAATTAATTCAAATCATGCATGATCAAACGCACATACATTGATATAAATATTTACAATCATAAGAAAATATTAATTCCTTTTAGTTATCATCAAAATAAGGCCTATTCAGATAAACACAAGAGACATAGACCTTGTATTGTGATCTTTGGATGAAAAGCTGAACAATGAGATGAGGAAAGCACGCTATAACCTGCAAACAGAACTACAGAATGTATTGTACAGAGCGAATTACCTGGAATTAGATCAATCAAGATCTATTGAAGTTGGCAGTTTCGTTATATGAGTAAAAAACCTAAATAAGGAAAAAGCATAATGGGAGAACTAATTACTTAGATTAAAATTCTGTTTGTAATGATATACATTAAAGTTGTTGATACCAGACCCCAGATTGATCATGAACACATACCAGCCCCGTAAGTCTGATGTTACAGGAAGCTCGGGAAATGCCACATCTGATATGAGGTTGACCGTACTAACGAACCAACGGTTATGATGCTTTATTTATGGGGACGAAGAATTATCAGTTCGCCATGTTTGTGAGAAACTTCCAGATGTAGACAAATAGCAAGTTTCTCCCTCTATACGAGACGTTGTAGACACATAATGTTACACCTTGCGGAAGGCAGAAACCACAACGAAGGTCAAGACGAGATAAAGCACTGGGTAACCTCCAGACAAAATTGAGATGTCACCGACTTTCTGTGTTGACAACATGCCTCATAACAATGTTCTATCTAATCACGTGTGTTTGTACAGAGCGTGCGATCAATATCAAAGACGAGTTGTACTCTCATGTCATTGGTGAGGATCATATTAATGTGGTGACACAACAAAATAACGTGTACATGCTAAAACTATAATTAATACATGCCTAGGTTGATATGAAGCTAAAATATCTCTGCTGTGTGATCCATCACAAATACATTAAAAGTCAAATAGATTAAATCAAAGTAATCACACTTTAATATATAAATGAAGAAAAGATACAAAATTTAGAAAATAAATAAAAAAAGAAAAAGGCTTGAAATGCGCTTTTTGGCATTTCCCATTTTCTTAGTATGATATCTAAGAGACCGGAATAGATTGACAGGGTTCCAACGTCATAATGTATACAGATTAATACATCCCTAAAAACTTCCTACCTGCCCTGAAATTTTCTTCAGATAAATGAGCATGTTTTATGCTGAATATCAGGAAAGGTGAATGCTCAGTTACGGCCAAATGTGATCACGTGTTTAGGGAGACCTAAATTTCCTTTTTAGAAGAAATGATCTTATCCCAAATTTGGTCGCCTCGTGCGAATCAGGCAATGGGGACGGAAGGTAAATGTCAGCGCGCAATCAGGACTATGCAGGGTTAATGAAGATTCTGAAGTATTGTGCTATGCTTATGAAAAATAGAGAAATCAATAGATAGTCGCTGTATGTCCACAAATGAAATACTGTAACAGTCGAGAGAGAAGTCTGATGCACAAGTAACATACATGGTTGGAACAGCATGGTATTCACTGAGATATTGTTGAGTTGTACATGTACGTATTACCTTCTGTAATCTATCAAACACGTCAAACTTAAATATTAATGTTCTCCATTCTGGTCCATTCTGGTCCATTCTAACAAGTCGTTCTTCTGTTTATTTGTGTGGTAAAATTAATTTGTCGAGAACATAACTTTCTGGTTAGACATTTAAATACTCAAGGGTTTGTTGTGATGTCTAACATCAACTGGAATCGTGTTACCTGCAGACGTGGAATGTATCCTGATGTACCGTCCTCATTTGTTGTAATGGGATTCAGCTCCTTCACTAGACGGAAAACATAAACACTGTATTTGTCAATTTGATGGAATAATAAATCTCTCTTCTAAAATGTAATAAATTGTTCGGAACATACATAAATGTTGCTTGAGTAGAGAATGGCGGCTGTACAACTTCAACGAAACATTAGAATCGATAAATTATATTTCGAAACTAAGCCAAGAACGATGTAAGTCAGTGGTGTCTAATGAAGTTCATAATCAGTTCTGTAGATTTGCAATGTTTTCAACACGACAAACGATGTTAAAGAATGTTTTCAACACGACAAACGATGTTAAAGAATGTTTTCAACACGGCAAACGATGTTAAACAATGTTTTCAACACGACAAACGATGTTAAACAATGTTTTCAACACGACAAACTATGTTAAACAATGTTTCCAACACGACAAACGATGTTAAACAATGTTTTCAACACGACAAACGATGTTAAACAATGTTTTCAACACGACAAACGATGTTAAACAATATTTTCAACACGACAAACGATGTTAAATATTGTTTTCAACACGACAAACGATGTTAAACAAAGTTTTCAACACGACAAACGATGTTAAACAATGTTTTGTTTCCAACACGACAAACGATGTTAAACAATGTTTTCAACACGACAAACGATGTTAAACAATATTTTCAACACGACAAACGATGTTAAATATTGTTTTCAACACGACAAACGATGTTAAACAATGTTTTCAACACGACAACGATATTAAACAATGTTTTCAACACGATAAACGATGTTAATGATATTGAAACAATGAATGGTCATCGATCAGCAGCGAACCGTGGAGAGAATCAATGCTTGTATCAACATTTCAACCCCCGGACCATTCCATGCTGATGAATGTCCGTATTTTGAAAAAAAATTACCACCGTGCAAATGACACCACACTGAACACACCATTTCCGTAGACAACGTGAGGAACACTATATTAGCCTGCTTGGCACTGCTGCGCCATATGTTTGCAATGACAGCGTGGCCTCTGTGGGAAATTTCTCCACTCCTGGATGCAGTAACACTAACGTTATGGCTTTATTCACTCCTCAAACTAGACGTAATCGTAGCCAGCGACATAGGCATTATATTAAATCTAGCGGATATATGGTCACGTTTGAAAATCTAATGGATACTTTACAGAAACTACTAGGTGTCAATCATGTTCGAACTACGTTATATTCGCTTCCTCTCTCCATGTTACGAAAGCTTCAAGTGGATTCAGCCAATATTTCTACTTTTATCTATGGTCCATCTTGATTTAACAGTATGTGGATTCTGAAGACCAATCTTCAACACCCTCTTCTAACACATTTCTTCTATGAAAATATTAGATTTTTTACCCTGTACACCACCATACCCCATTCTAAACCAAAGGAATGCCTTCGTTCTCTTGAGATGGGAGCTTTCTTCTCCTAGAAAGGGGAACGGCGTTATAGATATATGGTTGTGAAGCGATTTTGTAAAACATAGGTTCAAATCAAACAAGAAACATATATAGAGGACGACATCATCGAGTTTGACGGTAGGATCGTCCAACAGATTACTTGAACATCTAGCATAACTATCTGTGCCTCTCTGTTGGCTGACTGTTTCAATACCTTCTATACTGAAGTGTAATTCGTAAAATTCGTCGTTTAATTTCACCTTCAGAATTTATTGATGACGTCTTGTCTTGAAATATCGATAAATTTATTGACTACGTCTATCGTATATATCCACCAGAACTGGAAATCAAAGATACGACAGGCTCTTCTACATCAACGGCTTATCTCTATCTTTTCCTACACCGAAAACAACATTGACAGCTTTTCACCAAGCTGTTAGATAAATGTGGTGATTTCAATTTCCCAGCTGTGAATTTTCCATTTCTGGATAGCAATATTCTTGCATCTCCAAGCTATGATCTACATGTCACAGTTGATTCGATATTCAAGGACCTGTTCCTATAAGTCGTCAACTGACTGACAAACTCATAACACAGGGGTTCAAAAGAGGCAGGTTGATACAAATTAGGCGAAAGTTTTATGGTCGCCATAGTGATCTCGATGAGAAATATTCTATTTCTTTGTGTGACATGACGATGTTAAACAATGCTCCTGACATGACAGACGATTTTCAACAAGGTTGTGATCCTATACAGGAGTTTTCTCTAACTTCGTTTCACATTAAGACTCCTGGTGCATTTTATTGATATGTGTCACCCAAGATTCCACTGTACATACCTTATTATGATGTTTTGGAAAAAATTCAATTGCTACGCGCAAGGTTGCGATTTTGATGAGATACATGGGGTTTTAACTCCTGATCAATTAGGTTCTGATTTTGATGAGATACATGGGGTTCTAACTCCTGATCAATTAGGTTCCGATTTTGATGAGATACATGAGGTTCTAACTCCTGATCAATTAGGTTCCGACTTTGATGAGATACATGGGGTTCTTACTCCTGATCAATTAGGTTCCGATTTTGATGAGATACATGGGGTTCTAACTCCTGATCAATTAGGTTCCGATTTTGATGAGATACATGGGGTTTTAACTCCTGATCAATTAGGTTCCGACTTTGATGAGATACATGGGGTTTTAACTCCTGATCAATTAGGTTCCGATTTTGATGAGATACATGGGGTTCTAACTCCTGATCAATTAGGTTGAGATTTTGATGAGATACATGGGGTTCTAACTCCTGATCAATTAGGTTGAGATTTTGATGAGATACATGGGGTTCTAATTCCTGATCAATTAGGTTGAGATTTTGATGAGATACATGGGGTTCTAACTCCTGATCAATTAGGTTGAGATTTTGACGAGATACATGGGGTTCTAACTCCTGATCAATTAGGTTGAGATTTTGATGAGATACATGGGGTTCTAACTCCTGATCAATTAGGTTGAGATTTTGATGAGATACATGGGGTTTTAACTCCTGATAAATTAGGTTGAGATTTTGATGAGATACATGGGGTTCTAACTCCTGATCAATTAGGTTGAGATTTTGACGAGATACATGGGGTTCTAACTCCTGATAAATTATGGTAAACTGATCGTTATATAACTAAATTAATTACTTTTATTGCAGATTGAATGGAATTGCTCACTGGTAGGGTTGATAGCAGAACTACAGTAAAATTCAAACGAGAAATGATCTATAATTCCTAATATATTCCAAGTGATTCCTTTAACCGTTTCTTTTTCTTTTTCATTTGCCCGTTTTAAAGGTTTTAAAACATTACTGCTAATATCAGACGAAGGAGTATTACTCAAGTGTATCATACATGTATATATCATATTTCTATAATAAGATATTTTGATCAAAAAAAACATTCCATAAGATTTAACATATACACGTTTGTTTTCTTTCACAACAGGATTTCAGTGTAATACTATACAAAAACTGAATGCAGTGTGTTTCTATGACGAACTTGAGTATTTGCCCCGTCATATCAGAATGTATTCATACTGTAAAGACAGCATGGTAAAGTACAGAGCTTACATCATTATCCGGTTAGTGCACCTTTTGTGCTACAAAATGTAGTTCGATTTTCAAGCTTAGAGTCTCAGATATCACAATCGTAAGATGAAGTTTTACTCATTAAAAGACTGAGTCTGATGATAGATTTATATTAAAAGTGCTATTCAACATATCGTACAATCCCGCAACACGCTCTTGTCGACGCTGAATACATCGGACTGTGTCATAATGAGCCCCAATTATAGACTACACACATCATTAGATTCGTTATAGTGTAAAATATCGATACAAACTAACGATAGCCAACTGTGGTTACCACGTCAGAAAGACCTGTGATGGGCTGATCGGCTTTAGCAGTCGACCTCCTAAGCTTATTTCCGTGCTTTCCTCTTCGAACCATTATTTCAAAGGCTTCAGGATTAGTCAACATTCTAGACATAAATATTCGAAGCTTAACAAGTAACTGTAGTGAATTTTGGGTTCGTGTTGCAAGTTCAACAACATATTATCTAATTTCGACAGTTTTGTTTGTTTACTGTTTTCATTTAAAGTATTCCCACAAAATTCAACTATAGTGCTCTCACTTGTGTCCATAAGACGATGTCTATATATTCCTGATTTTGAAATCTGTATCATATGAATACATTTTTCATCTTTTTGAATACAATAAAATATTGGTCAATGATAGTAAGCAGACTACATTCCCAAATGGGAACAAGACAAAACAAAACCACCAGTCAAACTAACGAGAATCAAACACGTACAGCTTCATGTTGCATAAGGAAGTAACAGATTTCCTAATGAGATCCTTAAGACGACCACCAAACTTTCCTATTACTGTAATGTTTAAACTACATCTATCAACACATCATATCTACGACTCATACTAATCGCCAGTGACGCCATATCACTACAACTAGAAATACACCAGGAGGCAATCTAATGAACGCTTATTATATCAAAGGATACGTGTATGGCACAGTATATTGCTTGTTCTGAACATGTTTAAAGGTATTTTCAGATATCTTCAACCATTTAATGCTTCGTGAATACAATCACTACCGCGTGTATGTCATATTTATCAATTGGGGTATTTGTTAAGGTTAACATGCGCAAGAAATTTTCGAGATGAAGTCGATCAATGATAACAAGACAAGAATACATCGACTGAATCTCAATTTAAACTGAAAAGTCGATTAAACAACGGCAACATGTACACAGATTTACGCAGTGAATATTTCTAAATTACAAGGAAAATAAGACCAGGTGTTCTGGAAGGTTAAACGTTTTCCAAATCATCGACAACACCTGCCATATAAGTCATGGTAAGGTATGTGGTGTTACCTTCAAAACTGAGAACCAAGTTAACACCAACAAAACCATCAGACATACTAACAAATATCGAACACATCTTACTTTATATCAAAATGTTTCTCATTAAGATCCAGGAGACGACCATTAATATCTCAAAACCCGAAATTGTGAGTTTAGTTGTTAATGTCACTATTCAGGCCCACTCTACCAAGAGATTTAATTCCCTAACTGTTAATTTATTTGAAGTGACATGACACATTATTCTTTTGACAAATTAAGTATAACAAACATTGTAGACACAAGTCTCAGATTTATTTTATTACAAAACTTGTAATCATCTATAATAAGATTTTTTGTTACGGAAGTACATAACAAGTTAATAACGTTCATTACCAAACAAGACGGAAAGTAATGAGAAATCTACTCCGTGTAATGACGTATCAAAAATATCGGAATTTCGTTTCTAAAAAATACATATATATATCACATTGTCATCTTCCCCATTCATTATATTAAGTGTCACCTACGGGGCCGCGATAACAGTGTCCATAGAGTTTTGTATATCGTAACCTTAGATGAAAATTTCGATTCGCACTAGGGAAAGTCTGTGCTCCACGGCAAGCTGATATCACGGGGCGTCCTGTGCTGTCATTGTCCTTCAGGGAAGACACTTTACTGCAATGGGCCTGGACAGCATTCGTAAGTCCTTCCTTGTGTTGTACAGTGAGGTAGCCACCAGCCATTACAAGGAGGCGCCTCCAGGATGTCCAAAGGTAGAGCCGAGCACAGCAAACAATCAACTTAGCATTGTCATATTAAATAAATATCAACATTTATTGTCATTATTTAGCAAGGAACATTGTCAGCTTTTATTGTCATCATTCAGCGAGGATCATTGTCAGCATTTATTGTTATCATTCAGCGAGGAACTTTGTCAGCATTTATTGTCATCATTCAGCAAGGAACATTGTCAGCATTTATTGTCATCATTCAGTAAGGAACATGGTCGGCTTTTATTGTCATCATTCAGCAAGGAACATTGTCAGCATTTATTGTCATCATTCAGCAAGGAACATTGTCGGCATTCAGCGAGGAACATTGTCAGCATTTATTGTCATCATTCAGCGAGGATCATTGTCAGCATTTATTGTTATCATTCAGCAAGGAACATTGTCAGCATTTATTGTCATCATTCAGCAAGGAACATTGTCGGCTTTTATTGTCATCATTCAGCAAGGAACATTGTCAGCATTAATTGTTATCATTCAGCAAGGAACATTGTCAACATTTATTGTCATCATTCAGCAAGGAACATTGTCAGCATTTATTGTCATCATTCAGCGAGGAACATTGTCAACATTTATTGTCATCATTCAGCGAGGAACATTGTCAATATTTATTGTCATCATTCAGCAAGGAACATTGTCAGCATTTATTGCTGACGTCATTCATGGTCGTTATATTTACCATCTTCTAGCTATTGAACCAAAAGACAATTGGTAGACGACAAAATAAACACAAACGGTGATTATTGATGTCATCGATTATCCTGTCCGTTGACCCTGACATGAAAGGTCAATGAAATTAAGCACCCATTATGTACAGTGTTCGAGATCACATGTGTTAGACAATGTTGCTTGATTTTATTTTCCTAGGTTTGCTCTCACCGGCATGCTACCGTTTAATTGTACTTTTAAAATGTGCATATGATTTTGACGTTGATTTCAATTTTTCCCTATTGAAATTTACGAAATTAATGTTTTTTGGTCTTATTGTACCTCTCTTTCCATTTTTGTTATTTATTTAGACATTTTTTTCCGTGATCGTCTCAAAGGTTTTTAACTGTTAAGACCATGGTGTCATTGGTGGGTCCCGGATGGAAAAGATGGCTGCAAGATGTGAATTACTTCATTGTGTGCACCTGCTATGTCTCCTTCTTTTTTGTTTTGAACAGTGATATTGGTCTGTGTGTCTTTTGTGGAGTCTTAAATTAAAAACTTGTATGGCCATTAATTCCCGTCAGAATGACGTAGATTCTTAAACAAAACGCATGTAAGCAACTTAATACTGTTACTTTTCTGTATCAAGAAATTTCATATATCAGAATTATACAACCAGATTGATATTAGCTCCACGTTGTGTTGCCAAAAAATCTTAATTTCACTGTATTCACGGATATTAGCTCCACGTTGTGTCGCCAAAAAATCTTAATTTCACTGTATTCACGGATATTAGCTCCACGTTGTGTCGCCAAAAAATCTTAATTTCACTGTATTCACAGATATTAGCTCCACGTCGTGTGTTATAACTTTATTATAATTATTTATTTATCGTATTTTAACATAGACATTGTTATTGCTCAGTTAAGCATTTTACATATTGTCAGTATCTTGCCCGCTGCATTTACTCATCTACTACACGTCTATACAGTCATACTTGGTAGTTTCCTACTGCAGGGTATCAAACTACCAGCGATTCCCTGATATCCTTTTACATATGTATAGTGTTCACATATATCTCTTATAACAAATGTTTATAACTGATATAATTAATGAACTAAAGAGGAGGCATCCTTAAGCGTTTTATCATTAGCCTTATATTCAGTAACCTTTATACCAATTCCTCATTATCAGAAAAAAAAATAAGAATAAAAAATACAAACATGTCAACCTTTCCATAATCCAAATTCAGGTAGGTAAATTAAGAAGAGAAGAACGATTAACACAGAGACTCATGAAAAAAGTTCAAGGAGAACAAGACCAGGTGTTTCTGAAGAGAAAGCGACTTCTGTTTCATCGACGACAGCCGCCATGTAAACCTTGGTCAATCCCGTTCTGAAATAACAAGGTATATAACAACAGAACAAACAGGCAACACGTACAGTTT
The DNA here is from genome assembly GCF_031769215.1 of Ylistrum balloti. NCBI lineage: Eukaryota > Metazoa > Mollusca > Bivalvia > Pectinida > Pectinidae > Ylistrum > Ylistrum balloti. The sequence continues at coordinate 350,545 of NW_026782042.1, forward strand.
CATGTCGCACAAAGAAAAAAGAAACATTTCTCAATCGGATCACTGTGACGACAGTTAACCATAATTTTCATCAACCTGCATCTTTTGAAATCCTGTTTTACGAGTTTGTCCTTCAGGTGACGACTTCTTGCACGGAAATCGTGATAATGGGAGCAGGCCTCTGAATATCGAATCAACAAATGGAAAATGAACAATAGGGATAGAGTTTGGATAATCGTGACTACTGCCCCAGTACATTATCAAAAGTTGCATCTCAATTTCATTTTTTGTCTTTCTGTCTTTTCTGAATAACATAGGTTTTAAAAAACCATCATGACATTTTAACACGTTTTGCTTTCATGTTGAGCGCCCGCTCAAGTGAGGGAGAACATTGCCCATGTCTCAATATAAAACTGATGTCATAAAAGGAATGATTATGCTTTTTTTGTCGCCCATCACGAATTTGCATGAACAAGACTTATCAGCATGTTGTCATAATGATGTGACCTTCACGGTTGTAATGTTATTGTGTCCATGTAATGACATTTCTGTGTGACAACACTATTAATACGTCCGTCAATGCTCCCTTCACTACCTTCATTACCGTCATATGTCCATAGTTGTTGAGAAGGCGTAAAACTTTAATAATGAAAAACACTCGGAACTATCAGCTCGTCGAAAACCGTGTAAAGTTAACACCTTTGATAGAATACCCGAAAGCTCCAGTCAATACGCAGCAACCGTCGTTAATTATGTTTCATTAATGGAATTAAATGATGAATGAGGATACACGGAAATGTTGTTCTCTAAGCTGACAAATAGCTGTCTGTGAATAGAGAATCTGATAACAGCGTATACACTACGTTTTTAAATACAATTATATAAAAAAAAACACAGACAAAAGCGTCCACTTTGTCAGATGGCCCGACAGAAAAGTCACGTCACGACGTAAAGAAGCCCGCATAACCGGGAAGTATGCGGAAGACATTAAGTTAAACTCATCCTGTAGGGACATACAGATATAATTTCTATATTTAGGAAGAGCATTTTTATTAAAAAAAGGAAAGGTGAAAAATAATATTTCAAATACGATGCAAAATGCTTATATTTTTTGTGATTTATTTGATAATAATATTTCATGATGAGACAAATAAATCATCATGGAATGGCGTTCCTGTTAGTTAAGACGTTTCTATTTGTCCATACCGGGGCTCCAAAAGCCTATATGGATTTAATATATCCTTGCATTTCAGGCTTAATGTATTGTAATGTGAGAAGATCGAACCAGCGGTATAATGCAGTTTCATTCACTGTATCAACGTTGTTAAGTGTATAATCTCCATAGAGATCTACGCTTACGTTCAAATTAGAACATACTATTTCAGTTGAAACCAACCACACCACATGTAAATAGATTGGATTTGTATATAGTCGAGATTCTTGTATTTTCCTTAATATCACAAATATCCTAATAAGGCTGGAATAGTGTGATGGTCAGAACTGCGGGTAATTATCATCTAGACGACTTGGTGACGTAATCACATGATCTCGAGAGCCAGACAGGTCATAGGTCATACTTTGTCGTGATTTCGTAAAACAATACATGTTTCTGGATAAAACTCTGAAAATTTTGTTAGAATTATTTCAAAGGATACAATACAATGCGATGTCGAAATGACTTTACACACAATAGATGGAAAGCATGAGATGGCTGAGGCTAGACGTATAATTTATCTTATAAGTATTGGCGGTACCACCCCTTAGATCTTTTGGTTTTTATACTTATATATCCGGTTTGAACATCCATGATATGGACTATATATGTCATATGTCACGTAACAGTTCTTTTATTATATCACGTGACGGTTGAATTACAGTGTAGAGGTTTTTTATGACCTGGATTGCCCACTGTAGAGCATAGTGTTATGTTAAAATCATTTTTGTATTCATTGCTTGTATCGTTTTTGAATTCGTATTTGTTTTTAAGTTATCAATATCTCTTTATCAAAACAATGAAGACATCTATTATTGATAAAAAATGTCAAAAATTTCAATAATAAAGATCGCAACTTCATTCTATGGACGGGAACTATGAATGTACACGCTTATAGTTCCTTGAAATCATGATGAGTGAAATTGTTTTTGATTTTCAACCTAATAGTTATCAAATGAGTCAAAATTACCATTACGTTATAGGCGGTGACGAAACTCCACCATCTGTTTCTTAATGTATTGCTTGTGGATATTGAACAAAACACACACATTTGGATAAGATACAGTAGAGCTGAGCAATGAATAAACCTGCAACATACAGCGGTTCGTCCTTCTAGGACTCGTCAGTGATGCTAAAAGCCTAAATGTTAAACCTAGGAGGCGATTGAGGAAAATGCAAGGTGATCGGATCTAGATGGGGAGGTGCGTTAACTCCATAATTAAGTAATTTCGTGATTTTCGTATATTTGGTAATCTTAGGAGAACGTCATGTACATGTGTATGTTCTGAGCAGCGCCACCTTTTGAATGCATTAAAACGCAACATGCAAGTTATGGCGAGGTGAAGTTACCACAGTAAAAATATTCTACTGAGAACAACAAAGAAACGATTGTGTCAATAGCAAAATGTTTTATGCAAAAATAATTATGACAACAAATAATCAAACAAAATATCAACATATTCATTTGTTCCTTGCAGAACGTGTTAATCCGAAAGACGTTTAGCATTGATTAAATAGGTGACACAAAGTTCGGTAAAACTATAAGACACTTCATATGACAATATATATCTTTATCATAAAATAGGTTATTTCAAAATACTTCCAAGTACGTTAAATCTGTTTGACTTCGATCCGAATGTAATATAGGAAAAATAATATTAAGCAAGATTGAAACTGTACAACAAAAATGCAAAAGTGCTTCACTTATGTATCAGCCAGAATCTATAACCGCAGAATATTTATCTAATTATCTCCCGAGACATGATGTATCCGAAAGAAGTTTAATTTGTTTGATTAAATACAAAAGTGTGAAACATCTTGTAGAGTCAGAGCTCACTAATCTTTTTGTGTTCGCTGTATAGTGCATTTTTTGATAATTTCACCAAATAATTTTTTCAGTGATTTTCGTACTTGGCCATTCACAATACCGTACACGATAGGGTTAGTTGCATTTCCGATGAAAAACAGATACCTTAATACCATGTTGCTTGTAATTCCGAAAATATCCAACCAGAATGGTAGCCATGTTATAAGATATATCACCGTACAAAGAAAGAGCATTTTTGCAGTTTTTCTATGGTTACGTCTCCGGACCTTATCTCCAGTCTCCTTACAACTTGGTCTTACTCTTTTGAAAACGTCATGAAATTTGTAGCTATTTCCGGCTGTATTTTGCTTTGTTTTTTGCACCACTGTCGTCACAACATCTGCAGTTACCTCTTGCTCTGGCAAGGAAGTGTTAGTAACCACAGCCGTACCTTCATCAGGAATGTGAATTTTGGAATATTCCCACTCTATCTTGTTTTTCTGTGGGTCACTGTACGATTGACTAGCTTCCGAAGTCAATGAAAATTCCCTGGGAATTCCTGTCATTCGTTTCCGGAGTTTAGTCTTTTTCCAGAGAACTGTATACACGATAACATACAATACGACTATAAGGGTAAGCGTCAGCAGGAACGTGATCATCAGTCCACCTTGATAGATTGTTACTAGTTTCTCGCCCAAAATAGCGTACGTGAAATGACAAAATTTACCGCGTGTGACGCTGTGATCGTACGCACAATTGACGTTGTTTACTTCCTCGTCAGACACAACAGCAAATATACCAATAGATGGTGCTCCAAATAACATGCTACATAGTGCTATGAATACCATTCCCCTGTTGACATTTTGGACCGACATCCGAAGAGTAAGTCGACACACGGCGATATAACGTTCCACTGCTATAGCACAAAGAGTTATATTTGACGCGGCAATAACAAAGTGACGTAGGAATTCAAAAGTACGACAAACAACGTCATTTCGTACCACGTGTAGCTCGTACACCATAGTATAGGGCATGATAAGTGAACATACCAACAGGTCTATAATAGCCAAAACTTTTATAAAAGTATTAGCCGTTGTGTGGTCGTTTCGATGGAAATACACTATAAGGATAGGAATATTACCTACCGTTCCGATAATTGCAAATATCGTTAGATATACTGCTAAAGCAATATACTCCCATGTCCATGGTATGCTGGTATTTGATGTACCCAATAGTTGGAAGGCAGTTAGAACTGACTTGTTTGCTGTCACTGACCTGTTCTCCATTACGTCGTTTTTGGACAGGTCGTCCTGGTACCCCACCCAGGGCTGCTTTTCTACCTCCCTCATGCACTCTGCGGCGTTAGCAAACATTTATATGTCTTACGAGGCACATTGTTGTTGCTAAACGTGTCATTTTTGAAGTATAAAGAAATGTGAAGTGGTCTGTACTTAACCTACGTACTTCATCACAAACGTGCCGTTAAATCCCCGGAAGTCACCAATTGAGATAACTCCGAACCTCTGAAATGTTCTATACGGGCTACCGTATATTATAGTAAAGTTATCTATGCGCGCGCATTTTACAAAACGTGTAAGTGAAAACGTATCTATCAGTCAGTAACAATATATATGCTTAGCGCGCTTGTGACATGTCCGAACTTCACCGCGGTCTTGCAGGTGTATTACTGCTGTCGTGAAAGCAGACGGACACATTGACGGCTTAACCAATCACAGCCTTGCTTCGATTCGCCGTACTAGGCTTTGCAGCAACGATAAGTGAAATACCCGTACTGTTGGATTTTATAGCTAACCCACAAACACACGCCACTCTCTGCCAATGGTTGTATATGAAACAATTGTAATGCTCTAACATATGTGAGAATATGATGTTTTTACGGATATCCTATCGGCTTTTAAGGTCTTTTTCTGTGTCCGTGCTGATATTAGACCTTCAATTATTCGACGCCATATGCTTTTTAAAAAAAATATGTATGTTCCAATCTTTAACAGATGATCGATTGATGGCGCGGCCCGTTCTTGTGGGTCCTTAATGGCCAAGAGAATCATAATGAGGTGTGAATAGCAGATAGATAACCTTATTGTCCGTAAGATCGCGGATACCACTTCTAACAACAGCTGTAGAACAACATGTATTTAAGTGCAGTGTCAATAGGGTTTGTCTGTCGGGGAAAATACAGATGTTTGTAAACGTCGGTGTGATTGTTTTGATAACTCGGGTTCGATCGTGGTATTGTTTATACATGACGGATAATTACAGGGAGAGATGCAGATTTACAGATATGATATCAATTACTTAATAATTGTACAGATATAACTATGTCAATTTGCTTAATAATCATACAACTTTCCTTTAATGTGTTTTTTTTAATTGTGCACATAATACTCTGTTAGTTTATTTTGCAATAAGATTTTGCTTAAAATATTTTAGAGGCAGATTTCTCCCGTTGATTGTTACCGAATTAGTATACAAATACATGCAACTTAACAGTAGGTACTACCAGAAAATGTGTTTAATCACTTCCAATCAAAGAACGAGGCTTCTGACGTTGTTCAAAAGATACACAAGTATAGACAAACAATTTCCTGACAAGATTTTCTTTATAAAAATTTACAAAAGGAAAGAGAAGATAGTTGCATCGATCGCTTTTCACGTGATGTGCACTAATGTTTGTTGGGGATTTTTAATGACAAGCTGTGGTTAATATAAGTAAAAGGATAGTGCGACTTTCTTTAAACGTGTGTACTTATCTACACTTATGTATAATACAGTACAAATATATTTAGAAATCCTCGGTGACAGTCAATCATGATTTACCCATGTCCAACCCGACATATGTATACTCCTTCAAAACATTAGCTTTTGTTACAGACACAGCCAATAAATAGAGATAAAGGCTACACACCATTATAAATGTACATTACTTATATCAAACGTGTGTGTCTACACATAAAACCACAAACCGGAAGTCTGGTTTACTATTTGACAGGTCTGAATTGACTGGTGAACGGATGCATGGGTTTAGAACGACATATTACTAACCCGGTGACAATGGGGCAAATTAGTCGAAGAAGTTGTTGTAAAGATAAATGGTTCACTACCATAATTCCACAAAGATGAACGTGTTTTTCCAATAAAACAAAGGAGTATGAATAGGGAATACATTTTGAACTAGTTTGTTATTCTGGTCTTGAAACCCTAGGACAATATATCACTATAATCTAAAAGACTTTATGGGCATAATTCGATCCCATAGGGCCCCAGTTTCTCAAAGTTTGGTTAGTGTTTACCAGTGGTTAAATGCAACGTTTGAATTGTTGCCACAGGGAAAAGCAAAATTGGCAATCCACAAATATCTGTATGTCCTGTCTAAACCAATTTTGTTTAATTCATATTTAAAAATCTAAACTACCAACTGGTAAACATCAACCAAACTTCAAGCGTTCTTTATTAAGATTGCAAGACAAAATGTTATAAAAATGGCAATAGTAAGGACGATACTAGGCAGTTTGTAGACAATGTTTTGGTCCAATGTGCTATAGAAAGATCAATTAAACGTTACTTAAGCAGACCAGTTCAAAACACGTGAGCAAAAGCTAGCTTTCCTGTGTGTGTGACTAGGTTTGATCAGTTATCATACTATTGGTATAAAAGCAGACAAAAAGTCGTCAAGGTTAGACCATTAAATGCTTTCAATTTCTCAACTCAGCAACATTCTAATCATGTGGTTTGAACCTCGGGGAAATAAATCTAATCCAGAAATATACCTTGTTGGGTTTGTTAGGTTTCAATCGACCGCTTTAAGACCTATGCACTGGAAAAGGTTAAAAATTTGAAATATACAGAAAAGATAATAGGGTTCGTCATGCTATCCTTATTATGCCTATTGTCAGGCAAAATCTGATACGGCGTGTATTAATGTATTAAAAACTAACGATACTTCGGAATTTTCGTGAAGAGATCATAGACTCGTTTTTCATAAATAATGTCAGTTAGCATACTCAGTTTAATTAGATCTGTAAAGACTTTTAAATATAAAAAAAAGTTAACACACATGTTAACAAAATCTTCCAAAATTCAAACTTGACAAATGAATGAAAGGAGGACAAGAACCTGGAAGAACATGGAAGGACACGTTTGAATAAGTACAAGACGAACTTGACCAGGTGTTCTAGAAGTGAAAGCTGTTTCTGTTTCATTGTTCAGATAGCCATGTAAATATCGATCTATCGAAGTAGGTAAAGACATGATCGCTAGTGAGAAAATGTTTATAACTCACGAACAGCAATGAAATTTAACTTCATTTTGAACTCATCCACTTCAAGGGTCTGTAGAAAAAGAAGTGAATACCCAATTTTATTTTCTTATATATGATTCTTAAATGACCATTGTATGTAATACTTTAGGTATATAGTAGTGTACCAACAGTCTAAACCACCAAATCTACCTGTAAAAGTAGACAAACTGTAAGTACATTAATTTTCATGTTTAAATTAAAATAGGAGTTATAGAAATAGTTCTATCTTTTAAAATACGACGCCCATAATTTTGGGTCCCACGGAAAAGATATCTTTTTTATGAAAAATGTGAAAAATCGCATCATTTTTTTCTGATTTCTATGATAATATATTTACATTGCGTTAGTGAATATTAACTAGTCTGTGTGTACGTGATCATTTCAACTCCTAAAGAGAAACATATCTTAGTCATTTAACTATTGAATTATTGTATCATCTTTGACTTTAATAAATTATTTTCGTGTCGTTCTATTCTTTTCATGCTTTCATCATTTAAGCTACTTATCCGTTTGTTTAGCATCTGCCATTTTCATAAACCAAATTTTATAAAAACAATTCTCAAGTTAATCCAGTCGAAACGACTAGATTTTCAGTCTCTTCTAAATCTGAAAAATAAACTCACAGAAACGGTTATATATTGTTCACAGTTAAGCCTAAACAATTACGTCTGATAATTGAAAAGACCGATGTTTTGCACGGTAATTGAAAAGACCGATGATGATGAGAAAAGTATGCTTTGAGTGAAATATATTTCATTGAACATCGTATTTCCCTTAGGAACTGATGGTACCTCAATTACATTGTTGATTAATCTATCTTTCGAACATACTTGATTTTCATGTAACTTATCTTTGATTAAGATATGTTGTTGGTGTTTGGTTAGCTTATGCATGTTTTTGATGCCTTTCGCCTTTTTATGCGTAGGTGGCCGTTGTCCATAAACCATTTCATAAAACTAGAGTGAATGATGAATAGAACATACTAGCACTGTTTTGTAGCCTACTGCGTAAGATAAATAGCGTTTTGGAAAGAATTAAAAAGTGTCAGCCATTCTGGTATTTCTGTCTTAACGAAACAATACATTATACACGTGCCATAATTCAACTCCTATATTGTAACAAGCGATATTTATATCTTCATATTTTGTTGTTTTTTATTGTGACCACATGTTACGTAGAGATAAATATCTGACAGGTTTCCAATGCATAAATGTAACGGAATTCCGATTACGTAAAACTATTGATTCAAAATTCAAAACTTTGCATACAACGCGAAAATGTTCCATCAGATATGTGCAGGATTAAAAAAATGCCATTCCAAAGAGCTGATTTAATGCTACAATATATGTTAAAAATGATTTAAAGATGTTTGATATTTGACTGTAAAACCATATACATTCTTAGGGCATTGAAACATTTTATTTTATTTCATTTTTTAAACATTTTCACTTATTCTGCTTGACATGCAACTACACAATACGGCTTCATAAATAATTAGCAAATAAATAGTAAACGATAAATATACTGGTAAAAGTTCATTCACATCACTGATCTTAGATAATATATATATACATGATATATATACTATCGAGCTTTTCATAAAAGGATTTTTATGTTTAAAGAACAAGGGTAGAAAAGACCGATAGTGTATATAGAGAATATCGAATGATTTCCTGTTTAATATATATTTCACGAGTATGACAAAATATCTATATTGTGTTATATGAGTTAAATACATATGATATTTAACGAGAAACCATAAAAATTTTACTTTTTTCTCATTTTAAAGTAACTAAAAATAAATAAATAAAAAGGCAGGTCTAAACAAAAAAAATGGATTGCGCAAAAATAAAAAATAAAAAGTTCGCGAAATAACAGCACACTCTGTGACGTCAGATAATTTGACGTTACGCTTGACAACAAGACGACGCCATTTCGGATAGGTCGCTTTGCGTTGTATTCTATAATTGTGTGTTATATGGTAACAATTGATAACTTACTGTTTTAACACACCAAAAAGGGGGAAATAGTATTGATGGGAATACAGAACCGAAAGACTTATAGTTAAGAATATCATGAATATGGTAAGGGAGATAATCCTACTTCTCTATAAAAACTTTCAAGCAATATTGTAGTTCCTTCTTCGACCGTAAACACCTATGCAGTGTAATCTTCTCTAGTTTGTTATTGTCGAGTCCTGATTTGGTGTTGGTTCTTCTACTTTCCAGAAACGTGTTTGTTTATAATCCAGCCTTATCTTAACGCTTATACATCTTAAACTTATTACGGTTTCTCTATATATGGATGTCATTGAAATTGATTCAGAAGAATGTAGTAGACCATTCAAGTTTACATTTATGTCAGACAGAAATTTAATATAGCGAGTTTTCAATGCATGCATCAAAAACCAACAGGTAAAAGTTTGTGACAAGAATACACTCGTGTCCACGGAATCCCACAGCTGCCAAATGAATGAGGTACCTCTATAGACTGGTGATAACTGCCATTTCTCGTAGTGTCCTTATGGTCACGTATTCAGAAATACCACACACCACACATCTATACAGGTTATGTAACTAGTCCAGTAATCGTTCTGATTACACAGTCACGTGATTAAAAAGCCGAGAACTAAAACACAATACAAAATATGTATGATATACCTAAATGTCTTCATTTATGTGCGAAGAATTTGAAAATACTGTTGCAATTATTTTATGAAAATTAGACTTCCTTATAATGTCTTATTCGGGCGTACATATTTTAGAATTTTGTTGTTTTAGTGATATTCGTTAATAGATAATCTCGCTAAAACACCGTTAAGATAGCAATTATAGAGGAGGTCCGAATGTATCATTGCGCTTATTTGTTAAAACTGATCAACGCACCTAATTCTGCTTTCCCCAAAATAAGTACGTTTACTGTTTCTTGTATTAAGTAATGGGTGATTTTTTCGCACAAACCTATGTCTTTTTTTCTAAAGGATATATTCCTTGACTAAAAAGAAAAATATTTGAAAGCTAGGGTTTCATTTGTTAACAAAATCCATAGTTGCCCCTAAACATAATATATTTTTACAAAATAAACAAACATCGAGAATTGAAAAAAAGGTGTTTACATGTCATGGGATTACTCAAAAGCCTCTGCACTGTTGAATAAAATGTTAAAATCTTAGAAGTGTTTTATATCAACAGGCGAGGATTTATGGTTCTATATAAGACAATGTAGTGCATAATGAGTAGACGGAGAAAAGAGATATTCAGTCTGGAAGTTATTGCGATCTAGAGACGTATAAACAACAAGAAAATATCAACATGTCAATAGCATCATAATCCTAACTCGAATTCAATAAACCTAGAGAATAAGACAAGGTATTCGCCTTCTGCTTCATCGATGCAACCCGTAAATCTTGGTCAATTCAAGCAGGTAATGTCACATTCTCAAATTTGAACAAGGTATTCAACAACGGAACTAACAGGCAAACTAACGAACATCAACACGTCCAGCTTCATATCGCACAATGAAACAGAATTTGTGATTGAGATTTTCTTGGTCACATTTTCCCCAATTCGGCACTTCTAGTTTACAATCATTTCAATTGTGAGATAACGATAAATATATGGACTATTCTCCTTTATATTGAGACACTTCATTAAAATTCATATAAACAAATTTTAGTGCTAGCTCGTCTAGTTCTACGAAATCTTTATCAAAGCTCCTTTGTATCATAACTGTTTCAGACAGCAAAACTTTAGACTTCGGAGTTCCTCAGGGGTCAGTTCTGGGACCTAGAAAATATTGTCTTTATTCGAAACCAATCGGGAAGATTTAACGTCGTCATAACCTTTAGTACCAATGTTATGCCGACGACACACAAATCTACATGGTTATCAGACCTCAAGACAACTGGGACATAATAGTAGCAAGTCTTGAAGCCTGTCTAAATGACATCAGTGCTTGGATGAACTCAACTATGCTCAAGCCCAATCAGGAAAAGACAGAACTGATGGTCTCCAGTTAAAGGTCGGTGCCCAAACTATTGAGGCCGTCCAAGCTGTGGGAAACCTTGGTGTACACTTTGATAGCTCTCTGAACATGGAGAAACAGATAAACTCAATTGCCAGTTCCTGTTATCACCAAATCAGAAACATTGGGTGTATCCGTCAGTTCATCACCACAGATGCATGCAAGACATTAGTATATTCTCTGGTTACTTCTAGGTTAGACTATGGTAACGCGTTACTCGTTGGTGTATCTGATACACTAATGAGCCGCCTGCAGAGGGTACAGAACACCGCAGCACGCCTAGTTACCCGTACTCGAAAGAAGGACCACATTACACCAGTCCTTTACTTACTGCATTGGCTGCCCGTGCGATTCCAGTCACAGTACAAGATTTTGATGTAGAAATACAAGGCAATAAATGGAACAGCTCCTGAATATTTGCAGGAACTTGTCACCGTTTATCAGCCGTCACGATCACTACGATCAGAGACAGAAACATTGTTGTCTCGGACTGTGACTTATGGTAACCGGTGCTTTGGAAAGGTAGCGGCCACTTTGTGGAACAGCTTACCATCTGCTACCAGAAAGTCAAAATCCCTGGCCAAATTCAAGAGGGATATTAAAACCCACCTGTTTACGTCTGCATTTTAGACTCTCACGCAGACGTGCTGTATATACATACTATCACCACTACTTACTTGATTTGGTTACTGTGTTACATATGTTGATTACTGTGTTATACATGTTCTATAAATTTTGTAGTAAGATTATTATGTAATAGTGAAGCGCATTAGAGTATTTTTTTCAAAATAGATTGTGCGCTATATAAATATTGCATATTATCATTATTATCATCCAGTCAGGGTATCAGTCTTATCGTTAACTGGAGAAGTGGAATTAATGGTGTGCGGATTTCAAGAACTTCGATGAGTTTTTGACCAATTTCGCTTATTCAGTCTGTACATTACCATGCGCATTCCAAACTTTGAAGCCTTCTTTTCAAGGAAAAGGCAACAAATATGTCATTGCATCATGGTGATAAATACTGAAAACGAATCGAAATAGAAGTCTTGTATGATCAAATATGTGATATCAAAAACAGAACTATATATTGAGTAAGAAAATTATCTGTTCCTTCTGGAAATTTATTTATTTATTTGTTTTTTGAAGTGCAATAAGGAACAACATTTTTTCGCGGATGTTTACAAGCCCATTCTATAAACAAGAATCACACAAACATTATGTTTTTCATCTAAGAATGTTATATTCATTTTGTAAAACAACAAATAAAGGTTAAGAATTTCAGGGCAAACTATTAGTTTGCAAAACTTGGGTATGACCTTGAAGAATATCAAACTTGTTTCGTTCACAAATCCTGGGTGAAAATGAAAAATGAAGAAAATAGAGAACTGACAGTCATTTCTTTTAAATGTTCGCTGTTTATATGAGAGAAAAAGTCTTTTTCATTATGTGTGTATATACATGTAGAATAGGAATATTCTCCCACAGGTAAAACCTCGGGTTTCACCATATTTTGTGACCCTCGAGTGGAGTAGCCCTATCCTACATACACGCATATGAAAGGTCTTATAAGTCTGTATGCAAGATCGACATTAATTAAAAATGCGCACTTAGTGAATATATTAAAAACGTCTTCAGGAAGTGCAATGACGTAGGTAGGCCGCGCCAGTTTATTGGACGTGTGACAGTAACTATATATATGCACGAGTCAAGTCAGTTTCCTAAAATCATTTTGTATAGACTTCACACACGCGCAAACTCTCTTCATCATTGTCAAAAACACACGATATCAGCTGAGTTCTAACGGAAATACATTTATATGTTTTAAGATCACCTCCGATTTGAAACACGTGACAACAAAAACGTTGTTGAGTTAAACCTTTTCAGCATTGATGGAAGGTGAAGGTCACATACACTTAAAGACAATATACCCGCAAATCACGCAGACCATATCTTTAAGCATGCAAACACCACGAGCGTATCACTTCTTAACCTCCTGACCTGTTGGCATTATCGTCCTTGTCATCTAAAAGTATCATCTTCTATGCGCAGATCAGAAATAGACATCAGCTATTGGAGAGGGGCTCGCCTCGGGGTACACTGTCTTACTGTATCGTTTTATCTTCTCGTAACCTGCTATTTGAGAATAAAATCCTATTTAAGAGGAATTGAAATCCGATGAAAATATATTGTTTTTTTTCTTTTGTCTGGTTTTTCCAGATAAAATTATATGTATTAATTGCATAGCAATCTATATGATGATCTTATATGTGCGTTTAGTTCACGTCCCAAATCTAGGCCGTCTCTGAATCCTGCTAATAACTCAAAGCAATGTCATCTGTGTGAAAGGAGAGTGTCTAACTTCGACTGTGAAAAATGACTATATATATTGGTTTATTCCAGGCAGTCTGTGTGTCATGAAAGTTGCTGAAATAAATTCTGTATGAAAAGGAGCAGGATCTTGAATAATTTTTTTACTTTTTTTGTTGTTGTTTACTGGTATGTAAATTGCATTTTAAACAGAAAAAATTAAATGACGCGCATTATCACATCATGTTGCAATATCAGATTTAAAAAGACATTTTACATACCATAAAGCAAAACAACAAAAAAGAAAAATATTTCTTATATATAAACTTTGAAAGCATTTTTGTCTTTATTCGCGCTCCTTAAAAACAATCATTGTCTATTTGACGTCATACACACTGACTGAACAGCTCGACATCAGGCGGAAAAGGAAAAACAGTTCATTCCAATTTTGCGGGAAAGTTTTTCAACGACAGGAAGTACACAGAAAAATAGTTCCACAATGACGTCATTTTTAAAATTACATTTTTTTGAGATAATTTAAATATTTACTTTTACATTCACATATTGCTTTTAGTTTTCTGGTGTATAAAAATAGATTCACAAAATTCAAAAGTTATAAGAAACGCAACTGGTATTTTACCGCAGATGTTTAGCGGTCCAGCTTCCTCCGCGCTAGACTTGACGTTCACCACAATGTATATTGCTATACTTGGTGAATGATTAGTGACTTAGACTCAAGCTGTGCGTGAAGGTTAACTTAATGCCTTTAATTAAGACTGTGTGATAAGTTATATCAGTTTCTAATTTCAAGTCTCTTTGTGATAGTGAATATTCTCTGCAGTATTTGGTATCAATAGAAAATCTTATAAGACAACTAGTAGAAGATTGTCACGTTTTGATGATTACACGGTCACCTACATCCAACAAATGACCAACGTGGAACGTAGTGCACGAGATGGGAAGGAATCGACCATTTTTATCGACTGTACTGTTATCGTAAGTACACTAAGGTCCTTATCATCTCGTGCGCTACATACATCTTTACGTCAGTGCTAGTATGCTCCAAACTGGTCATTTGTCTATAAATAATATTTATTTTCCATCAATTGCGAAACCAGTTTATAGCAACTTCTACTGATCACTCTTGTTGGCCAGGAGGTCGAGCAGGTGACCCCTTATGTCCGTTGCGTGAATTGAACCGCGAGCGGCTAGGTTAAAGGCCTTACCACTTCACCGCTCTACCACCATTTGTCTGAAAAAGGTGACCTGTAGTCATCGAAACGTCACGCTCAAATCATCTTCTGGTTGTGTTATAAGAACTTGAAGCCTCTGTGTGAACGGTTTAAGCAGCGTCCCACGAGGGCTGATTGATAGATTGTGAGCCTTGTATTAAAGAAGTTAAAGAAGATATCCTTTTTTCAGCTCTTCTTTTCCCTGACTATTTAAGACTGTGTACCCGAAGAATGTTGTCATCTGGTCAGTTTATGTCGAAGAGGTAGCAATCTGGCCAATAAAGTCCACAACATTGTTATGACTGACAGGCAAGTTACAGAGATATATATAGCCAGTACAGTTGAGATTTCACAGGAAACAATACATTCCATTCTTACGGAAGATCTTGCAATAAAAAAGCTCTCAGCACTTTTGGTACCAAGACTTCTGACAGTTGATCAAAAGCACACTTCTCATTGTCATGGCAGCCATTAACAACTGAGACTTTGAATTGATTGAGCATCTCCCTTATTCGCCTGATGTCGCTCCATCAGACTTTCATCTATTTTCAGACTTTCGGTCAGATGATGTCGTTATACATGCAGTGCAGTACTCTCTAAACGGTCAAGAAAAGGACTTCTTTAAAAGTTGCACTGAGGTCCTTAAACATCGCTGGTAAAAGTGTATGGATACTGAAGGTGATTATGTTGAAAAATAATGCAATATGTCCGCCAAAAATCAAAGCCCTTAAATATGATGTTTACAACTTATCAATGAGTAAATACACATTGTCTGTGTGAAAGAATAGATTGGTGTCTTAACTTAAGGCTGCCTGTAGGAAAGGTTAGGGTAATGAGTGTCTTAAATTCCGTCCATCTGTGTGAAAGGTTAGACAATTTGTGTCTTAAATTCCGTCCATCTGTGTGAAAGGTTATGTATTTTGTGTCTTAAATTCCGTCAATCTGTGTGAAAGGTTAGACAATTAGTGTCTTAAATTCCGTCCATCTGTGTGAAAGGTTATGTATTTTGTGTCTTTAATTCCGTCCATCTGTGTGAAAGGTTAGACAATTAGTGTCTTTAATTCCGTCCATCTGTGTGAAAGGTTATGTATTTTGTGTCTTAAATTCCGTCTATCTGTGTGAAAGGTTAGACAATTAGTGTCTTAAATTCCGTCTATCTGTGTGAAAGGTTATGTATTTTGTGTCTTAAATTCCGTCAATCTGTGTGAAAGGTTAGACAATTTGTGTCTTTAATTCTGTCTATCTGTGTGAAAGGTTAGACAATTTGTGTCTTAAATTCCGTCCATCTGTGTGAAAGGTTAGACAATTTGTGTCTTTAATTCCGTCCATCTGTGTGAAAGGTTAGATAATTAGTGTCTTAAATTCCGTCCATCTGTGTGAAAGGTTATGTATTTTGTGTCTTTAATTCCGTCCATCTGTGTGAAAGGTTATGTATGTTGTGTCTTTAATCCCGTCCATCTGTGTGAAAGGTTATGTATGTTGTGTCTTAAATTCCGTCCATCTGTGTGAAATGTTATGTATTTTGTGTCTTTAATTCCGTCCATCTGTGTGAAAGGTTATGTATGTTGTGTCTTTAATTCCGTCCATCTGTGTGAAAGGTTAGACAATTAGTGTCTTAAATTCTGTCTATCTGTGTGAAAGGTTAGACAATTTGTGTCTTAAATTCCGTCCATCTGTGTGAAAGGTTAGACAATTAGTGTCTTAAATTCTGTCCATCTGTGTGAAAGGTTAGACAATTTGTGTCTTAAAGTCCGTCCATCTGTGTGAAAGGTTATGTATTTTGTGTCTTTAATTCCGTCCGTCTGTGTGAAAGGTTAGACAATTAGTGTCTTAAATTCTGTCCATCTGTGTGAAAGGTTATGTATTTTGCGTCTTTAATTCCGTCTATCTGTGTGAAAGGTTAGACAATTTGTGTCTTTAATTCCGTCCATCTGTGTGAAAGGTTAGACAATTTGTGTCTTAAATTCCGTCCATCTGTGTGAAAGGTTATGTATTTTGTGTCTTTAATTCCGTCCATCTGTGTGAAAGGTTATGTATGTTGTGTCTTTAATTCCGTCCATCTGTGTGAAAGGTTAGACAATTAGTGTCTTAAATTCTGTCTATCTGTGTGAAAGGTTAGACAATTTGTGTCTTAAATTCCGTCCATCTGTGTGAAAGGTTAGACAATTAGTGTCTTAAATTCTGTCCATCTGTGTGAAAGGTTAGACAATTTGTGTCTTAAATTCCGTCCATCTGTGTGAAAGGTTATGTATTTTGTGTCTTTAATTCCGTCCGTCTGTGTGAAAGGTTAGACAATTAGTGTCTTAAATTCTGTCCATCTGTGTGAAAGGTTATGTATTTTGTGTCTTTAATTCCGTCTATCTGTGTGAAAGGTTAGACAATTTGTGTCTTTAATTCCGTCCATCTGTGTGAAAGGTTAGACAATTTGTGTCTTAAATTCCGTCCATCTGTGTGAAAGGTTATGTATTTTGTGTCTTTAATTCTGTCCATCTGTGTGAAAGGTTAGACAATTAGTGTCTTTAATTCCGTCCATCTGTGTGAAAGGTTATGTATTTTGTGTCTTAAATTCCGTCAATCTGTGTGAAAGGTTAGACAATTAGTGTCTTAAATTCCGTCCATCTGTGTGAAAGGTTATGTATTTTGTGTCTTAAATTCCGTCCATCTGTGTGAAAGGTTAGACAATTTGTGTCTTAAATTCCGTCCATCTGTGTGAAAGGTTATGTATTTTGTGTCTTAAATTCCGTCTATCTGTGTGAAAGGTTAGATAATTAGAGTCTAAAATTCAGACTGTCAGTACGTCATAATCACATACACTTACTTCAAACTTGCGGTTAAACTATTCCGGCGATGGTTGGGATATCATTTAACAAATGTCTAGCAATGTAAGGCTTACCTTCTGTGTATTTTAATGTCGATATTTTCGTTCAATAATCGATATAATAAAAATCGGAAACAAATTGAAGACGTTTTACTATGATAAACTATTATAGAATTAATTATGACTGAGAGCGAACGATAGCTACAGTTTTTATTTAGTTCGTTTCGGGAATTTTCAGATTGTGATCTTATAAAGATAAAATGATATTTTCCCTGAAGTCTTTTGGAGTGCCGTAGTTATTGCAGCATAGTTCAGCACCTCCCCGTAGCGCCCCCTGTCAAGTTGGGTGCTATTTCCGCTTTGTGATGATAATGGCCGTTTAATGATGATGTTAGCCACGAGGAGATGGGGCGTAATAGCGGGTGATGAAACGGAGTCACGTGAGAATAGGTAAGCATGGACAGCACGCGATTACACAATAAACATGTCGAGAAGACAATTTACTGTTAAACAGGAGCTACAAGTCGGCAGGAAATTTGGATGATTTGAACAAACATTTGAATATCTTTTAAAATTTTATATGATGTGCTTTAAATTCCCATCATTTAATTCAAGATAACGAACTCAGGTTTTAGCATGAGCCATGGGTTATCAATTCACCTGTATCAGAAAACGATATTGATTTCAGAAAGACGACAACTCTACTACACGAACACGAATTTTTGATTAATACTTTCCAATTCTTCTGTCACAGATGTCATTTCGCTTAAATAATGGGGGTTAAATATCTCGATATGACCATTAACACATTTAATGATGCGTCTAAGAGTAGCCATTATACTCAAATATATCATTTCAAATAATTCAAGACGAAGGTGTTAACTTTGACACGAGTAAATATAGTCTCCTGAAATGGACGCTTTCATTAGTTTGTCCAATTCGTCTAGAAAGCATTGTCTCCTGGTACTTCCAAGTATTAAAATATATCAATTTGTGGTAATCACGAAACCAAATAGCACGTGCATTCGCCGTTGTTTAAATCAGGTAGGGCACCGCTGAATATTCATGTTGTCCTGATGATGCCAATTGTAATCAGAATGTTGTCATGTAATAAAGGGTTGTTACACAGTGTTTGTGGGTTGTTACACAGTGTAAGTGGGTTGTAACACAGTGTTAGTGGGTTGTTGTCCTGTGTTAACGAATTGTTGCCCTTTGTTATCGAGCTTTTACACTGTTTGCCTGTTATTTAATCAATACTTAGTGAGCGTACTTTTTAGCAAAGAGGGTTTAAACGTATTTCCATTTTTTCCAACGAGCGAGTCTCTCTTCATCTCAAGTGTCTCTTTGGCATCAGCTTACTCTAAGACAATTACCGTATGTCATCTTACTTCCCTATCAGAAGCAAACCTGATGTTATCTCACATATGACATTATATGAGTTTTCTACCCATTAACAATAAACTCTTCAGTTTATGTATAAATTAGATAGTCAACAGGTAAAGCCTATCTAGTAAGGGTTTCTAAACCTGTACAGCAATTAAACTAGGATCCTCTGTCACACAGACTTCAATGGCAATAAACGTTAAGAGTTTTATTGTAATCTGATAAGTCTTTGAACTGTTGGGTTGCTGTTTCTATCGTGACAAAGAGTTGTTTTCTATTTTATTGAAGACTTTCTTGGATATTGATGTCCGGAGATACACACAAATCGGTATCATATAACTCATATTGGTGTATCTTAGTATTCTTTTGTTTCGGTTAAGTTAACGTGATGATTTTTTGACAACTTCGGTCGTGTTTTTGTTCTAATATATGTGCTAACTTGTTTTAGTTTTGGTAAATGATTAAAATTTAAGATTTTATCAAAACATTTCAGAAATATAGATGATATTTTCTCTTCAAATAAAAGGTAATTGACAGTACACGTCGGATCTACTCTCCAGAGCTTGTAATTGGAGACACAAGATTCTTAGCTATCAACTTGATATGCTACTAATTTCCCTAGATAATATCAATATTCTAAGAATTGTACCTGCTCTTCCCATTGCATGCTTCGTTAGCAGGATCTGTCTCTCTAAACAACTCTGTTTTTCCTAATGTTTTCCTTGACACTATGTCATTTGGCCTTTGGTTTACGTTTGCTCCTGTGAGGAATGTTGTGCCTTCAAACATGTACCAGCATTATTAAAAATAGCACTGTAGTTACACTACTCCTTACTGAACGTTCAGCGTTATAAGTACTTCTTTACTCGTTGTCTAGTTGTCAGTATCATGTGAACAGTAGGAGTGATCAGCTGGACCCTTCAGCAATTTACGTCAGTGACGTAGGTAAATTACTCGTTGTCTAGTTGTCAGTATCATGTGACCAGGTGGGGTGACCTGCTGGTGTCCTTAGCAATTTATGTCAGTGACGTAGGTACTTTACTCGTTGTCTAGTTGTCAGTATCATGTGACCAGGTGGGGTGACCTGCGGGGCCCTTCAGCAATTTATGTCAGTGACGTAGGTACTTTACTCGTTGTCTAGTTGTCAGTATCATGTGACCAGGTGGGTTGACCTGCTGGTGTCCTTCAGCAATTTATGTCAGTGACGTAGGTACTTTACTTCGTTGTCTAGTTGTCAGTATCATGTGACCAGGTGGGGTGACCTGCGGGGCCCTTCAGCAATTTATGTCAATGACGTAGGTACTTTACTCGTTGTCTAGTTGTCAGTATCATGCGACCAGGTGGGGTGACCTGCTGGTGTCCTTCAGCAATTTATGTCAGTGACGTAGGTACTTTACTCGTTGTCTAGTTGTCAGTATCATGTGACCAGGTGGGGTGACCTGCTGGTGTCCTTCAGCAATTTATGTCAGTGACGTAGGTACTTTACTCGTTGTCTAGTTGTCAGTATCATGTGACCAGGTGGGGTGACCTGCTAGTGTCCTTCAGCAATTTATGTCAGTGACGTAGGTACTTTACTCGTTGTCAAGTTGTCAGTATCATGTGACCAGGTGGGGTGACCTGCGGGGCCCTTCAGCAATTTATGTCAATGACGTAGGTACTTTACTCGTTGTCTAGTTGTCAGTATCATGCGACCAGGTGGGGTGACCTGCTGGTGTCCTTCAGCAATTTATGTCAGTGACGTAGGTACTTTACTCGTTGTCTAGTTGTCAGTATCATGTGACCAGGTGGGGTGACCTGCTGGTGTCCTTCAGCAATTTATGTCAGTGACGTAGGTACTTTACTCGTTGTCTAGTTGTCAGTATCATGTGACCAGGTGGGGTGACCTGCTAGTGTCCTTCAGCAATTTATGTCAGTGACGTAGGTACTTTACTTCGTTGTCTAGTTGTCAGTATCATGTGACCAGGTGGGGTGACCTGCTAGTGTCCTTCAGCAATTTATGTCAGTGACGTAGGTACTTTACTCGTTGTCTAGATGTCAGTATCATGTGACCAGGTGGGGTGACCTGCTAGTGTCCTTCAGCAATTTATGTCAGTGACGTAGGTACTTTACTTCGTTGTCTAGTTGTAGTATCATGTGACCAGGTGGGGTGACCTGCTGGTGTCCTTCAGCAATTTATGTCAGTGACGTAGGTACTTTACTCGTTGTCAAGTTGTCAGTATCATGTGACCACGTTAAATGAAGTTAGAATCAATTAGTTTGTTTAACATATTATAGAAATTAAAATAGAGAATCGCGGTCATCTGGTACCGTCACGCCTATTGTTATACTTTTCTAATGAAATACCAGAAAAAGTCAGACTGGTTTAGTCTGATAAGAAAATGGAACGAAATTTGAAATAACGGATAAAGGAATACTACTTACCCTTATACATCGCTAGAGAGTGATGAATCCTTTTGTTAAGATGAAAAAGACCTGATACAATATGTAGGTTCGATTTCGTTAGTTTCTGTGGAATGTTAAATCTTGCCAACAATTAGGTTGATATAAAGACGGTGTTGTAGTTTGAGAAGCAATGGTACAGACCCTGTGTAAAGTATGGACAAGTAGAATGCGATCTGACAAGGAATAGAATGTTTTTCTGTCTCTAGTAAGGACTGACAGTAACGCTTTCTAAATTCGTACTTGACATTCTTTTGCCATAATTCAATATCGAAAATTAAGAAATTTATGGAATCATTGAATTTTGTTGGGAGTGCTTTTCACCATCTAGGTTTTTTAAACATTGATTCCAGATCATTTGTTTTTGCCTCTGTCGTGCTCAACAATGTCAGTTCCTCAGACTCACTGACGAGTCTTCGATGGACGAAACAGTTACACTATATCTGAACCCTGAAGTGGTATTGGGAGGTATTGTTCCGCTTTGTGTCTTGTCCGTGTACAATCAGAAAAACCCAAAACAAATAGATTGACGAAACCAACTTGATTAACTGTGACAAGCGAAAGGGGCGCATGTCCCCAGTGATACTAATAGATACTGACTGAACTTTTCGATGATTTGAAGTTCTGATAAATATGGGATTGGCCTACATTGAATAGGATATGAATGACTGATTAGACTCCCTATCACAGAGTTAAGGTTACCAACGCGTTGTATATTTGGAACACTAATTGTTTATAAAGCGGGTTCCCTGACGTCACTTAGTGCTAGCACACCCCCCTGAGACTCCCTGTCCGCGTCAACACCCCTCCCTCTATACCGGTGTAAATGTCCCGCTCGGACAATTTAATCCATCCCATCTTATATCATCTGTCATTCCTGATAGTTTGTTTAATGGTGAAATACAAAATAAATTACATAACAGGCATTAATTCCTCGGTTGAACAAACAAAAAAGTTCTCAACTGTAAGGAATCCATGTGACCCAGTCAGCACTCTTTGCTTCAATGTAAACCAAATAAGTATGTATATTTATATATATATATGATAAATTAAGTAATAACGACAGTACGGACACGTGAATTGTCCAATTTTAGAGACAACCTGCCTCTTTAAAAAACAAGACGCAAATGTTACATAAATCGCATCACGTACCTAGAGTATATGTATATTGAACAAAAACTAAAGAAGGAAAGAAAAAAATAAAAAAGAAATAATATAACTAGATGTTTCTTCTTTATATCTATAACGGTAAGACATAAAGCATTCAAACAAAAACACGAAAGGAACATATATATTTTGATACATCGTATCGTGTATAAAGTATGAAAAGTGACTTCATCGTGTGGATTTCCTGGGTTTTGGTTTTAAGGAAACAGAAAATGTGTTTGAAGACAAAATAAGCTTATTGTTGTTTTTTATATCAACTATGTATTGAATTGATCGCATATATGTGACTTTCTAGTTAGTAAGAAAATGACTGGTACAAATAGTATAATATTAAACTCTCTATAACAGTACTACAGGTAGAGGTGTGTGATCTGTTATATAATTACAATGACGAGGAATATACTTGTATTCAGAAAATTAATAAAATGATTTTTTTTAAAAGTGCTATTTCTGGATTGAAATAAATCTGCACGTATTTAGAAACTATCTAAATAACAAAATCATCTTAAATGATATTTTAGTAATATTCATGCTATTAACTAATGGCGCTGTAAACTATTTATCGCGAATCATTTTACATGGGACCAGCATCATCCATGCTGTCTGATCTGATAAACATAGCACAGCTGTCGACTTGATTTCAAGGACTGAAACTCGCATCATGATTAAACGGGAGGGTGTGGGTTTTATATTAATGCCAACAAAACACAAATCACTTTTAATGAGATCAAACAAAGATGAAAATATCTGATTAAAATTTCACCGATGTTGACTTTTATCTGAAGAAACGGACATTTTTTTAATGAATACCTAAATATGTGAAAGGTTAATGCATACCCGCATTTGCTTTAAGTTCAATAACAAAAAAGTAATGTTTTAAAAGCCGATATATTGTGATTAGTGAACATATGTTGTTCTGGAGTAATGCGTTCGTCTAGTATATGATTACAACTTTCCTATCAACCAACTCTCCTCTCCTCAAACAGAAATACTATCCTGTTAAATAACACCCTGGACCTGTTCAACGGTAGAAATTGACAACAGCTGTACAAATACAAGAAATAATAGGTATAGTTTTCTTATAGATGATATATTACGTAAGTGAATCAAGGACCGAGTCATTTAGATAGAGGCGAGTTTGTCGAGTGTTGCTACTAAATATGACAACTTTGGTTATATCGTCGAATTAGCAATGTGAAACGTGTTTAGCATAGAACGTATATCTGAACGAAGAGTGAACAGAGTCTTTATCTAATCTATTTATTGTCTAATGGTTTTATATTGTATGTAAGACTCGAATATAATCAGATCAATAGGTGATTGATAGTTTTATAATCAATGACAATAAAATCGGGCATTCATAGAACGAATCACCTTTGCCTGACACTTTGGTCAGTATACTATTCACAGAAATATTGCATGTATTTTACACGTGTTCTAATTCGACACGAATGATATTTTAGCATATATATAAAACATTGACAGTTCATCATTGTGCTCATGTTTAGGTTATTTGGCCCAAAGATCAAGATGATCCGCCATCGTGTATAGGCTGTCCTTGTGCGCCATGTGTAAACGTTTTACATCTTAAACTTCTTCTCAAGTTCCACCGGTGGAAATTCAACTGAAAATTGTCTTAAATGATCCTGAAATTGTCCTGTTTAAGCGTTGTTATTTTCTGAGTAATTCCAAAATCCGATATGGCCGCTTTCTTGAAACACTTTTTAACATTTTCAAATTCCGCTGTTTGCTGGTGCAATTGATCTGCATATTTTCCATGTGTTCCGATATTGGGATTTATCATAAACTTTCCTGGAATGATTATGTACTTGTCTTAACCAACTGTCAATGACAGACATAGTGGACAATGGAAGTGGATTTGAAAGGAAGATGATCATCTCCTTACATTGGCCAGACAGCTCGCAGGCCAGATATTGTTAATTCGCAATTTTTGCTATCATATTACAGGTTATACCAACGTC
Source organism: Ylistrum balloti (assembly GCF_031769215.1). Taxonomy (NCBI): domain Eukaryota; kingdom Metazoa; phylum Mollusca; class Bivalvia; order Pectinida; family Pectinidae; genus Ylistrum; species Ylistrum balloti. The sequence continues at coordinate 375,216 of NW_026782042.1, forward strand.
CCTGCAATATGACTGTTCAGTTAAATGACACAAGATAATGGTGCGTTTGTTTTTGTTCCATTTCAGTAAGTTCTGTTATGAAATGAACGGTGTCATTCAACACATTACTAAGGAAGCAAAGTTTGGGTACGAGCAAGGAGAGAAGCTACAGATAGCAAGGACATAATTATAGATAAAAAAGATAGAAGACTATCGACGTGCACATAAAATAAATAATCATATTGGAGCGAGGAAAGTGCCTGTTATATTTTGCTGCATATCGTAAACGGCGCCTGATGGTATGTAAGGTACCCTGCAGAATCGCTGGCTTAAATGCTGCATTGAAGAGATTAAAATTGATCTGATGTCCCCATTTTCAGCTCACACAAAATGGCTGTTCGATGTGAAATGCAGTCCTGTGTATGCACTCTAGTCATATCCAGTATTTATATTCAGCTCTCATCAGATATATAGACTAAGTTTAATTATGATTGAGCTAAGCATTCCTTTACTTCATTAAAGCTGTACGATATGTTATCATGAAGACATGTCTGACGTACACATTATCTAGAATGAAAGATCTAGTAATTCCTAGCAGAGAACTACGTCCTCTCTGACATGACCAGACAATGTACGGTTATGACCTGTAAAGGATAACGAGGCCTCGATACGACCTCATAAAAGGAGACCCATTGATCATTGTTCATTGTTTCATAATGTGTCTTATCTATGAAATTTGATATTCATCCAGGTTCACAACATTGATAACCACTGTCTGGCTTAAACGATCGATAATATATAGAGACATGTGTAAATGTTTATCAACTGAACAAATAATATCATTTGGTACAGAAGTAATAATCAATGAAATATATAAAATATCCGTTCATTTCTGATGCGATTTTTGTTCTTTATGGAAATAAGTGCTTTAAATGAAAACAATATCGGAATACCAGTATGTTAATGAATATGTAAATGGTTCTGTCTGATCGACAACAGTCATCGTGTATATCTGGGTACATCAAATGTGATGCTCTCAAAGTACAGCCAGGTCATCATCCATATTAATACAACACATCTGATTTTATATCGTTAAAAAGGATACAAGTACATTATAATAAGATCTTGATACAACTTCCAAATATCTATATGTCAGCTGTCGACATTGTAATAAACAATCACGTGCCCATATATATATTTCGCGCGCAGTGACTACTTCCGCCGGATGTAGATACCTGCGTGAAGAATACACGGGAGAAACATGCTTTCGTTCTGTAACAATAGGAGCGAATGTGTAGCGTTACCTACGGCCAATACCTATAAACTGGACATTTCCAGGCAATCTTCAACATGCGTTATGTCCAGTGAGGACTTATAAAGCTGTATACCAAGCTTTAGTCCATGGTGAACTGGTGGATCAGAACCATGACCAGGATGTCTGATGAGGTATTTTGATGTGTTAAGGAGTTCCGTGGTGAACTGGTGGATCAGGACAATGACCAGGAAGTCTGAGGAGGTATTTTGATATGTTAAGGAGTTTCATGGTTAACTGGTGGATCAGGACTGACCAGAATGTCTGATGAGGGATGTTGATGTATTAAGGAGTTCCATGGTGAACTGGTTGATCAGGACAATGACCAGGATTAGGGTCTGATGAGGTATTTTGATGTGTTAAGGAGTTCCATGGTGGGATGTATGATGAGGTATTTTGATGTGTTAAGGAGTTCCATGGTGGGATTTATGATGAGGTATTTTGATGTGTTAAGGAGTTCCATGGTGAACTGGTTGATCAGGACAATGACCAGGATTAGGGTCTGATGAGGTATTTTGATGTGTTAAGGAGTTCCATGGTGAACTGATGGATCAGGACAATGACCAGAATGTCTGATGAGGTATTTTGATGTGTTAAGGAGTTCCATGGTGAACTGGTGGATCAGGACTGACCAGAATGTCTGATGAGGTATTTTGATGTGTTAAGGAGTTCCATGGTGAACTGGTGGATCAGGACAATGACCAGGATAGGGGTCTGATGAGGTATTTTGATGTGTTAAGGAGTTCCATGGTGAACTGGTGGATCAGGACAATGACCAGAATGTCTGATCAGGTATTTTGATGTGTTAAGGAGTTCCATGGTGAACTGGTGGATCAGGACAATGACCAGGATAGGGGTCTGATGAGGTATTTTGATGTGTTAAGGAGTTCCATGGTGAACTGGTGGATCAGGACAATGCCCAGGATGTCTGATGGGGTATTTTGATGTGTTAAGGAGTTCCATGGCGAACTGGTGGATCAGGACAATGCCCAGGATGTCTGATGAGGTATTTTGATGTGTTAAGGAGTTCCATGGTGGGATGTATGATGAGGTATTTTAATGTGTTAAGGAGTTCCATGGTGGGATGTATGATGAGGTATTTTGATGTGTTAAGGAGTTCCATGGTGGGATTTATGATGAGGTATTTTGATGTGTTAAGGAGTTCCATGGTGAACTGGTGGATCAGGACAATGACCAGGATAGGGGTCTGATGAGGTATTGTGATGTGTTAAGGAGTTTCATGGTGAACTGGTGGATCAGGACAATGACCAGGATAGGGGTCTGATGAGGTATTTTGATGTGTTAAGGAGTTTCATGGTGAACTGGTGGATCAGGACAATGACCAGGATAGGGGTCTGATGAGGTATTTTGATGTGTTAAGGAGTTCCATGGCGAACTGGAGTAGATACTTAGTATTTAGACGTGACTAGATCGTTGGTGGAGTGAAACTATATCCTTTGATATACTCTATGGTACCTGGCGATGTGCTGTCAGTCACGTGCATAGACAAGAGGTGTGGGACATGCAATTATATACACGTAGGGAAATATCTCATTTTGGAAAATTAGAAAAATGGTGGAACCAAACAGTATCTTAAATTGCAAGAATCTAATTTATGTGATAGTTTGACAACATTTAAAGAGCAACCGTAAATAAAATAAGTGAGAGTGTTCGGACACATAGACAAAAACATACGCCTGAAACACGACCCATTCTACTGACTAAACAAATCTCTCCCAGAGTGCATTGTGTTGCCCAATGTACTACCTCTGTATACGGCTCACGTCATATCAGGATTCTTGAAGAACGCATCATGTTTAGTTCAATATGAAATTATTTCAATATTTTTCAAAATCTAAATAAAGATGTTCATCTTGGAAATGGTAACGGTTTTTCTACACCTTATGGATAATATCGCAAAAGAAAAATGGTAAGTAAGCCGATCGGCATGTTCACATTACGTACTTCCGTTTTTCTGCTACCGATGTGTTGTAGAGATACGTTGTCAAATATTGTGAAGATAATGATGATAATTGATGGTAATTTGGTTACAATATTGATACACTTCCTCCCCAAAAGCATGTAATTATTTACACTGATCGATCACGTACAAAACAGTCTATAAGGTTTTCCTTCGTTGGTGATGTAAGGGATGCCGCCATATTTTTGCCTGACGTCTAACTTTGACCCTGACCACAATGCTATCTATCGTCAGTCCGTGAGATATTTACTGTGGTGTATTGTGACAGTTGACGAACGACAACTCTGGTAGAGATTGTTAGTGAAAATCGGGATTTTTTTTATCTAGGCTGTATAAATACGTACTATTGTAATTCACTGGTCTTTGCAAAGAAATGTTTCCAAACCAGAAAAGGGAGACGGTCTTTATTTCGGCTTGTGGGATCACTATAGGGGAGATACAATAACTGATTAGCAAGATTGAATTCTCCATACCAGAAATAGCCAATATGACTGTTCTTTATTTGAAACTGCTATAGCACAAACGTCTTCTGACAGAACGAGGTACAAATGTACGTATGTATTTGATCACTCGGCACATCTCGGCTGATTTCCTAACTACGTCTATAAAGAGGTACGAGAATCAGCCGAGGTTTGCCGAATAGACTTTTGATGTAGAACTTGTAACTGATCGCATAAAGATGAAAAGTATTGATATAATTCCAAATAGATTTGGATATTTTACTTTTTTCTTGTGGCTCAGTGTACAATCTTCTTAAGTTTTGAATATTTCTTATCAATCAATTCACTACTGATATTTCCGATTTCGCAGCAGAAGTGGCCGTATAGACCTCTGAAAGTTTTGTCTATTCTGTTGCATACAATTTACCAATCTCTTTCTTAACCTCTTCTGGGAAATTAATGATATACTACAAACAAAAAATACAGATTTCTCTGTCTTTATTTATGCTTTTGCTTATGACATCAATCTATTTAAAGACATGGGATGACGAAAATAAAATTTCTGCATGGCGTCATACAGTAAAATAGAAATGAAAAACCAACATGTCAATATAATCATAATTCTAACTCAAATTCAATAAAACTAGGGTAAAATATGAACAATTAAATATTTACACAAAGACTCCTGAAAAAGCACGAAGAGAATAAGTCCAGGTGGTCCGAAAGAGTAAGCGTCTTCTGCTTCAGTCACGACACACATCGTGTAAATCTTGGTCAGGTAATGTTACATTTTTATTCACTTACTCTATAATAGACATTTTTCTGCCTTTCATTTCCAAGAATCCTCGGAATATGAATGGTGCAAGCATCAATCCGTCTTGAAACCAGCACGAGACTATATCCGGAGTAAACGTGACAGGACAGCTATTGCCAATACACTAATACACCGGGATGAAAGAAACTTTGACGCGTAAATAGTTATCATGTAGGATCCAAAGACAATTAAATTACTCGCGTGATCATTCCAGATATAGCAACCGAACACGACTCTGTTTTTCTCTGGGGAGATCACCATTGTTAAGAATAACATAAATGTCGGTAATGTGTAATGATTATAGGCAGATATATACATGAATTGTGAAATCAGATAAAGGATGCATAATTCGCCTCAGAGCTTCCAATAATACTTCTGTTTTGAAATAAATACATCCAGGTGCAACATAATGGATTGAAATTGTCACCGCCTATTGCTTTTAACCATTTAACCTTACAAATTGCAGAGGAGTGTTGTTCTGGGATGACAATGACTTTACATTACAAATATAGCGGGCTCCAATGGGATACGTCAAGCACTGCCTTATAGCAGTCATCCAACGATAACGGAACCTTTTTCATGGTGTAGAATAGACTTTATTTTATTTGTTTCATTCAGTAATATTAAAATTGATATTGACGTTAAATTTTCATTTTTTTTCTCAAAGCAATGGGCTTAACCTGCGCTTAATACAAAAGATTAGCAAAAGCTCCAAGACCCTTTTTATTTTTACCGTAGAATTGAATAGATAATATATCATTTTTATTCCGTCCTCACTTACTCTATAGATGGACACGTGTGATGATGAGGTTGATGATGATGACAATAATGAAGTGACAAGTGACCGCCGTCACACAACAAAGGAAAGCAATCGTCAACAGTATCGATAATACAACTGAGATCAGAGATAGGGTACACATGACCTGGTCAAGTGATGATAGTTATATATATCTGGATAAACTGGTGTGAATTAGACAATGTTACTTGACCACTAGCATATAGTATGTCAATAATTGTGTACTTTATCGACAAACAACAGATATTACAAAACCTGCCGTTATATAAGATTCTGGAAATGAACACTCGGCATGGAAAATATTGAATATATATATATCACACCCTATATCTCGAATGATGTTCTGACCTGATTGCACTGGATAACCCTTCATATCAGACTGAATACATATTACACCCTATATCTCGAATGATGTTCTGACCTGATTAAACTGGATAACCCTTCATATCAGACTGAAGATATATCACACCCTATATCTCGAATGGTGTTATGGTATCCTTGATCCAAGACAAAATTAGGCTGAAAACAGTAAGCTATTTTTTGAGGTTATGTTGTGATTTTTCCACTTGAGCCAATGGCAGCTCCAGAATACAACAATCGAAGCTAAAACTGAAGACACTCATGGAGCAGAATAGGCCTCACAAAGAGGCAGGACAGTCAGATAAACACAGAAATTTCGTTAACTTAAGCATTGAATGTTGCTTTGGTCGATTTCAGGGGATGATGCATTGAGTTGTTCCTGAGAGACATTTAATGACCTTCGAGCTTTTCACGTTGAATTTATCTCAGAGCTACTCAATTTATCAAACCATGAAACCGACCAAATCAAGATTCAATGCTTTGATTTCAATATTGTGAACAAATTTAAGTCTAAAGTAACAGGAAATTGTATATGTCTAACGGATTAAGTTAAAATATATAGACATTTAAAATTAGAGAATGATAAAACAGTATTACTCGATAAAATACGATTATATGACACATCTTAAAAAAATACAAGACAACAAAATGATTTTGCCAATACGTTTTAGAAATTATTTAACCATTGAACGTCTGTCAGATTGCATTTATTGTCAATCTGGGTGCCAGATAAATAATCATGACGTCCGTTATATTTACACTTTTGCCATTTTTTTTTTTATTTTTAGAAATAATTGAAATTCAAATTTCCCGCTCAATCGTTAGTGTTGCGATGTTGATGGAACAGCCATTTTGACGACGACAAAAATAGTGCGTGGAAAAACAACAGTAAAATAATGACAGATTGATAAAACAATAAAGTTTGAAACTTTATTAGCTGACGAAATGAATATGTTTAACACTTTCAACAATTACTATTTAATATCAGTACTTAAATTCAGAGAATTAAAATTTCACTACGCAGGTGTTAACCGTAGGCCTACCGTGCCGGTCCATTCATTCAGAAAAAATGGCGGCGTCGTCACTTCGAGTTAAAAGTAAACGAACAGCCTGAAAATGATGAGCCGGCAAAGAAACTTGGTGTAGCCGTACTGGTTTGGACATTTACATTCATGTTTTGTCTGAGTGAGTTTAAAGGAAGAGGATTAATGCTTGCAGAAAGGGACTCCGATGAAACACATGCTACGGTTTGTGAGGAAACTGCTTGTGGGGATCTCGAAACTGTCGCTGCGTGATCGGTAACTGGGGATCGCGAAACTCTCGCTGTGTGATCGGTAACTGGAAGTGTCAGGGTAGACAACGATGCACTGAGTGATTTTTTCTGTGTTATCGAAACTGTGCGGTTATAGGACCGAAGCGAACTTTCAGATTTATGGGAGCTCATGAACATGATGTGTCTAGCCTGAAATCCTTGATCATTCAGGTATTCGATACTATTTGTATTTAGCCTACCACAGAAAAAAATATTAATGCGCACTCTTTGAACTGCATCTACAATACTGTGAATGCAGTCCAGATTAATATAGACATAATGGGTGACTACAGAGCAAAATGTAAATATAGAAATAAACATCTCCGGCAGCTACGCGGAAGAACAACATATCAAATGAGTTATACGGTCGCCTCACACCTCGCTTCAAACTGGGCGTCAGCTATTTGTAAAGCGTCACGAAGTGTGTTCTTACGATTCTTCATATGCCAGTGTCGCTGTTAAACTTTTCAAATTCATGGATAAATGAAACGGGCTAAATTTGGTACAGAGAAATTTCATTGGAAGCCGCTGGGGTAGAAATCGAAATATACTAAAATTAGTGCTACCTCTCGCTTAAACAGTATGTGTTTATGAAACACTATGCCCCTGATTGCAACATTCTGAAGTTGGACATTGAAAGTGTATTGTGGTATTGATTTGGCAGATTTAGTTAATTAGTTATGGCCAATGTTATTTTTTTTATCAAATTAGATCAAATGTCAATGTCAAAATCACATGGTCAAAAGTATGTAGTCTTGTCGCAAGGAACACACAGGCCAAATATGAAAGCACTACCTCTTACGGTGCATTAATTATGTGCAAGGATAAAGCTGACAAATAAACAAACCAACAGATAGCACAAAAACAATATGCCCCCGTCGTTCGATCCTTGGGTATAAAATTCAATAAATGTGACATTGACCGCAGGCTTTGTTTTGAAAAACGATAATATACTGCTAACTACCGGTAAAAAACATGGAGCTATGCTTGATCTGCCAGTCTGAAAAATAAGTTGAAAGTGACCACGAACTACAAGTATAATTTGATTTACAGTAGGTAATTGGTTATCTGAAAGTCGATTGTTCATCCCCCTTACCGGCTGTCAAAACTTCCTCATTAAGAGGTTATGTAATTTATGTAATATACAATTTTGTTTTTGATACAAGACTGACACAAGTTGTAAGTATGCTTTCGGTAGTGTGCGTGATGGTGTCTTTTGATTCTTATTAACATATATAGGTGGGGATAAACACATAAACATCTTTGTGTGTTAGCGAAAATTACGTAAATAATCTACCAGACACCTTAACCTTGTAGAGTTTTGTAGTAATCTTCCATTCCATTGCTCGGTTGGAACTGTTACATGGCATGGGCATTGCGACTTCTTGCTCTATCGATCCCATCTTCTTGGCCACCTGCACGACACATTTTGAATGATAGAATTTTGTATAAACTAGTTGTTTCCTTTTAAAGCCCCACTTACCACTTCCGGTTGATGAGCAAGGAGACACAATAAGGAAGTTCTGTTTGATATTAACACACTTCCCGTCCACCATCATGCTGCCATTTCCAAGCAAAGCAAAGTTCCGGACTTTATGGTAGAAGAAACAGTCCCCAATTGCAATGATAGGATACGAGCCTACGGTGAGAGAATCTGCAGGACCGAAACAGTAACCGGAACCTAAGTTACGCAAATTCCCGAAATAGTCACTTCCTTCCGGTGGAATCTCCAGTTCAGGGTAAACATGCTTCAACAACCAACCAAAGTCTTTGCATTTAAACCTCCTTTTTATATCATTCATGTCTTTGAACTTTTCGAATATTGATGGTGGTTTTGCGTACCCAGCATTGAAGTAGTAAAAATACTTTCTGTAATTCCCAAGCCACATTTCCGCAGTTCTTTTGTTATTGTATACAAGGTCGGGATATTTCATTTTGAAGGGATGATCAGTTTTAAAAATGTGAGCAACATGTGAACATGGTGATATTTTCATTCTGCCACCACAAAGCCATACTCTCACGGATAGCTCAACATCTTCTCCACCCCATATCCGCATGCCTGTGTCAAGTCCACCGATATCTAGAAAATATTTCCGGTTAGCTGCAAATGCACAACCAACAATAGCAGGAGTGTTGAATGTTTTGGTTGGTTCAGCTGCCACCTGTGTTTGTTGTTGTGGGGTTAACGGAACAAATTCAAACGCCATACTCCATCGAAAATGTCCTCTTTTATCATTTCTGAAGAATGGTTTGTATTCGAACGTTTCGGGATCTATTACGTCAATAGAAGGTTGGACTATTGTCGTATAATTTTGGTTTATTTCGTACAATATTGGTTCTAGCCATCCAGTATTTACCTCGACATGGGAATCTAAAAACACCACAACATCGCCTTTTGCAAGCTGCGTCCCAAGAACTCTTGACTTCATCGTGCCAAGTCTTTCAAACGATCTGTGTATTGTCAGGACGCTAATTTGTTCAGCATACTTTTCCAATGGTTCCCCTAAATAGTCAAGCGTACTCATGTCGTCGATGACTATGATTTCTTTTAGGAGCGTCAACGGAGAACGGTTCAGGATACTGTTGATCATTCGTTCGAACGTTGACCACGGTTCGTTATGAAGCGGTATTACGATGGATGCTAGCGGAAGTGACTTAATGTCATACTCAATTAATGCACACTGAGGAGGCCGTGGGTCTGGAACCTCACGATTCACAGGCGTCATATGTGTCTTGTTCACATTAAGATGGAAACGGTTCGGATCTGTGTCTTTATATAAGGAGATATTAAATTCTCTAATTATTTCTGAATAACTTTTCCGTGAACTTTCATTCTGAGAAAATCTTTGGACAGTCTGTTCACCAACAAGTTGATAAGGTTTAGAAGTATTAATGATCCAAAATAATAACAAACTGCAGAAAATCACTAACACCACGCCGAGTAGTCGCCATTTCCTCGAAAATGATCTCGCAGAAACTGTCAACATTGCTGTTTACCGTAAGAAGGCAGTGATTCAACTGAGAAATGTTGAGTTCTATGGGAGATCGGCAAGAATAATTTGAAGATCATCAAATTTCACATTTCGGCTTACGTACCATGTAAAATGAAAACATTGATACGCGTATTCAAACGGATTTCGTTCTTAAGAAAGGATATAATCTTTAACAACACTGAGAAGAGAAACTGCTACAAAACGTGAGATCCATTCGTAATGTCTTACACTGACAAACACAAATGGCTAATACCAGCTCCCGTACACTAAACCGCAGCCATCAATCAAAGATGTCACGACTACATCACTAGTAAGACAACTTTCGGGTAGACCAAAGGTGAAACAGGTAGTTTTATAAGTAATGACTGTACTGTATATGTACAACCGTATCCCCAATGTCCTCCATTACATGGCGTATGGGCCTTCCCAATCATCTGACGAAAGAGACCTACATATAAAATACAAGAGTTTTCTTGAGTTTCTACTCGTATGTGTAATGTTACCAATTCTGTATTTAAAACCTACCAGATTATAAAGCTCTTTATTTGCGTGTGTATTATATGGCATGACGTAGACGGATGTCAGATCAATGTAAACAAGCATAAGATGCCGTAAGAGTTGTTTCCCCCTGAATGCAGATTAGGCCGTGCACGTGAAACGCTGTGTAAAAAAGTCTATTGCTATCTGACATGAACAAACCCTATACAACATGACGGGATATGAAAGAAATATCTACTTTCATGATGTCTGACGCTTATATCTGTTAAGTAATACAACGGTTCAGCAGTTTTATGGGGGCTGGATTAGAACGACACAAATGAACCAAACAAATGATAATGATCATTCACCGTCCTTTGTTTCTCGTAATCATATTGGCAGCATTGAGGGATGGCTTTGTCTATTACTTCCAGTCTGTTGGCACATAATGTTTATATATCTGGTGCAAAGTATCTTTATCGACGTGGCTATGTTGATTCAGTCAAGTCATGTACCCAAAAGCATAATAAGATTTTATAATAACGAAATCACGTGATGTGTATGATATATATTTTACAGGGAAACAGAATATGTAAATGTGAGATAATTACGGGGCTATTAAACTACTTCTTAGTCTTATGAACCTACTTATTTCCAAACCCTATGTTGTCAGTTGTTTAGCCATTTGTGAAATTGGGAATAGGTATTAGAACATCGAATCTGTAGATCGTGCTTCAATCATTAAAACACTTCAAATTGACATGTTTATTTCTAGAAGTGATAAAATCACAAATTGGGCATTGAAATCGCCATGCTTAAAATACAGCGTAGTGACTACCAACCTTAAAGTTTTCCTACGTGTAACAGGAAACAAATAACATGTTTCGTCTGGCCTTATAATGTAATGTCTACATGATCGATTTTGCTGTTTAAGATAATCCACAGGTGTTAGTGTTGTTTAATCTCGATATTAATCTAATCGGTGACACATGCACCTTCCTTTCTGATTAGTTGGAACCACACCTCCAACAGGAAGTACAATGACCGCTGCGTTGTAAGTGCAATTAATATGTTTTTATAATATTGATTTGTTTTGTACATCAAGTTGTTTTTCTTTTGCTATCGACAGTTACTATACACTGTGTCTATCTACTGGGATGGATGAAGGTGTGTAACATTATCTAGGAAAACACCATTCATTTAATATTTGTTTGTACAAATATCACGACCAATTTCCTTGTGAGATACTTGATGGTTATAACGAGGGTCACACACCTGGTAAATGAGTATGTTTCTACATGTTACACCTAGCTATAATTGTACTATACCATATGTCCTGTATTGATGAGCTGCACGCTACAAGTGCACTGGATCCTGTCATATCCATTTTCTGTAGTAATATAGGAGTTATACCTGTAATTATACACTAACCTTTACCTTTCTATAGACAGTCCGATGTGGTTGCTGTCCTCCCTATTTATTTTACTCTTTGCACTGTATATAGGAATTTCAGTAATGATGGTACACATCAAGTATTAACTCGATCAATTGAACGAAAAATCATATATATTTCAAATTTTCTTTAAACATCTATTCATAAATTGATTAAAAGATAAGTAAAAAAAATGATAATAGGATATTTTGAACAAATTCATTCTGATCTAGTTGTTGAGCGATGCATTCAAGTTTTCACCCCCTGAAAAATGTAAATAATTGAAGAAAATGTAATGAAATAATTCCAAATTTCAAGATATTGAAATAAGTTTTTCCCTTCTTCGAAGTTACGACCCTGGTCACTAAAATATATATATATGTATATGAACCGTGGGTTAGGGATTCGTGCCAACTCCCTGTGTCACTATAATATATATATGAACCGTGGGTAAGGAGTTCGTGCCAAGTCCCTGTGTCACTATAATATATATATGAACCGTGGGTAAGGAGTTCGTGCCAAGTCCCTGTGTCACTATAATATATATATGAACCGTGGGTTAGGGATTCGTGCCAAGTCCATGTGTCACTATAATAAATATATGAACCGTGGGTAAGGAGTTCGTGCCAAGTCCCTGTGTCACTATAATATATATATGAACCGTGGGTAAGGAGTTCGTGCCAAGTCCCTGTGTCACTATAATATATATATGAACCGTGGGTAAGGAGTTCGTGCCAAGTCCCTGTGTCACTATAATATATATATGAACCGTGGGTTAGGAGTTCGTGCCAAGTCCCTGTGTCACTATAATATATATATGAACCGTGGGTAAGGAGTTCGTGCCAAGTCCCTGTGTCACTATAATATATATATGAACCGTGGGTTAGGAGTTCGTGCCAAGTCCCTGTGTCACTATAATATATATATATGAACCGTGGGTAAGGAGTTCGTGCCAACTCCCTGTGTCACTATAATATATATATGAACCGTGGGTAAGGAGTTCGTGCCAAGTCCCTGTGTCACTATAATATATATATATGAACCGTGGGTAAGGAGTTCGTGCCAAGTCCCTGTGTCACTATAATATATATATGAACCGTGGGTTAGGAGTTCGTGCCAAGTCCCTGTGTCACTATAATATATATATATGAACCGTGGGTAAGGAGTTCGTGCCAAGTCCCTGTGTCACTATAATATATATATGAACCGTGGGTAAGGAGTTCGTGCCAAGTCCCTGTGTCACTATAATATATATATGAACCGTGGGTAAGGAGTTCGTGCCAAGTCCCTGTGTCACTATAATATATATATGAACCGTGGGTTAGGGATTCGTGCCAAGTCCATGTGTCACTATAATAAATATATGAACCGTGGGTAAGGAGTTCGTGCCAAGTCCCTGTGTCACTATAATATATATATGAACCGTGGGTAAGGAGTTCGTGCCAAGTCCCTGTGTCACTATAATATATATATGAACCGTGGGTAAGGAGTTCGTGCCAAGTCCCTGTGTCACTATAATATATATATGAACCGTGGGTTAGGAGTTCGTGCCAAGTCCCTGTGTCACTATAATATATATATATGAACCGTGGGTAAGGAGTTCGTGCCAACTCCCTGTGTCACTATAATATATATATGAACCGTGGGTAAGGAGTTCGTGCCAAGTCCCTGTGTCACTATAATATATATATGAACCGTGGGTAAGGAGTTCGTGCCAAGTCCCTGTGTCACTATAATATATATATGAACCGTGGGTTAGGGATTCGTGCCAAGTCCATGTGTCACTCTAATAAATATATGAACCGTGGGTAAGGAGTTCGTGCCAAGTCCCTGTGTCACTATAATATATATATGAACCGTGGGTAAGGAGTTCGTGCCAAGTCCCTGTGTCACTATAATATATATATGAACCGTGGGTTAGGGATTCGTGCCAAGTCCATGTGTCACTATAATAAATATATGAACCGTGGGTAAGGATTTCGTGCCAAGTCCCTGTGTCACTATAATAATATATATATGAACCGTGGGTAAGGAGTTCGTGCCAAGTCCCTGTGTCACTATAATATATATATGAACCGTGGGTAAGGAGTTCGTGCCAAGTCCCTGTGTCACTATAATATATATATGAACCGTGGGTTAGGAGTTCGTGCCAAGTCCCTGTGTCACTATAATATATATATATATGAACCGTGGGTAAGGAGTTCGTGCCAACTCCCTGTGTCACTATAATATATATATGAACCGTGGGTAAGGAGTTCGTGCCAAGTCCCTGTGTCACTATAATATATATATGAACCGTGGGTAAGGAGTTCGTGCCAAGTCCCTGTGTCACTATAATATATATATGAACCGTGGGTTAGGGATTCGTGCCAAGTCCATGTGTCACTATAATAAATATATGAACCGTGGGTAAGGAGTTCGTGCCAAGTCCCTGTGTCACTATAATATATATATGAACCGTGGGTAAGGAGTTCGTGCCAAGTCCCTGTGTCACTATAATATATATATGAACCGTGGGTAAGGAGTTCGTGCCAAGTCCCTGTGTCACTATAATATATATATGAACCGTGGGTAAGGAGTTCGTGCCAAGTCCCTGTGTCACTATAATATATATATGAACCGTGGGTTAGGGATTCGTGCCAAGTCCCTGTGTCACTATAATATATATATGAACCGTGGGTTAGGGATTCGTGCCAAGTCCCTGTGTCATTATAATATATATATGAACCGTGGGTAAGGAGTTCGTGCCAAGTCCCTGTGTCACTATGATATATATATGAACCGTGGGTTAGGGATTCGTGCCAAGTCCCTGTGTCACTATAATATATATATGAACCGTGGGTTAGGGATTCGTGCCAAGTCCCTGTCGCCTAATCCAGGATCCAAACCAGACATGCTTGTGCTTGTGTCTACTTGAACATCTTTTTGTTATACTTAACATCACCGAACAGTCATGAAAATACTTACAAAAGACGCACCAGTGAATATCACATTTAAAACAGATACAGTTGTCAACTAATGAATCAAACCATAAAGTTGTGTCAAGGAATCTTCAATGACGCTGAGATCCTACAAGTAACTGCCCTGTATAACTTTAAATAGCTTTATTGCACCTCGGACTAGAATGCATTGATCTGATTGGACGTTGCTTGCCCCCTATAAATCTATAGGGGGCAGCTGAATATATAGGGGGCAATGGCCGCCATCCATTATCCTGAAAGGCGTCACTTCGTAATTTCAAATCACAGATTGGCGATATTCACATTCTTCGCCCTCACCCCCTACCAATCTGACTGAACCCCTATATTCCTGTAGGGGGTCACTAGCAAACTACATAACTAATAATATAGGGCAGCTGTATTTGTCATAAGAAATAAACGGGGTCTATCGCTTCATTTTTTTGGGCCATTCATTGTGTGTGTCTTTGTAAAAGCCTTTAACGATAAAACACAGCAACTATAATCCAATGACCGGTAGCTTCATTTGACAATAACCATCATAAGGTAGGTAACTCTCGTGCACGTGAGTTTAAACATTTCATATGTAAAGAACAGAAATACAGCGCCAAATTCATTAGGTATAAACATCATATTTCTGATTTGTGATTCACTTTTGTTCAGGTATTGTTTTCTAAATAAAGTTTCCATTTTGGGGACATTTCATTAAAAATCAAATAAATTAATTAATTAATCAAAAATCGATAATCTTTATTTTTTTCGCTAGGTGTCATAAAATAAAACATCCTGATCAATCGAGATAAATACCCGAGTAACCAGGGTATATCGTAACCAGTAAGGATGGACTGTGAACAAGTGTCAAGCATATGTTTAAGGTTGAAATTTAAGGTTTTGTAATTATGTGAGGTTGACACTTGTGTTAAACATAGACTGTGTATCAAATCAATCTCATTTTGTTTAAACATAACCTGAACGTTACTGCAACTTTTATATTTTCACACTAAGGTATCCCAATGGGACGTTGGAGACATCCAAGGTATGTGTTCATGGATCCTTTCAATGTTGGACCGTTTCCCCTTCTTATATATATATGTTGTGATTGTGACAGGTGTATTATTCATATCAATGAACACGAGAAACCGAAACGCTCCTACGAAATTAGCAAACTATCCATCCAGTGAACAAGAATATGTTTCTTTTAAAATCTTAAACACCTTCATTCCCAATATGGCTACCCGTTGGGCCTTTTTCGTTTTTCAACCAAAGGACCATGGATAACCTAAACATGAAATTGAAACATTCTCCATTCGGAAAGTCTTGTGAAAGAACTGTTTAAATTACAGACGGTCTTATCAAAGGGATATTTAAATTACCCATCATTAGATGAAGGAAATCTAAATAAAAGTTATGTGCACACATTACTTGTTTTCAAAAACTACTATCTTGCAGTTTACACTTGGGGAGCTGCCCTCTTTAGATGTCCTCATGTTAGAGAATACTTGGGATCTATTTGGATGTGAAGCTGAACATATTTGATGCTCGTTAGTTTGCCTGTTGGTTCCGTTGTTGTATACCTTGTTCTCTTTTGAGAACGTGACATTACTAACTTGGATTGACCAACGTTTACACGATGGGTGTCTCCATATAAATCTTTTGTTTTTTTTTTTTTTTTTTTAGATATTTTACCCTAGTTTTATCAAATTTGGATTATGACGAAGTTGAATTCTTGGTATTTTCTTGTTGTTTGGGTCTACATCGTAAGGACCTTATTCTATTGTACATGTAGAAATAAATCCCACTGCCTAGTTCTACTCATATCGTCTGTAATTGTTAAATGTAGCATAAAATGATAAAAAAAAATGTTCCTTACGAGAAATATTAGGCTTGACAGTCCATGTCTGATATCACTTATTTGCATTCAACACTGGACGTGACTAACGTGTTATATTACCCCTATATGAAAGTCTCTTCATTGCAGAACAAGGAAAATTTAAGTATATGTATTATTAATCAATCCCTAATATGATGAACTTTAATGATAATGGCGGTGAATTAATTTTCACCGGCAAATCACGGAAATTTCTTTTCGAAGGGATCAACAATCTGGGATCATTCTTTTCGGTCTAGCAATGGTAAAAAATGAGCTTTCCTTTCGATGGTTTGTTAGTATGCTGTACATGTATATATGTACATAACATGGAATGTGACAATGGAAAATATTATTGAAATCATCATAATTGATCTTAGTAGAGAATACATCAGTTGTCTGGTTTTGTTTGGAACATTCGAATTTGGTGTGTGTGCCTATTAAGATATAGCACTGATCATTTGTAAATCAGTCCATTTACGATTCCTCTAGCTCCAACAACTTTTTATCAATAATTTTATCTCGAGAATTTAATAAAAGAAACATCACCACTCATTTAAGCTTTCCAAACGAATTGAGATAAGACACGGGTGTCCTCGCTCCATGCCTATGAGTATCAATGATTGATAAATTAGCAGAAATGTGATCGTTGACCTTATAACTTTTACAATTTAACTCTGATAAGGTACAGAAGTTGATGTCATGCTATTATAGGGTAAATACGAAGCAAATGTGATGAGAGGTTCTCAAGATATAACATTGGCTTGGCAGCCATGGGTACCCAATGGGATGAGAGGTTCTCAAGATATAACATTGGCTTGGCAGTCATGGGTACCCAATGGGATGAGAGGTTCTCAAGATATAACATCGGTTCGGGAGTCGTGGGTACCCAATGGGATGAGAGGTTCTCAAGATATAACATTGGTTCGGGAGTCGTGGGTAGCGCTACAGTGCCCCAATTAAAAGGCGGATACGTAAAGGTGACATCTTGTGGTGTAGAAATGACAAGAGACAAAGAGATGTTTGTTGTAGATTTATTTCATTGTCTTGGCACGTGGGGGCTATTAAAGTCTGGTAGGAAAACAAGGTAGTAAACCACCACCACCATATTGATCGTCATGGTTACCGAACAACTTTCACGAGGCAGATATCAAACCAAACAAGCAAAACTCTATATAGCCCACCTGATCTCTCCATGTACAACCGGACGATACATTTTTGTATAAATTACATATATATGGCCTTCCAAAAATCGAATTTCTAGTACAAAAAAAATGCATACGAAAATTTTAAATTGCATACCCTATTTTTTGCATTAATGAACTTCGTCGATATTTGAATGTGAATAATTTGATTTTCGATTAGCAATATTACTCTTTGCATTTCAATGTAACGTATGTCCGAAGCCTTCACCGACCGCACCGACTATACAAAGGCGCATGCGTAATTGGAAATATGCATGTACAAACATGTATCTTTCATTTAGGAGAGATAAATGGATAGCTGTTGATCACTGGGGAAATTTATAGACAAAATACGAGGTCATCAGTGGTGCAGTATACTTTGGAGACAGATGAAAATGTAGTCACAACTGTCATCATCGTGATGGTAGCTTTGCAACAACAAATCGGGGTAATATAATGTCATTTCAAATCCAATTAGTATCGGTCAGGGAAATTATTTGCTTGCTATTTGTTCAGGCTGTCGGGGATAACTAAGTCACGGCATATAATTTTTACAATATGAGTTTGAACATTTACACCACTTAAAACCCCTGTAGAGAGTGTGCTAGATTAATAGCCCTGCTAATAGGCAGGTTGATTTAGAGACTGTAAGGTCTAGATCGCTATACATAAAGCCAACCACATGTTATCCAAGGGAACTGGAGAGATGTGTCTCACGGCAATACATGACGGTATGCCATGTTAACAGCTTCATGAGAACACCATCCCGGAAAGAAATCGAACCACACACATCGGGTCTCAGGTTACTTTAGGCATTAGGTCGATGTTTTGGAAACAATTCCTGGATCAGTGACCGTTTGCACAATGCACTTCGTCTTGGTACAGAACCGTCATTGGTACAGTGACCATGCCCCTGGTACAATGACAGACCTAGATATAGACAGTCTCACTGGTACAGTGACCAAGCCCCTGGTACAAGGACAGACCTAGATATAGACAGTCTCACTGGTACAGTGACCAAGCCCCTGGTACAATGACAGACCTAGATATAGACACTCCCACTGGTACAGTGACCAAGTACAGAGATACAACCGCTGATTCTGTGACTATGACCCTACTAGCCCCTAGTACAGTCCCCAAGATGAAAACATTCACCGGTAGTTTCCAGACCTAGACGCATAGTTACTGGCACAGCGACCCAGCGCCTGGTAGACTCGGAAGTCTAGATTCAACACTTTTTTGTTTGTTTTTGTGTAATTTAAACAAAAAATCAATTTGGCAAAGAAAAAGAAACTTATGTACAAATTTACTAACATGAACTTGCATTCAACTTTATACACTGGTTCTGACATTCACATAACTTTATACATATTCGCTGTCTTGCGTGCTTTCTACCGAACACAAATAGACACGGTCAGTATTTAATAACATATTTTATATCATTACACAGGCATGTCCACATACCAACAACCTTAATTATGTAACAAGATATACAATTCATGTTCAACTAAATTATTAACAAAAATACGAAAACTCAACAAAGAGATTATATACAACAGAAACGATAGGGAATGTGTAACATGTACAAGGTATACAGAAGTATGTCGGAAACGTGGTGGCCAGGAAAAGGTAAGAATAGACCTGAAAGTCAGAATATAAATACATTCTAGTATGAAGAAGTTCACTAGACACTGAATTATCTGGTAAAATTTGCAAAAACATTCCAAAAAACAATGATCGTGAGAGGAAAATTCACATACAGATACATAGCCAGTGATGTTCATGGATGGTTTGGAATATTTACACACAGTCGCCCTAGATACATTAACAGTGGGCAAATATTCACAATTTTCTTTGTAAATGAACGATTGCCAATTGACAAATATACAAATAAAGTTGACATAAGCAATAGTTTGATGACGGCGTGTGACTGTCTTTATCACTAGCCTACCACCTCTAGGTGGCGGGTTTGAGGGTATGTGGAGCAGGTGCCAGGTACTGCTTTCTTCTACCACCCAAACCTGGTAAATCCCTAAATGATCCTGGCTGTTAATATGACGAAAAGCTACAATAAACTGAACTGGACAGGGGGAAATGAGGAAAAAATCATGAATAAACTTAGATTATCAGGAAGACGGATGCCAAACAAGACACCTAAGTACATGTTACTTTCACCTTAAAACAATAACATATCTGTTCAGCGTGGCTAAATATTCTACACAACTTGTTGATGCATAATTCAGCAAATAATAACGATGATAATTCTATAAATAACTAATAAATCCAACAGTATCACAGGTGTAAAACATGTCTGGTATTGGTTTGACACGTGATTCATATTGTATGTGATAACACGAGTGAGGGAGGCACGTGGTGGGACAACATCTGATAGGAGAGAATAATATTTCAATATATTCATTTTGTTAAATAGTGATTTCTGAATCACTTCTAGCATTTGTCATTAGTTCTTTTTTCACACAAAGGTACATGGAATGTTTATACAGTAACAATATCTCTATAGGGTTTACTAACTTTGATATATATGTGATGAATCATGTATGTAGGTAATTTATTACGTCACCCAATCTTTGTACAGATCTATACACCAAAGTGAATATTAGAGCTCGAAACAAGGTTATCACAAGGAAATTTGACACCGCACACGCTCTTACAGATATAGGGGGAATCAATCACAGTTGTTATACATGGACCTTTCAAGTACGACAAATAACATACAAAAGCTTTGTATCTGAATACAACGGCATATCGTCACCCAGAAAGGAGACCATTATAAACAATATATACAATATTAGTGTTATTTTGCTCTGACTTCATCCTTTGATAAATATTCAAGATTGTTTTATAATTAGGAGTATGCACTGTCTCAACGAAAGAATCCGAAGTTACCGAGGTTAAAGGAAGTTTCAATAAACATGGAAAAGTTCAATACATCAATAATTCTTCAGTGAAAACTGGTATATCACCTTGACGTACACAAGTTGACGCTCCGGTAAGTCAGATCCATATTTTAAATATGTGGTACTCACGTGCGCCATGAAAAAAAAAATGGTTTTAAAATGAAGAAATATATCATATACAGAGTTGAAAAAAAATAATGAAAACGAAAAACTCTCTCAAGATGAAATGTCAACATCCACTAACGATTTCACCATTTGGTATCAACGTTGAATGAATTTCATTAGTGAAGAGACTTTGTAAGTTTGACATTGTCCTTATTACGGACGAGAGTACATATCCAGATATAAGAAATGAAGCCTTTATATATATATATATATTAGTATTCGACATCCGTGATGATATATACAATGGCTGGTAACAACTCGGGGACTTTGTGGAAATATTTAATCACAGTAAGTGATGACACGCGTATAAACTAACTGGACAATTGCATACCACGACATATGATTGTATTTGTTGAGGCATATACATAATGACTGGTGGCGACAGGGAACAATTCGTTGAAGTATTCACACGAGGGTAGGGGGTGATATATAGGCTACACTTTGTTGAAGTATTCACACAATGGTAGGGGGTGATATAAAGGCTACACTTTGTTGAAGTATTCACACAATGGTAGGGGGTGATATAAAGGCTACACTTTGTTGAAGTATTCACACGATGGTAGGGGGTGATATAAAGGCTACACTTTGTTGAAGTATTCACACGAGGGTAGAGGGTGACATATAGGCTACACTTTGTTGAAGTATTCACACGAGGGTAGAGGGTGATATAAAGGCTACACTTTGTTGAAGTATTCACACGAGGGTAGAGGGTGATATAAAGGCTACACTTTGTTGAAGTATTCACACGATGGTAGGGGGTGATATAAAGGCTACACTTTGTTGAAGTATTCACACAATGGTAGGGGGTGATATAAAGGCTACACTTTGTTGAAGTATTCACACGATGGTAGGGGTGATATAAAGGCTACACTTTAATGAAGTATTCACACGATGGTAGGGGGTGATATAAAGGCTACACTTTGTTGAAGTATTCACACGATGGTAGGGGGTGATATAAAGGCTACACTTTGTTGAAGTATTCACACGATGGTAGGGGGTGATATAAAGGCTACACTTTGTTGAAGTATTCACACAATGGTAGGGGGTGATATAAAGGCTACACTTTGTTGAAGTATTCACACGAGGGTAGAGGGTGATATAAAGGCTACACTTTGTTGAAGTATTCACACGATGGTAGGGGGTGATATAAAGGCTACACTTTGTTGAAGTATTCACACGAGGGTAGAGGGTGATATAAAGGCTACACTTTGTTGAAGTATTCACACGAGGGTAGGGGGTGATATAAAGGCTACACTTTGTTGAGGAGTACTCAAAATCCAGACGACAGCACATAGATAGCACTTGGTTGAAGTATTTACAAGATGGCAGCCGACACAAGCTCTACACTTTGCTGATATCTCTATGTATACTATAATAGGTGACGACACGTAGGTAGCACTTCGTTGATGTATTTACAAGATGGTAGAAGACACAATGGTTCACAAGGATATGCGGCGACACTTAAGCAAAACTTCGTTGAAGTATTTTCACGATGGAAGATGACACAAACGCTAGACTTTGCTGATGTATACGAGGACACGTAGGTAACACTTCGTTGCACACGGTCTATACTTTGCTGATGTATCTACACGATGAAACGCGACGACACGTGGTTAACACTTCGTTGGGGGTATTTACAAGATGACAGGCGACACATGGTCTACACTTTGCTGATGTAACTAAACAATGGAACGCGACGACACGTAGGTAACACTTCGTTGAGGTATTTACAAGAAAGCAGACGACACATGCGCTACACTTCGTTGAGGTATTTAACAGGACAAAGAGCCTGTTTATTACTGGCTGACCTCACCAAGATCATCCCATTCTCAACCTCATCTCCCACTTGCAGTACAATCTGAAATCAGATGAGGCAATAGTGAACATTTGTAAAGAACATTTTCAATGTAAGTATTAAATAGCATCAACATTGCAACATACATAATGTATCATTTGATAAAAGTTTTTTTTATCTAGGAGATCCGTCATAGAGGGACAAATATATCACAAAGTTGTCCGTCAACGCCTGCAGTTTGGGTTCATTAATAATATAAAGGTAGTTTTGTAGTGGCCTATTCAGTGACAATTATTGCACACTTTGTCGACATAGCCATTCATTTTTGATCTTACGACAGTGCACATAACTAATGTGTTGTTTAGGTGACAATTTTGTAGTCCATGACATCATTTACCTTAGCATAAACATGTATAACAGTTCAGCAGTATAGTGAACTGATGTAAACATTGTTGTATTCAAACAGGTGCTTTATATAACTATAACGAGAGGCACATGGGCCATAATGATCACCTGAGGTCTTCAGGTCCCACATTGGGCAGACAGAACGATCACCTGAGGTCTTCAGGTCTCAACATTGGGGCAGACAGAACGATCACCTGAGGTCTTCAGGTCTCACATTGGGCAGACAGAACGATCACCTGAGGTCTTCAGGTCCCAACATTGGGGCAGAAAGAACGATCACCTGAGGTCTTCAGGTCCCAACACTGGGGCAGACAGAACGATCACCTGAGGTCTTCAGGTCCCAACACTGGGGCAGACAGAACAGAATTCATATACGGATACTTACACAGTTTTTTTCTTCATTTGAAGAATGAATTTTCAATTAGATGGAATAGATAACATTATCTGTTGTGGTAGTTTAGCATTATTTGTGCCCTGTGACCTTGAAAACATGGAAGTTCATTCATTTGGGCAAGCTCTGCATGCTAGCATGCTACTGGCCTAATATCATGACCCTGGGCCTTATGGTTATTGAGAAGTCATTTAAAGATTTTAACACATTGAGACCTTGAAAGTAGGTCAAGGTGATTCTTTTGAAAATAATTGGCAGCCTTTCATCCCAGCATACTACTGGCTCAATGTCATGACTCTAGGTCTTATGGTTATTGAGACGAAGTCAAAAACGTAAATGGTTTACATCAGATGATGCATGATGGATGATGCCAAACAAAAGGCGATCGCAATTGGTGACTTGAGACTTTGTCTCGGGTGACCTAAAAACAGACACCATCAACATTTCAAATAATGAAATAAAATAAAAGAAAAGAAATTCCTTGACTTCTATGAGAAATGCATCACTTTAGCTAAACTGCTGAACTGCTTACCAAAGGGAAAAGTATCAACACCGG
Organism: Ylistrum balloti; assembly: GCF_031769215.1. Taxonomy (NCBI): domain Eukaryota; kingdom Metazoa; phylum Mollusca; class Bivalvia; order Pectinida; family Pectinidae; genus Ylistrum; species Ylistrum balloti. The sequence continues at coordinate 399,350 of NW_026782042.1, forward strand.
AATTTCCAATATTCCCTTGTTACTTTGTTCTAGTGTCTGCTTTATCCCCCTTTACAAACTTCATAAATATCATTTATTTTACATTTATTTCAGTACAAGATTAAATGGTAGGTTACATGGAAAAAAACAACAAAGCAACAAATATGAATCACCAAGTTAAGATATACATGAATGTTATCTCACATCTGGGGAGTTCCTTGGTATTCTCCTATACAAATCGTTCTTACTTACCTGATCTTTATGCAGTTTCATGCCGTTACCACCTTCAGTTAAATGCATGGGCTGTGTGACCTGATATACCCGCTGGGCAAACTGTAGTGGTATCACATACTTTGCTGGAAAGTAGCCTACCCTACCATTACATTTTCCCTGCAAACAAACCAGAGTACATTAACAACTAAATTTGTGGTTGCTTAGCAACAGTTCATGTCACTTCTTTACTGAGGAACATTTTACATCCAGACAACATGTAATGAACTAGAGGTCACAGAATACTGTACATCATCAGTGTTGGTATGCGCTTTGTATATTAAATCTAGGCGTAATTGATTTCATGGTTGTTCTCAATATCACACTAATCATTATAGCTGACACAATACAAATATATTCTCTATTCCTCTAATGTTTATCAATCATCATCTGACATGACTTCTCCAACACATTATATTGCACAAGAATAAAACATTAGATTAAACTTGGAGCTTTAGGTTAAGAAAAAGGCTTACACTTCTGGAATACTTTGTCTTGTTATCATTGTACTTTCTAACGGATCTGGTTGTCATTCTTTCTTTTGTTCAGATTTTGTGCTAGTTTTATTGACTTTGTATCATGATTATGTTGCTATCTGGTATTTCCTCTTGTGTTAGATAGAAGTATGATTATATTTCATTAATTGATAATCTGTTTATGAAGCTTCAAACATAAAACAAAGGAATTCCCATATCTAATGTTACATCGCTGGCATCAGACATTTAATCACAAGATACATATAAGCCATAAATTAGCTGTAAACAAGTTAAGGTCCACCCAGGTCCATGTTTATGTCCACTCAGGTCCATGTTTATGTCCAGACAGGTCCATGTTTATGTCCACTCAGGTCCTTGTTTATGTCCACTCAGGTCCATGTTTATGTCTACCAGGTCCATGTTTATGTCCACTCAGGTCCATGTTTATGTCCACTCAGGTCCATGTTTATGTCTACCAGGTCCATGTTTATGTCCACTCAGGTCCATGTTTATGTCCACTCAGGTCCTTGTTTATGTCCACTCAGATCCATGTTTATGTCCAGACAGGTCCATGTTCATGTCCACCCAGGTCCATGTTAATGTCCACTCAGGTCCATGTTTATGTCCACTCAGGTCCTTGTTTATGTCCACTCAGGTCCATGTTTATGTCTACTAGGTCCATGTTCTGTTTATGTCCAGACAGGTCCATGTTTATGTCTACCAGGTCCATGGTTATGTCCATTCAGGTCCATGTTTATGTCCAGACAGGTCCATGTTTATGTCCACTCAGGTCCATGTTTATGTCCAGACAGGTCCATGTTTATGTCCACCCAGGTCCATGTTTATGTCCTCTCAGGTCCATGTTTATGTCCACTCAGGTCCATGTTTATGTCAACCCAGGTCCATGTTTATGTCCTCTCAGGTCCATGTTAATGTTCACTCAGGTCCATGTTTATGTCCACTCAGGTCCATGTTAATGTCAACCCAGGTCCATGTTTATGTCCACTCAGGTCCATGTTTATGTCCACTCAGGTCCATGTTTATGTCCACTCAGATCCATGTTTATGTCCCGACAGGTCCATGTTTATGTCCAGACAGGTCCATGTTTATGTCCACTCAGGTCCATGTTTATGTCCCGACAGGTCCATGTTTATGTCCACTCAGATCCATGTTTATGTCCGGACAGGTCCATATTTATGTCCACTCAGGTCCATGTTTATGTCAACCCAGGTCCATGTTTATGTCCACTCTGGTCCATGTTTATGTCCACTCAGGTCCATGTTTATGTCCACTCAGGTCCATGTTTATGTCCACTCAGGTCCATGTTTATGTCCACTTAGGTCCATGTTTATGTCCACTCAGGTCCATGTTTATGTCCCGACAGGTCCATGTTTATGTCCACTCAGATCCATGTTTATGTCCGGACAGGTCCATGTTTATGTCAACCCAGGTCCATGTTTATGTCCTCTCTGGTCCATGTTTATGTCCACTCAGGTCCATGTTTATGTCCACTCAGGTCCATGTTTATGTCCACTCAGGTCCATGTTTATGTCCAGACAGGTCCATGTTTATGTCCAGACAGGTCCATGTTTATGTCCACTTAGGTCCATGTTTATGTCCACTCAGGTCCATGTTTATGTCCCGACAGGTCCATGTTTATGTCCACTCAGATCCATGTTTATGTCCGGACAGGTCCATGTTTATGTCCACTCAGGTCCATGTTTATGTCCACTCAGGTCCATGTGTATGTCCCGACAGGTCCATGTTTATGTCTACTCAGGTCCTTGTTTATGACCAGACAGGTCCATGTTTATGTCCACTCAGGTCCATGTTTATGTCCAGACAGGTCCATGTTTATGTCCACCCAGGTCCATGTTTATGTCCTCTCATGTCCATGTTTATGTCCACTCAGGTCCATGTTTATGTCAACCCAGGTCCATGTTTATGTCCTCTCAGGTCCATGTTTATGTTCACTCAGGTCCATGTTTATGTCCACTCAGGTCCATGTTTATGTCAACCCAGGTCCATGTTTATGTCCTCTCTGGTCCATGTTTATGTCCACTCAGGTCCATGTTTATGTCCACTCAGGTCCATGTTTATGTCCCGACAGGTCCATGTTTATGTCCACTCAGGTCCATGTTTATGTCTACCAGGTCCATGTTTATGTCCACTCAGGTCCATGTTTATGTCCACTCAGGTCCTTGTGTATGTCCACTCAGATCCATGTTTATGTCCAGACAGGTCCATGTTCATGTCCACCCAGGTCCATGTTAATGTCCACTCAGGTCCATGTTTATGTCCACTCAGGTCCTTGTTTATGTCCACTCAGGTCCATGTTTATGTCTACTAGGTCCATGTTCTGTTTATGTCCAGACAGGTCCATGTTTATGTCCACTCAGGTCCATGTTTATGTCCACTCAGGTCCATGTTTATGTCTACTCAGGTCCATGTTTATGTCCAGACAGGTCCATGTTTATGTCCACCCAGGTCCATGTTTATGTCCTCTCATGTCCATGTTTATGTCCACTCAGGTCCATGTTTATGTCAACCCAGGTCCATGTTTATGTCTACTCAGGTCCATGTTTATGTCCAGACAGGTCCATGTTTATGTCCACCCAGGTCCATGTTTATGTCCTCTCATGTCCATGTTTATGTCCACTCAGGTCCATGTTTATGTCAACCCAGGTCCATGTTTATGTCCTCTCAGGTCCATGTTTATGTTCACTCAGGTCCATGTTTATGTCCACTCAGGTCCATGTTTATGTCAACCCAGGTCCATGTTTATGTCCTCTCTGGTCCATGTTTATGTCCACTCAGGTCCATGTTTATGTCCACTCAGATCCATGTTTATGTCCCGACAGGTCCATGTTTATGTCCAGACAGGTCCATGTTTATGTCCACTTAGGTCCATGTTTATGTCCACTCAGGTCCATGTTTATGTCCCGACAGGTCCATGTTTATGTCCACTCAGGTCCATGTTTATGTCAACCCAGGTCCATGTTTATGTCCTCTCTGGTCCATGTTTATGTCCACTCAGGTCCATGTTTATGTCCACTCAGATCCATGTTTATGTCCCGACAGGTCCATGTTTATGTCCAGACAGGTCCATGTTTATGTCCACTTAGGTCCATGTTTATGTCCACTCAGGTCCATGTTTATGTCCACTCAGGTCCATGTTTATGTCAACCCAGGTCCATGTTTATGTCCTCTCTGGTCCATGTTTATGTCCACTCAGGTCCATGTTTATGTCCACTCAGATCCATGTTTATGTCCCGACAGGTCCATGTTTATGCCCAGACAGGTCCATGTTTATGTCCACTCAGGTCCATGTTTATGTCCACTCAGGTCCATGTTTATGTCCCGACAGGTCCATGTTTATGTCCACTCAGATCCATGTTTATGTCCGGACAGGTCCATGTTTATGTCCACTCAGGTCCATGTTTATGTCCACTCAGGTCCATGTTTATGTCCCGACAGGTCCATGTTTATGTCTACTCAGGTCCTTGTTTATGACCAGACAGGTCCATGTTTATGTCCACTCAGGTCCATGTTTATGTCCAAACGGGTCCATGTTTATGTCCAGACAGGTCCATGTTTATGTCCACCCAGGTCCATGTTTATGTCCTCTCAGGTCCATGTTTATGTCCACTCAGGTCCATGTTTATGTCAACCCAGGTCCATGTTTATGTCCTCTCAGGTCCATGTTTATGTTCACTCAGGTCCATGTTTATGTCCACTCAGGTCCATGTTTATGTCCAAACAGGTCCATGTTTATGTCCAGGCAGGTCCATGTTTATGTCCAGACAGGTCCATGTTTATGTCCAGCCAGGTCCATGTTCAGGTTCATTCATGTCTTAATTCCCTTATAAACTTATCTAGTATCAATAAACTGCCATGTGTATGCTTTCATTAATGAAACTTTTATCATATTTAGGTGTATCAGAGCTTTAGACTGTGTCTCAAAGATTAATTCTTGCACAATTTCTTTCTTAAGAATTTTTCATCACCAATAATTTGAAAAATTCCTAATGAAATGACCCTACCTTCCACCAATCTGGATCAGAGCTGTCGACAATGAAAAGTCTCCATCCTGCCCTGTAATAACAGAAACATCACAATATTATAAACTGTCCAGTCAGACTTTATACATAACTCTGTGACTACGTATATAATTAACTCTGTGAACATAAATAACATTAATGTTTAATGACATTACTACAGTGAAAACATAAGATTTGGTCTCTCATTTTGTCTCTCTGATCAGTCCCAAATCAATCGGACATAACTAGGAACCAAGGGAAACCTAGAGTATTTATGAAATTTGAGAAAGATCCATCAAGTACTTCTCAAGAAATAGCCATAACATACTTTAGTTGGCAAAATCCAACATGGCTGCCTGTCAGCCATTTTATTTCTCTGATCATTCCCAAATCAAACAATGGGGACCATGGGGAACCTACACATGCAAGTTGAAAAAGAATTATCAAGTACTTCTCAAGAAAGAGTAATAAAAATGTTGGCCTGTCGGCCATATTGTTTTTTTATCAGACCCAAAAATAAACGTGTACAATTAGGGACAAAGGAAACCTAAAAATTAATTCTGAGAAAGATCTGCAGAGTCTTCCTCAAGAAGTAGCGATTACAAAATTTATGGACAAACAGACTACAGATGAAGGGTGATTTGAATAGCTCACCATCTGATAATGGTGGGATAGATATCAAGAATATAATGTTACTTTAGGTTTTATTGGCATGTACACCAGAATTATATTTTGTGTAAGATTAAATCACATTGTCTGTAGTGTCTGAAGTGCAGGCCCCATCACTATCCATATGCCTTCCACATGTATTTGCTTACATAAAATACATTTCGTCTTGCAATCCGACAATGAAAACAGAGTGAGAGAAAAATAATCATTCACCCCTTTAGGTCAGATAAAGGGATCTCAACCCTCGGGCAAAGATTATTAAGCATTAGAACACTTGGCAACCCTCAAGATGTGACCCCCACTATCTCACTCTATCAGTCTTACAAATTAGCATTGTTACAAAAAAAGTAATAAAACAGATTATTCTCATCAGAACATTGGTATAAGATTGTATTACCTGAGATCCATATCATCCTTCTCTTTCCCCCTGAAGTTATATAATGCTACATAAACTGTCGTGTTGCTTTCCTTTGATTGTTTCCTTTGCGATTTCTACATTAAAAAACATACAGGCACAATTTTAATACAGAACTTAAAATATCTTAACTCAATTTATTTTCATCATCATGGTGTTAAGTTAATTTTTTTCCCTTCCGTAGTTACTGTGTTTCGATCGACTTCTAACATGTTTACTAGAATACAGGAACTCATAACGGGCTAAATGTCACTTCAATCATAAGCTGTTGTATTGATAACAAGTAAACAATGCTGCCCTGGTTTTACATCATTCTGTAAAACTATAGTATTATATAAACAATTCTGCCCTGGTTTTACATCATTCTGTAAAACTATCGTATTATATAACAATTCTGCCCTGGTTTTACATCATTCTGTAAAACTATCGTATTATATAACAATTCTGCCCTGGTTTTACATCATTCTGTAAAACTATAGTATTATATAACAATTCTGCCCTGGTTTTACATCATTCTGTAAAACTATCGTATTATATAAACAATTCTGCCCTGGTTTTACATCATTCTGTAAAACTATAGTATCATATAACAATTCTGCCCTGGTTTTACATCATTCTGTAAAACTATCGTATTATATAACAATTCTGCCCTGGTTTTACATCATTCTGTAAAACTATCGTATTATATAACAATGCTGCCCTGGTTTTACATCATTCTGTAAAACTATAGTATTATATAAACAATTCTGCCCTGGTTTTACATCATTCTGTAAAACTACAGTATTATATAACAATTCTGCCCTGGTTTTACATCATTCTGTAAAACTATCGTATTATATAACAATTCTGCCCTGGTTTTACATCATTCTGTAAAACTATAGTATCATATAACAATTCTGCCCTGGTTTTACATCATTCTGTAAAACTATAGTATCATATAACAATTCTGCCCTGGTTTTACATCATTCTGTAAAACTATAGTATTATATAACAATTCTGCCCTGGTTTTACATCATTCTGTAAAACTATAGTATTATATAACAATTCTGCCCTGGTTTTACATCATTCTGTAAAACTATAGTATTATATAACAATTCTGCCCTGGTTTTACATCATTCTGTAAAACTATCGTATCATATAACAATTCTGCCCTGGTTTTACATCATTCTGTAAAACTATAGTAATATATAACAATTCTGACCTGGTTTTACATCATTCTGTAAAACTACCGTATTATAAAACAATGCTGCCCTGTACAGTAGAAAGTCATTTCAATCCAAATGATTTATTTTGATTTTGAATACAATGGGTAATTTATCAAGTGATATAAGATTACATGTTACAATGTCTGGAGTTGTAGAAGTGACACAATTCAGATTATTATAATTTTGAAGGAAGAATTTGAGAAACAAAAATCAAGGCTAGGTATCATTAAGAATCAAACCTACTGGAGATTCCTTTGGAGATGGTACAAAACTTCCTCTCCTCTTGTCCTCGATGTCAAGTGATGTAGTTTTGGCACTGGCAGCAAATTTCTTACGTAGATTGGCGGCGGAATATTTGTCTACAGGACTAGAAGAGCCAGCTGTATGATAACATATAAACATTTTATCATAATTACCACGAACCAGAAACATAACACACCTGCACCGTTCATTTTGCAATAATGTTATTGATGATATTACAAAGTACTCACTTTTGCATTCAACTGTATCAAACATCAGTCATATATAGGAAAGGGAGACAACTGAGTTGAATGTTTGTTCTCACAAATAATCTTAATTTGAATATGAAGGTAAAATTCTTCCATCCATTCCGAAGGCCTGACCCATTTTTCTTCTGTTGAATTAAAGTGTTAATTGTGTATGTAGCAGTTTGGGCTGAAATGAAAGTGAATTTATTTTGGTGGAAACATAAAGCTTGACACAAGATCAGGTTGTTGGCAGTAGAGCATCAAAACACCTATGCCTGGACGTGTGAAGCAGTGAAAATAATCAGCTTTGGATCTCTTATCTGTTTACTTTTCCAGCTCTCATGAAATTGATTTATGAATGAAAAAAACTATTTTGTCCTTACCATTTACCATTTACGTACATGTTCCTTTTGAGTCAAATGTAGAAGTGTTGATATTACTACCATGTTGAAATATAGATAAATTTACATATTAATGGAAGCTCATAATTGTATATCTGAAAACATTTATCAAATTTTTTATGACCTTGTTATACAAATATACAGAAACACAAAACAAATTGTAAAGACCTCCATGGCGTGGTTGTTTTGATATACCATTTCTGAAATGGATCATAACCGATACTTACAAATTATGATATTGATATGTCGGCAAAAAGACGACTACAGATGATTTGTCAAAAGAGAGTAATCAGGAAGATGAACTTTTACTAAAGAGCTTATCAAAATATTGTAGATGATTTCATAAAAACATTTTTTAAATTCTGCCAATGGAAATATTACAAGTTGATATGAATTTTTCCTGTTATTTCATCAGGACAACTTAGGAATGAATCTTCTGATCAGAATATTGATGATAAGATACTTATATTTCCTGGTGTAGTATGATAAAGTGAAGCCCAGGGTAAAGTGAAGCATTTCACTGCTTTTGTCTTTACTAATCAACTTTTTTTCAACATTGTTTTTAACCTTGCTGATTCACTAATAATGGCCATGGTAAAGTGAAACATTCCACTATTTTTGTGAAAAAAAGTTTATTAGCAAGAGGTAAAAAATGAAATGATTCACTTTACCATAGTCACCCAAAACTTCCCACCTAGACAGATTTTTTGTTATTTGTGTGTTTATATGATGAAGCAAAGTGTTTTGTTATAAAGTCCCTTATAAAATGTTTTTAAGAAAAGGTCAACTTTATTGTTAAGTATTTGAAAGACAAGACAAAACAGGATTTTTAACACATATCAAATAACGATGAACAGAGATGATCGGGACCACTAATTTGTTTTTTCCCTTTGATTATTAGTGCTTGCTTTATAAAAAATACTGACAAAACACGAGCATTTGATTAACTGGGACTGTTCAATAGCAATTCAAAGTTAATATCAACTTGGCTATTTGAATGCAATAATCAGTGACTTCCTGGTATCACCATTACATCAGACGTGTGGACACTAATCCGATTCGTCCAGATTAGAAGGGTTTCAAACTCCATCATCCGTTATTGAATATTATGAACAACAAAAATGTGAGATACTTTGACTTGATTATTACATGATCATAGGGAATAGAATTTATGTAACGATATAAATAGGGTATTTACTGGTAATATGTGTACCAAACGTCACTGATACAGACTTCCGCAACACCCACGCAAGTTAACACAAATACATGGTACCATTTATCAAACAAACTTAATAAAATTATTGTCTAACACACCAAAAGTAATATTGTGATATAATGACAAAGTCTCGCTTCGACAAAATGAATACTGTGTTAAAGGGAGATAACTGTTCCATCTCCTCAGTCACTGTGCCCAAAAAGTGTTTAGTGTAGAAAGTGAATAGTGATATGTGTCAGTGACTATACATCTGTAACTAAGGAAATCTATCACCATGGCAACTAGTTTGTATGATGCCTGATTGGTGGATTAAACCAAGTGAATTATCACTCATCAATTCAGAATCATTAACTTGGTTAAAATATGTTTGTGAGTGGAAAAGCCATGAAAATACCACACTAAATAATTAGTTACTAGAGACTGCATTAATATAACGTTATCCTTCTTTCAGATTGTCAATAAATACTTTAAATGTGTTTGATGGTTAGTATATGTTACAAAATTTCACAGGTTAAGTACTCACATCCTTTTCAAGTATTTATGATAGAAATCTGTTTCTGTAGTTTCTCCCCTATAAAATGGTCGACAAGAAGATCTTTTGATCGGTCCAGTATTTTAGATATCTTTGTATTTCTCTTCATCGATAGTGTAGAATTAGAATTCTGTCACTATATCTTATTGTACATGTACTAACGTATCAACCTTATGTTAGTCTGAATGCTGCTGGTAATCTCCATGTATTCCTACATCTATTGATATATCTATCTATATATATCATTAGTAACCGTGTGAGAATCATTTCTTTTATTATTGTTTTATTTCATTCTACTAGATCCTGGAAAAATGTAAATTGTGAAACACTTTGGATAAGTCAAACAATATTATTGTTTATAAAACAGACAGAATCTGTCATCATTTATAACTAGTGTTCTCTAAGGCAACCGTCTTAGACAAATCATTTTCATTCCAGAATGAAAAAGTGCACGCATACATGTATACAGAATTCACACACACACACACACATGAGTATATATCTAACATGCCAGATATTTAACGGTATCAGTGTGGGTATAGTTTGGTGTTTTGTGCAGTTTGATATTAGTTAAACTACTCTATCTTACAAACAAATTTTTTGGATCTCCAGTAATTCTTAAAATCTTTAAGGTCACTCAGCTGATCTACATCTGGAAGGACAAAAGAGAACATATCAGAGTTAATTAAAAAGATGGCTAGAAATTGATGTGCCTTTGAATCTTGTGTGTCGAAGCTTACGTCTCTTAGTTTTGTTTATACATTTAAAGTTTTCATCATACCTGAAAAATCATACTGTCATTGCTCAAGTGCCAACCCTTAATGCTAACAATGTGTTTCTTCTTGTAGAGAACACTCTGTTATATTATATAATAAATTCCTTGTAATTGTTGTCAGATTCAAAATCATGGTATTGTTCTTTCTGTACAGAAGTGCAATATACCTGTGAATGTTTGTATACACACAACTTGGGTGTGACATATGGACACTACATACTTTTTGCTATAACCAAAGCTTTAAGGATATATATTTTCTGACTGAAAAGTTCTCAGTGATGTCACTATGATCACTATAGACATCTGATCACCGTAGAGTCCTCACTGACCTCTTTGATTGACCCAATGACAACACAGAGATTAACAAGGGAGATAATGCTAGGCAAACAAAGGTCCATAGCACCCTAAATTGGGTCAACCAATTACAACACAGATATTTAACAGGGGAGATAATGCTAGACAAACAAATGTCCATAACACCTTAAATTGGGTCAATCACTATGATTGACACAATTACAACATAGATATTTAACAAGGGAGATAATGCTAGGCAAACAAAGGTCCATAGCACCCTAAATTGGGTCAACCAATTACAACACGGATATTTAACAGGGGAGATAATGAAAGACAAACAAAGGTCCATAACACCTTAAAGCTACTAAAGGCCTTTTCATATAGACTTTTCAAATATTTTATCATCTGATTCAATTAATTAAAAAGATGCAACAGTACTAAAAGTGTGCCTGTCAACAAGAAAACACAGCTAAATACAGTGGTACCTCTTTATCTCCAACTCTTATACATGTAACTTTTAGGCCTGAAGCAGTATGATACTTAAGACCTGAAGCAGTATGATAAAGTGAAGCCCATGGGTAAGTGAACCGCAGTTCACTTCACCATTTTGGCTCTTTGACCCCCGTTCATTTCATCTGTTGCTTCACAATACCATGCATGCTACACTGGTATAACTTGAAGAATTTTGTTAGTCCCTGCCACACTTCTTACTAAGCATTAAATTTTGTTTAAATTTAATACACAGATAAACTCAAAGTTTTCCCATGGTCCTGCCAACTTCCAGATAACAAGGTTCGACTGTACTTCATCACTTCCCAATAATTTGACCAAAACTTGAAATATTTTTGTATTTCTCATGATACACATTACACCCTATCGAACTTGAGACCAATTTGAATTCATACAAAAAAACATTTTGTGACCCATCTGGATAAAATATCACAATAGCTGAAAATTGTCACAGCAAATGAAAACTTTCACATATTTTTGCTTTGAGTATTGTTCACGACATCCAGCAGTATTTTATACACATTTATATCATTATAAGGTGCTATTGTTAATTTGTAGTCTGTAAAATCTTTGAGAATGCAGACACTATTGGTGGACATTAATCTGAGATTTACCAAAAAACTGCATGCCAAGTTTTAATCTATTTGAACAGTTGAAGTGGTCAAAATATACACATGTACCAATAATGAAAATAAAGATTTGTATTTATGTTCAACAGTTGTACAATCTGTATAATATATGTATTTATGTTCAACAGTTTATAATATATGTATTTATGTTCAACAGTTGTACAGTCTGTATAATATATGTATTTATGTTCAACAGTTTATAATATATGTATTTATGTTCAACAGTTGTACAGTCTGTATAATATATGTATTTATGTTCAACAGTTTATAATATATGTATTTATGTTCAACAGTTGTACAGTCTGTATAATATATGTATTTATGTTCAACAGTTTATAATATATGTATTTATGTTCAACAGTTGTACAGTCTGTATAATATATGTATTTATGTTCAACAGTTTATAATATATGTATTTATGTTCAACAGTTGTACAGTCTGTATAATATATGTATTTATGTTCAACAGTTTATAATATATGTATTTATGTTCAACAGTTGTACAATCTGTATAATATATGTATTTATGTTCAACAGTTTATAATATATGTATTTATGTTCAACAGTTGTACAATCTGTATAATATATGTATTTATGTTCAACAGTTTATAATATATGTATTTGTGTTTAACAGTTGTACAGTCTGTATAATATATGTATTTGTGTTTAACAGTTGTACAGTCTGTATAATATATGTATTTATGTTTAACAGTTTATAATATATGTATTTATGTTCAACAGTTTATAATATATGTATTTTTGTTCAACAGATGTACAGACTTTATAATATATGTATTTTTGTTCAGCAGATGCACAGTCTTTATGATATATGTAATTTTGTTCAACAGTTACATATTTATGCAGCCTTTCATTTCAGTCACACTGACTGCTTATCAAACTCGCAACTAGCTACAAGCTCACCAAGAGTGTGATTTTAGGCAGTCTGTCAATACAAACTTTCGACCAACCAGTTTGTAGCAATTATTTCTGCCTTTCTTTGGTGTCCTCGACAATATGTAATGCTACTATATGAACACATGTGAAAGTTTTCATTTAGCTGTACCAGTTTGTAGCAATTAACTTCTGCCTTTCTTTGGTGTCCTCGACAATATGTAATGCTACTATATGAACACACATGAAAGTTTTCATTTAGCTGTACCAGTTTGTAGCAATTAACTTCTGCCTTTCTTTGCTGTCCTCGACAATATGTAATGCTGCTATATGAACACACGTGAAAGTTTTCATTTAGCTGTACCAGTTTGTAGCAATTAACTTCTGCCTTTCTTTGCTGTCCTCGACAATATGTAATGCTGCTATATGAACACATGTGAAAGTTTTCATTAGCTGTACCAGTTTTCTGTTGTTGTGGCTGTTATCTGGAGGTCACAAAATCTTAATACTTGCTTCTATCAATGGAAAAAAATCCTTAATGTCAGTCGATTACTTGATCTTAAGCTGCTAAAATTTAATATTGACTGTTCTGAGCAAGATGAAGCCATCCATTCTGCCCAGAAATGTGATGTCCCTTTCAATATAGTGAACTTATACAATCTGCCCAGAACATAACCCTTTAATAAGAGTAAATTACTCAACTTTTAAAACCTATGAAAATCGTTTATATCAATTATATAAATTGTGTTACTTTCACATTGTCACTAGACATCAATTTTATTAAGTTTTATAAATCTGCCTTCATTATAGTGTCCCATACTAATTAACATTTCTGACAGATTCACATATGAATGGACATTTTTGTCACACAGGAAATATTCAGGCACCACGATTGGGAAAAGGACAAAGTGTTAAAAAATGGTGTAGTTTTATTCACCTCCAAAACATGTGTTAGTAAAGGAACTGCTTTTCTTCTTCGTGATCTCATCAATTCCCAAGTGGTGTTTGGAGGGTTCAGGTGTATCCAAGGAGAAACTCTTCATGCGGGCATTCAGTTTTTTTCGGCGACCTTTTGGACTGTGACTCGCTGAAATGACAAAATGGATAGACTGGCTATAGGCAACATGCAGTCAACCTTCATGCTAAAAAACACGTTACCTTCCAGCAGCCAAACGTGTGTACAGCAATTCCTGAAACTCTGTCTTGGTTTGAACAGTTCTTGAAATAATGATTGTGGTTTTAGAAAAGTTTTGTTTCTTAGATATCAATAATGAGAACAAAAGAATTACATTTCATGACTGTTTGTGTTTATATTGCTTGTTTATCCATAAGTGTAATGAAAGTACATGACATAAAATGCTATTTTTAACTAGCATGATTTTATAATACAGGATATAGTTTTTATTAGAGTTGATTTCATTCTATCCTAGAGCTATATGAATACTGTACAAGCCTTTCATTATTATACTACCAAATTCATTCCCAGAAATATTAGTGAACATTAGCAGTCTTTGTGTAAACATTTCTCTATACTAACCTGTGGATAACAAACATGCAAGTGGTTATCTAAACTGAATTGCCTGAACCGTATTGGTAATAATAGTAAGTTATCAATTAGAAGTAAAAAACAAGAACTCCTCGGCTATGTACATGTAGGAGAGTGTTAACATCATACCACAGTCTGTACGTATGTGAGTATGGTTGTCTTTATCAAAATACACATACAGGACTTTTTCACGCTGTCCAGTAAAGAAGTACCCCGAGTTTGAATAAAATTATAAAGAGTAAGGGGAAGATAGTACAATAATATGGCTGACGCTGACACACAGAGCACCACAGACACTAACTGAGAATGGGGTGGGCGGGTCATCTCAACAACATACTACGTAGCTGTCATTTCTCTAGCCTATCAGTGGTCAAATATGCACATACTGTACCTGTACAGGGCTAACATGAAGGCTTTGTATGATTGAAAATAAAGTCAAAATAATATATTTTTTGTATTTTTTCTAAAATATACAGGCTGTTCTATATTTTTGATATGCCAATAATCATATAAAGACCTATATAGAGCTATAAAGAGGGTTTTACATGAGTTTCCAATACATCAGTCTTAAATAAAATAGAAACTGCCTCTCCCATAACTCCAGATTCTGTGATAATTCCAATAATTACTTTACTTTGAAAACCATTCATGTGTATCATTATGATTAAATGTTATATACGGTACAGTATGGAGATCCCAGATACTACAACATTTACGTAGTGTTCAAACTTGGTGTAAGACAAGGAAGATGTTAATATTTTATAAGATTGGCTGGACAGGATTATTGTGACCGTTGTATGTAATGGTCTATATAAATAGTATCCCACAAGCCTTCTAAGTCTATCTGAGTGACAGAAGTCTAAGTCTATCTGAGTGACAGAAGTTTAAGTCTATCTGAGTGACAGAAGTTGAAGTCTATCTGAGTGACAGAAGTTTAAGTCTATCTGAGTGACAGAAGTCTAAGTCTATCTGAGTGACAGAAGTTTAAGTCTATCTGAGTGACAGAAGTCTAAGTCTATCTGAGTGACAGAAGTCTAAGTCTATCTGAGTGACAGAAGTTTAAGTCTAAGTCTATCTGAGTGACAGAAGTTTAAGTCTAAGTCTATCTGAGTGACAGAAGTTTAAGTCTATCTGAGTGACAGAAGTCTAAGTCTATGTGAGTGACAGAAGTCTAAGTCTATCTGAGTGACAGAAGTTTAAGTCTATCTGAATGACAGAAGTTTAAGTCTATCTGAGTGACAGAAGTTTAAGTCTAAGTCTATCTGAGTGACAGAAGTTTAAGTCTATCTGAGTGACAGAAGTCTAAGTCTAAGTCTATCTGAGTGACAGAAGTTTAAGTCTATCTGAGTGACAGAAGTTTAAGTCTATCTGAGTGACAGAAGTTTAAGTCTATCTGAGTGACAGAAGTCTAAGTCTATCTGAGGGACAGAAGTTTAAGTCTAAGTCTATCTGAGTGACAGAAGTTTAAGTCTAAGTCTATCTGAGTGACAGAAGTTTAAGTCTATCTGAGTGACAGAAGTTTAAGTCTAAGTCTATCTGAGTGACAGAAGTTTAAGTCTATCTGAGTGACAGAAGTTTGTGCTTTATCACGTTATTTTGAAAACGTTACAAGAACAATGTGTAAAGAAACGTAATCAAGTCTATATAAAGACAAGAGAAAGAATATGTTCAGTTAAAAACCAGAATACCATAACCAACAAATCATATAAGATACGCCATCCAGAATATTTAAGCATACAATTACACTATAAAGTGGGTTTTTTTCAATAAAACCAAAGTATTGAAATTAAAAGGAAGTATTTTGTATGGAGTATGGTTACCTGTATTGATTTTACTACAATGTAGGTATTTTTAATAACTTTATTCCATCCCCTGGTACAATAAAACCCTTTACAGTTATCTCCATCAACTGATCATGTGAGGGCATTGAACCTCCGTTTCTCCTACCTAGGTTGAGTGCAACCTTGTAATACAAATTTAACATAGAAGTTAGAAGTATTTTTTCATTTTTTGAATTTTTGTTTATCTAAAACCAAACTGCATTGTGCTACTATAATTAGCTGCTTTGGTCAAGAAAGCGATAAATTGTTACTTTTGGAGATTCGAACAATACAAAAGTTAATTCTAAAGGGGCAAATGAAATGTTTCTAGATAACAGGAAGTGTTCATTAATCCTGTGCCGAAGCTGTGAAGGAAGAAGACTCATCGAATGTGGTGTCATGTAAAGCATAGATATCAAATCAGCTGCCATATTAATAATTTCATGAAAGGGGTATTGCTTGTTTTTAACAAATAAGAAACCTTACACCTGTAGTATTGTGTCTCATATAATATATAGGATATACAGATAAATATTTCACAGAATCAATAGGGAAAACTGATCAGGAAACTGGTACAGTAGTACAACATCAGGAATTAAGGAGAAAAAAACCCATACAAGGCATACCAAGAACACCAACAATACCTTGAGGCAAAAAATGGTTCCAAGAAGGGTAAGTGTGTTCTTAATCTTATACAAACTCCTTCAAGATGTCTGCCTTGCACAAGAAGATACACTGTGTGTTTTGCAGGGAATGAAAAGTGGAAAAGTTCATGTGATACGTTAATAAACATCTTTATTTTCTACCAATCTTATGAAACATGGGTTGTTGAGTATTAATATGGAATTTTTTTTAATGTACCTCCATTGGAAGTGTGGTATGTGTGAAATTAGATGTTTAGATCACAACCATAAAAGATTGTTCCCTAGCTGGACAGTGACAAAGGCTTTTCAGTTAGAAAAAACAATAAAGAAAATACCTGTTAGTGGAATGTTAAATCAAACTAAAATTCAATGAAACTACGGCAAAATATGAACCAAAGAAAAATTTACACAGATATGTTAAAGACGTACAAAGTCTCTCTTAATTCATCAGCCTTTACTAAACTGAAAATTTAGGTTTTCATGTGACTGGCCAAAACTGAAAATGAAGGTCCGTATGTGACTAGTTAAAACTGAAAATTTAGGTTTTCATGTGACTGGCCAAAACTGAAAATGAAGGACCGTATGTGACTAGTTAAAACTGAAAATTTAGGTTTTCATGTGACTGGCCAAAACTGAAAATGAAGGTCCATATGTGACTAGTTAAAACTGAAAATTTAGGTTTTCATGTGACTGGCCAAAACTGAAAATGAAGGTCCGTATGTGACTAGTTAAAACTGAAAATTTAGGTTTTCATGTGACTGGCCAAAACTGAAAATGAAGGTCCGTATGTGACTAGTTAAAACTGAAAATTTAGGTTTTCATGTGACTGGCCAAAACTGAAAATGAAGGACCGTATGTGACTAGTTAAAACTGAAAATTTAGGTTTTCATGTGACTGGCCAAAACTGAAAATGAAGGACCGTATGTAACTAGTTAAAACTGAAAATTTAGGTTTTCATGTGACTGGCCAAAACTGAAAATGAAGGTCCGTATGTGACTAGTTAAAACTGAAAATTTAGGTTTTCATGTGACTGGCCAAAACTGAAAATGAAGGTCCGTATGTGACTAGTTAAAACTGAAAATTTAGGTTTTCATGTGACTGGCCAAAACTGAAAATGAAGGTCCGTATGTGACTAGTTAAAACTGAAAATTTAGGTTTTCATGTGACTGGCCAAAACTGAAAATGAAGGTCCATATGTGACTAGTTAAAACTGAAAATTTAGGTTTTCATGTGACTGGCCAAAACTGAAAATGAAGGTCTGTATGTGACTAGTTAAAACTGAAAATTTAGGTTTTCATGTGACTGGCCAAAACTGAAAATGAAGGTCCGTATGTGACTAGTTAAAACTGAAAATTTAGGTTTTCATGTGACTGGCCAAAACTGAAAATGAAGGACCGTATGTGACTAGTTAAAACTGAAAATTTAGGTTTTCATGTGACTGGCCAAAACTGAAAATGAAGGACCGTATGTAACTAGTTAAAACTGAAAATTTAGGTTTTCATGTGACTGGCCAAAACTGAAAATGAAGGTCCGTATGTGACTAGTTAAAACTGAAAATTTAGGTTTTCATGTGACTGGCCAAAACTGAAAATGAAGGTCCGTATGTGACTAGTTCAAACTGAAAATTTAGGTTTTCATGTGACTGGCCAAAACTGAAAATGAAGGACCGTATGTGACTAGTTAAAACTGAAAATTTAGGTTTTCATGTGACTGGCCAAAACTGAAAGTGAAGGTCCGTATGTGACTAGTTAAAACTGAAAATTTAGGTTTTCATGTGACTGGCCAAAACTGAAAATGAAGGTCCGTATGTGACTAGTTAAAACTGAAAATTTAGGTTTTCATGTGACTGGTTAAAACTGAAAATTTAGGTTTTCATGTAACTGGCCAAAACTGAAAATTTAGGTTTTCATGTAACTTGCCAAAACTGAAAATTTAGGTCCGTATGTGACTAGTTAAAACTGAAAATTTAGGTTTTCATGTAACTGGCCAAAACTGAAAATTTAGGTTTTCATGTAACTTGCCAAAACTGAAAATTAAGGTCCGTATGTGACTAGTTAAAACTGAAAATTTAGGTTTTTATGTAACTTGCCAAAACTGAAAATTAAGGTCCGTATGTGACTAGTTAAAACTGAAAATTTAGGTTTTCATGTGATTGGCTAGATATGAAAATCTAGGTCATTATGTGACTGGCTAAAACTGAAAATCTAAGTCTTTATGTGACTGGCCAAAACTGAAAATTTAGGTTTGTATGTAACAGTGAAAATCTAGTATAATCTAATGTGTATGAAAGCTTGAAAGACAAGGTAAAGGTCCTCTCAAAGCTTTACATGTATACATCAATACTTGGTGGTAAACAACACAATAATGACCCAGATATTGGGTATGTCAGGAATCAAAACACAACACAATACAACAAAATTGTCGGGGGTGTAGGAAAGTTTTATTCAAACAGTACAACTAGATGTCACAGTACACGCACAGAAAACCATGTCCTGCTCCTATCAAAACGTGTGAATTCTCGTATAATTTCATAAATATACATATAACATAACTGATATATAGAAACACTCTTTGATATCAAGTATCTATATGAGATCAAATATGACATGAATCTAATGATCTTTAGCATAGGTCATAGGTCAATGAACTTTGACACATTTAATTCAATAACCTTTGACATAAGTACAGTGACAAACCACTAATATTTATAATTGTATGTGAAATAGACAAAAATTGTAGGATGAATATTAAAACAATGTAAAATATAGGTGAAAAAACCGTGAAACCCAAGGTAAAAAGGTATTATGTCATTATAACAATGTCATGGTTAATATAGAGAGATAATCATACAAATTTCCTAATAAAATTATATCTAATGATCAAATTAATGTCTCGTTAAAAATCCATCTTTGTTTGCAAATGCGAAGCTTAGTAAGAATGCCTAATTCAGGACGGGTAGCAACATCAACATTATGATTCAAGTTTACACCAAATTGTTCAATCAATGTTTTTGGTCCAAATATCACATCATATAAGCTTAATGAAATATCTATTTCTACAGTTTTTGATAGAAGCTTATTTATAGAGTTACGTTGGTGTCTTTCTCTGAGTTTTTTCAGGAAAGTAAAACTAGATATAATCCATTAGCTTTTTTTTAATTTTTAGTTCTCATTATCTACTCCATATGTTTATTGTAAATCAATGTAATTCACTGAGATGACTTGTTATTAATTTATTCAAATCAAATAATAAAAGTGCTGTAATATAGAATATTTTACACACCTATAGACACAAGTCTCTATCAAGGTCTCATTGACACCTGGTCAAATGTTTTTATTGCTTCGTTACAGGTGAGAAAATAATGAAAATAAAATAAAGAGAAAACTATAAATAAAACATCAAGGTAAATGAAGAACAAGATGTGTGAATTGTTAAATTAAGTCCTTAAAAATAGTGAGAATTTAGTGGAAAAGTAAGGAAGAGTGAAAGAGAAATGGTAAAAAATCACAGTGTGTGATAAATTGTACATTATATGATAAAAACTACAAACCAAACAAAATCATAACAGGTAACAATGGGTAAGGCCTACACATAGGGGAATGTAACAGATTCATTATATAAGCTGTCAGCTGATAATCACTATTTAATCTAAACATGAACGTTGTTGTTTGTGTGTAGAGGTACCCCCCATCTTCCTGAGTATTGTAGGTTGAGCATTTTTTTAAAAAAATTTATGAAAAAAAATGTTGAAAGTAACGATCACAATTGTAAAAACTGTAATCGTTATAAAACTATGAAAAAGACTGATTGATATCTTGAAACTGAAACACAATTTTGAAAAAAAAATCCAAATGTGATCATGCTTGTCAAGTTAAATAAGCATCTGAACTACATTAGGATGCAGAGTTTTTTTTTTAATAATTTGTTTTCTTTTCATTTTGAAATATTATTTATCAAATGGAAGAATTTTAACTCTTATCAACTTTGTGATAGTCATTTTTAGGTGATTTGTTCTTAAAATATTCCAATTTTATTTTGTTATATCCGTGAACTGAATGCGTGTTGTTGAAGAATATGATTGTTATATTGTTTTGTTATATTTAATTGTTTGTGCTTATTAAGGTATTATCCAGGTAAACATATCTAAGTTACAATAATTTGTAACATTTACATTCACAGCAAAAAAGGCCAGATAGAGATAAATGACTAGGATTGGACCTATTTAGAGGCACAACAGACTGGCCACATAGTGAACAATTAGTAGCTTGATTTGTAAAGCTAGGAGAATCAGCATATTTATTTCAAAAGTAAAATGCAATTCACCTGGGCCTGTGAAAAAGATATTACTTCTCAATCTCTTGAAATTAAGTTTATCAAAAGAAGAAAAGCATTGCACAGCTGTCTATTTTTGTGTTACCAAATAACAAAGCTGCCCACTGGGTGGAATGTGACTTTTCATCAGACTTACCTCCCTTAGACAGTCATGTGTATGAAAGAGAACGGCAAGTATGCTTTCTCCATAATTGTGATTTCCAGTTATATGTGTTTCTGATAGTTATAACCAAAACAGTAATAGATTGTTTTGAATATATATTGTGATAGTTTACAATAATAACTGTAAAAATCTTAATTCCAACATATTCTGGGGATAACTTATTTTTACCTGGATATCACCTTAATTTCATAAACTAGTGTATTGTTCTTTCATTTTTAAACAAACTTCCAATAATGAATTCCTATTTATAACAAAAAAGGAGGTCTTACAACACAAGGGTAGACGCTAATTTCCTATCTAAAATTGCCGCTTATGGTAAACTCAACTAAGGCTGATATAACTAAGACATTTTAAAGGGAAATATATCAATATTAAAAAATGAAGAAAAATATGTACATCAAATCAAATACCTAAGACTAATATCACATGTGCTTTGTGATTGATGAGAAGGAGATAGAGGTGGGTTTTAACAACATGACAAGTTCAAACACAAGCTTCTCAACCTTAGCAACACTTATCGTAACCATGGAAATAGATGATATTTTAATGAAATATTGTTTTATTCTGTATTCCAAATAAGGAATAAATCAATAGAGTCCTATTTGGAAACATTTCATATGTTCCTTTCCAAAAATTTACTCTCAATTCAACCTGATTTTGCCAATTCAAAGACTGGACAGGCTAATGAAGAAAGGTCTCTGAATGGTTTGAATCTTGACAAAGATACTATGTATCAACTTCAAAGAAAAAAGAGAGAAAGAAAGACAAAGAGGTCAATAGATAATGAGGCAGAGGTTGAAAAGCTTGCGTTGAACAAAAAAAATGTATAGACATGATTTTGGTAATAACTTTGACCAAAATCAGCCCATTATTTCATCTTTAGGCTATAGCATGGAGCAGCTATTTCACAGAGGGGTCAAACATCAGCTTGATCATGGTTATTATAGAATAATGTAATATTTCTTGAAATTGAAGACATTTCCACAGCAGAGAAATGACTACAACTCAAAAAACATTTCAACAAAAATGTCAGAGCTCACTAATGGTTGTCTCTTTCTACTAGCTAAAAGCTTACATTGTAAATTGTAAGCCCCCTGCTTGCTATAAGAGCTCACTAATGGTTGTCTCTTTCTACTAGCTAAAAGCTTACATTGTAAATTGTAAGCCCTCTGCTTACTATAAGAGCTCACTAATGGTTGTCTCTTTCTACTAGCTAAAAGCTTACATTGTAAATTGTAAGCGCTCTGCTTGCTATAAGAGCTCATTTGGTTGTTTCTTTCTACTAGCTAAAAGCTTACATTGTAAATTGTAAGCCCCCTGCTTGCTATAAGAGCTCACTAATGGTTGTTTCTTTCTACTAGCTAAAAGCTTACATTGTAAATTGTAAGCCCCCTGCTTGCTATAAGAGCTCATTTGGTTGTTTCTTTCTACTAGCTAAAAGCTTACATTGTAAATTGTAAGCCCCCTGCCACCTATTACTCACTAGCCCTAAAGAACAAAATGATTGAATGTATATATACTGTAACCCACCTTACAACAATGAATTCTGAGCTTGACCCTGCTAAATTGTCTGTATGTCATGGTCTTGTTTAAGCCGTTATCAAAACCTCTATATTCCATCCTCACCTGATGAATCTCATACTGTCATATTTTTTGTTTAGGGATCTGATCCCGTTTATGCTAAACAAAAGAAAATGTTTTCTGCAAATACATTCACCTCCATTCCTTAGAAAAACTTCTCTGCTACTATGTTACTGGCTATTGGCTGAAGATTTTTTATCACAATGCTTATTTTTGCCACAAAAGAATAAAGATTAAAAAAAAACAAAAGTTTTAAGAAGAAAACTTGCCCGTTAGTATGTGTACTGTCAGTATATGTACAGTCTGGGACAATGATATGTTTGTGACTGTTGACATCCCATGAACCAATTTTTATTACCCCTGTATCATCTTCTTGTCAACACAATGATGCAGAAAAATGTTTGTGAAACATTTTATTTGCTTAAATTGGATTTTAAGCCTGTCATGGAACATCTTCAATATTCTGGTGGAAAAGAGGTTATAAAACAGTGGACAGATGATGAATTGATCAAATGTTTTGACCATCAAAATCAGCTAACACATGATTTGAATAATGAAAGTCCACAGCAAAAATTGTCCTTGGTACAATCCTTTGATTCAGACATCTACTTTTTTATGACAAAATTCATAACTTTATCAAAGATAAAAACATTTTTATTATCAGAAATGTACAAGATGCTTAACAATGGGTAATAAAAATTTGGTCCATTATTATGACGTCAAACAATAGCACACTAGTTTTATCTGATGAAGATAACCTCTGTCTACAATACTGACTACAAGATATTGTCAATGATAGTCTGTCAGGGCTTATCAAATATTATTATTGCTTTGTAAGTGTCTAGATCATATCTCTATCCCATTACACAGGCACACTTAATTACTTCTATGGACGAAAATAAACCCATTACAGACTAGACCGAAATGGGATTCATTTCTAACACCACATTTAAATTTCCTGAAATATTACTGAACTACCATGCTAAATTCAATTATGTAACATCACATTTAAATTTGAAATAATATGAAACAAAAAAAAAAGGAATTATATAAAATTCAAATTTAAGTTTGTAACATTATGAAGAAAAGAAACTAAACATTTAAAAAATCCACACTTTTTACTGTACACAAAAAGACAACCGAGCTGACGGCAGATGTCTGGTTTAGTTATAATGGACAAGTACATTGGGACTTTGAAATTAAGTTTACCAGGAAATTTAAGTCTTATCTAGCTAGGCCCAACAAAAAACAATAAAGACCTACAGATAAACAGTGTGTAGGTTAGTAATTCGGTGTTATTGGATTGCAGACCAAGGCGATTTTAGTTAAATTGTCCAATCACTGAGAAAATACATAAATCATTTTGTCTCAGATATCAAATGCCTAGAGGTCATCACATAACCTTGAAACTATGTGTACATCATATTACAGAAAATACTTGGAACTTTTACTAAAATTGAGTGGGATTTAACTATGGTTGTTGGTGTATAGATACAACAATATATACTTGTGATAGTTAAATAACATCCAAAAGGTCATACAGGTGCAAGGAGATGTAGTAAAATATTCACCACAACATGAAATAGTTAGAGAGTGCCAGTCCACCAGGGCTGTACAAGTCACAAGTGTCAATCAACAATACAATAGAATAAACACACATATCTTTATCATGAAAATAGATGATTGAAAGAAAAGAAAAATATTTCCTATTTCTTATATAAGATATATTTTCACTTCAAATGAACCAAATTATAAGTCATCTGTAAGTGACATAATCACATCATATATATTGTTTATTTTTTCAAAGATTTTCTTTTAAAAAGCACCGAGGCTTTGTGATCAAAATTTAAATTCATTCACTTATATTACACAAATAAGAAATGTTATAATGCCAAAATTATCAGAAAAAAATCCTGTTGCAAATATCGAAAAAACTGTATTTGCCATTTATGCACCAAAATATGAGCAATATGTCTTCAATACAACATCAACAAGGGCAAAGACATTGAGAGACCATGAAAACTCCAAAATAAAGTGAAGACATATGGTTGTCTGTACAATGAAACATCTTCAATCTAGACATAAGAATTCTAACGTTTGAAATAATAAATTTTCTGACATCTTTATCAAGATTTTGATATCGCTTAAAAATGATGGAAGTTCTTTAATGTACATTTAAGATTAAACTGAATGTCTGGATTAGAAACGTTATCATGCACTGTGATCAACCATTGAGCAAAGTAAACAGATTAATTTACAAATCCACATTCACTAATTCGACTTTTTCAATCCTAAGAATAAAATAAATATAAATACAACAGCTGAAATTCACATTTGAGTTATGCCTCTTTTAAAAAAAAAATAAATAAATAAACAAATCATGTATATAACTGAGTTGAAATGAAAAGTCAGCCAAAGTCATAAACATATGTATTTTGAACAAGGAATAAATATTTGGGAAAAAGAAAGTAGGAGGTGAAATAGAGAAGATGTATGTTATGTGTTCAACCAATCAACTTTTTAAAATTATACCTTAGTTATCTAATTAGAACAAAAGCACATGTATTAAAAATTCAAAACTATTTACTCAAGTACGAACAAATTTCTTTTCCGAATTAAAACTCTGGAATTCATTTTTATTTTGGAATAAAAGAAAAAATTGAAAAAAATTGAAGGAGAGAGAAACATTTCTGAGTATTTTCCCAATAAATGCAGTTAACATCCTGTGATAACATGGAATTAGTATGATATTCTCCAACCAATCACTACATATACTGAGGTTCCTCTACAAACTATATCACAATTACGCTCTGAGAACATCCAATGAAGTTTTATCAACATGAAACACACAAGAAGGAAGTGACCATATACACGTGTCGCAGTTTGGCTGGAATGAAGGATATGTATATAGATTATTAATGACCAAATTGTATTGCTATATATCCTGTAAAAATTGTACTCATCACAGGTATATCAAATATTACTTCTCACAGGATATTCACACTGCATTGGAGTTGTGTTGTCCAATAAAACTACCACAGTTAATTACTATCATGTTTTATAAATATGGTTTAAAAATACTAATGATTAAAGATAAAAATAGATTAAGAATGATCTTGTTTCCTGGCAGTACTTTAAAAACTACACTAAATGACCTGCTGTTATGATAACATACACGTTTGGTGTAACTGGTTATAGAATTTTCCATTAATTTCAGGAAATAAACATGAGCCATTCTAAATGTGCTCAAAATAGTAAACAGAGATAAAAATATTAATATGTTCAAGGTCAACATTTAGAAAAATAAAACCTGATTTCATTACTCTGTGGAGAAAAGTAATCCAATAAGGAAAAGCATGGAATACAGACTACCAAGGTTTTAAAGAACCTTTTGTAAGTCTTTTGTCAAAACAATGATGAATCAGTGTTAATTTTGATTTGAACCAAACTGATTGAGATGTGAATCATCAAAAAACATCAAAGGAGCCTGGTTTTTTACCAGGACTTGTAAGTTTGTAGTAATTCTTGAATTCGGATCCTAAGCTCTGCGCCACTAAATCGTGCATGCCTGTCAAAGAGAAAAGTCAGAGAGATGAAGAAAAAAAGGAGTGCTTGGAAATAGAAGTGATAAGCTATTCAAGATGGATCTCTCTGGTGTGATCTGGTGTATATCTGAAAAGTGACATATTTAATATTTATCAAAAGGTGAGAGGAATCTTGTTACGAGAGATTATCTAGAAAAAATATGCGAAAGATTTCAAAAATTACAACTGTATAGCACATCATGATCTGGAAACCATGTTCACACGTGTGACTGTACCGTACTGCCAAAATTGTCTTGTAGAGAATTTTGAAGATCACTTTTCATTACACATTTTAATTCTCCATGATTTAAAATTAGGAAAGTCCTCAGGTGTATGGGACCCAGACAGTGTCTAATAAGACATTCCAATAACTCCTCCTCTTGTAGACAAAAAATAAATAAAATAAAATTGTTCACTTTATTTTGGAATTCATCTTTTTAATTCATTTGAGAATAGAATTAATTTAGATGGGAATTGAAATAAAGATTGCTTGTTTAATTGGATTTAAATTGGTTTATGTAGTAAATCTGTATACTATTAACCCAACAGAAATAAACCAACGTGTTAATTATCCTATATAACAGCTCGTTTATTTCATAAACAAACTTCTGTATCTAGATATATCGTCAGTGCTTCTGTCTTGTATCAGATTCCAAATGTAAATTACAAATACAACCAAATCACACACAGATGATACATTCTTCAGAGAGAAAGGAGAAACACATTGAAGAAGAAAAAGAGAGAGAAAGTTAAAAAATCAACTAAATTCCATTTAAACGTGTACTGAATAATCAAAAGGTAAGAGAAAATTGTCTTCACTATCAATTTAAATCATAGCTACATCAGAGCTACAGGCATCTATTGCAATTTCATTTTACTTTTTGTGTACTGAAGTTAGGCATGCATCAATCAGATAGATTTTCTTTGAAATTGCAAATTTTTGTTAAATTCTACAACGTAAGATATAATTTTATCAAAATACATTATTTCTAGCTTCAAGTCAAGAAGTAAGATGATTTTTACAACAAGTAATTACATATCAAATAAAGTTACCGACTTTGAAAACATTTGAAAGGTTAAAATAGTTGTTGGTGGGTACACTAACAAAAAGCAACGTTTGGGTATAGATATTAGCAAGCTTTAGTTGTTAGGTAAACAACCAGCGGCACATTTTGCAATCTACGAAAACATTACACATTTAGTAACATACAATAAATCTTTCAGCAATGATACAAATATATAAATGTTTGGGAGTCGAGTTCAGTATATACAGCATGAACAGGCAGCATATCATATGATAATTAGTAAAAATCTGGTAATTAGTATAAATTAATTATAAAGTCACTTCAATTCTTGTAAGGTATATTAGTCTATCAAAACTTAGGGATAGATACAGAATGATCACCATTGTGTACTTAAACAAGCACAGTGTTTAGTAGTCTTCATCTCGACTATCAGCTGGCTGTGTGACACAAGGATAATGAAGGAGGTGATGGACAGGTAGAAGATAGTTGGGAGAGGAGATATGAAGGAATTTGATGGAACATCTATGGTTTTGAGCTGGATAAAAGTCAGTGGCAAATATACCACACAGCGTAGTCAATGAAGACGGTATTTTACTGTGAGCGAGCTTAAAGAATTATAAAATTTATGCTAACATGGTTTCTTAATTAATAAATTCAGATCAGACTTCTGTGAGCATGCAAGACTCAGCTGTTCAAGTCAAATAGTTGAGCGATTTAATTCATCATTAAACACAGACACTATTAAATTACATAAAACTATATAATGGAATTTTAAATCAGAATAAAGACGTGAGAGTGCTACATGTCAGGAAAGGTAGAGAGAGGATATGGAGGTCTCCAGCAAAACTCTCACAAGATTTTAAATTTCAGCATGGAATGAATGACAGTTTGTCGGACCATTAGGAAAGATGGACATTGTATTTTCTAGTAGAAATGCAAAGGACATATAGGAACATTCGTACTTAATGAAGAGGAGGGGTATAAGAGTTATGTCCCTTTCAATGTGGAGGATTTCTCTCTGCTAACCTGTGACTGTCAAGCTCAACTGTGACTTGGATTTTATTCTGTTTCCATAAGATGCTCCATCGCTGGTATAAATTTCCTCTTGGATGCTGATCAGAGCAAAAATAATTGAAGAATTTGAAATACAATGGATCCCAAACAAGACCCCATTGTGTATGAATTTTATGAAATAATCTTCAGGAAATTTTCAAAAAATTCAGATAAAATGGGACCAAACTTTGAGGTATATCTATATTATTGATATTGCCTGTAAAAGTGAAACGTCACATATAGTTTTGATACAAAATTAAGCAGAAATCCCCTTTACAAGCTTGTCTTCATTTATCTCATTTAATTTATGTTGTTTTTTATGTTGACAATCTTCAGATAATATAATGAGTATTATTGTGCTAATACATATATATATACACAATACGGATTGATTTTGTACAGTTCTTGCTCCATATTTAGTAGCAAACTGGTGTACTTAAAGTAATATCAACATCCCTAAAAATGTTAAAAGGCTTTGTCTTCAGATGGCATAAATTGCTACAAGTTTAATGTTATGATGTGCTAGTACAATAATTCTCAATACTCCATATACGTGTAGCATGAAATGAAAGCTGACAGATTATTCGATATCCTACGATTACTAATGGTATGAAATTCTAATTTCAAAAGTTACCTTACTTCTGTATTTGAATTTAAGTAAAATATATTTATATTTTTAGGAATTTTTCATCTTTTTGGTGTGTCTGGAACACCATTCCTAAATGTTAAGCGCATTAATTAAGTGTTGATTGTACAGTATATTGGCTGGTTTTTGTAATTTCAAAATTATCTCAGATTGCCATGTTGATATTAGATGTTTTATATACTAGTCTCAGTCATCCCATTCGATAATGTAAATTTACTTTTTGTTAAGAAAATTACTTTTGATAATCATCAATAACTTGAACTTTTTTTAAGAGGTGTACTTAATACATTTATAGATCTATACCTCCCTTTAGGAACAGGTCATTCACCTGTTAATTAATTAATTAATCAGTTAATTAAAACACCTGGAAATGTTTACTTTTATTGATAAGATTTTAGGATTTTAAATTTTGATGCAGTTTTACAGAAACAATAAAAGCAAACACACATAAAGTACAATTGGTATTAAGTGTATCAAATCATCCATATATATATATATATATATACAAAAACAAATCTCTATTGATAAGTATACTACACAGCCAAGATATCTATCACTCATTCATCAAATACAAAATCACTGGAAAACCTGTCTGGGGAGGCAATAACACTTATACCATACATATCCTGTAATAAGCCCAGCTGACCCACATATCACTTACTACTTAAACCCAAGGATATGTGGGAATATCATTGGAATATGAAATTATATTGGTTTAGAGTTAAATACATGCATGGGCTTATTACTGGACATGGGCTTATTACTGGACATGGGCTTATTACTGGATAGAAACAGTAATCTCCAACATTAAATATAAATTCTTCTTGTTTGTGTTTCTTATAGTGATCATAAAAAGACCACAAACATAATAAAGGACAAAAGTAGAAAAGTCGTAAACCAGTGGGAGAACATAGTGTGGTATCTTGTGATATTTTTCATTTAATGGTCACCATGAAATGAGCATAACAGTTGGAAAATTTCTCAGAAAAATTAGGTGGTCCCTAATCACAGGTTCAACTGGGGTATTTTGCAGTGAACATATGGGGGCAGTCCTTAAAATACCAGTTGCTAAGTGTGAACTAGGGTGCACCATCCATAAAATCAGGTTT
The DNA here is from genome assembly GCF_031769215.1 of Ylistrum balloti. Taxonomy (NCBI): domain Eukaryota; kingdom Metazoa; phylum Mollusca; class Bivalvia; order Pectinida; family Pectinidae; genus Ylistrum; species Ylistrum balloti. The sequence continues at coordinate 429,642 of NW_026782042.1, forward strand.
GAATATGATTTGACTGTTATGTGAGTACTGAGGTGGTCCCTAAGCACAGGTTCAACTATATGACTTGACAGTAATGAGCATTAGAGTATCCTCTGAAAACAGCTTCAACTATAGAGTTACAGTAAAGAGCATTAAAGCGGTCCTGAAAACAGGTTTAAATATGGTTATACAGTGTTGAGCAAAAGCAATGGTCCCTTAAAGCAGGTTCAAGTATTGAGCATTGAGCATTAGCGATGGACCCCAAAAGCAGGTTGAAAATGGTTTTAAAACATTGAGCATTGGGGTGTTTGCAACTGAAAACAGGTTCAACTATGGTTTTATAGCATTGAACATTAGAATGATCCGTTAAAACAGGTTCAACTATGGTTTTATAGCATTGAACATTAGGATGGTCCTTTAAAACAGGTTCAACTATGGTTTTATAACATTGAACATTAGAATGATCCGTTAAAACAGGTTCAACTATGGTTTTATAGCATTGAACATTAGAATGATCCGTTAAAACAGGTTCAACTATGGTTTTATAGCATTGAACATTAGGATGGTCCTTTAAAACAGGTTCAACTATGGTTTTATAGCATTGAACATTAGGATGGTCCTTTAAAACAGGTTCAACTATGGTTTTATAGCATTGAACATTAGGGTTGATTCCTAAAATACTAGTTAAACTTTGATTTAGAAGAGGTTGTGGTCTCCCCAGACAGGTTCAACTGTGATTAACAAGCAGCATATATGTATATATACAGCAGTCCATCGCCAGGTCTGGAGAGTGGTTCATCTGTAAGTAAAACTGACTATACCAAGGTCAAGCCATTCTGAGTGCCAAACTCTGTGAATCAGTCAGGACAATGACTACTCACTACTATAAACTATCACAAACAACTACACCACAACATGTAGGTCAATCAGATGTTGAAATATTTTCATATTTCAGAATGAGTCATCTTTTATACATATAATCCTTGTAATATCTATTTTTACATGCAAATTTTAAGAAAGGTAAAAATAACCATAGATATTTGAATTGCTAGAGATTTGATCTTAAGGTAGAAGAAAAGAACTAGGAAGCTGTATGGTTAAATTCATTGAACAGCAAAATATAGAAGAATCACTACTAAATGTTTAAATGTCGTGATTTTATTTGTTTGATTCAAAACTTTTATTTGTGACCTTGAACAATGAGAAAAAAAGAAAGAAAAATGAAACAAAAATGTTTCACAATCAGAAGAAACAAAAGATTTCTGTGTTAGCGTGTTCTGTGTTCCAGGTAAAAACTCAAAATGTTTACAATCTAGAAAATTTTACTCAAGGTATTTATATTTCTTGGGGGAATGAATTCCATTTGAAAGTTAAAAACAAAAACTTCCTTCTGACCAATATCAAATTAGAATTTCTGAAGCAAACCTGGAGAACAAATATTCCTTAAACCTACTGTGAAAGGAATTCTGCTGAAAATAGTAAATGTGAGATTACGAAAGTAACTCAATACATATATACAATTACAAATATTTCCAAAATGATGTCATTCCTGAGCCTTGAATAAAAAATAGACTGGACACAGGTTCAAAGATTTAATAACAAGAAAAAAAATCATGAGATTAGCTTTTCTTTTCCTAACCATATTCTTGAAAGATAAAAGTTGAAGTTTGCTAGAAATGTCAGTAGCATAGACTTGGTTTATATCACTCCTTACTCAAAGCAATGTAACTGACAGAAATATAGATATGACAATATAAAGCTGTCCTGAAGAGATTGAGGCATGATGACAATATCAGACTGTTTACCAAGACGAGATGACAACAGTGGAGACACAGAACATGACGACGGTATACTGTGTAGGTGGTTTCTTACAACAACACGACAGTGGCACTGTGGGAAGGTTGTGACAGTTTCTTACAGAGTTGTCCCTCTCGGACCTGGCATGGAGTGTAGATTGAGAAGGGGCAACTCGCAGTCAAGGTGCAGACAGATACAAAGAAAGCATAGGAGACACATTTATCTTTTGTTTGGGGCGGTACCTGATGACGAGGGACTGGAAGTTTTTGAAGTGTTGCCACTGCTGTCTCCCCCTGCCCCGGGGCTGCCTCGCCGTATAGAACTCTGGTGACCTGAACATTGACTGTGAACACCACATGCCTTGGGGCCGCCTTTTGGCAGATCTGCTGCACACTTAAGTAAACTGTACACAGGGTCGATCTCTCCTGCTGTAATTACATAAACATGACATAACGTTAAAGAAAATGATGGTGAATTTCTTCCATTAAAAACTTACAAAAGTTGAATGATTACAACATTGCTTATATATATATTATCTGAAGAATTGGAATATTCTGCCTCAAAAATGCTTAGGAAACAATAAGATAACCTATGCAATCGATCCTATTACCAAAAACAATATTTTGGACAATTATAGATACATTGAATCAGCCCAACAATAGGCTACAAATGAAATTATCATCACTCTAGGAATTGTAGTTCTTAAGAAGAAAATTTTTGGATTCATCAATGATTAATTTTAGCCTTGTGAGCAAATGCTATGCTCAAGTTTGCTCACTAACATGGTCCTTTCATGATGATGCACATTGCATTTCTAGATAAAATGTCAATCAATGCTTTGAACATTCAATCCCTGTGGTATTAATGTGTTCAAGGTTGCTAATTAATATTAAAAAATCTTCATCGTAAATAAACAACACGGCAAAAAATTCATATAACGATGGGTTTTGGTTCTTAAGACAATAGAGTTTTTCAACACATTTGATTTGCATAAAACTAGATGTGGACCATGGTCAAACCTAAACGGCCATGTTGACCTGATATAAGAACTTGTTATGTGTGTTGTGTTTCTGAAGAAGATGTGGCTTGATACTTGAACAGGTACAATGATCACTGACTACAAAACATCTGAATGTCCTTCACTACAGTAAACATCGTTCAAATGTAATCAACGTTGACATTTTGAAAACAAGTTTGAACTCCTTATTTAGTTACCAGGTATGCAAACTAAGCATGAACATTGTGTGTGATGTAAACTACACATAAAGTTGTGTCTATTAAAAACTACTAATAAGTAATGTCATATATTAGGTTCTTAAGCTACACATAAAAGGTGTGTGTGTCATTGATGAACTACTCATGAAAGGTGTGTGTGTCATTGATGAACTACTCATGAAAGGTGTGTGTGTCATTGATGAACTACACATAAAAGGTGTGTGTCATTGATGAACTACACATATAGGTGTGTGTGTCATTGATGAACTACACATAAAAGGTGTGTGTCATTGATGAACTACACATAAAGGTGTGTGTGTCATTGATGAACTACACATAAAAGGTTCATGTACTGCAGTTGAATTAACTTGGTTTCTCCTCCAAACATTGATACTTTGGAGTAATGTTGCTGCTGATCCAGCCTACCCACAGCTGCAGAAATCATGTCTATATTTATATACATCTCTGTACTAAGTACAGCCAAACTGCAGGTGAGGTAACTTATGTACATGAAATCAAAGTGTTGTGTATGTAAAGAGTGATTTTTTATAGACTTCTCAATAGTTTTTGTGACTAATCATTTGCAGTAAGTTAAGCCCACAAGGTAATGAAATGTGTGTTTACTTAACCCAGTGTTTAGGTACAACATAGTTACCCTGCAGTAAATACAGTCAGTTCAAAAATAAGTCTGACTCAGGTATATGGGGTGGGCTTATTAGAGGATTTCCTCACATAAAAACTCTTGCTTGTATTTCCGTCTACTGAACAATATTACATGGAGTGAGGCCAATATTTCTACACTTGGACTTGTTACTAGACAATTAAACTCAATCATCAGCAAAACCATTGATTTCTGAAATATTTTTTCATTTTCATTTTATTTTTACAAACATACATTATTTACACAGATGCTTTTGAAATCCTTTAACACTAGGACCTGATATCACATTGTGTAATTAATTACAACGATGAGTTATATCGTCACAGGTAAAGCAATTTTTTGATTGAGTTCTTATCACTGGGACCATATGGTTTAGGCAAACTAGCAACATTCTTTTCCATTTTACCAAATACATAGTGCAGAAATATTGTGAATATTCATAACAATCTTTCCAGTTCATACTTTGCAATATGAATTATTTTGTAGAGCACTAAGCTGTGCAGCTTGGAAGCTTGTTTCTACTAAACTTTGAAAACCTAATCATGTATGAGTTGATACACAAAAATAATTAAGGTATTTTCTTTTGGATTAGGACACAATGAAAACAAACTGTCAGTTAAGTGTTGAACCACAACAATTTCTACAGGAAAGAAACAGGGTAGAATCTGGTTTCTGACAGGTCCAAAATAAGTCTTCACAATATCATACACACATACTCTCAAGATTTAACTTTCCAGAAAATTAATTAATGTGTATTTTTTCTTTTTGTTCTGCTTTCATATCAGAACATTCCATATTGGTATTTTATCTAGATGCTCTTCTACAGAAATGAAAATGTCAGCCAGAATAAGCAGTTTTGAAAGGACAGAGCCGTGTATGAGTGCAACAGGCCCTGAAGTTGTACATCCACATGATGCCTGCTGTCCTATATTTAAAGTATAATCAATAGCTGGTAAGAAAAGTGTGCTGGTTTAATTAAGTATGGTATCAAGTCAGTGTGAAGAACTGGTTTGGCTATACAGGTCCTAATGTGTTCCAAAGCTGAAATTAACCACTAATTGTTTTCATTAGCCATCTTTTCAGTTGGCATATATAAGCATCTCTCTAACAGTATTTAGGTACAAAACATTTATACCCAAGCTTCAGACCATTATACCCTACAATTAGACAGATGCATGTATTTGTGTCCTTGAGTAAGATATTTCAACTCCTAATTACACCTGTTGCTGTACAGTAATATGGTTTTGTGTCGAGTATCATAGAGTCTGTGTAATAAGATTCGAGTTGTATAGCACTGTTGATGTGATATTGAAACATGAACCATCACCCAGTAGAAAACATCGGCTCCAGTCCATTCTTATAAACGTAGAGGTACATATATATGTACTTTTTATATACCTTGCAATAAGCAAAGGGGGCAGTTCATATAATAACTGACTCAAAGTCTGGGTTTATTACCGAGTATTGCCATAGCAAAAAACACTCCTGGAATACTTTAACAAACACAAACTGATAGAGCGTGGTCTAACAGTGAATCAAGGTCTTTTATTAGGATATATACAACACAGGAAAATGTCCAATTCCACTGTTTCTTAGGTTGAATATGTATACTAAGGACTAACACAAAACTGCAGTGGTTCCAATATAAGGTTTTACATCATATACTAACTACTACCTAATTCCTGTTTAAAATTGGAATAGTTATCTCCCCTCTTTGTGTGCTCTGTAATTCTGAAAGAGGTTGAATATGTGCAATTAAGTGTTGAATACAATGTAATTAAAACTTATGATATATTAAATTTTTTAAGTTGAATTTGTGAATAAATATTGAAAAGTTTATCACCAAGGGTCTCTTTGTCTTCCACCGCTTGCCAAATTTCAGTCTTTAAACTCAGACCAAAGAGAATAATTCTGTATATACAGAAAACACTCCTTCATCAGAATATGTCTAGAATCCATTGCTGACATCGACTGGAGTGTACAGAGAATTGAAAACAAATTAATATATCTCTGTGGTATTGATAGCAGGGGACTAATTAAATTTACTAGCTGTTAAAGGTTTAACTTAAGTTGCTTTAAGACTCGAGCATACTTTAAATATACACAGGATCACGATTCCTATCTTTCAGATGGTCAGACAGACATACAGTCTATACCGGCAACAATAGTGACGATGACTAACCAACATACTTCACCAGCTGTATTTATATTGCATAATCAGCTGATAACAAGAAATGATTTTTACGATGCCCCATACTAAGATCACATTGAATGATAACGGGACAAGGAGTTTTTAGTGTTTCATTTTAATTTTGGTGTTAGCCATTAGTAGTTATCAATGTAGACCTACTTAAACCATACAAGTATGAAAATGAGCTATATGTTGTGTGAACTTGTAATCTCATCTGATTTTAAAATATACCAATAAAAAATTTGAACAGAAAAAAGTTTCAACTGGTACTTAATTGAGAGATACTGATACATTAGCCTTGTTACTAATGAATATAACATCAGACACATGTAGACTATACAGAACCAGCAGACTAAGTGTTGCTGAAGCAATACATGTCCCCTAGACACACCACCAGAAGCTTATACATTGTATGGATTACAGATTTTCTAAAAATAGTAACAGTGACTTTAACCTTGACTTAACAACCCCTAACTTGAACTTGTCCAAGATAATTTGATCCTTCATGAGTAAAGGGGCCTTGACCTAAAACCCTGAAACTCAAACATAAAGAAGATATTTCCATCCTAAGAATGAAGGGACTAGTAAATTGACAAACTTTCACAGATACAGGGACTATAATTACATAACTACAGTTCCCACCCCTATTAATGCATTCCAGAACTTTTTTTTAAACAGAACAACCTCACTCACATGTTGAATTGCAGCTTACAGTAGAACCCAACATCAGTCATTATAAAATCTATGCTTGGGTTATTTGAGTTGTGTTGATAGGAAGATTCTTTTCCCTTCAATATTCTATGTAACATTGACATTGGGGTGAACCTTGACTGTCTGGAAGGGAGGAAACCTGTAGATGTCTGGAAGGGATGTAACTGGCACCTGTCTGCAAGTGAGGAAACTCCAGCTCTCTGAAAGCCTTAAGTCAATAACCCTTTCTGTTGAATTATCTACACCTGCAAGGTTGTACTGCACTATACCCTGGTACCATATTGATTCAGAATAACCTTCTTTACATTGTACTTCAGTCTGATCACACGGAATGTGTAGAACTTTTAAACTCCACAGTGTGAAATCTGAGTGTGGATGCCAAGCTGATTTTTGTCAATCTACAAAAGTAAATCAGTATGTAGTTTATCTAGAGAACTTCATGGGGTGTGCCTCTTGAAAACTGCATTCTAAGATTAATATATGAGTGCAATGCCTTAAAAAAATCCCATCATTCACTACAGGCTGAAGATAAAATCATTTTAGATATCATCAAGTTTTCATGGTGATGATCAACATGTATATGAAAAATCAATCTCAGTTTATACAAATATGTGTTGGGTATTTATTGTAGACAGACCAGAAAATCACGCAATTACTGTTTACTTTTCGGTTATACATACTTCATATGTTCTGTTGATCCGTGCATGTACATAGAGTGTTATTGATGAAATCCATCATTTAACATTGACACTACCTAATGTGCCAGTAAATACTTGAGAATATACACCCTAGCTTTATGTTACTTATAAACATCTCTCAAGTAAAGCTTTAAGCAGAGCTTTCATTATTTCTTTCCAGTCTATTATAGTTAGTAGGTATATCAGCACTGCAGGTGTGAGACAGAATCTCAGAAATTTTACAAACCAACATGTCTTTTTAGTCTGCATGAGGAAAATAACAGCTAAGCTTGCTTATATACTGATCATAACTTGGGATCCTTTAAATAGATAAGGCAGCAGTTTATTTACCAAACTATCTCCACCTTTGTCTCTTTATAGAAAAACTCTCCTCATGTACGGCAGTATAAGATAAAAAAAATCAAATTCCATTTATTTTGTTATGAGATTACACGCAAATATAATTAAAATACAGAAGATTTTGGCACACATTTTAATTTGTGTGATGTATAAATAATTGTGAGGCGTTTTTCGTTGATATGTTGGCAAGGGAAATGGGGTAATGAAGTGTGGTGAGTTTGCGTCTCCGTGTTTGTGAACACATTCAGCATGTGTTTGACATCAGAGTAGGATATAGACCCAGACTATACGTAAGTGTGTGATTTACGACCAGGATTCTACGTCAGAGTTCCTTATAAGTAGAACAATTCAGGAAGGTAACAAAGTTATACAAAAAACTTCATCATAAATCTACTGGTAAACCACTGCTGAAACATTACACAATGATGCTAATATATTCAAAGTATTGAGAAGATTAAAAATCATCGTCTACAGAAGCTACATTATCAATCCTGTGAGATACATTCTTCATCAAACAAAATAAGTGCAATACCACCAACATATAAGAGAAAGGGACCTGGGCTTTAGATAACCATGAATAGCTAAAAGTGACCTTGACATTAAAACTACACCTATATCATGTACATTTCTCTGTCATTTGCAGCAATCCTCGATACATATAGGAAGTCCTAAATTTCAATGTGAAAATTTCTGTTGAAGATAGAATCTGGATGAGAAAAAAGAAATTTTATTTCAAGTAACTGTGACCTTGATTTTTTATTAATTAACTAAATCCATAGGTTTACATTATGTTGGGTAGTCTCCCCTGACGCTTGGGATACACTATGTTGGGTAGTCTCCCCTGATGCTTGGGATACATTATGTTGGGTAGTCTCCCCTGACGCTTGGGATACACTATGTTGGGTAGTCTCCCCTGATGCTTGGGATACACTATGTTGGGTAGTCTCCCCTGATGCTTGGGATACACTATGTTGGGTAGTCTCCCCTGATGCTTGGGATACACTATGTTGGGTAGTCTCCTCTGACGCTTGGGATACACTATGTTGGGTAGTCTCCCCTGATGCTTGGGATACACTATGTTGGGTAGTCTCCCCTGATGCTTGAGATGCACTATACCTTAACTGTTTGTGGGAGTTTTATCTATTTATTCTACAGAGTGGACCTGAACAAGGAAGTTCTCCTAAATGACTTGAATTTTTATGAATTACATTGATGATTGAAAGAGTTCAACCAAGTTGGTGCTGATCGAGTGTTCACATAAACCATCAAATTATAAATGAACACTTTTTTCAGTTAATAGTTAAATTCCAAGGCACTTTGAGTTAAAAATCTTACTCTATTCTTCACAAGTATCTTGGTAATACACAAGTCTATTCTTCACAAGTATCTTGGTAATACACAAGTCTATTTTTCACAAGTATCTTGGTAATACACAAGTCTATTCTTCACAAGTATCACAAGTCTATTCTTCACAAATATCTTGGTAATACACAAGTCTATTCTTCACAAGTATCTTGGTAATACACAAGTCTATTTTTCACACAAAGTCACCAAATAATCAATTCTTCACAAATGTAATACAAGTCTATTTTTCACACATTACACAAGTCTATTCTTCACATTGTATTACACAAGTCAATTCTTCACAAGTATCTTGTTAATACACAAGTCAATTCTTCACAAGTATCTTGTACATACACAGAATTTTCAAAATTCTGAACATACACAATTCAATTCTTCACAAGTATGGTAATACACAAGTCAATTCTTCACAAGTATCTTGGTAATACACAAGTCTATTTTTCACACGTATCTTGGTAATACACAAGTCTATTCTTCACAAGTATCTTGGTAATACACAAGTCAATTCTTCACAAGTATCTTGTTAATACACAAGTCAATTCTTCACAAGTATCTTGGTAATACACAAGTCTATTCTTCACAAGTATCTTGGTAATACACAAGTCAATTCTTCACAAGTATCTTGGTAATACACAAGAACAAAGTCCAAATAATCAGTACAATGGAAGTTCAACATTACATTACATTGTATTACATGTGTACTACTGAAAGAATTGATCTGTACATACACAGAATTATAAAATTCTGAACATGACATTGAACTATTGCAGCTGTCAGTATTTAAGTACAAGGATGATGCAGGCGTTAAGTAGTCACCCCTGATTACAAAGGATGGTGTATGAAGTGTTGGGTAGTCTCCCCTGATTACAAAGGATGGTGTAGGAAGTGTTGAGTAGTCTCCCCTAATGTACTTAAGTATTAAGAATAGTGTAGGTTCTGTTGGGTAGTCTCCCCTGATTACAAAGGATGGTGTAGAAAGTGTTGGGTAGTCTCCCCTGATGTATTTAAGTATTAAGAATAGTGTAGGATATGTTGGGTAGTCACTTCTCCTGATGTACTTAAATATTAACAATAGTGTAGGAAGTGTTGGGTAGTCTCCCCTGATGTACTTTAGTATTAAGAATAGTGTAGGATGTGTTAGGTAGTCTCCCCTGATGTACTTAAATATCACGAATAGTGTAGGAAGTGTTGGGTAGTCTCCCCTGATGTACTTTAGTATTAAGAATAGTGTGGGAAATGTTTGGTAGTCTCCCCTGATGTACATTAATATAAGGGATGGTGTAGGATTTGTTGGGTAGTCTCCCCTGATGTACTTTGATATAAGGAATGGTGTGGGAAGTGTTGGGTAGTCTCCCCTGATGTATTTTAGTATAAGAGATGGTGTAGGAAGTGTTGGGTAGTCTCCCCTGATGTACTTTAATATAAGGGATGGTGTTGGAAGTGTTGGGCAGTCTCCCCTGATGTAATTTTTATAAAATATATGGTGTAGGAAGTGTTTGGTAGTCTCCCCAATGTACTTTAGTATAAAGGATGGCAACAGAAGTGACAGAATGAGATACAAGGCAGCTTGTGCTCTCAATTTACAGAAAACAATGCCAACTTAATTGACAACTTGAAACAATTTGCTGCTAATTCTGTCTACAAGCAGGGTGGGTGTGTCCTGCTAGTCAGGTACACCTGCCACTCACAAATAAATCAGCCTCTCCTTCAATATTCACCGAATCATTAAAAACATTCATGTTTTTAGCATGTGATTTATGTTTCATATCAATTACCAGCTTATGATCAGGTTGTAAATATCATCCTTTAGAATTGTAAATCACTTATGTAATTTGAGTGTACTGAAGAATACCGAATGTAAACTTCATTTTACCAACAATTGGTACCAATATGAAGTCAAATACAACTTGATTACAATTTGATACAAGAAAACTAAAATGGAAGCATGATTAAAACGTTATCTGATTGAATACCCTTATATTCTTATCTACCATTATCCTTTAGACTGGGAAAGTTGAATCCATGCATAACCCCCTCAAAAAATGTTCTGATCATCCCCCCACCCCTCCCTCTTTACATCTAGAGGTATTTTGCAATACAAAATTTAATGTTTAACAGGATAAAACGATAAAATCCAGTTCACTTATGGCCAACATTGCATGTCACCATAATGCACTAAGCTTACGGTTGATTAGGAGAGTTCTCGTGACCCTGATTATTGACATGATATAGTGCTGTTGATATTCCAGTCTGATGATTATCGTACAGAACAGTATTCCCAAACTGTTCACCAGTCGTTGTTCTTATCCTAGAAGGCAAATGACAAAAATTAAAAGTGATGTCTGTGCCTCGTTACTACAGAAAGGACCAGAGAGCAAACACAGCTCAATCATTCATATTTATACAAGCACAGATTTGCTAATTACACCCAGATGTATCTACTTGACCTTTACAACGACCTTCACCTTTCTAAAGATAGCAATCCCCTGGTCTTATTACTTAAGCATGTAAATAATGTGTATCTCTTACAAAGAAAAAAATATGCTCATTAAGTAGTAGAGATTAAACTATCACCACCATAACAACACAGAAATTCTCTGAACATTTCGACAGGTCTTCAGTATATGGACTGTTTGGTTGCTTGCCACACCATGCCATGGTTAAACAATCTTAATGTGCAGATAATTTTAAGGTTCAGTGTTGTAGTTGTGTAGATGTACATTTTCTCTCTTGTTATATTATTAGGAAATCCAAAGAAATGAAATTGAGAAATATACAACCCTGATCTAGAGACAATAAATTTATTGTCCAGCAATAAGCCAAGGGAGCAAGCACAGTAACTCTCACTCAAAGTCAGGTGGGAGGAGACAATCATCCTACAGAAAAACAAATAACTACAAATGGGCTTATTACCAGACATGGGTTTATTACCAGACATGGGCTTATTGTTAGAGAGTCTGAGTAGGTCAGCCTTATTTCAACTGACACTGTCTAGCTTCATTATTCACTGTTTAATCCCTTTTTCATGACTTCATTTCTGATTCAAGAAAACGCAATATAATACGCAAAGATTTCATTAACATAATAAAGAGGCCTTGGTATAAGAGGATTGACAAAACTTGTGAACAGTAAACGTGATATATTCTGCCAACTGTATTTCCTAGATACCTGTGATCTATTCATTTCCTGATCAATTCTATTTAGTATATTGCCATGCGTTCAACTATCAATGCTTGGCTTACGTAAGTGGCTTCACTAGGCGGATGTATCCACCCAGATAGAAATCTATGGCAGAGATTAGAATAAATCTATGAGAGAGATTAAAATAAAATGCCTGAACTGATTGTGACATTTCCATATTCTTTTGATAGATATAGATAAGGATTACCCATAATTTTTTCAATATTTGTTTAGAAATCACTCAAGCATGAAGAAATACGAAGGACCAAAATAGCTGCTGATCGATTAGTTTATAATCCTGACAGTTTCATCTGGGAGACTATTGTTAGAATGAATTCAACCTCCCACATGTTAGTATGGAAAAACTTTGTCAGAGCAACCTATATTTCATACTGGAAGATATCTGAGGCTGCTATTCAATTGTGTGTCTTTTGTACAACCTTGAAACAGTCTCAATTTCATATTGGACCACAGTGTTTGAGCATTCTCATCCTTCTACAGGAGGCCATTGTGACCACTAACTCAAACTCATGCTTTTTGACCTCTAACTACTTGACCCTATGAGAGGTGACCCTGTATGACCTAGAAACTATAAGTATAATGGCAGTAATATTGGTCCTTAATGTTTCCTTGATGGAAGAACCCACTAAATCATTGACAACACCACTAGCTTCCCTAGACTTTCCACTATTTAAAGTGTTCTTAAAGACGTGTTTATAGCAAAACCTAGACTACTGATATCATAGTTGGCAGTGTGCTTATCTGAAGTCCTCTGAGTTCCTGGTTCAAATCCAATGTCACAACGGTAAAGTTTAACGGCTGTAACAACAACCATATGTTATACGTATCTAACAGGGTATATGTGTTGTGTTGCTTGCTGATTACAAGGTTTCTTTTAACTGCCACCACTTGTGTTAGAAAATTCTCAGCAAGGAAATTTTATCATCTCTTAATTTCCTTCAGTGTGCAATGCAGATATAATAGCACAAAATTCTACTTCACTTCTGATAAACTGTTATCATCAAACAGAAGCACTGCATGCTGCACTATCTTTTTATCACAGTTTAGACATTTTGTCTAAATAAACATCCACAAATTATGATCATACAATTTTATTCCTTCTATTTTTTCTGAGATCTTGTGGTGATTCCAACATTGAATATCCCTGGAAATTTCAGTTTGTCCCATTTCAGAATCATAAAAAGAAAATCATTCAATGACATACTCAGAACATTTGAAGGATGTAAGCATTTGTTACATTCACACAAAGGAAATCTACTCACATGGTGCAGGTTCTGGTTCATCTGATTCCGTGGAGACCTGCTTCTTTTTTATAAAACTGCCTTTCTTGATCTGTAAAAGGAAATAACTGGCATTACCATCTTTTTTTCTTCCTTGGTAAAGTCCCATCAGGTTGTGCTAGAGGGGAGATAATCTGGAAATTTCTAATCTGGTAAATTTATTAAGAGGATATAATTTGGAAGTCTCCGATCAGGCATGGTCATGAAGGGGAGATAATTTGGTAGTCTCCAATCAGGCATGGTCATGAAGGGGGGATAATTTGGAAGTCTCCAATCAGGCATGGTCATGAAGGGGAGATAATTTGGTAGTCTCCAATCAGGCATGGTCATGAAGGGGAGATAATTTGGTAGTCTCCAATCAGGCATGGTCATGAAGGGGGGATAATTTGGTAGTCTCCAATCAGGCATCGTCATGGAGGGGGGATAATATGGTAGTATCCAATCAGGCATGGTCATGAAGGGGGGATAATTTGGTAGTCTCCAATCAGGCAAGGTCATGAAGGGGAGATAATATGGTAGTCTCCAATCAGGCATGGTCATGAAGGGGAGATAATTTGGTAGTCTCCAATCAGGTATGGTCATGAAGAGGGGATAATTTGGTAGTCTCCAATCAGGCATGGTCATGAAGGGGGGATAATTTGGTAGTATCCAATCAGGCATGGTCATGAAGGGGGGGATAATTTGGTAGTCTCGAATCAGGCATGGTCATGAAGGGGAGATCATTTGGTAGTCTCCAATCAGGCATGGTCATGAAGGAGAGATAATTTGGAAGTCTCCAATCAGGCATGGTCATGGAGGGGGGATAATATGGTAGTCTCCAATCAGACATGGTCATGAATGGAGGAGGTGGGATAATTTGGTAGTCTTCAATCAGACATGGTCATGAAGGGGAGATAATTTGGAAGTCTTCAATCAGGCATGGTCATGAAGGGGAGATAATTTGGTAGTCTCCAATCAGGCATGGTCATGAAGGGGGGATAATTTGGTAGTCTCCAATCAGGCATGGTCATGAAGGGGAGATAATTTGGTAGTCTCCAATCAGGCATGGTCATGAAGGGGGGGTAATTTGGTAGTCTCCAATCAGGCATGGTCATGAAGGGGAGATGATTTGGTAGTCTCCAATCAGGCATGGTCATGAAGGGGAGATAATTTGGTAGTCTCCAATCAGGCATGGTCATGAAGGGGGGATAATTTGGTAGTCTCCAATCAGGCATGGTCATGAAGGGGGGATAATTTGGTAGTCTCCAATCAGGAATGGTCATGAAGGGGGGATAATTTGGTAGTCTCCAATCAGGCATGGTCATGAAGGGGAGATAATATGGTAGTCTCCACTCAGGCATGGTCATGAAGGGGAGATCATTTGGTAGTCTCCAATCAGGCATGGTCATGAAGGGGAGATAATTTGGAAGTCTCCAATCAGGCATGGTCATGGAGGGGGGATAATATGGTAGTCTCCAATCAGACATGGTCATGAAGGGGGGGGGATAATTTGGTAGTCTTCAATCAGACATGGTCATGAAGGGGAGATAATTTGGAAGTCTCTATTCAGACATGGTCATGAAGGGCAGATAATTTGGAAGTCTCCATTCAGGCATGTTTACCAGAGGAGATCATTTGGTAGTCTCCTATCAGATATGTTTTATAAAGGGGAGATAATATGGTTGTCTCCAATCAGTTGTGTTTAATAAGAGGAGGCAATTTGGTAGTCTCAACTCAGATTTGGGCTCTATCATGGAGATAAGCTAAACTGAAATCTCTCACTAGTTACTTTTAGATAAAGGGAGATAACCTGGAAGTCTTCCAATGGGTGGTTTCATTAGAAAGTGATATAGCATATTCACATTAATCATACAGGGAAGCATGAACAAGAGGCCCACTGGGTCTGCATTGCACAAACAGTATTCAATGTTCATCAAGAATTGTTCAAAATCAATATATATAGCATTCAAAGAGTGCACATCCAACTAATTTTAACTGATTTCACGACAAAGTCTAGATTCTTACACTCGAAACAGAGGCAGTTATGACCTGGATTAAAAGTTTATGTTACTTCCTTTTTCTTGTTGATTTTTTCTTCAAAATTTGTTGGGCCTTGACCTACAAATACCATTTCACCAAACATTATGATTCTCAGAATTTTGGTTTAACAAAAGTCTTTTACAGATTTTGATAAATTTGACCCGTGATCTTGAATTTGCTTCAAAGTTATTTCTTTTTGCAAACTTTGTCTGGCTCCATACCAGAAATCTACCTGCCAAATATCATGTTTTTAGATCTTAGGTTAATCAGAAGAAATTGTTTAAAGTTTCAATAAATTCTATCCCTGTGACCTTGAATATGCCTCAAGGTCAATTCTTTTTGCAAACATAGCCAGGCTTCAGCCAAGAAACTTTCTAGCCAAATATCATGTTTCTAGACCTTTCTGTTAATCTAAAGAAGTTGTTTTAAGTTTTTAGCAAATTCAACCTCTGTAATCTTAATATATATGTAAGTTATGGTCATTTCTTTTCACAAAATTCCACAGTCCTCCCTCAAGAAATCTATCAACCAAATATCATGCTTGGGGGCCTTTGGTTAATCAGAGGTAGTTTTATGGTTTTAACAAATTTGAGCCCCGTGCCCTTGATTATGGGCTACAGCATAAGCTCACGTTCAGGCCAGGTGGGCTAATAAAATGGTATTTTTGCATAGTTCTAATTACATTTAGATGTGTTTCATTACTATAACCTTATTTATTTCTACAATCTGTCAAAGTCAATGATAATTTCAAAAGCTTACTATTTTGGTTTCTGATGCAGTTTTGAGGTTTTTGACGGCTTTCTTCCACATGCCCTTGATGGAGGCTGCTGACTTCTTGTCTGACATGTCCTCCACTGAGCCATTCTGTTTGGATGTGAACAGGTCGATCTGGAAATACACAAGTCAAAGGTTAAATGTAGGTATGAGAACACACAAGTGATGTCATCAAATGCTATACAGAGATCAGTGCAGAGAATGGTTTCCAAATAATACCTCTTGCTGTTGTTAAAAGACATATTCTTTCATCTCTGTTTCATTGTGCTTTCTTTCACCAGGAAGGAAAAGACATATTCCAACACAATATATCACTCCTAACATGCATATTGATATGGAATGGTAATAATGAGTAAAAATGCCAAAAATAAAAAACATGGCGTAATGATTTTAATGATGAATTAATGCATACCATGATTTTAAAACCAGGAATACTGAATGAGTTATAAAATCAAAATGCTAAAAAACAACCAAAGGGCAATAACTCTTTAAAAATTCTGTAAATGATTTGCAGTGTAGGAAAACACAACTTCATGTCATGGTGATTAGCCTATGAAGTTTGAAATAAATCGCTTGAAACCTCAGAAAGTGGATCTTTGCAGAATTAACAAGGGGCAGTAACTCTTCTAAAAACAATGAAATCAAACTGCCATTGAGGAAAACAAACTTCATAGTAATTCAGTCTATCAAGTTTGAAACAGATTGGTTAAAAATAGTCGCATAAGCTCTAATGACTAAAAGTTTACAACGAATGGATGAATTTTGGTATATCAAGATATACCCTGTCAAAATTTTGGACAAATTACAAAAATATACCATAAACTTTATTTAACAACTGCAAAAGAAGTTATCAAACTGATCACTGCTGTAGGTCTGAACATGGAGATGAACCCTGGACATCTAGTTAGGAGGAAGGTGAGTATGTTACCTCTGTGTCACCTGACCATACCACTTATAACTTAGTGCTTCAGAGCAGACAAAAAACAAGAAATATTCCCTTAAACTATAGCTGATGTATATGATTTCCTGATGAACAAAAATTTGTACAGGATATTATTGGTATGTTTCATCAACCAACCCATCATGAACAGTGCTGATGACCTCTCTATCTGTACAAGATGCACCATGTGGGATCTATGTGCTGCCCATATCCTCAGCAGGATTTTAAACTGTCAATCAAAATTAATTCCAGGTCTGCAGAATATTTATTTCTGGACGAGCATGTTCAGGTAATGGATTTTAGTGTTGCCATCCAATGCTGATTTTATGTCACAGCTAAAGTATGTTGAAGATGAAAAAGAGGAAAGTGGGAAAGAGAATAAAGGATATGTAGTATCGGTAAGATGATTACCATTGATCCTTATGGTAATACTACAGTTTAGCATCCCTCATCTGTAAAGTGCCTAAAAGAACATGAATATTTTAAAGCTCTGGACAGGAATCAACTCCGACACTTTACACAGGAGCAATAAACTAAACATCATGCCAAATCATAAAAAAAATTCTTAATTCCTGACAGGTCAAAACCTGATCTCAAGGGCATTTAGTGGTCAAATGTACCTAATAACAAATAGTGACAAAATCATATAAAACATAAAGTAAAAAATCTTATGTTGTCAAACCATTTTAATTAGTTGGTCAAGTATTTCCAAATTCTGGAAGAGTGGTCAGATCAAAAAACCTCTGGACAGAGGATCAAATACCTCCAAACTTTGGAAAAGTGGTCAGAAATTTCAAAAGTATTGGTAGACAAATTATCTAAGTCTGAAGAAAAGTATCAAATGGCTTAAAGCTCTGAGAAGGTCAAAGGTCAAATGTGAGTAATAATCTTAACCTGGGCAATTGGTCAATACAAACAAACTTAAGAAACGTGATCAAATAAATTATTTCTGATGTGGTTTAAACCCAAACATCATCTATATTTTACTGGTCCTTATAATAAGGAGTCTGGGGATAGAACATATTTGATGTATCATGTGCAAATGAGATCTTTGTGACCCTGTATGTAAATTATAAGGACCAGCCCAAGGGGGAACATTTTGGCCTCGTAACAGCAGACAATTCTAATGCTTTACACAACAAATGTTCATCTGAATTATCATGTTTTGAATGTGAATTCACAAGGGACTGATACAGGAGACGAAAGATAAATATTTCAAGCTGCAATTCCACTTCTACAGCAAACAGTTTCAGTTTGGTAAATGGGATTTTTCAGGGATCTGATATGTCATGGAAGGACACAATTCTCTCTGTGGGTAAGAGTTGTCAGACTTGACTATTGAAAGCTGTAGGTGTCAGGTATCATACCATATCCTAGAGGGAACTTAATGTCCAAATAGCGATTGGTCTTTACTTGTGTTATTAAAGTTGGGTCTTTTCTCTTTCATTTTCTTTCTCTATGTTTGATCTTAATTATA
The DNA here is from genome assembly GCF_031769215.1 of Ylistrum balloti. Classification (NCBI taxonomy): domain Eukaryota; kingdom Metazoa; phylum Mollusca; class Bivalvia; order Pectinida; family Pectinidae; genus Ylistrum; species Ylistrum balloti. The sequence continues at coordinate 448,286 of NW_026782042.1, forward strand.
TGAAATTTGTGATCTCTTAAGAAATACTGATAATAATCGTTAAACATTAATGCTTGCCTTTCAGCTATTCTACTCTTCTGACCAGTCCAAAAACGTAAAGCAAAGCCAAGGCCCAAAGTGAACCTTCCTGTAAAATTTGAGAAAGATCCATCCAAATCTACTGAAGAAATATCCATAACAAAAATTATTTAAGGACTGATGACAGACAGATGTCTGATCAGACACAAAATGATTTGAACAGCCCATCCCCTGATGAATGTAATATTCATGGTCTGTAGTTATAAAAGTCTAGTAATAGACTTTATCTTGACTGTAGAACAACATAAAGTTGATGACCCTGTCAGAACTGTGGAGCAACATTAAGTTGATGACCCTGTCAGAACTGTGGAGCAACATTAAGTTGGTGACCCTGTCAGAACTGTGGAGTAACATAAAGTTGGTGACCCTGTCAGAACTGTGAAGCAACATTAAGTTGATGACCCTGTCAGAACTGTGGAGCAACATAAGTTGATGACCCTGTCAGAACTGTGGAGTAACATTAAGTTGGTGACCCTGTCAGAACTGTGGAGCAACATAAGTTGGTGACCCTGTCAGAACTGTGGAGTAACATTAAGTTGGTGACCCTGTCAGAACTGTGAAGCAACATTAAGTTGATGTCCCTGTCAGAACTGTAGAACAACACTAAGTTGATGACCCTGTCAGAACTGTAGAACAACATTTATTTGGTGACCCTGTTAGGACTGTGGAGCAACATTTAGTTGGTGACCCTCTCAGAACTGTAGAACAACATTAAGTTGATGACCCTGTCAGAACTGTGAAGCAACATTAAGTTTGTGACCCTGTCAGAACTGTGAAGCAACATTAAGTTGATGACCCTGTCAGAACTGTGGAGCAACATTAAGTTGATGACCCTGTCAGAACTGTGGAGCAACATAAGTTGGTGACCCTGTCAGAACTGTGGAGTAACATTAAGTTGATGACCCTGTCAGAACTGTGGAGCAACATAAGTTGGTGACCCTGTCAGGACTGTGGAGCAACATTAAGTTGGTTGTCAGAACTGTGGAGCAACATTAAGTTGGTGACCCTGTCAGAACTGTGGAGTAACATTAAGTTGGTGACCCTGTCAGAACTGTGAAGCAACATTAAGTTGGTGACCCTGTCAGGACTGTGGAGTAACATTAAGTTGATGACCCTGTCAGAACTGTGAAGCAACATTAAGTTGATGACCCTGTCAGAACTGTGATGCAACATTAAGTTGGTGACCCTGTCAGAACTGTGGAGCAACATTAAGTTGGTGACCCTGTCAGAACTAAGGAGTAACATTAAGTTGGTGACCCTGTCAGAACTGTGGAGCAACATTAAGTTGGTGACCCTGTCAGAACTGTGGAGCAACATTAAGTTGGTGACCCTGTCAGAACTGTGGAGTAACATTTAGTTGGTGACCCTGTCAGAACTGTGAAGCAACATTAAGTTGATGACCCTGTCAGAACTGTGAAGCAACATTAAGTTGATGACCCTGTCAGAACTGTGAAGCAACATTAAGTTGGTGACCCTGTCAGAACTGTGGAGCAACATTAAGTTGGTGACCCTGTCAGAACTGTGGAGTAACATTAAGTTGGTGACCCTGTCAGAACTGTGGAGCAACATTAAGTTGGTGACCCTGTCAGAACTGTGGAGCAACATTAAGTTGGTGACCCTGTCAGAACTGTGGAGTAACATTTAGTTGGTGACCCTGTCAGAACTGTGAAGCAACATTAAGTTGGTGACCCTGTCAGAACTGTGAAGCAACATTAAGTTGATGACCCTAGCAGAACTGTGAAGCAACATTAAGTTGGTGACCCTGTCAGAACTGTGGAGCAACATTAAGTTGGTGACCCTGTCAGAACTGTGGAGTAACATTAAGTTGGTGACCATGCCAGAACTGTGGAGCAACATTAAGTTGGTGACCCTGTCAGAACTGTGGAGTAACATTAAGTTGGTGACCCTGTCAGAACTGTGGAGCAACATTTAGTTAGTGACCCTGTCAGAACTGTGGAGCAACATTAAGTTGGTGACCCTGTCAGAACTGTGGAACAACATTTATTTGGTGACCCTGTTAGAACTGTGGAGCAACATTAAGTTGATGACCCTGTCAGAACTGTAGAACAACATTAAGTTGATGACCCTGTCAGGACTGTGGAGCAACATTAAGTTGATGACCCTGTCAGAACTGTGGAGCAACATAAGTTGGTGACCCTGTCAGAACTGTGGAGTAACATTAAGTTGATGACCCTGTCAGAACTGTGGAGCAACATAAGTTGGTGACCTGACCCTGTCAGGACTGTGGAGCAACATTAAGTTGGTTGTCAGAACTGTGGAGCAACATTAAGTTGGTGACCCTGTCAGAACTGTGGAGTAACATTAAGTTGGTGACCCTGTCAGAACTGTGAAGCAACATTAAGTTGGTGACCCTGTCAGGACTGTGGAGTAACATTAAGTTGATGACCCTGTCAGAACTGTGAAGCAACATTAAGTTGATGACCCTGTCAGAACTGTGATGCAACATTAAGTTGGTGACCCTGTCAGAACTGTGGAGCAACATTAAGTTGGTGACCCTGTCAGAACTAAGGAGTAACATTAAGTTGGTGACCCTGTCAGAACTGTGGAGCAACATTAAGTTGGTGACCCTGTCAGAACTGTGGAGCAACATTAAGTTGGTGACCCTGTCAGAACTGTGGAGTAACATTTAGTTGGTGACCCTGTCAGAACTGTGAAGCAACATTAAGTTGATGACCCTGTCAGAACTGTGAAGCAACATTAAGTTGATGACCCCAGAACTGTGAAGCAACATTAAGTTGGTGACCCTGTCAGAACTGTGGAGCAACATTAAGTTGGTGACCCTGTCAGAACTGTGGAGTAACATTAAGTTGGTGACCCTGTCAGAACTGTGGAGCAACATTAAGTTGGTGACCCTGTCAGAACTGTGGAGCAACATTAAGTTGGTGACCCTGTCAGAACTGTGGAGTAACATTTAGTTGATGACCCTGTCAGAACTGTGAAGCAACATTAAGTTGGTGACCCTGTCAGAACTGTGAAGCAACATTAAGTTGATGACCCTAGCAGAACTGTGAAGCAACATTAAGTTGGTGACCCTGTCAGAACTGTGGAGCAACATTAAGTTGGTGACCCTGTCAGAACTGTGGAGTAACATTAAGTTGGTGACCATGCCAGAACTGTGGAGCAACATTAAGTTGGTGACCCTGTCAGAACTGTGGAGTAACATTAAGTTGGTGACCCTGTCAGAACTGTGGAGCAACATTTAGTTAGTGACCCTGTCAGAACTGTGGAGCAACATTAAGTTGGTGACCCTGTCAGGACTGTGGAGCAACATTAAGTTGGTGACCCTGTCAGAACTGTGGAACAACATTTATTTGGTGACCCTGTCAGAACTGTGGAGCAACATTAAGTTGATGACCCTGTCAGAACTGTAGAACAACATTAAGTTGATGACCCTGTCAGAACTGTAGAACAACACTAAGTTGATGACCCTGTCAGAACTGTGGAGTAACATTAAGTTGGTGACCCTGTCAGAACTGTGGAGCAACATTTAGTTAGTGACCCTGTCAGAACTGTGGAGCAACATTAAGTTGGTGACCCTGTCAGAACTGTGGAGCAACATTAAGTTGATGACCCTGTCAGAACTGTAGAACAACATTAAGTTGATGACCCTGTCAGAACTGTAGAACAACACTAAGTTGGTGACCCTAGCAGAACTGTAGAACAACATTTATTTGGTGACCCTGTTAGGACTGTGGAGCAACATTAAGTTGATGACCCTCTCAGAACTGTGGAGCAACATTAAGTTGATGTTCCTGTCAGAACTGTAGAACAACACTAAGTTGATGACCCTGTCAGAACTGTAGAACAACATTTATTTGGTGACCCTGTTAGGACTGTGGAGCAACATTAAGTTGGTGACCCAGTTGGAAATGCAGAACACCATAAAGTAGGTGACTGTCATGACTCTGGAACACCATCAAAATGTTTCTGGTTAAATGATGAGATAAATGTTTATTATTGTTTATGCATCTACAGGACAAATATTACTTGAGCCATTAACACAACAATATTCTATCTGCTTGCATAAACACCAATTACATTACATCACCCCGGATATTTTTTGAATAACCATGACACAATTTTCTGGACATTCACCAGGTCAAACATAAGTGTTATGGATTTTGAATAATCACATTGCTCCAAAAATGTTTCCTTAGAAATCTATATCTTTTTTCATCCTTCCTTTCATATTTCTGTATTCTCTTTCATTCTTCTGTAAATCCATTCCTTTTTCAGAAAATTTCCTTTTTTTATCTGCCAGACATTATTCATGGATTAAAATACAAAAATATTGGCCTGGGATGTTTATGATCCAGATCTAACAGATTCTCCATACTCCTTCGTACTGTAATTCACTTAGATTTCATGTGGAATTTTGTTTTGCGAGGAGAGTCGATTACTAGTTCAAATCTATTGCTAATTCAAATCCATTGTGAATATTTGTATGAAAATAACTTTTGATGGCTTTCATGATGATTTGGTTACTGATGTCTAAGATTTGAAGAGTTCTCTAATAGCTTATCATCTACACATTTAGAGTGGTTTCTAGATCAGTGTTGGCGATATCATGTATTCATGAGTACGTCTAATGAGGTAAGTTAGTAAAACAAAGTATCCTTAAAGTGATTTACAGTTACTTATACTGAGTTTATCATGTCACCTGCTTCTGGGGAATCTCAAATGTGTTCCTGAATACATCTGAAGTGAACTTAAGTATCAGATTACGCCAAGTTTTACACCCCAAACTAATACACTTGATGACAATCACTGACAAGATCATTAGGTAAAACCCTCAGAAGGGAATCAAGCTCTCATGTTAACTGTTATCAATGTCCATAAAAGTGTAGTATTTTTTATATTTTACATAACAATATACTGTAATTAAAATTTTTTTCAATTTGTCTATAAAATCTTCCATCAAACTTCTGACTGATGCATTCTCCATCATAAAAAACCTCCTGTACCTGACCCCTTGTATACAAATCACTTACTACATGTATATTTTCTTACTGACACACTCTAATTCAGTTGTAGGATGGAAGCGTAATATTGGATTTTATTAAAGATGACATCTATTAGATATTGCCAATATCGTAACAAAATTTCATCCATATCATTGGTAAAAGATCTGATAAATAAATTACTAAAAATAGCCAAATTTCTATTCTCATGAAATTTGCAAAATCAATTTTGAGAACTTCCAATCAAACAGGGGTATTTCGCTATCTGTGATACCATAAACTACATTACAGCAATAATCTAACAGGTGAATCTGATAGCAATCATTAGGAGAAATAAGTCATTCATTAAAGAAATGTTATATTTCACGGCCAATATTCACCACTTCACCAAACACCTTATTGTTTGTAAGCTAGGTTTATCATCCCATGAACTGTTGAAGTTATTCAGAGGTGGGTTCTCCTTATCAAAAATGGTGGCTACCTCAATCAACAACACGCAAGAGGTCGGCTGAATGCTATCGGGAACAAATGTGATAATGTGTCTTGCCCAAGAAATCATAGGACATTTCCTAGTCTGTTTCCTTGGAAACACAAACCCTTCAGCCATAGTAGGTACAGTTTGAACTGCACATCTCCAATCATCACCCACGGTTTACAAACAATTTTGGAACTCTACTAATGGAATAACCTTGACCCTTTGTATGAAATACATATAGTTGATATATCTACTAAATATCCTGTTGAAGCCTTCACAGGCGAAACTAGAATTGATGGTCGTCTTTAAATACAATAAAACTCAGATCTTATTTACAATCCCTGCTTGTTGTGACCCACCATTTCCTGGATTTTACCTGTTGTCGTTAAGGTAAGTCTTTATTATCTAGGATTTCTGTTTAACTTGGATAAGTCAGTCATACCCTGTACCTGGCCCTTGTACTTCATACTGATGAGTAGGATCACATCATTACAGGATCTAGATAACTACACACAGGTCCTAACATATATACCAACAACACAATCAAATCAGCTAAACAGACCAATTCTATCAAAATACCGGCATTTTTTAGATATCACATTTAAAACACTACATTTCGAGTTATATCAAGGTAAAACTTCAGTTCCTTTTAAAGAACACTTATAACAAGAAGCAGTGAACGTCATGAAGAACTAAGACTTCGAGACTTTACTTTGTGTTCTTGTAATGAGGTCTTGCCATTTTCCTTAATGAGGCCAATGATACAGATCACTATGGCAACATGTTGAGCATCATTAAGCCAAAGTACATGTCACTTTAGACAGTACATGTTAAAGACATAAACGTGATATATACATACAAACACACATTTAATTAAGGAATGCTATAGTAATTAGCTAGCGACGTTACATGCGTAATTAAGGAGCAGAGATGTCAGATCATTTCCGGGTGGTCTGATGATCGCATGATGTCTTTAACACACATTTCTGTTTTCTCTCTCTAAATACTTGTTCCTGAAGTGTAATTACAAACACCGAAACACATCATATCATCCTAAATTTACTTAAACAAGTGTTTCATGCCTGCATACCAGCAATTTAGGTTGGCATCAGTAATTTCTCAGGTCAAAAGATGACAACAATATCTGCCTGTACAGGATACCGATATATAAACACAAATGTAGACATCTGTTGTATCCTGTCTCCTGTTATCTTATACTGACAAGTACATCCAAATTATATTGATCTGTCTTGTTTCAGCACATTCTTCCGTAATCTTAAAAGTAATGACTATGTATTCCTAGATTTTTTGAGGAATCAGTAGATAAGAAATTCTACCTTAACGAAGCCCCTCATACATTATATCTTAATAGTTACCTGTTTCCTTCTTTCCTCACAAAAAGATTCCTATCACATACAGCTATCATCAGATAGATCCTTAAAAAGACGATAAACTAAAAAACTAAACAGCCCGTTTGGGAAGTAGTACTTCTTGGGGATTGTAATTAAACAGACAGTATAATTTGTAACACTGTTCACAAAATCTGATCACAATGTTTAAAGTGAAATTATCATAGTTATGATGAGTAGGATTTGTTTAAAAGCTTCAATAGACTTAATTTTCATTATTATTAGGTTCATGATTAAGGGGCAAAAAGCATCATCATATGTGCTAGATCATATCTTAGTTATTTAATCTGCCTGTATTACGAAAGTATTGTATATACCGGTACATACTGTTAGTGTGTTTTCATATCTACACATATGTTGGACAAACATTGCTGATACATTGACAGTTTGAAACTCTTAAGTGTGTTCATATTCAATGTTACAATATGATAAGAATCGATTGCACTACCTAATTACCAAAAAAATAAGAAAAATTGTTAGCATTTTTGAGAACATGACCTCCTGGTCTTGTATATGATATACTGGTATGCTTCAGGTGGCCAACAGACGGGCAGAGATCTTCCTGCCACAATATGGCAGCAGATTGGTAGTAATCTAGTGTGTGGACATTTAATTGGAAGGTGAACATATATGCTGCTACCACTGACAGGTTTGGAGTCAGTCTAGCAGTCTCATCCAGTCTAATTGCTCACTTGTATTTCTCTAATTTGTTTATAAATGATTTTCTGTTCCAAGCTCTCTCAATTATGAGGCAGAATTTGGCAGCCCTGACTTCTCTAAACACTTTGTTTGGACTACTCATATCAATCTTATACTTCCTTACATTATACTATAACAGTATCACAAACATTCCCATGACATGGAGACGTGAGGTGTTTGTTCTATACAATGTTGAGTGGTGAGGTGTTTGTTCTATACAATGTTGAGTGGTGTTTGTTCTACACAATGTTGTGTGGTCTTTGTTCTATAGAATGTTGAGTGGTGAGGTGTTTGTTCTATACAATGTTGAGTGTTGAGGTGTTTGTTCTATACAATGTTGAGTGGTGAAGTGTTTGTTCTATACAATGTTGAGTGGTGAGGTGTTTGTTCTATACAATGTTGAGTGGTGAAGTGTTTGTTCTATACAGTGTTGAGTGGTGAGGTGTTTGTTCTATACAATGTTGAGTGGTGAAGTGTTTGTTCTATACAATGTTGAGTGGTGAAGTGTTTGTTCTATACAATGTTGAGTGGTGAGGTAATTGTTCTATAGAATGTTGAGTGGTGAGGTGTTTGTTCTATACAGTGTTGAGTGGTGAGGTGTTTGTTCTATACAATGTTGAGTGGTGAGGTAATTGTTCTATATAATGTTGAGTGGTGTTTGTTCTATACAATGTTGAGTGGTGAGGTGTTTGTTCTATACAATGTTGAGTGGTGAGGTGTTTGTTCTATACAATGTTGAGTGGTGAGGTGTTTGTTCTATACAATGTTGAGTGGTGTTTGTTCTATACAATGTTGAGTGGTGAGGTAATTGTTCTATACAATGTTGAGTGGTGAGGTGTTTGTTCTATACAATGTTGAGTGGTGAGGTGTTTGTTCTATACAATGTTGAGTGGTGAGGTGTTTGTTCTATACAATGTTGAGTGGTGTTTGTTCTATACAATGTTGAGTGGTGTTTGTTCTATACAATGTTGAGTGGTGAGGTGTTTGTTCTATACAATGTTAAGTGTTGAGGTGTCTGTTCTATACAATGTTGAGTGGTGTTTGTTCTATACAATGTTAAGTGTTGAGGTGTTTGTTCTATACAATGTTAAGTGTTGAGGTGTTTGTTCTATACAATGTTAAGTGTTGAGGTGTTTGTTCTATACAATGTTAAGTGTTGAGGTGTTTGTTCTATACAATGTTAAGTGGTAGACCTACTGTAAAATAGTTGTTTATTACTTTATATAAACGTAACTTATTGATCAACAGGCTTCAACTACTTTCTTTAGAATAAAGAGCCAAAGAGCTTATTTCTTTTGCTCAATGTCTGAGAAATGCTGAAAAAACAAAACTGTAAAACTGTAGTGAATAAACCTACTGTTATCCACAAGGTATTAAATATACAAGAGGCCCAACTGGCCTGCAGCACTCCTCTCATATATATATATATATATATCAACCAAATACCATGCCTCTAGACCTTATAGTTCTTGTTGAGAAGTCATTTAATTGCTTTTACAAATCTGACTCCTGGGACCTCGAATATTAATCAAGGTGATTTCTTTTTACAAGCTTTCTTGGTCTTTATCCTAGGAACATTCCAGAAATATATCATGCATTTAGGCCTTTTAGTTCATGGGAAGAGGTCATTTAAGTGTTTACACAACTTTGATCCCTGTGACCTTGAATATTAATCAAGGTCAGATATTTTTGCAAATTTTGTTGGGATTCTTCATAGGAAATATTAGCCAAATATCGAAGCATTTGGTCAATTGGTTATTGAGAAGAAGTTTTTAAAGAAGTTTGAATGGAAGGATGACAGACAGACGGGCCATTTGGGCCGAGTGAACTGATAATGCATTCTGTTTCTGCTGATTCCCAGCAATGAGTTAAACAGCAGTGCTACCACACTACACATCACACAACATGACTTCCTCTCTTAAACATCAATAAGAAATTCCCCATTTAGTTTTATTACACATCATCCAATATCCTGCTCACCAACCTTCAGATCTAAGTCATAAACTTAATACGTTTACATTGATCAACAGTCAACATTAAATAATAGTTCTCTTGACACCATTTCAAAGTAAAAAGTGGGTTAAACATTTGCACACATCAGCTAGCTCAGATCTACATGCACTTATCTAACCAACACTGCTGGTACAGAGGATTTTAAAAGCATCACATCAGCATTAATGCATAAATCAAACATTACAAAGGCACTGCTAAATCAACTCAAACTAATAGTCAAACCAAACATTACACACTCACTGATTACCAAACCAAACATTACACAGACACTGATTATCAAACCAAACATTATACAGATACTGATTACCAAACCAAACATTACACAGACACTGATTATCAAACCAAACATTACACAGACACTGATAACCAAACCAAACATTACACAGACACTGATTACCAAACCAAACATTACACAGACACTGATTATCAAACCAAACATTACACAGACACTGATTACCAAACCAAACATTACACAGACACTGATTACCAAAAAAAAAAAAAAAAAATAAAAAACATTACACAGACACTGATTATCAAACCAAACATTACACAGACAGTGATTACCAAACCAAACATTACACAGACACTGATTACCAAACCAAACATTACATAGACAATGATTGTCTAACTAAACATTTCAGGGACACTGATAATCTAACAAAACATTACACAAACACAGAGGATAAACTCAAACTGAGAACCAAATTCAAACTCAAATATCTCTGGGTCAGGGAATTACCGACCCTTTTGACCTATTCAGTTATCAAATAACCTGTGTTTTTACCCTTCAAGATGACTTGCTTTCGAACACATCAAGATTTATAAATGAGGGGGACAGAAAGATTTTTCATGCATAAAAGATGGATAGTTTTCAGTTAAAGATATTCTTATATCTATGTTTTGATTGTTACTTCAATTTGTTTTGAAGAAGTGATTTATCATTGTAAGTGATTGCTGCTGGAGGCTGCTTCAGTAAGCAGCATGAAGAACCTAGACACATTCAAGTTCATGAAAAAATATTTTTGAAATCAGAATTTATTATAAATTATCTTGTCTATGGGAGTCTAGAACACTAGACTGTATATATCAAACTGCACGTCAATTTGTAGTTTACAAAATTGTTGCTACACATATTCTTGTGAGAAAACGGAACCCCATGTAACGACTCATTCCTGAATCACAGAACAATATTCTCAAAACATTCGAAACTTTGTCCATTAGATGAATCTATAATCATTTATCTTAAGTTTTGAAGTTTTTAACAAGATTTTCAATGATTATTTTCAAAATGTGGTTAGAACCAGGTGTTGCAAAACAAAGACAAAGAATCACTTTTGATGGGATTCTTACATGCTATAACAGTTTCAAGTCTCTTTCTCTTCTAAAAAAAAAAAAATAATGATACAAAAACACAGCGATTTGTTACAATAGGAGAATGATACATGTAACAGAAATTTAGGAAGGGATCCTAAGAGATTGGTACTAGACAATGACATATGTCTGTACAGCCTGGGATAATGAACCATTCTCAGTGTTACTAGCAGACAAAGCTGCCAGTTGCAGCTTTAAGAATTATGAAGAAGTGGTATAAGTTTTTAACAAAAATGTAATACAATACAGTAAATATAATCATTTAAAGTAGTTTATCTAAATATGTACATATATCATACTCCATGTTTTAGTGACAAATGTTTTAGAAAATGATGCCAAATTGGTTGTTATGCACATGACCTTTGTTTTGACCATTTCACACTTGTTTTAGCTCGTCATGACTCAGATATTTCAATCTGAGAGGTTTGCAATACTGAAGATGATCAACACAAACTGATAATCATACCAAACATTACACAGACACTGATGATCAACTCAAACATTATACAGACACTGATGATCAAATCAAACATAACACAGACACTGATGATCAACTCAAACATTACACAGAAACTGATGATCAACTCAAACACCACAAAGACACAGATGATAATTTTAAACATTACAGAGAAACTGATTCTCAACAAGCATAACACAGGCACAGATGATCTAACAAACATAATGCAGACACAGTTTACCTAACAAACATTGCTTAGATGCATATAGTAATGACACAATAAAGATAATAGAAGACATTTCAAGCAGCTTGATATAGAGTGACAGAACATCATTTCAGGCAAACATTCTCCTGACATTGATGATCAAATGGGACATCAATTCTGTTCACAAATATAGATAAGGGGTTTTCCTAAACACAGAATGGATGTTGTGTGTGAAACACTCAATCAAAACACATTTAATGCAAGCAAGCATTGAAAGGAGTTATTTTAAAAGCTTAATTATTTTCAAAAAAGGAAAAGAAAGTCATTCATAACAGTCTATAACTGTCAAGAAGAATCAATGAAATGATGCACGGTAATTGTCAAAATATATATTCTGAGAGAATGAGGACCCATTAGATATTACCACTGTAGAGACAAGTGCCTGGGGATGTATCCAGAAAGTGATTGCTCAAAGATTACAAAGTACAGTGATGACAAGTGGAAATAGCAACAACTTATATGTGTACATAACAATGATACAGGTCTGACATATAATAACGTGGCTACAATTTTTTTGTGATGGTGCTGGACTGTATAAGGACAGCAAATGGATGTATATGAACGGCACTTAATCACAGACTATGAATTTTTCAAAGAGAAAATGTACTGAAGACAAAATGTCCCCTCGACTATAAATGAAAATTTTGACGTACAAATGATGACATTTGTTTTTTGATTTCAGATTAATTTATTGTCTTGGTGGTATTGACAATAGGAATTGGGCAACAGGCAGAGCCTATGAAAGCCCTCTCCTTACAGTGCATAAACAAGTATACAGACACATCAATATAATTAAAGATAACAGATAATAATAATATTAGGAATAAGAATTCAAATGGATGATTATATAACAGAAATGCAAAATAGGCATCACCATCGTTTGTATTATTGAGTTCCAGGGCAGTAACATAAACTAAAAAGTACAATAAGGTATCACAAGATATTACAAGACTGGGTCAAAATATGTCCATTTGTGGTGGGACAGGCTGCAGGTTCAAACAGAACATTTGTTGTGTTAATATTTCCTCCAATTTCTAAATTATCTTACAATTTGATCATTTTTAGCTGTCTTAATCCTCCTAATATTGGGAGAAATCATTTTTCATTTCAAATTGTACTTTCAGACTTTGCATAATTTTTAAAGTTTAAATTGTGTGCACATTGAAATGAATATATGACACAGAGAAGTTTGAATACGTTCTGACATGTACCTACCAATATATTTTGTTAAATACAAAAATGATGCATTGATTATACCATTAGAAGGTCTATAGCATTACATTTTCTTCTTCAGCTTTAATATTAAAAAATAAAACATTTCTTCTGTAAAAACGTTTGACTTTTCTATTCTGCACACTAACATACCCATTCCAAACTGAAGGAACGATGTTCTCATGTTATTAATACTTTGTTTTCCACAAAAAGTGAATGGCTGTATAAATATATAGTTGTGAACTATACTGAAGCATATTTCGTTTAAAATATGATTAAATCAATGTTGAAAAATATAAAAGGAAATGGTTAAAATGATCATATTTCTAGTTGACAATATCTTTCTTATGTTTGACAGTCAGATCCTTCTAAAGACTATTTGAATACCTATGTGACAAAACTGTGCCCATCTTTTGGGTGACTTGCTTTTATTATCATATAAGTCTGAATTATTGAAGAACTTATTAAAAAAGGTCACAAAGACCTTGAAAAATCGTTAAATCATCTGTCATATTCTAATTGTACTTTTCCCAGAACCTCTGTGTAATTTACCTCCCTAATTTCACAGAATTTGAGTATGGATTGAGATTCTGTTGATCTGCTTGTATTTTTTTGTGTTTTCTGTATAGTAAGATCATCCATTTTCACGCAGTATCCCACTAATTAGTTAACATTGACACTAAACAGCGATACTACTACAATGCTCTCAGGAAAGAATAGATAGGTGGGGGTGGTAAAGAGACAAATTGTTTTACCAATGAACCATGAACAGAGAAGACATATAGTGTAAGGGAGATACTCAGGAGAGGTAGGTGGTATTGTCTGAGAGACACTGTAGTAATACTTCTGTAAACAGAGAAAGATAGCTTAGGATCTGGCTAGGGAGGAGGAAGAAGGTGGTAGAGAGACAAATAGGTGTAGCAACTCCTGTTAAAGATTATATACACAGAGCAATTGTGTGTCTCACCGATGGTAATTGCTAAGCCAAGAGGTAGTTTTAAAGGTTTGTAAGTAGCCAATCATCATCAAAGTGGTCCATATAACAGACATGATAGACAACCAAAAACACTTACATTACAATTCAATGAAACCAATGATGCAAATAAAAAAGGCTCCTTTAATAAGATAAGTCGACTTGTTTCATTACCAATGTACGTCATACAGGAGATTCATTACACTACCCAAATACAATACAGGCGATAGCAATGAAAGTGTAGCCATTGTTTCTCTACAGAGAAGGCCTCCCACACTAAAACTAACAGAAAAAACTTCTTATTGCATAAAAGCTTTTGAGAAAAGTCTGCCAAAAGTTGCATGTCAAGAGAGCTACTTTACTATCTCCTGCTCTAGAGAGTTCAGTGTTATGCATGCCAACTATAATAATAAATCAAATGATTAAGGTTTTTTCAGTGAACCACAGAGCAATTGGATTCCATGAGCTTATAGGCATGGGCTTAGTTTAATGAGTTTTAAGTACATGTACAAAGCTTAGAGATACTCTTCTAGATGATGCATGACTTGGGGCCCGAGTTGAAGACATTAAGAAAACCAAACCACCTTTAAGGTCGGTAAGGACTTGACTCTGTACAATATATCCTCCCCCGACAATACATCCCTTTCAACTTGTAGAAATTGATGGTGACATTGATATTCTGAACTCTGTAAACCCTTCTTGTGCATTTCATCTCAACATGGTAACTGATTGTAACTAAAGGAATGAAATCTGTGGAGACTTACTGGGGGATTGAATTGATATGCTATATTCATGCTGCCAGACGCTCTACCAGCCAAGACATAAAATAAACTTCTGTCAGGAATATGAACTAATATTTTGATGACCATAAAAACAGGCATTTGTCATATCTTATCCTAAAAAGGAATCCTGAAGGTGTAAGCATGAAGTCACTATAGTCAGGGGTGAACTGATATTCTACTGACCATCAAAATGGGCATATTGTTGTTGTTGTTGTTGTTGTTGGAATTTACTACTGAAACTAGTAGGCGTATTACCAAACATGAAGAAAAAGTAAGATAAATCATGAGAAGGGATCATAAAGAAATCTTTAATAAAACGTTTTGCTTAGCCGATCACTTATGACATCTTTTTTCATGATGTTATCCTTGAATGGCTGCTCAAGTCCAAACTTACAACAGTTTTAAACTTGAGATTCTTTCATGATCCTGGGACATGTATCAACCAATTACACAGATCTTATCGGGACCGTTTTTACCCAGGAATATATATAGGTTCCACAATTATCACATTTCTAAGGAACATCAGAAAACATTATGACCATGTCTGCCATACGCAATACGCACATTTATCCAAAAACCATATCAGACAGCTATGTAGTGCACATCAGGAATGACATTCGGCATGGTCAAGGTCACTCTTTTTTCTGTACTCAAGCAATATTCTTTTTTCACAATGTTTCCTTAATAACCAAGTCTATTACAGCTTAGGTTCAAGTGTGTACATGTACGTCAGACATTATCTTAGACATGGTGAAAACAGAGGAACTGTTGGAGAAGTCATCACCCTGGCCATAAAGTATTCTGTCAGGCATAACACCACAGAAGTGTTCAAAAGCCTGTGTATATAGAACTAACATTTATAAATAGCACACAGATCACCCTGTCATGTATCAGCAGATGACAAGATAGACAGCTGCTAACTTCTCTCATATTTCTGAGGGATGTCACTTGTACCAAAAGAAGAGATTTTCTGGGATCACCTTGAAATAATATCTGGAATCAAATCTAAAGAGAAACCATACTCCTGGCCATGTCTTACATAGAGACTGTATTATACAGGCTAAAACTAGGAGATATTATCTAGACTGCATCTGTGATAGAATAGTTGGTTTATCGTGACTACCTGGTATTACCCTTTGAGAGTAATTCCAGATTTAAGCAAAAATACTGCTCATGTACATTGTAAAACAGATTTCCAGAACCTTCGACTAAGATAGTGATAGGTCAGAAAGGAGATTTTACACTTTTAAAATTATTTTTATTAATTATCTTTGAAATAAGATTTTTAAAAAATCTATTTGTCCAATAACTGAAGTAAAGGGGTATATCTAAATATGTTTCCTTATGTTAAGAAACCATAACAGTTCTTATGTCTACATTTCTGTTTTCATCTTCCTGTTTACAACTACATGAAATATTTGACTATTGGACAAACAGATTTTATTCCTTGTGTATTACCTAGACTCTTGGTATCTGTTAGGGTTATATGTCAATACAGACATGATTCTCCAAAATATCAAGAGTGTCTTTACCCCGATACTTCCTGAGGACGTATCAGTAATCAGCATTGTAACAGGATGTCAACAAAACAGCACTGCCGGAGTTCAGCAGAATAGTGCACCTTACCCTTATCCAATTAACTCCCTTGTTGTTGTAAAATATGAGCTCTGATAGCAAATGATATTTTCCAAAACAAAACACGCCATCATTATCGAAGATTTACCATCATTCTTATACAAAATCTTTTGAAGTATGACTATCTTAAGGTATAGATATTCCTGCACCAGTTACAGCATGATTTTATATACAACACACCACATTCTCCCTTGTGATTTATAGAGGTTCATTTCACAGTGTTCACCGAACTTCTATCTAATGTTTTGACATGCAAGGAACTTTGGTCTTAATGTCTAACATTCTGAGAGCTTTTGTACTGTTGTCTCAATTTATATTATTCAGATAGTTAAAATTTGTCAAGCTTTACAATAGTCAGGGAGTTACATTTGTCTAACTTCAAAATATTAAGATAGTTCAAGTTTGTCAAACTTATTCAGGGAGCTTTAGTCTAGATTTACAATATTTGTTGAGGTTTTGTCTAGATTTACAATCTTCAGTGAGCTTTTGTCTAGATTTAAAATCTTCAGTGAGCTTTTGTCTAGATTTCCAATCTTCAGTGAGCTTTTGTCTAGATTTACAATCTTCAGATAGCTTTTATCCAGATTTACAATCTTCAGTGAGCTATTGTCTAGATTTACAATCTTCAGTGAGCTATTGTCTAGATTTACAATCTCCAGTGAGCTTTTGTCTAGATTTACAATCTTCAGTGAGCTATTGTCTAGATTTACAATCTTCAGTGAGCTTTTGTCTAGATTTACAATCTTCATTGAGCTTTTGTCTAGATTTCCAATCTTCAGTGAGCTTTTGTCTAGATTTACAATCTTCAGTGAGCTTTTGTCTTGATTTACAATCTTCAGTGAGCTATTGTCTAGATTTACAATCTTCAGTGAGCTTTTGTCTAGATTTACAATCTTCAGTGAGCTATTGTCTAGAATTACAATCTTCAGTGAGCTATTGTCTAGATTTACAATCTCCAGTGAGCTTTTGTCTAGATTTACAATCTCCAGTGAGCTTTAGTCTAGATTTCCAATCTTCAGTGAGCTTTTGTCTAGATTTACAATCTTCAGTGAGCTTTTGTCTTGATTTACAATCTTCAGTGAGCTATTGTCTAGATTTACAATCTTCAGTGAGCTTTTGTCTAGATTTCCAATCTTCAGATAGCTTTTGTCTAGATTTACAACCTTCAGTGAGCTATTGTTTAGATTTAAAATCTTCAGTGAGCTTTTGTCTAGATTTACAATCTTCTTACAATCTTCAGTGAGCTTTTGTCTAGATTTACAATCTTCAGTGAGCTTTTGTCTAGATTTACAATCTTTAGATAGCTTTTATCCAGATTTACAATCTCCAGTGAGCTTTTGTCTAGATTTACAATCTCCAGTGAGCTTTTGTCTAGATTTACAATCTTCAGTGAGCTTTTGTCTAGATTTACAATCTCCAGTGAGCTTTTGTCTAGATTTACAATCTCCAGTGAGCTTTAGTCTAGAGTAGTTGATATTTATTGCCTCTAACAGATATCATAAAAACCTTTGATACCTTTTAGTGATGGTTTACTGTAGAGGTGTCATAGTCTTCAGATCATCAGTCATTAAAGCTTCATTCCTTTAAATATCAAAGGCTGTTGTGTGCATTTTTTAAAATTTATTTTTGTTCCAAACATTCAACAATAAATTTTCAGCAAAATGCATCACAAGATGTATTCATGTGACTTAATTCGAAGAAAACCATTAAATAATTAACAAGAGCATAAAATATCACATTTCTACAGCAAGCTGGAAAGTCTTTGACAATGCAAATTCATATGGCAACGAAAATCATATTTAGGCAATAGGCCTTTTACAAAATTGGCATGAAGTCCAGACAGTTTACTAAACACATAGACAGCTTCCACAGCTGTAAGAGAAAGGTTTTGGTCAAAACTGATCTTGTTGTTAAAGGGAATCTAATAAACCAGGATAAAATGTTGAGGCTAAAAGTCAATGCTCCCTAGAGGAATGACGTACAAAACAAAATGTCCCCAGTGATGACTGTCAATAAGTTCTGACCTGAAATGTTAAGTTTCTGGTCTTGTTTATGATAGATGGACATTCCTATATAAGTCTGATAGACAGTCTCAAGCATTGTTCTAGTGTACAGTCTGTTAAGCTTGCTTCTCAACTTTATCTTCCATATAAACTTTTTATAAGAAATATCGATAATATTCATATCTATAAATAAAGCTTCTACTGAGGTTTAAAAACATATTCAAAAACAAAGAAATATTTCCTTGCCATAAATTTGATAAATGTAATGCTAAACAGTTCTAAATTCAGTATTTTATTTTTTATAATTTCTGATCAATTCAGCAAAGTGTTAATTTAAGAAAAGATACCTACCCATAGAATAAGTGATTAACATTGGTTTTGATAAATTGGACAATTGAAAATACTAATCACTTTTAATTTGATTTATTGAAGTTAACATGAGAAATTAAAAGGAGTATTTGTTTTAACGACCAGAAGAAAAGTGAAAGTTAATTCATGTAAGTACTAGCTAGCATGCTGACACGGCTAGTTCAATGACCAACCCTGGTGCTCATCCTTATAGTTTAGCACCAAATGACACAACTCAGGAGGATGGAAGGTGTTGTTGAATGTCATCTGTTCTACAGACTTATCATATTTTGTGATCTCTCAGCTGAGTAACACAAGAAAGGAAAGCAAATTAAAGGAACAGGATAACATCTCCTATATAGAATCTACAAAAGTGAAGTCAGCAGTCAGGGCCTTACCCATCTTCTGTAACCTAGTGGCTATTCTAGTCTCTGTCTGACCCATCACGTACACAATTTTACAGGAAACATCCCAGAACTTCAATAATTGATCAATTCATTTCGTCCCGAAACATATTGTATTTACAAAAGTGAGTTAGCTGCATTTCCAGTCCATTCAAATTTTATTTGATGGGAAAGGTTTCATCTGTGAACGTCTAGGAAACGATCCCTAAATTGTAATTCAGTACGAATCGTGATGCAGGGTTGTTGAGTAGCTGTTGGACCTCCTTGGAAATTCATGTCACATCCTTTCTCTGATTGAGTTGGCTCACAGATTCCGCAAATTAAACTGTCACAAACTATAGACAAAGACTTTAATACAAAAGTTGTCACCATTTTTTATATTTCAATGTGAACACAATTCTTTCCATGGGTCTTCTATGCAGAGAGTACTGTACGTAAACCGACACAAGAGTACATCAAGTATTCAGTGTATACTAACAAGTTTTGAACCACTAAGCAAAGTTACCAACACAACTGACCTTGATGTTGTAAGGACACAACTGACCTTGATGTTGTAAGGACACAACTGACCAGGACACAACTGACCTTGATGTTGTAAGGACACAACTGACATTGATGTTGTAAGGACAGAACTGACCTTGATGTTGTAAGGACAGAACAGACATTGATGTTGTAAGGACAGAACTGACCTTGATATTGTCAGTACAATATTGACGTAGATGTCATCAGCACAGAATTGATCTGGGTTATGTCAGAATAGAACTGACTTCAATGTTGCCAGTACAGAACTGACCTGGATGTAATCAGTAAAGCTGACCTGAATGTTGTTCTTGTAGAACTGACCAGGATGTTGTCAGAACAGAACTGATTGAGATGACCTGAGAGTGAAGATTATATCTGGAACTAATTTAATGGTATCGACGGCCTGTTACTCATCACAATCATCCTAATTCTACCCCCCAACATGTCACTGTTGAAGGAAAACACAGAATTCTAGCCAATATATCACCAGCCAATATATTACAGGCAGATAATTGCAGATAAACATTCAGCAATATAACTGGAGATAATTTAACACATAAACACCTTATTACTGTGATAGAATACTATGTCTGACAGACCTAGTACCTAAAAGATCTGTCAGCTTATAAATATCACGAAAAAAACAAATCCTGACAAAAGTTTTCTACTTTCTCAATTACTGTTTAAAAATTGTTAATCAAAACACTCTACTGATTTTCTATAAAAAATAATTTTGAAATAGTGAAATATTTTTATAGTGAATTTGTGTGTTAAGGTGTTACTGGGCTGTCAATACAATGACATATCAGTCCTGTGAGTGTTAAGGCAGGGCTGACCCCCAGCTTTTTACTTATCCTACTTAATATCAACACCAGACTAAATGCCACTGAGAACGCCAATACACATCACATAGACTTGTTTCTTAATGGTGAACTCCAATTTGTTAAGTGTTGTCTGCTGTCAGGGGTACATGTATATTGTGGGCATGACATAAGAACATGTATGTAAATCCCAGCTGAATTGAGGAGATTCAAAGCAGCTTTGATGCCTTTTCTATAGAATTTCAAGAAAAACCTAAATTGACACGAACAGAACAGGATATCGTGACAAAAAGTTAACGTCAAGAATTTTTTTTCTTTTCAGAATTTCGAAAGAATATTCATGAACATTAATACCCAAAAGACTCACATAATATATATAGGCATTCCCATTTAAAAATCTACAGTTCGAAAATAAGATTGATATCTAATAAAATTCTTTTCTCAATAAGCTGTAAAAAGAAACAGATCCCGATTATTACTTTAATAAAACCCAGGGGGGCTACTTCTCAGACAGAACCTTATACTTAAATATTGATTCTGGGCAAATTTTTAAGGAATAATTGTCATCTTTGATCTGAAAATTTGTTAAATCTTACCACAATAAAGTGGAAATCACAGAAAACAATTGCAATCCTGCCTAATACATGTAAATTTTACAATACATACTTCAGTTATAGCATTATAAAGAAAATTCTCTGACACTTGGATCATTACATTATACACAGTATACCATTGGGAGACATCTAAAGAATCCAATTTGTCCCACATGATCAGTAGGGAATAAGGCAAAAGCTCAATTACTCCATCATATGTGTTTAAAATAAACAATCAGAGATGTCGCTCTATAATGATATTAGTACAGCTGATTACTAGTAGTCACAGGAACGTTCACCAATTACATAGCTATATCTATTGATCTTGTAATAAGTCACTGTGAAGTAGAAACCCCAGCCAAATTATATACTCAGTATTGGTCCCTTGCCTTATTGTCCTATAATAAGCCGACCCCCTCTACTTTGAGTCAGATATTAAGTATTGACCCCTTGCCTTATTGTCTCTACTTTGAGTCAGATATTAAGTATTGGTCCCCTTGCCTTATTGTCCTATAATAAGCCAACCCCCTCTACTTTGAGTCAGATATTAAGTATTGGCCCCCTTGCCTTATTGTGCTATAATAAGCCAACCCCCTCTACTTTGAGTCAGATATTAAGTATTGGCCCCCTTGCCTTATTGTCCTATAATAAGCCAACCCCCTCTACTTTGAGTCAGATATTAAGTATTGGCCCCCTTGCCTTATTGTGCTATAATAAGCCGATACACTACTTTGAGTCAGATATATGCATTACTGTAAAACCATATGTTTATGTGGGGTCAATTTCTTTACAAAAAAAACACCCCACCTTTTGTAGACAATTAATTTCGTGAATAAATATAGCCAAAAAATCTATTTATAATTATGTAACATGGACATGAATTGACCTAATGGATTAATTAAGAAGATAACAGTGATAGTAATAATAATCAACCAACACCTGGCAGAAATATTTTGGTTCACAGGAGTTCAGCATGCACATATTGTCTGGTTCTAATACCATATTTATTTGGTAATAAGCCCATGTTCTTTAATAAACCCATGCTCTTTAATAAGCTCAAACATCTACTGCTAATTGGTAGAACTGCCAATAAATAATATTAAATTGTCCTGTAATAAGCCCACACATCTACTGCTAATTGGTAGAACTGCCAATAAATGATCTTACATTGTCCTGTAATAAGCCCACACATCTACTGCTAATTGGTAGAACTGCCAATAAATGATCTTACATTGTCCTGTAATAAGCCCACACATCTACTGCTAATTGGTAGAACTGCCAATAAATGATCTTACATTGTCCTGTAATAAGGCCAAACATCTACTGCTAATTGGTAGAACTGCCAATAAATGATCTTACATTGTCCTGTAATAAGGCCAAACATCTACTGCTAATTGGTAGAACTGCCAATAAATGATCTTACATTGTCCTGTAATAAGCCCACACATCTACTGCTAATTGGTAGAACTGCCAATAAATGATCTTACATTGTCCTGTAATAAGCCCACACATCTACTGCTAATTGGTAGAACTGCCAATAAATGATCTTACATTGTCCTGTAATAAGCCCACACATCTACTGCTAATTGGTAGAACTGCCAATAAATAAAGTTCTATTGTCCTGTATTAATTTCATCTAATAAGCACACCTTCTGACTTCAAATTAGAGGTAATATTTGTGTATATACTGTCTATAAAAAGTAATTATACTATTTCCATCCATTTATTAATGATGGATAACCAAACATTGTACAATTCAGTGTAATTTTCAATTTAAACAATAATTGTACATATTTACCATAAATTAATCACAAAGAAAAAACACTTCATAAAATGCTTCAGGATTAGTAATGAGGTGGCCATATTTGGAATTTTTACTACAGGACAAAAGTGTACCAGTCCTATTTTATATCCAGGGAGAGAACAATATGTCGTCAGCTGTATAGGATATTCCCCTGAGAGATAATGTACAAGATTACTTTACATTGTGCCAGCGAGATTATTATATACCTTCACCAGGTCAGTAAGATATTTATAACATACAAATAGGCAGAACATCATCTCTAAATGTTAATTTGAGAAGTTGTACACCACCATGGGATCTGCTGTTATTCACAGATCCACTGATCAAGGTTTTGGTGTAATTAGCTAATTAATTATAGCATTCCTATGCCTGGAAACCTCTACAACTATACAGCTATGAGACTCCAATGAGCATGTTCTATTAATCAAATATGGCAGCTAACGTAACCTGATCCATATCAGCAACATGTTTGATGTAACCATTGACAGACTGGAAGCATTGCCAAGTATTCTCACTTCAATTCTGGATGACTGTAGCTGTCAAACGTTTCACTGCACCTCTGTTTTCTATACATACACAATTTAACAGGCTTATAGTTTGAATCAACACATATCTGACATAAACAGTGACAGCAACAGTGATTGATTGACAGATCCTACCCTGATTGTAAATATCTTACTTAACCTTCCAGAAAACAATAAAATGATATCAAGGATGTTGTTGTGATGGTTGGGTGAAAGTGGACAGAATAATATTTCATACAGATGGTCTTTATCGAGTGGCATTTGTTACCTACAGGTGACCTTTATTGACAGGTATTTTTTTTCAATAAAAAGATTACCTTTACTGAAAGTTATTTGTTACATATAAGTGGCCTTTATTGACAGGTATTTGTTAGATACAGGTGGCCTTTAATGACAGCTATTTGTTAGATACAGGTGGCCTTTATTGACAGGTATTTGTTAGATACAGGTGGCCTTTATTGACGGGTATTGTGATATACAGGTGGCCTTTATTGACAGGCATTTGTTAGATACAGGTGGCCTTTATTGACAGGTATTTGTTACATACAGATGGCCTTTATTGACAGGTAGTTGTTAGATAGTGGCCTTTATGAACAGGTATTTGTTACATACAGGTGGCCATTATTGACAGGTATTTGTTACATACAGGTGGCCATTATTGACAGGTATTTGTTACATACAGGTGGCCTTTATTGACAGGGTATTTGTTATATGGAAGTGGCTGTTAAGAAAGGGTTAGCTGTATTAATGAATATGGAAATAATGAAAAAGATTAATAACATGTGTAAATCATGTTACCATTTAAAGAGCAAATAATCCACATTGATGCCATTTTATCCTAGAATATTTCAGAAGTAAATAAACAAGTGATGATCTCATTATTGTAATATATCAGTTTTTCAATAAAATTATAACCAAAAATTCACATTGAGTCAAAATTGAGTTAAACTCTATATCTTTTTCAAGAAATTTTCAGAAAGTCCTCATCAAACTGAATGATAACAGAGGAAGAAGAAAAAGATTAATTGATTTCAGTTTTACAAAAAATTATTCTGATTAACAAGAAGAAACAGTCAAAAGAGCCTATGTACTGATACATTCTCTAACTATGCAGATGTAACAATCAAGGCAGATAACTCTGATATAATTCTTGTTTTATGATAGTTAAGCTCTTCCATCTAATGTTGTTACATACACTGTTAGACAACAACCAATCACTGCCATGCTGGCAAATGACGCATATGCAAACATCAGTGTCTGGTTGCTCAAAAAATGAAATTGTGAGTTGAGCTATAGTTGTCTAGACATGTGCATCATAACTTGTGGTTTAAATACACATGTACAGTTATAAATAACTATATATTATTGATCAAACTTGCTCTATAAATACATTAATCACAGACTTTATCATAATTCATTGGTAAGTTTGCATTAATATCTACTGATGAGTTTTTGAAGACAATAAATTGTTGTATCATAAACCATAGTAATACGAAGAAATCCAATGGAATCCCATTTCTTGTGAGTTTAAAATATTACATCGTAGATAATGCTCAATCCAGATTTCAGGGGAGATAACTCCATCAAAACCACAGGTGCCAATGTGTTAGTAGATGTGAGAACCATTGTTGTGTCTGATTACCCCACACAGACTTATGGTCTATTATACAACATGGTAGTATAAACAGTGTTGGCCAACTCTGCCTGATAACAGTACATGTACATTAGGGTTAATGGCACTAGACTGTTGACACACAATACCTTTATAATTAATACCTGCCATACCTACAGTTCCAATGATCTTTGTTTACCTCACTGACCCATCTCTGCTACTTTCTACCATGTAAACAACGTAACTCTCAACCTTCCAAAAACCACTGCGAAAAACACAACTCATCACCATCTCCACAACTCATCACCATCCACACAATTCATCACCATCTCCACAACTCATCACCATCCACACAATTCATCACCATCCACACAATTCATCACCATCTCCACAACTCATCACCATCTCCACAACTCATCACCATCCACACAACACATCACCACCCACACAACTCATCATCATCTCCACAACTCATCACCATCCATACAATTCATCACCATCTCCACAACTCATCACCATCCACACAATTCATCACCATCTCCACAACTCATCACCATCTCCACAACTCATCACCATCCACACAACTCATCACCATCCACACAACTCATCACCATCTCCACAACTCATCACCATCTCCACAACTCATCACCATCCACAACTCATCACCACCCACACAACTCATCACCATCTCCACAACTCATCACCACCCACACAACACATCACCACCCACACAACTCATCACCATCTCCACAACTCATCACCATCTCCACAACTCATCACCATCTCCACAACACATCACCATCCACACAATTCATCACCATCTCCACAACTCATCACCATCTCATCACCATCTCCACAACTCATCACCATCTCACACACATCACCATCCACCACATCTCATCACCATCCACACAACCACAACTCATCACCACAACCCACATCCACACAACATCATCCACACCATCATCATCTCCACAACTCACACAACTCATCACCATCTCCACAACTCATCACCATCCACACAACTCATCACCATCCACACAACTCATCACCACCCACACAACTCATCACCACCCACACAACTCATCACCACCCACACAACTCATCACCATCCACACAACTCATCACCACCCACACAACTCATCCCACACAACTCATCACCATCTCCACAACTCATCACCATCCACACAACTCATCACCATCCACACAACTCATCACCATCTCCACAACACACAACTCATCACCATCCACACATCACTCATCACCATCACCATCTCCCACACAACACATCACCACACACATCACCACACACTCACACATCACCATCCACACATTCATCACCATCTCCACAACTCATCACACACACAACATCACCATCACCATCCACACACATCACCATCTCACACAACTCATCACCATCTCCACAACATCACCATCCACACAATTCATCACCATCTCCACAACTCATCACATCACCATCATCACACATCATTCCACACCATCACCATCCACACAAAGTGGTAAGAAGACATGGTTTTGCCTCCATGTACAGTTAAGGTCTGATAACTTTAGAGCCCCTAATGGGAATTAGAAACAGATAAGTTGATTGTAGACAAATTTATCAGAATGGCAAAGATACCACAACAGTGCAGAAATAGAGATAGGGGTCGGATGGACACAAACCGTAAAATGCAATGAAAGCTGGGAGTGTTTGATTGGTAAGGAAATATGGGAATACTGAAGACACAGATACAGGTAAAGAAAGGGATAGGAAAAGAGAGAGAGAGAGAAAAACAGTTATCAGATGGACATATACAAGTAAGAAGAAGGAGAAAAAACAGAAATGAGGTAACAAAGGGGACAAATTTATACGTAGAGGGACGGAGAGGTAAAGCAAATAGACGGAGTACGATGTCTACAAATACAGAAGTGGAGGAAAGGAGA
This sequence comes from Ylistrum balloti, assembly GCF_031769215.1. NCBI lineage: Eukaryota > Metazoa > Mollusca > Bivalvia > Pectinida > Pectinidae > Ylistrum > Ylistrum balloti. Next base: position 475,212 of record NW_026782042.1, read on the forward strand.
AACTTGCTTAGAGCTGTGGGTATGATAGAGACAAATACACACTGAAAAAGATAAAGAAAACTAAATATGGAGTATGATAATAAAAATAATTATAATAATAAATAATAAAAAGAGAAATGGAGAGATGGTGAGCCAGGGAGGTACGTAGAGAAAGGAGAAAATTTGGCATAGTACTCTGTGACACTGGTGCAGAATGCACTGGAGGAACAAGTGTTGTAAGGCTCCCCAGCTGGCAAAAATCAATAGCATCCCGCCTGTATTTTATATGCCAGTATTTTACACGGCTGCATGTTACACAATGGTGAGTAATTGTTTCAAAAGCTTAATCAAGCAAGTATGTCTGTGAGCATCCTGTCACCCCTGGATCAGCTCAACATAGACTGGGCCATGCACATGATTTGCAGTGATCATTGCATGCTCTATAACAATGCTTTGTGGCATGTTAGTTTTTGCAGGAATCTCTTTAAATTTTCACCGATGATCAATGTTTGTTTCTATATCATTCAATTCTAAGACACAACTTTTGTTCAAATTTGATGGAAACTGTCACTATTTGTACAAGAAAACATGTATCCTTTGTAATCTCTTGTAAAAATCCGGGAAATCTAGTAATTCTCTCTATGACTGGCACCAAATGGTTTCCAGGGTATCGAACAGAAGTTTGGGCATCAAAGCTTTTAGGAGAATCACATGCTTGCTACTGCCTGCTTGTCTAATTGATAGGGTATGGATTAGGATCTGAAAATATTGAGCAACAAACCTGTGGAAAAGCAATATTCATGGGTGTAAAATTTGACTGACATTTCTGTGAATAATTTATTACCATAATTTACAACAGATAATCTAATAATAGTGATTAGAGGAGTTTTTTCAGTCATCCAAACGAAAATTTGACAATTCTTAACTAGAGATTCTGAGACTAATCTCCCTCTTTCTCTGTCTGTCTATCTCTCTATTTCTCTCTGTGTCGCTGTTTGTCTGTCTCTCTATCTCTCTCTGTCTGTCTGTCTCTCTATCTCTCTCTCTGTGTCGCTGTCTGTCTATCTCTCTCTGTGTCGCTGTCTGTCTATCTCTCTATCTCTCTCTGTGTCGCTGTCTGTCGGTCTCTCTATCTCTCTCTCTGTCACTGTCTGTCTATCTCTCTATCTCTCTCTCTGTCTGTCTGTCTGTCTATCTCTCTGTGTGTCGCTGCCTGTCTATCTCTCTGCTGCTGTCTGTCTATCTCTCTTAAACAAGAAATACTTTGTAAGAGCCATCTATGATATCATGCCATCACTTTTTCCTTTGATGTCATTAAAAAAACATAACATACCATATTCATTCTGCACTTATCCCAGAGAAGGAGAGATAAAAACAATACATAAAATGGGACTCGAGCAGGGAGGTTTGCTTATGACAGGCCTATAACATTGCATTTGTTTGGCATTGTGAAAAGAAATGTTAAATGTCTCAGCCTACTGTGGGACAATGATACTCCACTATAATCATTAAAGTATATGTTTGTCCAAGAAGGGACAAAAAAGTAATGAATAACAAACAAACTCCTAGGTAAGAAATTGGCCAAAAGCTCAGTATAAATGAGGCAAGAGACCTGGGTAAGTCACAGCTCTGTATAAATGAGACAAGAGACCTGGGTAAGTCACAGCTCTGTATAAATGAGACAAGAGACCTGGGTAAGTCACAGCTCTGTATAAATGAGACAAGAGACCTGGGTAAGTCACAGCTCTGTATAAATGAGGCATGAGACCTGGGTAGGTCACAGCTCTGTATAAATGAGACAAGAGACCTGGGTAAGTCACAGCTCTGTATAAATGAGGCATGAGACCTGGGTAAGTCACAGCTCTGTATAAATGAGGCAAGAGACCTGGGTAAGTCACAGCTCTGTATAAATGAGGCAAGAGACCTGGGTAAGTCACAGCTCTGTATAAATGAGGCAAGAGACCTGGGTAAGTCACAGCTCTGTATAAATGAGACAAGAGACCTGGGTAAGTCACAGCTCTGTATAAATGAGACAAGAGACCTGGGTAAGTCACAGCTCTGTATAAATGAGACAAGAGACCTGAGTAAGTCACAGCTCTGTATAAATGAGAATAGAGACCTGGGTAAGTCACAGCTCTGTATAACTGAGAATAGAGACCTGGGTAAGTCACAGCTCTGTATAAATGAGGCAAGAGACCTGGGTAAGTCACAGCTCTGTATAAATGAGACAAGAGACCTGGGTAGGTCACAGCTCTGTATAAATGAGACAAGAGACCTGGGTAGGTCACAGCTCTGTATAAATGAGACAAGAGACCTGGGTAGGTCACAGCTCTGTATAAATGAGGCAAGAGACCTGGGTAAGTCACAGCTCTGTATAAATGAGGCAAGAGACCTGTGTAAGTCACAGCTCTGTATAAATGAGGCAAGAGACCTGGGTAAGTCACAGCATTGTATAAATGAGAATAGAGACCTGGGTAAGTCACAGCTCTGTATAACTGAGAATAGAGACCTGGGTAAGTCACAGCTCTGTATAAATGAGGCAAGAGACCTGGGTAAGTCACAGCTCTGTATAAATGAGACAAGAGACCTGGGTAGGTCACAGCTCTGTATAAATGAGACAAGAGACCTGGGTAGGTCACAGCTCTGTATAAATGAGACAAGAGACCTGGGTAGGTCACAGCTCTGTATAAATGAGGCAAGAGACCTGGGTAAGTCACAGCTCTGTATAAATGAGGCAAGAGACCTGTGTAAGTCACAGCTCTGTATAAATGAGGCAAGAGACCTGGGTAAGTCACAGCTCTGTATAAATGAGGCAAGAGACCTGTGTAAGTCACAGCTCTGTATAAATGAGACAAGAGACCTGGGTAAGAAATAGGTCACAGCTCTGTATAAATGAGGCAAGAGACCAGGATAAGTCACAGCTCTGTATAAATAAGACAAGAGACCTGGGTAAGTCACAGCTCTGTATAAATGAGACAAGAGACCTGGGTAAGAAATAGGTCACAGCTCTGTATAAATGAGACAAGAGACCTGGGTAAGTCACAGCATTGTATAAATGAGACAAGAGACCTGGGTAAGTCACAGCTCTGTATAAATGAGACAAGAGACCTGGGTAAGTCACAGCTCTGTATAAATGAGACAAGAGACCTGGGTAAGTCACAGCTCTGTATAAATGAGACAAGAGACCTGGGTAAGTCACAGCTCTGTATAAATGAGACAAGAGACCTGGGTAAGAAATAGGTCACAGCTCTGTATAAATGAGGCAAGAGACCAGGATAAGTCACAGCTCTGTATAAATAAGACAAGAGACCTGGGTAAGTCACAGCTCTGTATAAATGAGACAAGAGACCTGGGTAAGAAATAGGTCACAGCTCTGTATAAATGAGACAAGAGACCTGGGTAAGTCACAGCTCTGTATAAATGAGACAAGAGACCTGGGTAAGTCACAGCTCTGTATAAATGAGACAAGAGACCTGGGTAAGTCACAGCTCTGTATAAATGAGACAAGAGACCTGGGTAAGTCACAGCTCTGTATAAATGAGACAAGAGACCTGGATAAGAAATAGGTCACAGCTCTGATTAAGTGAGACAAAAGACCTGGATAAGAAATAGGTCACAGCTCTGATTAAGTGAGACAAGAGACCTGGGTAAGTCACAGCTCTGTATAAATGAGACTAGAGACCTGGATAAGAAATAGGTCACAGCTCTGATTACGTGAGACAAGAGACCTGGCCACGGCTCTGTATAGATGAAGCACGAGACATGCATAACTTGGGTATATATCCACATAAGACACGCAAATATAAAATCTGACAATGTTGTGGGTGGCAGCTGATGACATAACATCCAGGTCAAAATGATACACAAGCTGATGAACTGCTTCATGTCCTCCAAACAGCTAAGGTCATAGGATGATAGTCTCTAGGAACCATGGGGCACTCAAAGGGATAACCGGGTATAGTGGGACACTCAGAGGGATAAACAGGTATAGTGGGGCACTCTAAGGGATAACCCGGTATAGTGGGACACTCAAAGGGATAACTGGGTATATTGGGGCAGTCAAAGGGATAACAGGGTATAGTGGGGAACTCAAAGGGATAAACGGGTATAGTGGGTCACTCAAAGGGATGACCGGGTATATTGGGACACTCAAAGGGATAACAGGGTATAGTGGAGCACTCAAAGGGATAACAGAGTATAGTGGGACACTCAAAGGGATAAACGGGTATAGTGGGGCACTCAAAGGGATAACCGGGTATAATGGGGCACTCAAAGGTATAACAGGGTATAGTGGAGCACTCAAAGGGATAATCGGGTATAGTGGGGCACTCAAAGGGATAACCGGGTATAGTGGGGCACTCAAAGGGATAACTATGCCACCTTACTACACTCCAACTTAGTTACATCACTGGTAATAGGCAAACCTTCTGACAACTCAAACTAAAGTGAGATTCATTTGCTTAGACTATGGTTGGTTTGATAATGGTCAGGGGATAGGACCTATAACCTTTGTCTGTTTGGCAAACACCCAACACTGTGGCCAAAAGAAACATGATGCTCACAACTTCAAAACAAGAGGCCCAATGGACCTAGTACCTAGTCGAGTGGAAACTTGTTATCTCAAAATTCAAGGGACAGTGGAAGATATTTTAACTCACTCATTAGAATTTTGTCTCAAAGTGTTCAAATAAGGTTGATGATATCAGATTTTCTAATGTTGATTATGGTACAGGCTACAACAGCATACTACTCTGTGGTACAAACAGCGTAACTTAATCTGTATTTGAAATGGCAGTTAATAAAGAAAAACTAGTTAATTTCTGCTTTCTCCTTTTATTGCTTATTTATCCAAACAACAAATTATATCATAAAATACCACTCTACTATATTTGTACTCACTACTCCAAAGTGGGAATTGCACACATCATGATTTTTTGAAATATCAAAGATTCTGCAAGGTTAGAATGACCTTCTTTTGACATACTGCCTCATCAAAGTGAGCCCACATCCCAAGATTAAGGTTCCAGTTAGTGACAAGTAGTACAGGAGGTTGAGCCGTGACAAGTAGTACGGGAGGTTGAGCCGTGACAAGTAGTGCGGGAGGTGCGGGAGGTTGAGCCGTGACAAGTAGTGCGGGAGGTTGAGCCGTGACAAGTAGTGCGGGAGGTTGAGCCGTGACAAGGTGGGGAATGGACAGAGGAATTCTGTCCAGAAAGACGAAAGGAAACAACAACAAACTATAGCAGAATGAAATAATGTACATGAGAGCAAAAGTTTTCTTTTTTTAAATATCAAATCTTTAATATTATTGTTTGGAAAATGTAGAGAGACATCATTTATGTAAATCAATTGTCTTTACATGCACAATGTTCCAGTTGGATATACAGCCTTGACAGCTATGATTGTCAGTAGAGCATTGGCTTAGATTCAATCTCTAATGAAGATCTACGATGCAAAGTTCAATGCTCCCTATATCCAAGGAACCTGAGAAACAGGTTGGCCTAGCTTCAGTCATTGGTTGTATCCTTGGTTAAGGTTGGCCTGGCTTCAGTCATTGGTTGTATCCTTGGTTAAGGTTGGTCTAGCTATACTGTCATTGGTTGTAGCCTTGGTTAAGGTTGGCCTAGCTATACTGTCATTGGTTGTAGCCTTGGTTAAGGTTGGCCTAGCTATACTGTCATTGGTTGTATCCTTGGTTACTTGGTTAAGGTTGGCCTAGCTATACTGTCATTGGTTGTATCCTTGGTTAAGGTTGGCCTAGCTATACAGTCATTGGTTGTATCATTGGTTAAGGTTGGCCTAGCTATACTGTCATTGGTTGTATCATTGGTTAAGGTTGGCCTAGCTATACTGTCATTGGTTGTATCCTTGGTTACTTAGTTAAGGTTGGCCTAGCTATACTGTCATTGGTTGTATCCTTGGTTAAGGTTGGCCTAGCTATACTGTCATTGGTTGTATCCTTGGTTACTTGGTTAAGGTTGGCCTAGCTTCACTGTCATTGGTTGTATCCTTGGTTAAGGTTGGCCTAGCTATACTGTCATTGGTTGTATCCTTGGTTACTTGGTTAAGGTTGGCCTAGCTATACTGTCATTGGTTGTATCCTTGGTTACTTGGTTAAGGTTGGCCTAGCTATACTGTCATTGGTTGTATCCTTGGTTAAGGTTGGCCTAGCTATACTGTCATTGGTTGTATCCTTGGTTAAGGTTGGCCTAGCTATACTGTCATTGGTTGTAGCCTTGGTTAAGGTTGGCCTAGCTATACTGTCATTGGTTGTATCCTTGGTTACTTGGTTAAGGTTGGCCTAGCTATACTGTCATTGGTTGTATCCTTGGTTAAGGTTGGCCTAGCTATACTGTCATTGGTTGTATCCTTGGTTAAGGTTGGCCTAGCTATACTGTCATTGGTTGTATCCTTGGTTAAGGTTGGCCTAGCTATACTGTCATTGGTTGTATCCTTGGTTACTTGGTTAAGGTTGGCCTAGCTATACTGTCATTGGTTGTATCCTTGGTTAAGGTTGGCCTAGCTATACTGTCATTGGTTGTATCCTTGGTTAAGGTTGGCCTAGCTATCACTGTCATTGGTTGTATCCTTGGTTAAGGTTGGCCTAGCTATACTGTCATTGGTTGTATCCTTGGTTAAGGTTGGCCTAGCTATACTGTCATTGGTTGTATCCTTGGTTAAGGTTGGCCTAGCTATACTGTCATTGGTTGTATCCTTGGTTAAGGTTGGCCTAGCTATACTGTCATCGTTGGTTAAGGTTTGCTATACAGTCATTGGTTGTACTTGGTTAAGGTTGGCCTAGCTATACTGTCATTGGTTGTATCCTTGGTTAAGGTTGGCCTAGCTATACTGTCATTGGTTGTATCCTTGGTTAAGGTTGGCCTAGCTATACTGTCATTGGTTGTATCCTTGGTTAAGGTTGGCCTAGCTATACTGTCATTGGTTGTATCCTTGGTTAAGGTTGGCCTAGCTATACTGTCATTGGTTGTATCCTTGGTTAAGGTTGGCCTAGCTATACTGTCATTGGTTGTATCCTTGGTTAAGGTTGGCCTAGCTATACTGTCATTGGTTGTATCCTTGGTTAAGGTTGGCCTAGCTATACTGTCATTGGTTGTATCCTTGGTTAAGGTTGGCCTAGCTATACTGTCATCAGTTGTAGCCTTGGTTAAGGTTGGCCTAGCTATACTGTCATTGGTTGTATCCTTGGTTAAGGTTGGCCTAGCTTCACTGTCATTGGTTGTATCCTTGGTTAAGGTTGGCCTAGCTATACTGTCATTGGTTGTATCCTTGGTTAAGGTTGGCCTAGCTATACTGTCATTGGTTGTATCCTTGGTTAAGGTTGGCCTAGCTATACTGTCATTGGTTGTAGCCTTGGTTACTTGGTTAAGGTTGGCCTAGCTATACTGTCATTGGTTGTATCCTTGGTTAAGGTTGGCCTAGCTTCACTGTCATTGGTTGTATCCTTGGTTAAGGTTGGCCTAGCTATACTGTCATTGGTTGTATCCTTGGTTAAGGTTGGCCTAGCTATACTGTCATTGGTTGTATCATTGGTTAAGGTTGGTCTAGCTATACTGTCATTGGTTGTAGCCTTGGTTAAGGTTGGCCTAGCTATACTGTCATTGGTTGTATCATTGGTTAAGGTTGGCCTAGCTAGCTATACTGTCATTGGTTGTATCCTTGGTTACTTGGTTAAGGTTGGCCTAGCTATACTGTCATTGGTTGTATCCTTGGTTAAGGTTGGCCTAGCTATACTGTCATTGGTTGTAGCCTTGGTTAAGGTTGGCCTAGCTATACTGTCATTGGTTGTATCCTTGGTTAAGGTTGGCCTGGCTTCAGTCATTGGTTGTATCCTTGGTTAAGGTTGGTCTAGCTATACTGTCATTGGTTGTATCCTTGGTTAAGGTTGGCCTAGCTATACTGTCATTGGTTGTATCCTTGGTTAAGGTTGGCCTAGCTATACTGTCATTGGTTGTATCCTTGGTTAAGGTTGGCCTAGCTATACTGTCATTGGTTGTAGCCTTGGTTAAGGTTGGCCTAGCTATACTGTCATTGGTTGTATCCTTGGTTACTTGGTTAAGGTTGGCCTAGCTATACTGTCATTGGTTGTATCCTTGGTTAAGGTTGGCCTAGCTATACTGTCATTGGTTGTATCCTTGGTTAAGGTTGGCCTAGCTATACTGTCATTGGTTGTATCCTTGGTTAAGGTTGGCCTAGCTATACTGTCATTGGTTGTATCCTTGGTTACTTGGTTAAGGTTGGCCTAGCTTCACTGTCATTGGTTGTATCCTTTGTTAAGGTTGGCCTAGCTATACTGTCATTGGTTGTATCCTTGGTTAAGGTTGGCCTAGCTATACTGTCATTGGTTGTATCCTTGGTTAAGGTTGGCCTAGCTATACTGTCATTGGTTGTAGCCTTGGTTAAGGTTGGCCTAGCTATACTGTCATTGGTTGTAGCCTTGGTTAAGGTTGGCCTAGCTATACTGTCATTGGTTGTATCCTTGGTTAAGGTTGGCCTAGCTATACTGTCATTGGTTGTATCCTTGGTTACTTGGTTAAGGTTGGCCTAGCTATACTGTCATTGGTTGTAGCCTTGGTTAAGGTTGGCCTAGCTATACTGTCATTGGTTGTATCCTTGGTTACTTGGTTAAGGTTGGCCTAGCTATACTGTCATTGGTTGTATCCTTGGTTAAGGTTGGCCTAGCTATACTGTCATTGGTTGTATCCTTGGTTAAGGTTGGTCTAGCTATACAGTCATTGGTTGTATCGTTGGTTAAGGTTGGCCTAGCTATACAGTCATTGGTTGTATCGTTGGTTAAGGTTGGCCTAGCTATACTGTCATTGGTTGTATCCTTGGTTAAGGTTGGCCTAGCTATACTGTCATTGGTTGTATCCTTGGTTAAGGTTGGCCTAGCTATACAGTCATTGGTTGTATCCTTGGTTAAGGTTGGCCTAGCTATACTGTCATTGGTTGTATCCTTGGTTAAGGTTGGCCTAGCTATACTGTCATTGGTTGTATCCTTGGTTAAGGTTGGCCTAGCTATACAGTCATTGGTTGTATCCTTGGTTAAGGTTGGCCTAGCTTCACTGTCATTGGTTGTATCCTTGGTTAAGGTTGGCCTAGCTATACTGTCATTGGTTGTATCCTTGGTTAAGGTTGGCCTAGCTATACTGTCATTGGTGGTATCCTTGGTTAATCCTAACTGCTCTAGAAAGCTGGTGACTAGCCTCCCATATGTTGTTCAGTGAGGGTGTCACCAGTTACTACAGGAAGACCCTGCCTCACAAGGACTACAAGGTGATAATCCCTGCAAATAAACCACTCTGAACTGTATCTTAGTCACCAGGTTCCACTATAAATTCATTGAAAAGGTTTTACTTGGTGCACAGATTAAAAGCAATTACCAATCCCTAGAAAGTTTAAACCAGCTTAAATTGAGATTCAGTATCAACAATGTATGTATATCATCAGGGATAACTATTTTTAAGGATGGAGCCAAATTAATTAATTGAGTATGAATTTTCAAGTTACCATAAAAGGATTGTCTGATATTTCAGGATTTCAACCAATCAAAATTCTGAGAAATCAACTGCTGAATTAACAAATTTTTTTAACATTTCTACACTTTATCTGTTGACCTGAACCTTGACAAACAAGGAGTGATCATGTAACTGTACATAGAGAGAACATTCCATGAAAACCTTGTATAACGGGAAGACAGAGACATAAAAACCAGTTACAAGCTGGTAACATACTTAGAATTCGTAAAAACACACGAACAGTTCCCTGTATCGTACTTCAAACAGAAAAAGTCATTCTTTACTTAATCGCAGTGAACCATTCTACCTGGCAACAGTTGGATTTACAACAAGGAATAGGTCCACAAGGTGCTGTTACAAGTTAATAGTTTCTACTGCACTACATATAGATCACACTGGATCCTGGCAGTCAGAGCTACATACACCCTCATGAAGTCAGCATGGCTACAACGTCATTAGGCACCTATTTTGGCAAGTTGAAAAAAATGTCACCACTTAGTTCCCACTGTTTTCAAGGATCTCTGCAGCACCCAACCAGGTCACATGATGTGATCTCTGTTGCACCACTAAAGGTCATACACAATCTCTGTAGCACCACATAAGGTCATATATGATCTCTGTAGCATCACACAAGGACACACATGACACAGCATCACACAAGGTCACACATGATGTAGTACTACACAAGGTCACACATGACATAGCATCACACAAGGTCACACATGATGTAGTACTACACAAGGTCACACATGACATAGCATCACTCAAGGTCACACATGATGTAGCACCACACAAGGTCACACATGATATAACACCACATAAGGACACACATAATATAACACCACACAAGGTCACACATGATATAACACCACACAAGGTCACACATGATATAACACTACACAAGGTCACACATGATATAACACCACACAAGGTCACACATGATATAACACCACACAAGGTCACACATGATATAACACCACACAAAGTCACACTAAATGAAGTACCAGACAAGATGAGACAGGTCCAACAACTGAGAAGTATGGCCCATTGTTTGGGGTTATTTGAGTACCTGTAGATATTAATTTGTGGCCATATGGAAGTTCTAAAGGGAAGGTGAGATGAGTTACAGAATATCTATAATCTTGGCACTTATTTACATTGATGGACTAAATGCCAATTTTCTCTTCCAAGGAAGCTCATTAATATCATCTGGTATTCATACGAAAGCCAATATTAAGGTACATGAACATTTTTTGTTTGACAGTTGTTTGACTTAATTCATTTACGAGCGATGTGAAATGTCTGTGTAGGTTTATAAATCATTTGTAAGAATTTAAGTGTAGGGTAATTAATGTTTTTTCCTATTATGTTTTACTATACTTGTAGTATTTACACACTTAATGTATTTGTTGATGTCGTATTGATGTATTTTTGGTTTTCCCATAAAAGATCTGTAAATGGATGCCGTATGATATTTTTAGAAAACATCCTCAACACTTTGGTTTTTTAACTTTACAAATCTAAGAATAAAGAACATCTAACATTTGTCGTTGATTTTCCTTGATTTTCTTAATTGTCTCAAAATATGTTCCAAGACATATGACTTGTGATCTCAATTCCCATTGCACGCTTTTATTGAAAACCTCCGTGATGGGAAGACATCCAACACAATAAATTGAAGCCGAATGTATACACCGAACATCAATATATTTCACATCCAATTGTAAAGTATTATTGCTATTTTGCAGTGAAAAATTAAATGATAAATTGGAAATATGAATTAGTGCTATGATTCCAGCATCAAAATACTGAAGGAGATTATGTTTTGTAAGGAGTTGAAGGGAAGGTTAGATCTTATTGCCATAAATCTACTGCTGGTCTTCACCGCATGGATCCACACTTACTATATAAACAGAAAGATTTTTAGTGGTGCTGTGTGGATCACTAACAAGAGGGGTGGATCACCAGAAGGACTGAGTGGAACAGTGGTAGTACTGGGTGACTGACAGTAGGACTGAGAGGATCAGTTATTGCTTGGGTGGATCAGTAGTAGCACTGGGTGGAACAGTGGTAGCACTGGGTGGAACAGCGGTAGCATTGGGTGGAACAGCGGTAGTACTGGGTGGAACAGTGGCAGTACTAGGTGGAACAGTGGTAGAACTGGGTGGAACAGCGGTAGTACTGGGTGGAACAGTGGTAGGACTGGGTGGAACAGTGGTAGAACTGGGTGGAACAGTGGTAGAACTGGATGGATCAATAGATGGACTCGGTGGAACAGCGGTAGTACTGAGTGGAACAGTGGTAGTACTGGATGGAACAGTGGCAGTACTGGGTGGAACAGTGGTAGAACTGGGTGGAACAGTGGTAGTACTGGGTGGAACAGTGGTAGGACTGGGTGGAACAGTGGTAGAACTGGGTGGAACAGTGGTAGAACTGGATGGATCAATAGTGGGACTGGGTGGAACAGCGGTAGTACTGAGTGGAACAGTGGTAGTACTGAGTGGTACAGTGGTAGTACTGGGTGGAACAGTGGTAGAACTGGGTGAAACAGTGGTAGAACTGGATGGATCAATAGTGGGACTGGGTGGAACAGCGGTAGTACTGAGTGGAACAGTGGTAGTACTGAGTGGTACAGTGGTAGTACTGGGTGGAACAGTGGTAGAACTGGGTGAAACAGTGGTAGAACTGGATGGATCAATAGTGGGACTGGGTGGAACAGTGGTAGTACTGAGTGGAACAGTGGTAGTACTGAGTGGTACAGTGGTAGTACTGGGTGGAACAGTGGTAGTACTGGGTGGAACAGTGGTAGTACTGAGTGGAACAGTGGTAGTACTTGGTGGAACAGTGGTAGAACTGGGTGGAACAGTGGTAGTACTGGGTGGAACAGTGGTAGAACTGGGTGGAACAGTGGTAGTACTGGGTGGAACAGTGGTAGAACTGGGTGGAACAGTGGTAGTACTGGGTGGAACAGTGGTAGTACTGGGTGGATCAATAGTGGGATTGGGTGGAACAGTGGTAGTACTGGGCGGAACAGTGGTAGTACTGAGTGGAACAGTGATAGTACTGGGTGGAACAGTGGTAGTACTGGGTGGAACAGTGGTAGAACTGGGTGGAACAGTGGTAGTACTGAGTGGAACAGTGATAGTACTGGGTGGAACAGTGGTAGAACTGGGTGGAACAGTGGTAGTACTGGGTGGATCAATAGTGGGACTGGGTGGATTAGCATTAGTATTTGGCAGATCTGTAACTGTGCTTTGTGGATCAGTAGTAAGAGAGGTGATGTAGTGTTACCACCAGGATTTTCTCTATTTTTCCAATATTAAAGCGATATCTAGATATGAAGCAATCCCAACATTAGAATTCCTAAGAGTCCTTCATAAGGAGTGATTAGGATTTGGCTAAAATAGAAGCGGGTTAGATCATACATCCCTTCATCCATGAAATCTTACAGGAATTCCAATTTGGTTTTGGTTTTACATCATTATAATGAAAATTGTTGATATTAGGGTAATAGTTTCACCTGAGTGAAGATATCTGGATTACAGATTCACCTGAGTGAACATAACATTCTCCCTAATGAACTTGGAGAGTGATTTTTTTCCTGCTTGACTTAAAAGTCTGTTAAACAGGCAGTTTGCACTGTAACAGAAAGAAAGCCTGGATATAAAATCTGCTGAAGCTGATTAATGATTTCAGCTAGATATTATAAAGTGCTGAGTTAGTGCACCAGAACAGCTGACAATTATAAAAGCATGATCAACCTCATCCATTCACAAAAAGTTCAAATATTTGATGCACTTTTCTTAATTCTGCCACAACCAACTGAAAAAGTATTTTCACTTTAATACTCCTGAGACGATTATCAAGTTCACAAAATTATTAAGTTTTAAGTGTCAATAAAAATAAAGATACGGCTGCTGAATACTGTTATTATTGAGTTAGTGAGGCCTGTGTTAGCGATTCCTGAACATTACAAGACTATCAGTTATAACACTACTGTAGCCTGGGGCTCCCTTCACTACTGGGATCTCTTGTAAATTGGATAAAAATGTAAAGTTGATTCCAAGGCAGACATTATCTTTTACATGTATGAAAAAAGGAACTGTTCAGCCTTCTAGCCATTAAGACGTATAGTTAGTAGTTAGTAGTTATATTGTCTATGTTGCAGAAGTTTGATAACGTAACTTATATAATATATGGGTTTCATGTATACCCCAGAGCCACATAAAGAAGAATGTATTCCAACATCATTTTATATAATAAGTTCAGCAGAAATCATCATGATAAGCGAGTAGTCAGTCAGATCTGTGAGTTACTAAAAAGGCAAACATTACGATAAAAGTGGTGACAATGATTATCATCACTGTAATATATACAGTGGGGTACTTATTACAATAACTATGGTAAGGAGTCACCCTGCCTGTAATATGCAGTTGGGTAGTTATTACAGTAACTACTGTAATGAACACCATTGCCTGTAATATCTAGTGGGTTAGTTATTACAGTAACTACTGTAATGAACACCATTGTCTGTAATATCTAGTGGGTTAGTTATTACAGTAACTTATCACTACAATGAGCCGTCCTGCCTACAAAATCCAGAGGGGTATTTACTACAGTAGATACTGTAATGAACACCATTGTCTGTAATATCTAGTGGGTTAGTTATTACAGTAACTTATCACTACAATGAGCCGTCCTGCCTACAAAATCCAGAGGGGTATTTACTACAGTAGATACTGTAATGAACACCATTGTCTGTAATATCTAGTGGGTTAGTTATTACAGTAACTACTGTAATGAACACCATTGTCTGTAATATCTAGTGGGTTAGTTATTACAGTAACTACTTATCACATTACTGTAATAATGGGTTAGTTATTACAGTAACTACTGTAATGAACACCATTGCCTGTAATATCTAGTGGGTTAGTTATTACAGTAACTACTGTAATGAACACCATTGTCTGTAATATCTAGTGGGTTAGTTATTACAGTAACTACTGTAATGAACACCATTGTCTGTAATATCTAGTGGGTTAGTTATTACAGTAACTTATCACTACAATGAGCCATCCTGCCTACAAAATCCAGAGGGGTATTTACTACAGTAGATACTGTAATGAACACCATTGTCTGTAATATCTAGTGGGTTAGTTATTACAGTAACTTATCACTACTGTAATGAACACCATTGTCTGTAATATCTAGTGGGTTGTTATTACCTACTGTAATGAAAATCCAAAGTGGGGTTATTACAGGTATTAATGAACACCACTACTAGTGGGTTAGTAGACTACTGTAATGAACACCATTGTCTGTAATATCTAGTGGGTTAGTTATTACAGTAACTACTGTAATGAACACCATTGCCTGTAATATCTAGTGGGTTAGTTATTACAGTAACTACTGTAATGAACACCATTGTCTGTAATATCTAGTGGGTTAGTTATTACAGTAGATACTGTAATGAACACCATTGTCTGTAATATCTAGTGGGTTAGTTATTACAGTAACTACTGTAATGAACACCATTGTCTGTAATATCTAGTGGGTTAGTTATTACAGTAACTACTGTAATGAACACCATTGTCTGTAATATCTAGTGGGTTAGTTATTACAGTAGATACTGTAATGAACACCATTGCCTGTAATATCTAGTGGGTTAGTTATTACAGTAACTTATCACTACAATGAGCCGTCGTGCCTACAAAATCCAGAGGGGTATTTACTACAGTAACTACTGTAATAAACCACCTTGTGTGTATTTTTTATAACACATTCAGTAATGGTCCTTTTCCAATCTTGTTCTTGTGGACCCCAAACATCTAAGGCTTTCTACTCTTATTTCATAGTTAGTGTGATCGGCCTGGGACATGCTGACATTTTGTCAGGACTGTGCTATTATTGACTATAGAAATAGTCTGGCAGTGATCAACAGTTGGCTGGGGACTTGACAGTGAGTTTAGAAAGGGGAAAGTGATTAGTGGAACCTTAGACTTTCCCACTAAATCCCACTCCCTTGGCTTAACAGTAGTAGTTCAGCATGGCCAGCTTACATAGACAGGGAAATTTCACTGAAAAAGTCGGAAGTACTTGTAATTGAAACTTGATATATACAGAATTAACGAACGTACTGTTCCCTGCCTTAATACTGTAGGAGATGTAACTATACCATTTACATGATTAAATGAAATCAAATTTTGACAATCTGGACTAAAATTGTTGGTGAGATTGTTCTGATAATCATCAGAATTTTAACAAGAACTTCTAGAGTTTTCTAGTGTTTTGTCATGGATATTGTTTCACCAAGATCTTCATACAAACAGGAAACATTCTATACAAACATTATGAAATGGATTAATCTGTCAGTTCAATTTTCAAGGAGTTTTTCTATGATTTTATAACAAAATTTTGAATAATGACTCTTCACGGAAATAACTCTGCTACTGATCCCTGTCATTAGCTCCCTGGATTTCCTAAAGTAAAGTCAATATTACAAAGTTACATTGTTTACTAATTAGATAGTCAAATGAACCACAGGACCTGCTTAATTATAATAATACTGTTGATTAAAGTTCTCTTTATACATCAAAATTCTATAAATAGCTTACTTAGGGGTTTCTCCTTCAATGATGCTATTTAATCAATGTGCAAACTTTCTTTGAAACAGAAATGAAACCATGAAGCTTGCAATCAGTAAAATTGCTTAAAATCAGTGAAAATCCTCTTACAGTACGCTAAGGACAGAAGACCCTGTAACATAATTATAGGGCCATGAACAACAATCCTTGTTATTATCACATAGAATCAGCTATCAATACCATACTGATGTTATCCTATTAACGGCCAAGACAGCCTCTACATGGTATAAACTCCTGCTCTGTTTTCACAACATATGTAGGAACTGTGTGGATACTGACCGCTACTGTTAATTATTAAGTGTGGAATGTCAGATCACTGACTTAAGACCAGGGTCAACTTAGGACACATCTTGGGTGCAGCATCATTGTTAGCTGTCCCTATCAGCTGAATTATGGGTCTATATAGATTCCTTGTACTGAAGGATGGGGTCAGCTTGAGTATAGGTCTATATAGAATCCTGTACTGGAGGGTGGGGTCAGCTTTAGGATGGGTCTATATAGCTACCTGTACTGAAGGATTGGGTCAGTTTTAGGATGGGTCTATATAGATACCTGTACTGACAGATGGGGTCAGCTTTAGGATGGGTCTATATAGATACCTGTACTGAAGGATGGGGTCAGCTTTAGGATGGGTCTATATAGATTCCTGTACTGAAGGATGGGGTCAGCTTGAGTATAGGTCTATATAGATTCCTGTACTGGAGGGTAGGGTCAGCTTTAGGATGGGTCTATATAGATTCCTGTACTGAAGGATGGGGTCAGCTTGAGTATAGGTCTATATAGATTCCTGTACTGGAGGGTGGGGTCAGCTTTAGGATGGGTCTATATAGATACCTGTACTGAAGGATGGGGTCAGCTTTAGGATGGGTCTATATAGATTCCTGTACTGAAGGATGGGGTCAGCTTTAGGATGGGTCTATATAGATTCTTGTACTGAAGGATGGGGTCAGCTTGAGTATAGGTCTGTATAGAATCCTGTACTGACAGATGGGGTCAGCTTTAGGATGGGTCTATATAGATTCCTGTACTGAAGGATGGGGTCAGCTTTAGGATGGGTCTATATAGATTCTTGTACTGAAGGATGGGGTCAGTTTTAGGATGGGTCTATATATTCCTGTAGACTACAGCCATGACCAGTAAAGGTTTTTACTTCATTCAATGTCTACACCTTAATAGAAACAGACAGTATACAATCAATCTTTGTTTCTCATGTTGTCAGTGACACTACATTGGAACCATATGGAAGGAGTTTTCATGAAAGCTTTTAGAAATGTTGCACTTATTTCATTATACAATCCAAGCCTACACCCTTTCTCTGCTAATAACAACCAGCATGTTCATTTTTCTTCATTTAAATCTCACTGATTTACGTCAAAATGGATACCATCCTAGCTCCACATAGCATTTATTAGAAAAAAAAAAAGATTTTTTTTTCTATGATCGGTAGTCAAGGAAATTGGGAACAACTGGTATCAGAAATTTGCTAAAAATCTGAAAACTAAAAAGTAAGGCATAATGAAAATTAAATGCAATAGTGTAACATCTAACGGGGCTGAAATTTTGTTGACAATTCATTTCTTTAACAAAGCAGAAAGTGGACCAGATTTGAAGTTTGCATGCCTGTACAGGTGTAGTTAGAAATATTTCTTATGGCATATATATGTGTTTACAACAACTAAGTCACCAGTCCCTGTATAAAGATACAAAGGCAGAGATCTCCTTTGTCAAGTAAACATGGATTGGTTAAAAACACTAAAACAGTCTAAGACATGAATGTCCTTGTTCCTATGGTAACCAGAATTTGATCAGGTATGAAGTAGATCTTCATGTTGTGTGAAAATAAACATAATATATTGAGAAGATATGACACTGTACCAGACAGATGGAGATGATTAATATCTCCCAAAAACCCTCCCCCATTAAAAGTGAAAACGTAAAAAACAAAAGACTCAACTTTTTTATCCAAAATGCTTATATGTATAGCAATCCAATGACTGCTTCTCATGAAGAGCATCTGTAGTTTTACAATTAATGGCGCAAAACCTTTAAGTAGTAACATTAAAACCCATGCCTTCGTTAAACTTCTACCAGCAGCATATTGTACAAGTGACTGAAACACTGTTACCTACCATCATTATATATCTGCTATAATCACCACAATTTGTGCTTGGAATGACATTTAACATCAAAACTGACTCAAATAATACCCTCATCACAGATGTAATTATTTGTAATTTTTTTTACCCTAGCGAACTCAGCTGATCTGAGTAGACAGAAGTATGTCAGTTTATAACTGAAACTGTTGGTAGAATTTTAACTAGAAATGGTTTTTATTTTTACTTTCAAATATCGCTAAAAAGAAATATTCAGGCTAGAAGAAGTTAGTTTCAAAAATGAGACTAGAATTGTCTGGTTATAATAAGAGTATTGTTCTAATTAACTGTCGATCTTTTACCCAGCTGTGTTGTCAGGAATATTTGACAACAATTGAATGGATGGTAATGTCAAAAGCGATTGTCACACATTTAAAAGCATTGTTTTAAAATAATGGTGTTCTTATTAACAGTTTGAATTAGAGACATTTCTGTTTGCTTGTGGATGATTTCCTTTCTAAAATGTTTCATTAACAGTGGTCCTTTATGTCCCACGGTTTCCATTTATCTGAATACCAGGATACAAATTATACAGAAGTCGTGATTTCCCTTTGGAATTTTTTTTTTTGCGAACAATAAGTTGGGTAAAAAATTTATTGTTGAAATTTTGAAATCAAATTTTCACTGAATTTTAAATAGCTGGTGAGTTACAGGGGTGCTTTAATGCAGCTAACTTACTTGATTCATGTAACCATATCTCCAGATCATTTTTTATCTTGTTTGGTAGATTTTACTTACTGGTCATCAAACATCAAAAGAACAACATTCAACAACACCACTAACAACATAGCAACATAACAAACATTACATACCTGGGCCCTCACAGCAGCTAATTGCATGTTAGCTATTCGTATTTCGTTTCGTTTTCGACACATATCTTCTTGTGTCTCATATACTTTTGCGTACAGGTGATTGGCTAAGTTTCTGAAAGTGAAGAGAAAGACAGAATTACACAGATATCATGCTAGACTCACCTCTGACTCTTCCGGCCCTCCATGGGCTTGGTGGTCCGCTTCTGCTGACGTATGTTTCAAACTACCACTTCGTTTTTTACTGCTTCCTTTAAGACTGGATGACCGTTTGGCTGACTCAGTCCTGCGAGGTTTTGAACTGCCCCCCTTTTCTGAGCGTGTCATTTCTTTAGGCATGTCTTTACTACTACTATTATCGGACCGTGGCGAGGCCAGATCTTTGGAGACAGCTCCCTTGTTATGGTGACTAGAGGTATCAGGGAAGTCTTTAGGACGAGTGTACATTTCAGTTACAATACCACTGTCTTTACTCTCCTGTTTGTGCATCTGGCGGCGAATCTTGTCCTCGTGTCCCCCTTCCCTTGTCATAGAAGCTTGACGTTGAAGCTGATTATCTTGCCGAGCCTTACCATGCCCTCCTCCTACTTTTTTTTGCCTCACACCTGAGGATTCTGGACTAGTTGACTGATGATTTGGCCTTTCAGATTCGTATGTTGGCATATTCTTCACCCAAATTTTCACAAAGAATTGTATATTTCCTTACAACAAAACACTTCACATATATGTAGAAAAAATTTGGCAAATATCGAAAAACAATGACAGCATGTTGAAACCGTAGAAAATCACCTCCAACAGCACGAAATAAAATTCTTCTGCTTTAAAGAATACAGCAAGATAGACACCAGGTAAGTATTCCAATCAGCACACCTGTGTTTCCAGGTGAGTTAAATCTATATAAGTACCAGGTTATTTTCCCATGAAATCACACATCGATACCTGGCTGATGAGCCATACTGTGGGTTAATCTCCCAAAGGCTATAAATGACTACTGCAGTAGATCATGTCCTTGCTCTCATGATCTATCCACACTTAGGGTCTCAAAAAAAAAAAACTACGAAAACCCTGCTTTATAAATAAACTGATCCTAAAACTACAAGCACTGGATTACATAAGAAAGATATTTTTACATCCCAGCCAGCCAAACAGAGCCAGAGGCAGTTTATCAATGATCTCGAAAATGAGTGTGTCTCAATATTAGTTGTACATCTATCTCCACCAGCATGGAGGAGCAAAGCGTAGCAGGCTGGTGGCGTTGTCAGTGCTGTGTCAGGCTCCGGTGTACCAGCCTGGGGTAGTTACAGCAGGTACTGCTATTTTGGGAACACCCCCATACAACACTGATGTATTGTGGAGTAGATTATGTCTGCATGTTATCCATATGTACTCCATTATAATACACATCCAGCTCACCACCTCCAAACATTACCCAACCTATCTACAAACCCCCATCATTTCTCCTTACTATCACCTGTTAGGGGACAACTGACAGTGTAGAGAGAGGGCCCTTACACACAAGGAACAATTTAGGTACAGGTTTCACAATAAACCAAGGAGGAGGGCATAACAGAGAAGTCTTATACAGTAAGGGAGGGAAAGGGCATTATAGGGTCAGGTCATGGAACACACTTAATAACAGACCCAGGAGGGGGGCATAACAGAGAGGTATAAACAGGAATAGGTCATAGATAAACATAGTGATGGGGAAAGGTTAATTGTTAAAGACAGGGCCACAATTGTACTGGATTTCACAACAAACATTTGATACAATAGATAGTCTATGTATAAAAATAGTTTCACAATAGAAAAAAAACATCCAACATGGACATTATAGAAATGGTAACGTTAGTAACATCCAACATGGACATTATAGAAATGGTAACGTTAGTAACATCCAACATGGACATTATAGAAATGGTTACTTTAGTAACATCCAACATAGACATTATAGAAATGGTTACTATAGGAACAAGGTCCAAAATAAATCCAGCTTGAACATTATTTAGAAACAGATTTTTAAACAAAAGAACCCTGGAATTAGACTTGAACAGATGTACACATACTTGGAGAAGAGGAGGGATGCATCATATTGAATTTAAGGGGGGGACTAGAACAATATGGACCACACAAAGAAAAGGTTTACAGATACAGAGTTATTCCAAGAGGTCACTATCAAGGTTAAGCACATTCGTTGTTAATCGAAAATCTGTAGTTCAATATTGACAGAATAATTTTCAATCATCAGCAATTTTTATGTTTATATTACAAAAACAAGAAAACATGTTGAAGTAATCCCTAATTGTGGCTTACCTTTTGGTATATGAATCTATGCCTGTTTCAGGATTCCCTTGAAATTCATAAAATTATCATGTTGATATGCTCAGGTTTTGATTTGAAATCTGCTTATCTCAACTGATGATGTATTCCCTATGGAATATGATCAGTGTTTTAGAAAATTACAACTGTCTCATCGCTACAACACAAGATTTCCATCAAAGCATCAGTCATTGACATACTTCTTAAAAAGGTCCTTCCTCTTTTTATGGTCACCATAATAACCATATGAAAAGGTAGCAGAATTTTCTAATTCAACAAAGTTCAATATTAATTACATCATATTTCTATACTATATTCCTCAGTTAATCAGAAAATCAGTTTACCTGTGGCAACAATCTTAATGCTCATTTCAAATTACATTCTTTAAAATTCAATTTACAAGAAATGCTTGAATGAGCACAATTTTCCAATTAGCATATAAAGGCCTTTGATAACTTAATACTACAACAGGAATTAGCAACATCAACATTTTAGGGGTCTGTAACCATAACGTGATTCTCTGGAAGCTGTTACAGGAAGTTGTACGCCTGGTTGACCATACAGAAGATATCGTAACGCTTGAGTGACTACGCTATAGTGATACTGACAATATATCTCCCTATCACAGGATATATACAGTGGTAATGGCTGACTTTTGAGATTTTGTGTTCTTGCTGTAATGGCCATGGGGACCTCTATATCAATACACTATCTTCCCAAATACATTGAGCATACTAAACATATAGATATATTTCCACGCCATGTTCACATCCAACACATTTATCTACATGCCTACAATGAGACCCACCCAAAGCATTTATCAACTGATAAACATCAAGCAGAACTCAACTGTTTTTATTTGAACATAACTTTGAGTACCACCCTACATACAGTACTAATCCATATGCCAGTTGACAACATAACCAGACATTTCAACAAATTCTAATTACTATCCAATGCTTCTGGAACATCAAGAAGACATCATATGATCAAATCTGACAACCAATACACCTCCAGTGGTACTGTGTATATGTGTAGTGTTGATACACCTCCAGTGGTACTGTGTATATGTGTAGTGTTGATACACCTCCAGTGGTACTGTGTATATGTGTGACACACCTCCAGTGGTATGTGTATATGTGTAGTGTTGACACACCTCCAGTGGTACTGTGTATATGTGTAGTGTTGATACACCTCCAGTCCAGTGGTACTGTGTATATGTGTAGTGTTGATACACCTCCAGTGGTACTGTGTATATGTGTAGTGTTGATACACCTCCAGTGGTACTGTGTATATGTGTAGTGTTGACACACCTCCAGTGGTACTGTGTATATGTGTAGTGTTGACACACCTCCAGTGGTACTGTGTATATGTGTAGTGTTGACACACCTCCAGTGGTACTGTGTATATGTGTAGTGTTGTATACACACCTCCAGTGGTACTGTGATGTGTAGTGTTGACACACCTCCAGTGGTACTGTGTATATGTGTAGTGTTGATACACCTCCAGTGGTACTGTGTATATGTGTAGTGTTGACACACCTCCAGTGGTACTGTGTATATGTGTAGTGTTGACACACCTCCAGTGGTACTGTGTATATGTGTAGTGTTGATACACCTCCAGTGGTACTGTGTATATGTGTAGTGTTGATACACCTCCAGTGGTACTGTGTATATGTGTAGTGTTGATACACCTCCAGTGGTACTGTGTATATGTGTAGTGTTGATACACCTCCAGTGGTACTGTGTATATGTGTAGTGTTGATACACCTCCAGTGGTACTGTGTATATGTGTAGTGTTGATACACCTCCAGTGGTACTGTGTATATGTGTAGTGTTGATACACCTCCAGTGGTACTGTGTATATGTGTAGTGTTGATACACCTCCAGTGGTACTGTGTATATGTGTCCAGTGGTACTGTGTATATGTGTAGTGTTGATACACCTCCAGTGGTACTGTGTATATGTGTAGTGTTGACACACCTCCAGTGGTACTGTGTATATGTGTAGTGTTGATACACCTCCAGTGGTACTGTGTATATGTGTAGTGTTGACACACCTCCAGTGGTACTGTGTATATGTGTAGTGTTGATACACCTCCAGTGGTACTGTGTATATGTGTAGTGTTGACCTCCAGTGGTACTGTGTATATGTGTAGTGTTGACACACCTCCAGTGGTACTGTGTATATGTGTAGTGTTGATACACCTCCAGTGGTACTGTGTATATGTGTAGTGTTGACACACCTCCAGTGGTACTGTGTATATGTGTAGTGTTGATACACCTCCAGTGGTACTGTGTATATGTGTAGTGTTGATACACCTCCAGTGGTACTGTGTATATGTGTAGTGTTGACACACCTCCAGTGGTACTGTGTATATGTGTGTGTATACATGTGTACTGTGTATATTGAGTGTTACACCTCCAGTGGTACTGTGTATATGTGTAGTGTTGACACACCTCCAGTGGTACTGTGTATATGTGTAGTGTTGACACACCTCCAGTGGTACTGTGTATATGTGTAGTGTTGATACACCTCCAGTGGTACTGTGTATATGTGTAGTGTTGACACACCTCCAGTGGTACTGTGTATATGTGTAGTGTTGACACACCTCCAGTGGTACTGTGTATATGTGTAGTGTTGATACACCTCCAGTGGTACTGTGTATATGTGTAGTGTTGATACACCTCCAGTGGTACTGTGTTTATGTGTAGTGTTGATACACCTCCAGTGGTACTGTGTATATGTGTAGTGTTGACACACCTCCAGTGGTACTGTGTATATGTGTAGTGTTGATACACCTCCAGTGGTACTGTGTATATGTGTAGTGTTGACACACCTCCAGTGGTACTGTGTATATGTGTAGTGTTGACACACCTCCAGTGGTACTGTGTATATGTGTAGTGTTGACACACCTCCAGTGGTACTGTGTATATGTGTGTTGACACACCTGTGGTACTGTGTTGTACTGTGTGTAGTACACACCTCCAGTGGTACTGTGTATATGTGTAGTGTTGATACACCTCCAGTGGTACTGTGTATATGTGTAGTGTTGACACACCTCCAGTGGTACTGTGTATATGTGTAGTGTTGATACACCTCCAGTGGTACTGTGTATATGTGTAGTGTTGACACACCTCCAGTGGTACTGTGTATATGTGTAGTGTTGACACACCTCCAGTGGTACTGTGTATATGTGTAGTGTTGACACACCTCCAGTGGTACTGTGTATATGTGTAGTGTTGACACACCTCCAGTGGTACTGTGTATATGTGTAGTGTTGACACACCTCCAGTGTGTATATGTGTAGTGTTGACACACCTCCAGTGGTACTGTGTATATGTGTAGTGTTGACACACCTCCAGTGGTACTGTGTATATGTGTAGTGTTGACACACCTCCAGTGGTACTGTGTATATGTGTAGTGTTGATACACCTCCAGTGGTACTGTGTATATGTGTAGTGTTGATACACCTCCAGTGGTACTGTGTATATGTGTAGTGTTGATACACCTCCAGTGGTACTGTGTATATGTGTAGTGTTGATACACCTCCAGTGGTACTGTGTATATGTGTAGTGTTGATACACCTCCAGTGGTACTGTGTATATGTGTAGTGTTGACACACCAGTGGTACCACACCTCCAGTGGTACTGTGTATATGTGTAGTGTTGACACACCTCCAGTGGTACTGTGTATATGTGTAGTGTTGACACACCTCCAGTGGTACTGTGTATATGTGTAGTGTTGATACACCTCCAGAGGTACTGTGTATATGTGTAGTGTTGACACACCTCCAGTGGTACTGTGTATATGTGTAGTGTTGATACACCTCCAGTGGTACTGTGTATATGTGTAGTGTTGACACACCTCCAGTGGTACTGTGTATATGTGTAGTGTTGATACACCTCCAATGGTACTGTGTTTATGTGTAGTGTTGATACATCTCCAATGTTACTGTGTATATGTGTAGTGTTGATACACCTCCAGTGGTATTGTGTATATGTGTAGTGTTGATACACCTCCAGTGGTACTGTGTATATGTGTAGTGTTGATACACCTCCAGTGGTACTGTGTTTATGTGTAGTGTTGACACACCTCCAGTGGTACTGTGTATATGTGTAGTGTTGACACACCTCCAGTGGTACTGTGTATATGTGTAGTGTTGATACACCTC
The DNA here is from genome assembly GCF_031769215.1 of Ylistrum balloti. Classification (NCBI taxonomy): domain Eukaryota; kingdom Metazoa; phylum Mollusca; class Bivalvia; order Pectinida; family Pectinidae; genus Ylistrum; species Ylistrum balloti. The sequence goes on from NW_026782042.1 coordinate 500,822, forward strand.
CAATGGTACTGTGTATATGTGTAGTGTTGATACACCTCCAGTGGTACTGTGTATATGTGTAGTGTTGATACACCTCCAGTGGTACTGTGTATATGTGTAGTGTTGACACACCTCCAATGGTACTGTGTATATGTGTAGTGTTGATACACCTCCAGTGGTACTGTGTATATGTGTACTGTGTATATGTGTAGTGTTGATACACCTCCAGTGGTACTGTGTATATGTGTAGTGTTGATACACCTCCAGTGGTACTGTGTATATGTGTAGTGTTGACACACCTCCAGTGGTACTGTGTATATGTGTAGTGTTGACACACCTCCAGTGGTACTGTGTATATGTGTAGTGTTGACACACCTCCAGTGGTACTGTGTATATGTGTAGTGTTGATACACCTCCTTTGGTACTGGGTATATGTGTAGTGTTGATACACCTCCAGTGGTACTGTGTATATGTGTAGTGTTGATACACCTCCAGTGGTACTGTGTATATGTGTAGTGTTGATACACCTCCTTTGGTACTGTGTATATGTGTAGTGTTGACACACCTCCAGTGGTACTGTGTATATGTGTAGTGTTGACACACCTCCAATGGTACTGTGTATATGTGTAGTGTTGATACACCTCCAGTGGTACTGTGTATATGTGTAGTGTTGTATCCTGTACTGTGTATATGTGTAGTGTTGATTCCAGTGGTACTGTGTATATGTGTATACACCTCCAGTGGTACTGTGTATATGTGTAGTGTTTACACCTCCAGTGGTACTGTGTATATGTGTACTGTTATACAACAATATATCATTAAATCAATTATAGCAGTAACAATTTTATTTTTACTTTATTTCCAGAACCCTAAAAACTGAGCTTACTTCAAAGGTCAAATGTTTACTGCTTTGAATGAAACATTCTGGATCTTCTGTGGGTACCAAGATCAAGTCTGATCTAGGGTTGAAAGTTGTAGTGATAAATAGAAGAATCAGTCTGTAAGATACAGGACAGAAACTTAGTCCATCAAACTTGAAGATTCCAATTCACATTACAATTATCTTCCTGAGAAAATTATTTCATTGTGTTGTTGATGGATAAACAATAATGCTATAAAAATATGTGTGGTGTATTGAAAGCCAGGTAAACCAGAACATGTGTATAGACAGATGTTGTAATACCTAGCCAGTAGTGATTCAGTCGTTATTATAGATGATAAATATATTACCACAACCAAACTCATTAACTAATAGACATCTTCAATTAATAAAAATAAGAAAAACTGATTAATTGATAACATGTAGCAATTCCTTTCTGTGAAAAGTACCCAACAATATTTTTCTCTGATTTGGAACATGATAGACAATACTATACTTTAAGACAAAACCACTTCCCTCTAATGGAGGACAGATCTAGGACAGATAAAATGTTCTCTCAAATGGATTACACAGCCAACATTTCCCTCTAATGGAGGACAGATCTAGGACAGATAAAATGTTCTCTCAGATGGACTACACAGCCAACATTTCCCTCTAATGGAGGACAGATCTGTGACAGATAAAATGTTCTCTCAGATGGATTACACAGCCAACATTTCCCTCTAATGGAGGACAGATCTAGGACAGATAAAATGTTCTCTCAGATGGATTACACAGCCAACATTTCCCTCTAATGGAGGACAGATCTAGGACAGATAAAATGTTCCCTCAGATGGACTACACAGCCAACATTTCCCTCTAATGGAGGACAGATCTAGGACAGATAAAATGTTCCCTCAGATGGATTACACAGCCAACATTTCCCTCTCATGGAGGACAGATCTAGGACAGATAAAATGTTCTCTCAGATGGATTACACAGCCAACATTTCCCTCTAATGGAGGACAGATCTAGGACAGATAAAATGTTCTCTCAGATGGATTACACAGCCAACATTTCCCTCTAATGGAGGACAGATCTAGGACAGATAAAATGTTCTCTCAGATGGATTACACAGCCAACATTTCCCTCTAATGGAGGACAGATCTAGGACAGATAAAATGTTCTCTCAGATGGATTACACAGCCAACATTTTCCTCTAATAGAGGACAGATCTAGGACAGATAAAATGTTCCCTCAGATGGATTACACAGCCAACATTTCCCTCTAATGGAGGACAGATCTAGGACAGATAAAATGTTCCCTCAGATGGATTACACAGCCAACATTTCCCTCTAATGGAGGACAGATCTAGGACAGATAAAATGTTCCCTCAGATGGATTACACAGCCAACATTTCCCTCTAATGGAGGACAGATCTAGGACAGATAAAATGTTCCCTCAGATGGATTACACAGCCAACATTTCCCTCTAATGGAGGACAGATCTAGGACAGATAAAATGTTCCCTCAGATGGATTACACAGCCAACATTTCCCTCTAATGGAGGACAGATCTAGGACAGATAAAATGTTCTTTCAGTTGGATTACACAGCCAACATTTCCCTCTAATGGAGGACAGATCTAGGACAGATAAAATGTTCTCTCAGATGGACTACACAGCCAACATTTCCCTCTAATGGAGGACAGATCTAGGACAGATAAAATGTTCTCTCAGATGGATTACACAGCCAACATTTCCCTCTAATGGAGGACAGATCTAGGACAGATAAAATGTTCTCTCAGATGGACTACACAGCCAACATTTCCCTCTAATGGAGGACAGATCTAGGACAGATAAAATGTTCTCTCAGATGGATTACACAGCCAACATTTCCCTCTAATGGAGGACAGATCTAGGACAGATAAAATGTTCCCTCAGATGGACTACACAGCCAACATTTCCCTCTAATGGAGGACAGATCTAGGACAGATAAAATGTTCCCTCAGATGGACTACACAGAAAAACATTTCCCTCTCATGGAGGACAGATCTAGGACAGATAAAATGTTCTCTCAGATGGATTACACAGCCAACATTTCCCTCTAATGGAGGACAGATCTAGGACAGATAAAATGTTCTCTCAGATGGATTACACAGCCAACATTTCCCTCTAATGGAGGACAGATCTAGGACAGATAAAATGTTCCCTCAGATGGACTACACAGCCAACATTTCCCTCTAATGGAGGACAGATCTAAGACAGATAAAATGTTCCCTCAAATGGATTACACAGAAAAACATTTCCCTCTAATGGAGGACAGATCTAGGACAGATAAAATGTTCCCTCAGATGGATTACACAGCCAACATTTCCCTCTTATGCATGACACAATCCTTATATTTCATCCCAATTAGGGGACAAATATCCAGTAAATTCCTATGTTACTACCGGTGTGTCAACAGTTCAAGGAATACAGGGTATTCCAGTAATCAGAGGTTGGACATAGACAGAAGGTCTTCCATGAATGCTTAGTGTCCATGAATGCTTAGAGTCCATGAATGCCTAGTGTCCATGGATGCCTAGTGTCCATGGATGCCTAGTGTCCATGAATGCTTAGTGTCCATGGTTGTCTAGTGTCCATGAATGCCTAGTGTCCATGAATGCTGAGTGTCCATGAATGTCTAGTGTCCATGGATGTCTAGTGTCCATGGATGCCTAGTGTCCATGGATGCCTAGTGTCCATGAATGCTGAGTGTCCATGAATGTCTAGTGTCCATGAATGTCTAGAGTTCATGAATGCCTAGTGTCCATGAATGCCTAGTGTCCATGGATGCTGAGTGTCCATGGATGCCGAGTGTCCATGATTGCCTAGTGTCCATGAATGCTTAGTGTCCATGGATGTCTAGTGTCCATGAATACCTAGTGTCTATGGATGCCTAGTGTCCATGGATGTCTAGTGTCCATGGATGCCTAGTGTCCATGAATGTCTAGTGTCCATGGATGTCTAGTGTCCATGTGTCGAGTGTCCATGGATGTCTAGTGTCCATGGATGTCTAGTGTCCATGAATGCCGAGTGTCCATGGATGTCTAGTGTCCATGAATGCTTAGTGTCCATGGATGCTTAGTGTCCATGGATGTCTAGTGTCCATGGATGTCTAGTGTCCATGGATGTCTAGTGTCCATTGATGTCTAGTGTCCATGGATGTCTAGTGTCCATGCATGCCGAGATAGAATGATGGAAATTTGGCATCATCTTATTTCAACAAGGTCAGATGATAATAAAATGTGGATTCCACATTCGGGGCGGAGTGCACTCAAGTTGGACACAGTTAACAGATGGATGACTTTTAGCGAGCCTGACACTGATTTGATGAATAGAATGGGATTATGAGAGAGGGATAAAAATGAGAAATGTGAAGTATTTGCAGAATAATGGTTCAAGGAATTCCTTGTTCAATAACAAGAAATATATAAGACCTCAATCGGGACAAAGTTCGATGGTTAGGGGGTATTTCAGTATTGTGAGTTTAAAGAAATGGGCTTTTTTACTGTATTGCCTTCACACCCTCAAATGTTTTGAAAAATTTGATATTTTATCATATTTTGAAGGATAAAAATAGCAAATATTGAAGGACACTTTCTGATGTTGTCAGTGGGTGTGAATGACAGTATATATACAGTTGTAACCTATTTCCCGTCTGTGTTGGGAAGGCTGAGGGAAGCAGTTCATCTTGTAGGTTCTAACACTGTTTGACTGTTGACTGATATTAAATGCGTGAAACAACAGCTGTGTTACCTGATCATTCATACTTGTAAATTTAATACATTTAACTGTCTGGATGTAAGACATGTCCAGCTTAAGGAAAGCAATAGTTTGTTTACCTTGGCAATCATGATCAGAAAGAAGCTTCATCAAAATCATTTGAATGATTGCGTACATGCGGATGTTTCATATTAATGAATAGTTTCGACTTGTTTGAATTTAATTTTCAGCAATTTTCCTGGGAAACAGTTGAAAATGCTTGATTTACATCTACAAAGAGAATAACAACCAGAAAAGCTGTATCAGTATACAATTTCTCAGGAGGTAATGTAGTGCTCTAACACCTTTACAAAACACTGGTTTAACACCCGGTTCATTTTATGTTGCTTTCTCCGGATTTGACATTTTCATCGTGATTCTATTTAACAGTCTTTGTATTGATTTGAGGACAGAAATGAATGAATCTGTTGAAGTCAACTCCTCCTTTCCCATCACTTCACCTTTAAGTGGTTGCCTTTTCTCCCACAAAATATGTCAAAGGCTTTTTGTCTCTCACTGTTCAGACTGCTGACATCGTGTGTGGAATATCTGTGGCTTAGGGTGGCAGGCAGGCCACCACCGTTTATCTCAGTGCTGCTAGATTATGGTAGCTTACTGACTGCTTTTAAGCAGCAATGTCTTTCATACATCATAGAATTGAAATAATTCTATTTCCTGCTAGGATACCAAATTGTTCTTATCTGACAAGCAAAGTTAATACTGCTTCCGTTTTGTGAAATTTAACCGAAAAAATAAATGCTTTAACATTTGTGCCATACCGATTTTTTATTATCAAGCTACCTCCTCTTTGAGTATAGTCTACAAAATCCTTTAATACAATTTAGGGACTTCCTAACAAGATTTTATCTGACATTTCAAAGAAGTTATTTTAACAACAGCACAATTATATGTATTAAAATGCATGCCCATGGCCTTTAAGAGCACATCATTTAGCACGAAAATTCAATTAAAAAAATCATTCTACCTTCCATCATCTCATTTCATCTCATCCAATATGAAGTCAAAGATACTGTAACTAACTCAGCAGAAAATCGTCTGTATAGATTTTCTCAGAAAAAAACATTCTGTGTGCATTATCCGCATGCAACTCTCAGAAAACTTGTGACAAAGCTGGAACTTTTTTTTAAATAAAAATTATTCCGAATACTCTATACATGTATTTTTTAGCAGTCGTTTTATTTTAGCAGTTTTTACACTGAAAGAATTGCAGTTTCTCTATGTTACTTATAAGATAATTATTGAAGATGCACAAAGTAGTTATGTCCTAAAATTTGATTGTGCAAAATAAGTATATTTATAGTACATGACTAGAGTGTGATATTTAATCACGCTTTAAGTGTATGCATTGTCATGGTAATGTCATCTTTCATCAAAAACTCTATACAGAATACAGAGTACAAATATCCACCATTTATTACCCTGCATTAATCCTAATGAATCAACACCATTACCTTCTAACTCCCTTCCAGTATAACAACTAAAGCCTCAGTTCTGAACAAAAAATTACAATAACAGGTATGAACAGCCTTATTCCCCAACATACAGATTTCTATTATCAGAATACATCATTACGGCCTTGTCTTTGGAAGAACCTTTTAGTTCACCTGAAACAGCCAGAGTTTAAAAGCATTTCAAAAATGGTACATCAGGACATTTTGAAAGGACAACCATTTGGTATAGGCAACTCTGACTCAGTAGAAAAATCCTTTTCTTATAGATACGAATGTACCTCTAAGTGAGAAAACTACAGAGAAAGCATATAACATAAAGCTGTTTGTCTATGAAAAGATCAGGTACAGTAGAACAAATATGTTATACACACGACTCAGACCCTCAATCAGAGCACCATTTATACGTAACTAGTGCCCTAAGAAAGAGAAGCATTTGGAATCGGTAACTCAGCTCAATTCTCTCACAGACAACCATTAATTACATAACTAGAGGTTACAAAGGAAGAACTATTTAGTATTCGTGACTCAGCTCCTCAATCAGAGAACCATTTAATATTGGGAAACTAGACCCTCAATCTGAAAACAATTTTTACAAAACCAGGTCCTTTAGTGGAAGAAGCAACCATTTAGTGTTGGTTAGTCTAAATCAGAGAATCATTTAGTGTATGAAATTATTGAATACTCTCCAAACTCAAAGACAGACACTCCACCGACTGAGCTACCTCCTCCCCAACAACTGACCAAGTCAAGTTCTGCCACATTCCTCCCTGCTTTTACTAATTCTTTGCCCCAAAGATAAACTATTTGAAACTTATGTTCAGGTATGCCCTTGTCAAGTATTCACAGTCTATCAGTTGAGGTAACTTGTTGCCAACAATCAACCCGGTTTGGCTACACATGCATTTGTTGGACCTCTCTGTGAGAGAACTAATACTGTTTTACACTAATAACTAGAGTCTTACAAATTGCAAAAGTACAAAAACTTGCTACATTGACTCTAGAAATAGAACCTTCCGTAGATTTGGACCTGCTACAGTAATTAAGTGAAATAATAAGTGAACACTTGGTCTATACTAGAATAGAGTAAGAAGTTCTAGCGATGAAATTTACTCCTGCAGTGTATGAGAGGTATAGCTACTGATTGACATGCAGTGATGATCTTTAAGAGGCAGTTTTATCAATTTTACACCACACCAACAAGCCTGATAATTATGATTAGTAATATAATTGGTTTTGAAATCTTTTAAAGAACCCAGAGACAGTTTCCCTTCAGCATCATTGAATGTGAGGTTCAATACTAATTTGCTTAACAGAGAAAAAGTGGCCCATTATTCATACAAAAACCTGAAATTCTTCACTTTATCACAAAATTATGCAACAAGGTTTTGCCATGTAGCTCTTGCAGCCATTTGTCTTGGCAAAAATAACTCAGATTGGGGAATTTTTATAAAGTGTTTTTGCAATTAACTTTCCTTCGTTCTGAGGGAACAAAATGGTTATGGATGTTGTTCGTTGGCATCTATGTATTGCCCAACACTAGAAAACTTGTCTAGACTCTATCTGTGTCTTGTGTCTATCGAAGGTCATCATCTAGAGCATGAAGAAGGTTGATTTTTAAGTCTATAGTCTTATATATATACAGATGTGTCTATCACAAACTAGAGTCTACAGATTGCCTGTCTTAATTGTGCCTCTGTGGCCTCCATTTTCTCTTAAGCATACCAAGAGGTCTGTACATCTATCTTTAGTATACTAGAGTCTACAGATAGCCTGTCTTGCTTGTGACTCTGTGACCTCCATCTTCTGGACGTCAGCATTCAGTTTAAGGCATTTAAATGGTCTAAAATTTCTAAAGCATATATGGAAAGCATCCATCTTTTCTGGAACATAATTTGGAAAGCATCCATCTTTTCTAGAACATAAACGAGGTATGTATTTGGTCTTGAGAAGACATTTTGCCTATGTTGTGTCCTGTGTATCGTCTTTGGAACATAAAATTTCTAATCCAAATGTATCCTAGAGCCTACAAACGGTCTATATGGTCTCTTGCTCTGGAAGGCCTCTATCTTGTCTAGAATTATGTGGTCTATATGAAGTCTAGGGCCTACAAACAGCCTATATTGTGTTTTTGCCTTGGGTCATGTCTCCATCTTGTCTAAAGCATACAAAGGACCTGAATTTAGGCTAGAGTCCAATGACGGCATGTACTGTGTCCTATATCTATGGGAGGTCACCATCTTGTCTAGAGAATTCCAAAGGTGTATATTTAGTCTAGAGCCTCTAAATGGCCTATGTTGTGTCTTTTGCCTTGGAAGGCCTCCATCTTGTCTAATTCATACAAAAAGGTTTATACTTAGTCTACAGCCTCCAAATGGCCTATGTTTGTCTGTAATGTGTCCTAAATCAGTTCAGTATTTGTTGCTACTAAACATTTAAGACATTTCATCATTCAATTTAAGTCATTTAAAGACATGCCAATATTGTTATAATTCTTAGAAGTTTTTACTGTTTAATTTCCAAAACATTTACAATAAACATTGCAAATTAGTGAAATCAATGAGACTGATTTCCTTCTTGTCTGAAGAAATTGTACCATTATCATTGCAGATATATCAGATCAATGGCCTCTCTGAAACTGTAGTCTGATGCTATCTCTGTAGATAGCTTGAAACACTGGCTCCTTTGGGAACCAAGTGTGCATTTAATCAAAGTTTGGATTGTTTGTTTCCGCAGTTGAATAATTAACAAATAATTAAAACATTCACTAGAGGATTTGTACAACATTAAACTTTAAAATGATGTCGGTTTTTTGTGGAGATTGATCAGTGTATAAATGTGGTTTGGGTCTACACCAGACAGTGACACCTACAGATTTTACTGATGTGTTCTGTATAAACTGTATAATATATGGAAAGGTTGTTTCTCATTACTTTTGAGGATGGAATGAAACCGAGATTGATAAATACAGTAAAATGAAAAAAAATATCAAAAAGGAAATTCAGTGTCTATTTCAAGATTTCATTAAAAAGAAAATTCAGATCAAATTTGTGATTTCATTAAAAAGAAAATACAGATCAAATTTGTGATTTCATTAAAAAGAAAATACAGATCAAATTTGTGAAAAACAACTCTGAAAGCCATTCACATATACCAAGGCAATCATTTCTAGTCACCGTTTAGTATTCCTTTGATATCAGCAACACACTTGGTGAATCCATTTTTAAGTAGGTTTTATAACTTGTTGGTTTGTGAATGAGATGTGTGTGAATCACATCTTCTGTAGTACCTATTTTCTGGGTTGTATCACTATAACACTGCTAATGACAAAACCTGGTAACATTTCATCAACAATTCAAACTGTGAACCACTGGTGAATCAATAAGACCACTCAGGAGATAATCACAGATTTCAAATCTGTTTCTCTCATGAAGCTTCTATAAAGGAATATAACATTATATGGTACATTGTAAGTAAGAAAAGGTCACCAACAGTTTAACATCAGGAAAAAATCTGATGATAATTTAAAGGGAAATAACTCTATAAGGTACGACAGAATCAATCTCATTGTCAAATTCCTCAGAGGTCTTATTGATATAAGCTTGCATGAAAAGTTTCAATAAAATCTGTTCATGTTTACTCATGCTATCTTGTTAACGAGGTCCAATGGTAATAAAACTGAAAAGGGCAATAACTCTGAAAACTTATAATCAAATCAGCCCCATTGACAAACTCATCTGGGATCTTATGCATATAAGGTTGCATATTGAGTCTCATCAAAACTTGTTCTTATTTACTCATATTATTATGTTCCAAATGTAAGAAACTTGCGAAAGATCAAAGGGTCATGTTCACAAGAAATGATGCATGGTAACAGACAATGGACAATTGCAATAGGTCACCTTGACCAATGCTTAGGTCCCTAAAGATCACATAGTGGAAACAATTCTTTTGAAAATGAAAATGAAGATTACCTCCCTTGAATTTTCTTCTTCTAAAACTTACCATAGTACTACATAATGTTAAATTTATCATTGTGAATAATACATTGATAAATAAAGGATTATCATTATGATGCAATGTCATAATTACATCACTGTAATTCACCATTGTCTGATTACTATGTTTAGTCGTTTGTCATCAAATTAGTAAATAAAACAAGCCAAATTACACAGCCCTTACACAGCTGTTGTTGTTTTTGTAACGGAGATAAAATTCTTATTACAATATAAACATTCTTTAACAAACATCAGACAATTACAGGACTGCTAGTATGGTTGATGTTATGTAGAGATTGTGGAGAAAGATGTACACAGATAAAAGTAACCGTACATCATGATTTAGTTTCATTTAATGACGCAAGATGAAAGTAAAACCTAAATTCTCATTTGTACATAAAAGAGAACGATTTTAATTGCTAGTTCCTGAATGTTTCTTGTCTGAAGATGGAATTGCTCAAAAAATGTCTCTAGAGACTTTTCAAATCATAAAGTAGTGACTGAGATCTGAAGATTTAAATTCATTACTAGATGATAAACTACTGGGCCAATTCATCTATTTTTTATCTAGAAGCCTGATTTGTCTGGTACATATTAACATAAGATGTTGGCTATCTAGGTCCAATCAATTTTCCTAGTTTTTCAGTTAATATTTTTCCATCAAACTTCTATATAAAGCTCAGTCATAAAGAAAACATTATATAATCATCAACTCTGGGTCACAATGATAACCCTATATTTATCAATACACTGTCAGGCAAAATGATAACCCTATATTTATAAATACACTGTCAGGCAAAATGATAACCCTATATTTATAAATACACTGTCAGGCAAAATGATAACCCTATATTTATCAATACACTGTCAGGCAAAATGATAACCCTATATTTATCAATACTCTGACAGTCACAATGATAACCCTATATTTATCAATACTCTGACAGTCACAATGATAACCCTATATTTATCAATACTCTGACAGTCACAATGATAACCCTATATTTATCAATACTCTGACAGTCACAATGATAACCCTATATTTATCAATACTCTGACAGTCACAATGATAACCCTATATTTATCAATACTCTGACAGTCACAATGATAACCCTATATTTATCAATACACTGTCAGGCAAAATGATAACCCTATATTTATAAATACACTGTCAGGCAAAATGATAACCCTATATTAGGGTCATAATGATAACCCTATATTTATCAATACTTTGACACAGTCACAAAAACAACCCTATATTTATCAATACCTTGACACAATCACAATGATAACCCTATATTTATCAATACTTTGACACAGTCACAATGATAACCCTATATTTATCAATACTCTGACAGTCACAATGATAACCCTATATTTATAAATACACTGTCAGGCAAAACGATAACCCTATATTTATAAATACACTGTCAGGCAAAATGATAACCCTATATTAGGGTCATAATGATAACCCTATATTTATCAATACTTTGACACAGTCACAAAAACAACCCTATATTTATCAATACCTTGACACAATCACAATGATAAACCTATATTTATCAATAATTTGACACAGTCACAATGATAACCCTATATTTATCAATACTATGACACAGTCACAACGATAACCCTATATTTATCAATAATTTGACACAGTCACAATGATAACCCTATATTTATCAATACTATGACACAGTCACAATGATAACCCTATATTTATCAATACTTTGACACAGTCACAATGATAACCCTATATTTATCAATACTTTGACACAGTCACAATGATAACCCTATATTTATCAATACTCTGACAGTCACAACGATAACCCTATATTTATCAATACTATGACACAGTCACAATGATAACCCTATATTTATCAATACTCTGACAGTCACAATGATAACCCTATATTTATCAATACTATGACACAGTCACAATGATAACCCTATATTTATCAATACTCTGACAGTCACAATGATAACCCTATATTTATCAATACTCTGACAGTCACAATGATAACCCTATATTTATCAATACTCTGACAGTCACAATGATAACCCTATATTTATCAATACTCTGACAGTCACAATGATAACCCTATATTTATCAATACTCTGACAGTCACAATGATAACCCTATGTTTACCAATACTTTGACACAGTTACAACTAGAACTGTCGCCTAGATGGCTGACCAATACCCCCCCGCACACTGCAATGAGTCAATGGATAAGTTACAGTGTTATTCTGAGAGTAATTGACATATTCTGCATGTGCCTGCAAAAAAATCAGAAGGGGTGGAATACATGTTGTTCATGATCAAGAGAGTCTTGCAATACTTACATCTTTATTGAAGTAATATTTTCCACTGAAGGGCCACAGAGACAAAAAAATGGTCACTATAATAAGTGGGTACTACATCAATCTCAAACTTATCTGGCAATCGGTTGATATAGAGATGGTCCAGAAGACCACCTTTTCTGTGTGTGGGTGAATCACAGAGCTGGGCATAACCATAGTATCTGAGGAGTCTTAATAGTTTGTCCTTTGATGGCCCTTGATGCCGAGAAACTGTTAAAATCTGACGATATTTAATAACTTTTTGACCAATGATGGCAAATTTGTTTAACTGAAAAAATGTCTGCTGTTATGTTCTTGATCTACACTAAACACTCATGTTTGTCATGGCAACGAAACCTATTTTATAATGTTTGGCATCCCCTAATAACCCTATATACCAAATTTGGTTAAAATTGGACAATATCTAAATTTTGACCAATCAGAGGCCAGGATTGTGTTTCCGCGGTAACAGTTTGGGAAACCTCTAATATGTTCAATTATTGGCCTTACTGAATTACATCTTTTTACTAAGTTTGAATACAATCGGTCAAATAACTGAGGAGTTATGGACATTTATTAGAAAACTTGTTTATAGTGACCAGTTACCATGGCAACCACAATTTTCAATAAAAGAAAGGGGCATGCATATCTACACATAATCCTTAATATTCCTGTAAAATTTCATCAAAATCGGTTCACAGGTTTAGAAGGAGTTAGCCGGACAAAATGTGTCTACAGACAGATGGACAGACGGACAACCTGATTCCAGTATACCCCCCCTAACTTCGTTGCGGGGGGGTATAATGATAACCCTATATTTATCAATACTCTGACACAGTCACAGTAACCCTACATTTTCAATACCCTGTCACAATGGTAAATCTATATTCATTACTTTATATTTATAAATTTATCAATAATGAGTAAAGATACCCAAATAAACCTATTTATCTTCCAAAGAATTAAGTCTTACTTAAATGTAACCTCTGACTCAATCTATGGGGTGAACTTAAACTATAGAGAACAATGATAATCATACATGTAGTAATGTTATCAAGCATACACTTATTGCTGGATAAACCCCCAAGTTATGAATCGTCTGTAAACTTTGAAATTTGTCCATAATAAATCATGAAGGTAGTATTATCATTAGTAGATTACCACTTCAATGAATTTTACACCTGAAATAATTTCCAGAAATAAACGTGAGGGTACAATTATGCAGTCAACCTTATTGTTATTACAGAGAACCCACTAACTGTTGTCTTGGTTCTCTCGGCAATGTTACAGAATCCTGTGTACACTGGCAGGCAGACCAGTACTAATCAGTAGGCGTTGGTACCACAATTAGGTATGACAGTCTGTTAATGAATTTACATCATAACCACTCCACCACAGACGTGCCTTCTTCTAGGACAGACGTGCCTCCTACCTTAGTGCTGCCAAGACAACACTGAAAGACTGTCTGTGATAATAAATCCCTCTATATATCTCTCACCTGGTTGAATTGTGATACAGTGACCTAATTATGTTCCATTCTTAACACGCACAAACAAAGCTTGGGACCCTGAATTCTGTGTTACAAAATATGTAGTTCACAAAGCTAGAACCCCTAGGGGTAGGGATGGGGTGGGGTAAGGGGGCACATAATTTCTTACATCAAACCAGGGATGGGCTTATTACAGGACAAAAAATAGTAATGTATATTGCAACAGAGGTTATCTTTATTTATTACATGTTTTACTGTCAATAAGCATCACCTGGGAATAAGGCCAAACCTATTTCTTTGTAAATATATAATGTAAGATATGTAATATTAATATGATATTGTAACCCTGGTAAATACTAGCCACAATATACCACATAGCTTGAGAAATCTGTTTGGTTAAATCAGTCAGTAAGACTAATAATCCAGAGGTCCTGAACTCTCTGTAACAATGTAACAAACAATATACCAAAAATGCTAGCCTTTGTCCTAATCCCTCCTGATCTGGAGTAAGAACTTTTGTGCCCCCTCCCCCCTCTTATTTCATGTTCTTTTTAATCCTCAACACAATCAAACATCAAACTAATTTGGCTTATTGGTGTTTGTATTCCAGCCAATGATGGTGGAAAATACCAAGCAGATTAGGGACAACCAGGAAATCTACAGCCATTTCAACGACTTCTATGTTACTTGTATAAAAAATCACAAACCAATTAGTCTTAGACATAAATATCAATATAAAACAGCTTTACCATCACCTTAATGAGTTTAGTTAAGGAAATGACATTTTGTTGATTGAATCTTGCCTAAAGCTCATAATTAAAGCTGTAAAGAAAACCGATGTCCAGATTCACAGAAAAGTGTACAGGACAAACAATATATGCTCAAGAAATATTTCAAATTTTCCAAACATTAGACATTCCTTCAATTAATTTGAATACCAGACATTGAACTGTACAATGTATTTGACTGCATCTGTTGTGATGTAAAATTAACTAACTTTGACTTTGATCTACAAATCCTTTACTCTGATTGCCATTTGGATATATTTACAACTTAATTTAATGTGTGACCTTGTAATTTACAGTATTTTTAATATGACCTTGAGTTAGACAAATTTCATTTCCATGACAGTGATGTTTAGCTTTGAACTGAATTCACTACACTCTGACATCAAGTTGCATAATAAATCTAATTTCAACCTTGAGCTGGCATTTTCAGCTATCATGAAGTTCTTACAGTTCAAAGCATTAATTAATCACTTCAGTTCTGGACTTTTATACCAAGAAAATGTTGGCACAGACACATGATAGAAAATAAACATTTAGTGATAGATTAATTACCACGGTTTGCCAACAAGTCTGAGTCACACTATATAGAAGTCAGACTTTCACTGTTTATATATGTGTAGGTTATATAGGAAGAAATAGTAACCTGTTGGAGAATGTCAATTAACATGCTGAAATGACAGTGTAACAGTTGAATGAAGTATAGAATGTCTTGTGGAGACTGCCTGCTCTGATCAACCTGTTACTTTGTAGAATATTTTACCTGTTGGCTGTTGTTGATGTACAATATTTTACCTGTTGGCTGTTGTTGATGTACAAGATTTTACCTGTTGGCTGTTGTTGATGTACACTATTTTACCTGTTAGCTGTTGTTAATGTACAATATTTTACCTGTTAGCTGTTGGTGATGTACAATATTTTACCTGTTAGCTGTTGTTGATGTACAATATTTTACCTGTTAGCTGCTGTTGATGTACAATATTTTACCTGTTAGCTGCTGTTGATGTACAATATTTTACCTGTTGGCTGTTGCTGATGTACAATATTTTACCAGTTGGCTGTTGCTGATGTACAATATTTTACCTTTTAGCTGTTGTTGATGTACAATATTTTACCTGTTAGCTGCTGTTGATGTACAATATTTTACCTGTTAGCTGCTGTTGATGTGGGATAATTTAATGGTTAGATACTCCTATATATGTATTAATATCATTTGATTCTACTTATCATTGATGTCATGTGTGTCATGTGATTTAACAAATTTCTTATCAAGGGAAATATGTTAGTTATGTTTCTTACAGCATTGTACATAATATTTTTAATTTTGTTTTAATGTTAAATCAAACTAATCCATATCCAAATTAAATATCAGCAAATCATGCAGACTAATGTTCATTCCTTATAAATTAACAAAACAAAATATCACAGTAACCTTATTATTTATCGGCAGATTTTGAAAGTGAAAGTGAAAGTAGAAATATGTATCAATGCCAATTTGACGGTGATTACAGAGATACAATATCAAGACGTTGTTGAAGAAAATAATAAACATTTACTTTTTATTCCAGAAGAACAATAAAAATCAATTTTGTTGCAACAATATCCCTATTTACGGTATATCATCTGATTCTCTGTGAGATAGGATACCTTAGTATCCACTGATATAACTACACCAATATTAGTCAACATTATTGATTAAAAAATGATGTACACCTGCAAATAAAAAAAATTATGGAATTTTTTTGAGATGCTAAGTTTGTAAACTTGTAAACATCAACATTCGACGCCATTTGTTTGGAACAAAGCTATCTTTGTCTGATTGTTGAGATGTCTTGAAGTTTCTGGCCTGAGTTCAGAATTCCAGTAGATTTATGATACACATACTGACTTTCACAGACAGAAACAGGTGCTGGGTCTGATGAAAGCTTCCATTCTCCCAATTACTTGTGAGGTGCATTATTTCTGAATTTGTCCCTGGTTCCCTCTTAGTCCCTGTATCACTGCTGTCTTGGAGGTGTCTATTGACCTCCCAGATATTAACAACAAAGGATGCCTGTAATTTTACCTCTACAAAACAAACTATCACACGGTTGAATTGATTTAAAGGTTCATTAAATATAACAAACCTCAAATCTCCAATAATATAGGTGTCGCTGATGGATATGTTCCACACCTGTGACCTTGAGTTAAAGGTTAGATGAAACAGTCAGGATCAATCTAGAGGTATTAGGTCACAACACAATATAATTTGCAACCTGAAATGATTTTCTAAAATAATAGTATTCTTTTACTTAATCTCTTCCAACTTTGTTTATGGTATATTTGTGTGAGTTTTAAAGCTCGTATTGCTAGGCTAATTTTGTGTTCTTCAATTTACAACCTTTGACCTTGTACCTTCAACTATTGTTGATAAATGTGAATCCTTGTGTGGCCCCTATATCCTGTTTCTGTTGCTCCTTTTTCACCACTCTAACTGTATGCCATTTATTTATTTATCTATTTCTATCTTTTCTGTTTTTATATAAATTGTCGTAAAATTTGAAATCTGGATAAAAATAAAAGCGTTATTATACAACAATTGCCAAAGAACAAGGTCTGATTTTCTTGATTCATCCATGTTGGCCAATATTGGAGCCCCATGGGGATACACTTGAGAACTAGGGGAACCCACTTGGTGAAGTAGAAGATATAAGATGATACAGTTTAATGTCTGTTTAGAAAATCAAACCTCTATTACCATAGTTACCACTAAGTGACCACCTTAATATGAATTTCATGTTCCTTTCGTATCATGCATAAAGCCATCATTCGTCAACTGAAAACTCTTAGAGTTTGAAATCTGTTTTTAAAACCATTGTTTGATTTCGTGAGAATACCTATCTTTGTGAATAATTCATGACTTTAATATGGGTCAGCTCGAACGTTCTGTCTCCTCTGCTCCATAAAACATTTGTGATGGGAGCATGTTTATTGTGTGATGATCCCCCTACTGACTTTGGGTAACCCACCCCTCATATACACCAAACCATCACAAACAAATCTATATTTCTCAGTCCTTATAAATAACAATAAATGCCTTAGCATCACATAACACAATCTCAGGATGCTACAATTAAACTTGTCTGCTATACATCCCTAGAGATCACAATATTTAAATAGTGCCAGCTTTTTCACCACAAGACCAAAAAATATCTGATATATTTCACGATCATGGCTGAACAGTAGCTTTTATGTCCCCACATAGATCCTTGTGCTAAAATTTCTAAAAGAAAAGAAAATATTTCACTTTGAAGATAAAATCCATCTAATGTGTAACTCCATTTCAAGTAGCTTCTTTGGATGGCATTTGTTTGAGACCCATTGGGCATGCACTAGATCATTGGATCCATTCCGATCACAAAATTATTGTTCCAAGTGAAAACTAAAGAGCTGTAAAAGTTTTGGCCTCTCCGTGTTTATGAACATCATAAAAAACATTGCATCGTCCTCATTACCTTGATCACATTGATAATATATCAAGGTCAACTTTCTATTCACATTTTTTATAATTTGTGTTTTTAGTAATTCAATTTTTTATGTGTCAAAAGTTGGGTGTTTTTTTTTCTATGATATGTGACCAGTGACCTTGAAAAAAAAAGCCTGTGACCTTAAAAAGCTTGATCAACGTCTTTTTATATCACCGAACATTAATATCAAGCTACTGACACGATACCTATTGGTCCTTAAATAGAAGTCATTTAAAGATGTTCCTAGATGACAGACAGACAGACAGATGGATGTTACAGCAACACGCTAACTCACTTGGCTATAATAATTGTGACTCTCACAATGAGTTCTTGCAGAATTGATAAAAAATATATAAACAATATTTTATCATTTGTAACTGATGATGATACAATATGACCTGGATGTATGGCTCCAACAGATAGACAAAAGACCTAAGAAACCAGAAATTTATGTTACATACAACTTCACAGATACAGCATACAGTAACGTCTAAATGATCAGAAATTCACAAGTGTTCACAAGATATACCACACTCACTTTATCAGAATCTGTGAGACTTGTCCTTAGCTTTACCTTAACAAGTAACCCTATCCATACTGATGTAATATGCATTGTGTGACGATGAAGCACAGCGTTTCATTTATTCTGGTTAAGAAGTTTATCCATTCATATAAAATGGGTTGTGGTAATATTATCATATATATGACACACTGTGACAATAGCAGTATTTGGAATCTGTGTAGCCTAACCTGACTAAACCCTAGTGACCTTGAGCTGTGTTACTGCCATAGGGACTTGTCAAAAGCAGACAAAGCTCCCAATTACATTTACATAAATACATCCTCAGAATTAGATGGAGGCAAATGGTTTTGCTGCTTAAATGACCAGCGTGGCTGGATTACAGGAATTCTCCCCTTCCTCTGATTAAGTACTGACCGATGGGGTAATCAAGCTGCTATAATGTCACTAAGGGCTATGTTTCACAAGATTGTTTTCTACCGAGTCAGTGGTCAGCGGTCATTTTGAAACTGTCAACTATAAATTGACAACAATGCACGTTGTCATATGACATTTTAAAGTGGGACCTTTTGTAGCCATTGGTCTGAGAATTCTGACCTTTGGTCAGCAACCATAGAATCAAATGACAATAAACACATAGGACATCAAAAAATACACATATAGATGACATTTTCAACACAAAAAGGCAACAAGGCTTAATTTCTGCTAACAGATCTTAGTTCCAAAAACATCACAAAATCAGAATTGAAAAACGAAACGATTGCTGACAAAGCACATTAATATTGATATTTCATCCTCTTTACCACACAAATCAATTAACTAAGGTGATTTCTTCTTTGATGTATCAGGTGGAATAATAACCTTTCAATCTCTGTTTATGTCAACTTGTCACATTTGAAAAAAATTAACTTTATATTTCAATTAATTAAGATGATAACCTTTATCTTTGAAATAAATGTTAATTAGATTGAACTCTTACCTTTGACATATATTAACAAGGGTATGTGTGATATCTTGGTTCTGTTTGATGTAGGATGTAAGTTCGGCTGCCTCTTTCTGGAGACGACATCGTCGCTCGTACAATATGACTTCAGTATGCCGATCAACAATAAGTGTGTTCTTCATAGATTCCTGAGAAAAATCAAGCATTAAAACTATTTGTCACCAGCATGTGGAACGAGACAAATATCTTAAAGCAACACTTCATGTACTGTGGAATAGTAACTACATGTATTCAGAAAAAATCCTAAAATCCTAAGTAAATATTTACCCAAACTTTTACAGGGGACTAAATTTCTGAGGGTCACTGTTGGTCTAACTATAATTTTTGTTAGCTAAGCTCTGGTTGGAGTTCAACTTGGGTTTTTTTTTCTAGTTTTGTACAGAGAGTTTTG
This sequence comes from Ylistrum balloti, assembly GCF_031769215.1. Classification (NCBI taxonomy): domain Eukaryota; kingdom Metazoa; phylum Mollusca; class Bivalvia; order Pectinida; family Pectinidae; genus Ylistrum; species Ylistrum balloti. The sequence goes on from NW_026782042.1 coordinate 520,967, forward strand.
TTAATTGTGTGTGTCGTTTCACATACTGTGTAATTAAAGCTAACTCCAGATCTGCCTCAGTGTGACATATAGGTGACCTTTGGAAATTTTCAGTTGAAAATGTTACAAATGTAAAAAGCACACAAAGAGGAAGACAAATCTTTTTGTATCCATAATACAAAGATTTTTTAACTTAATCTGATTTCAAAATAAGCTGGCTGTAGTAAAAAAAGAAAGGGAGGGGGAAACCACTTTGTTGCTATTTTTTTAATGTTGTTTAACGCTAACCAATCGATTTCTTCTTTACAGAAGTGTGTGCCCTAGAGCTGTAACCTATATCCTTATCATAACATCACACAATAAAAATTATATAAAGTGCTCTAGACAACTTTTATTGATAATTTTCGATTTTAGTATTTTCCATTGTCCACACCACAGTTTGAAATTTGTGTCTGAGTCTTGTCACTGGGGTTGGTAAAAATCAGGTTTGTAACCATGGCGACAGATATTATCCTTAGCGACTTGTAAAACACAACATCACACTGCAGACATATACATCACGATGAACATCACACACGACAATTCAGATAGGTATTAATGTATGGCTATTCACCCTCCTATTCCACTTCATCAAGATATCCATTCATGGATAAAGAGTTCACCCAAGGGGAATAACTATAAAAAAATTATTTCAAGATGAAGAATAGGAAAAAAAGCTCCAATGATTACGTACAATAAGTAGCTATACAATATTTCAATGGTTTACTTTTGTTCTATGAATCATAAGAAGTAACACTTAATGAAAAAAGACTTTAAGATGAAAAATTAGAAAAATTAGATAAAGCTGCGGTGAGGAAAACACATTCTCTTCTTGTAAGGTTTCTGATATTGTTAAAACAATGGTACAACCCACAATAATAGTGCTATAATCTGCTACACAGATTACCTGCCTGAGGAAGCCTCTAATGTGTATCATATCTTCAGACTAATTAGTAAACCAAACGAGTCTACTAATTACACCTATTACCAATAGGATATTTGGATGGTAAGAGTTTCTCACAGCCACTTAATAGACATATACATCCCCTTAAGATATAGTGTTATATTAGTTTCTAATATACATGTGACAACCCAAACAAACATCAGTCATTAATAATGTCAATATCTTTTGATGGGTGTTGTTTTGTATCATACTTTGATGGGTGTTGTTCTGTATCATACTTTGATGGGTGTTGTTTTGTATCATAACTTTGATGGGTGTTGTTTTGTATCATACCTTTGATGGGTGTTGTTTTGTATCATACTTTGATGGGTGTTGTTTTGTATCATACTTTGATGGGTGTTGTTCTGTATCATACCTTTGATGGGTGTTGTTCTGTATCATACTTTGATGGGTGTTGTTTTGTATCATAACTTTGATGGGTGTTGTTTGTATCATACTTTGATGGGTGTTGTTTTGTATCATACTTTGATGGGTGTTGTTTTGTATCATACTTTGATGGGTGTTGTTCTGTATCATACTTTGATGGGTGTTGTTTTGTATCATACCTTTGATGGGTGTTGTTTTGTATCATACTTTGATGGGTGTTGTTTTGTATCATACTTTGATGGGTGTTGTTCTGTATCATACTTTGATGGGTGTTGTTTTGTATCATACTTTGATGGGTGTTGTTTTGTATCATACTTTGATAGGTGTTGTTTTGTATCATAACTTTGATGGGTGTTGTTTTGTATCATACCTCTGATGGGTGTTGTTTTGTATCATACTTTGATGGGTGTTGTTTGTATCATACTTTGATGGGTGTTGTTTGTATCATACTTTGATGGGTGTTGTTTTGTATCATACTTTGATGGGTGTTGTTTGTATCATACTTTGATGGGTGTTGTTTTGTACCTTTGATGGGTGTTGTTTGTATCATACTTTGATGGGTGTTGTTTTGTATCATACTTTGATGGGTGTTGTTTTGTATCATAACTTTGATGGGTGTTGTTTTGTACCTCTGATGGGTGTTGTTTTGTATCATACCTTGATGGGTGTTGTTTGTATCATACTTTGATGGGTGTTGTTTTGTATCATACTTTGATGGGTGTTGTTTTGTATCATAACTTTGATGGGTGTTGTTTTGTACCTCTGATGGGTGTTGTTTTGTATCATACTTTGATGGGTGTTGTTTGTATCATACTTTGATGGGTGTTGTTTTGTATCATACTTTGATGGGTGTTGTTTTGTATCATACTTTGATGGGTGTTGTTTTGTATCATACTTTGATGGGTGTTGTTTTGTATCATACTTTGATGGGTGTTGTTTGTATCATACTTTGATGGGTGTTGTTTTGTACCTTTGATGGGTGTTGTTTTGTATCATACTTTGATGGGTGTTGTTTTGTATCATACTTTGATGGGTGTTGTTTTGTATCATACTTTGATGGGTGTTGTTTTGTATCATACTTTGATGGGTGTTGTTTTGTATCATACCTTTGATGGGTGTTGTTTTGTATCATACCTTTGATGGGTGTTGTTTGTATCATACTTTGATGGGTGTTGTTTTGTACCTTTGATGGGTGTTGTTTTGTATCATACTTTGATGGGTGTTGTTTTGTATCATACCTTTGATGGGTGTTGTTTTGTATCATACTTTGATGGGTGTTGTTTTGTATCATACTTTGATGGGTGTTGTTTGTATCATACTTTGATGGGTGTTGTTTTGTATCATACTTTGATGGGTGTTGTTTTGTATCATACTTTGATGGGTGTTGTTTTGTATCATACTTTGATGGGTGTTGTTTTGTATCATACTTTGATGGGTGTTGTTTTGTATCATACTTTGATGGGTGTTGTTCTGTATCATACTTTGATGGGTGTTGTTCTGTATCATACTTTGATGGGTGTTGTTTTGTATCATACTTTGATGGGTGTTGTTTTGTATCATACTTTGATGGGTGTTGTTTTGTATCATACCTTTGATGGGTGTTGTTTTGTACCTTTGATGGGTGTTGTTTTGTATCATACCTTTGATGGGTGTTGTTTTGTATCATACTTTGATGGGTGTTGTTTGTATCATACCTTTGATGGGTGTTGTTTTGTATCATACTTTGATGGGTGTTGTTTTGTATCATACCTTTGATGGGTGTTGTTCTGTATCATACTTTGATGGGTGTTGTTTTGTATCATACTTTGATGGGTGTTGTTTGTATCATACTTTGATGGGTGTTGTTTTGTATCATACTTTGATGGGTGTTGTTTTGTACCTTTGATGGGTGTTGTTTTGTATCATACCTTTGATGGGTGTTGTTCTGTATCATACTTTGATGGGTGTTGTTTTGTATCATACTTTGATGGGTGTTGTTTTGTATCATACTTTGATGGGTGTTGTTTTGTATCATACTTTGATGGGTGTTGTTCTGTATCATACTTTGATGTGTTCAGTTCAGTCACTAGAAATAATCAGAGGCATGCAGTCATGTCATTAAAACAGTTGTCCAAGCTTTAGTTCAGTCACTAGAAATAATCAGAGGCATGCAGTCATGTCATTAAAACAGTTTTTCAAGCTTTAGATCAGTCAGTTAGGGAAGGATTAATGACAGATTTTAGTTGGATGAATATCAGTTTTAGTTTTTTAGTTTCGAGAGGAACAAAGTATCAAAGTATCAAAGCTTTGATGGGTGTTGTTAATGACATGACTGCATGCCTCTGATTATTTCTAGTGACAGAACTAAAGCTTGGACAACTGTTTTAATGACATGACTGCATGCCTCTGATTATTTCTAGTGACAGAACTAAAGATTGGACAACTGTTTTAATGACATGACTGCATGACTCTGATTATTTCTTGTGACTGATCTAAAGCTTGGACAACTGTTTTAATGACATGACTGCATGCCTCTGATTATTTCTAGTGACAGAACTAACAATTAGACAACTGTTTTAATGACATGACTGCATGCCTCTGATTATTTCTAGTGACAGAACTAACAATTAGACAACTGTTTTAATGACATGACTGCATGCCTCTGATTATTTCTTGTGACAGAACTAAAGCTTGGACAACTGTTTTAATGACATGACTGCATGCCTCTGATTATTTCTTGTGACAGAACTAAAGCTTGGACAACTGTTTTAATGACATGACTGCATGCCTCTGATTATTTCTAGTGAGTGAACTAAAGCTTGGACAACTGTTTTAATGACATGACTGCATGCCTCTGATTATTTCTTGTGACTGAACTAACTATTAGACAACTGTTTTAATGACATGACTGCATGCCTCTGATTATTTCTAGTGACAGAACTAAAGCTTGGACAACTGTTTTAATGACATGACTGCATGCCTCTGATTATTTCTAGTGACAGAACTAAAGCTTGGACAACTGTTTTAATGACATGACTGCATGCCTCTGATTATTTCTAGTGACAGAACTAAAGCTTGGACAACTGTTTTAATGACATGACTGCATGCCTCTGATTATTTCTAGTGACAGAACTAAAGCTTGGACAACTGTTTTAATGACATGACTGCATGCCTCTGATTATTTCTAGTGATTGGACAACTGTTTTAATGACATGACTGCATGCCTCTGATTATTTCTGGTGACAGAACTAAAGCTTGGACAACTGTTTTAATGACATGACTGCATGCCTCTGATTATTTCTGGTGACAGAACTAAAGCTTGGACAACTGTTTTAATGACATGACTGCATGCCTCTGATTATTTCTTGTGACTGAACTAACAATTAGACAACTGTTTTAATGACATGACAACTGTTTTAATGACATGACTGCATGCCTCTGATTATTTCTAGTGACAGAACTAAAGCTTGGACAACTGTTTTAATGACATGACTGCATGCCTCTGATTATTTCTAGTGACAGAACTAAAGCTTGGACAACTGTTTTAATGACATGACTGCATGCCTCTGATTATTTCTAGTGACAGAACTAAAGCTTGGACAACTGTTTTAATGACATGACTGCATGCCTCTGATTATTTCTAGTGACAGAACTAAAGCTTGGACAACTGTTTTAATGACATGACTGCATGCCTCTGATTATTTCTAGTGACAGAACTAAAGCTTGGACAACTGTTTTAATGACATGACTGCATGCCTCTGATTATTTCTAGTGACAGAACTAAAGCTTGGACAACTGTTTTAATGACATGACTGCATGCCTCTGATTACTGTTTTTCATGACTGCATGCCTCTGATTATTTCTAGTGACAGAACTAAAGCTTGGACAACTGTTTTAATGACATGACTGCATGCCTCTGATTATTTCTAGTGACAGAACTAAAGCTTGGACAACTGTTTTAATGACATGACTGCATGCCTCTGATTATTTCTAGTGAGTGAACTAAAGCTTGGACAACTGTTTTAATGACATGACTGCATGCCTCTGATTATTTCTGGTGACAGAACTAAAGCTTGGACAACTGTTTTAATGACATGACTGCATGGCTCTGATTATTTCTGGTGACAGAACTAAAGCTTGGACAACTGTTTTAATGACATGACTGCATGCCTCTGATTATTTCTGGTGTGACAGACAACTGTTTTAATGACATGACTGCATGCCTCTGATTATTTCTTGTGACTGAACTAACTATTAGACAACTGTTTTAATGACATGACTGCATGCCTCTGATTATTTCTAGTGACAGAACTAAAGCTTGGACAACTGTTTTAATGACATGACTGCATGCCTCTGATTATTTCTAGTGACAGAACTAAAGCTTGGACAACTGTTTTAATGACATGACTGCATGCCTCTGATTATTTCTAGTGACAGAACTATAGCTTGGACAACTGTTTTAATGACATGACTGCAACTGTTTTAATGACATGACTGCATGCCTCTGATTATTTCTAGACAACTGATGACATGACTGCACTAAAAGCTTGGACAACTGTTTTAATGACATGACTGCATGCCTCTGATTATTTCTAGTGACAGAACTAAAGCTTGGACAACTGTTTTAATGACATGACTGCATGCCTCTGATTATTTCTTGTGACAGAACTAAAGCTTGGACAACTGTTTTAATGACATGACTGCATGCCTCTGATTATTTCTAGTGACAGAACTAAAGCTTGGACAACTGTTTTAATGACATGACTGCATGCTGATTATTTCTCTGACAACTGTTTTAATTGACTGCATGTGACAGAACTAAAGCTTGGACAACTGTTTTAATGACATGACTGCATGCCTCTGATTATTTCTAGTGACAGAACTAAAGCTGTTTTAATTGGACAACTGTTTTAATGACATGACTGCATGCCTCTGATTATTTCTAGTGACAGAACTAAAGCTTGGACAACTGTTTTAATGACATGACTGCATGCCTCTGATTATTTCTAGTGACAGAACTAAAGCTTGGACAACTGTTTTAATGACATGACTGCATGCCTCTGATTATTTCTAGTGACAGAACTAAAGCTTGGACAACTGTTTTAATGACATGACTGCATGCCTCTGATTATTTCTAGTGAGTGAACTAAAGCTTGGACAACTGTTTTAATGACATGACTGCATGCCTCTGATTATTTCTAGTGACAGAACTAACAATTAGACAACTGTTTTAATGACATGACTGCATGCCTCTGATTATTTCTAGTGACAGAACTAAAGCTTGGACAACTGTTTTAATGACATGACTGCATGCCTCTGATTATTTCTAGTGACAGAACTAAAGCTTGGACAACTGTTTTAATGACATGACTGCATGCCTCTGATTATTTCTAGTGACAGAACTAAAGCTTGGACAACTGTTTTAATGACATGACTGCATGCCTCTGATTATTTCTAGTGACAGAACTAAAGCTTGGACAACTGTTTTAATGACATGACTGCATGCCTCTGATTATTTCTAGTGACAGAACTAAAGCTTGGACAACTGTTTTAATGACATGACTGCATGCCTCTGATTATTTCTAGTGACAGAACTAAAGCTTGGACAACTGTTTTAATGACATGACTGCATGCCTCTGATTATTTCTAGTGACAGAACTAAAGCTTGGACAACTGTTTTAATGACATGACTGCATGCCTCTGATTATTTCTAGTGACAGAACTAACTATTAGACAACTGTTTTAATGACATGACTGCATGCCTCTGATTATTTCTAGTGACAGAACTAACTATTAGACAACTGTTTTAATGACATGACTGCATGCCTCTGATTATTTCTAGTGACAGAACTAAAGCTTGGACAACTGTTTTAATGACATGACTGCATGCCTCTGATTATTTCTAGTGACAGAACTAAAGCTTGGACAACTGTTTTAATGACATGACTGCATGCCTCTGATTATTTCTAGTGACAGAACTAAAGCTTGGACAACTGTTTTAATGACATGACTGCATGCCTCTGATTATTTCTAGTGAGTGAACTAAAGCTTGGACAACTGTTTTAATGACATGACTGCATGCCTCTGATTATTTCTGGACAACTGTGACATGACTGCATGCCTCTGATTATTTCTAGTGACTGAACAACTGTTTTAAAGCTGCCTCTGATTGACAACTGTTTTAATGACATGACTGCATGCCTCTGATTATTTCTAGTGACTGAACTAACAATTAGACAACTGTTTTAATGACATGACTGCATGCCTCTGATTATTTCTAGTGAGTGAACTAAAAGACAACTGTTTTAATTGACTGATTATTTCTAGTGACAGAAACTGTTTTAATGACATGACTGCATGCCTTGGATTATTTCTAGTGACTGAACTAACAATTAGACAACTGTTTTAATGACATGACTGCATGCCTCTGATTATTTCTAGTGACAGAACTAAAGCTTGGACAACTGTTTTAATGACATGACTGCATGCCTCTGATTATTTAGTGACAGACTTGGACAACTGTTTTAATGATATTATCTGAAAATTTTTTTGACAGAACTACAATGCTTGGACAACTGTTTTAATGACATGACTGCATGCCTCTGATTATTTCTAGTGAATGAAAATGTGACTGATTATTTCTAGTGACAGAATAGCTTGGACAACTGTTTTAATGACATGACTGCATGCCTCTGATTATTTCTATTGTGCAGCCTGAACATTCAACAACTGTTTTAATGACATGACTGCATGCCTCTGATTATTAGCACAAGATGTGAATGTGATGGCTGTCTTAGTAATTTTTTGCTTTTGTGTTTTTGTCGTGAATGACGACATTCTACTAGCGTCATAGTGAGGTATACATGTCTAGGATGGGACAAAACTGACTGGTGATTCCAAATACCACAGAAAGACAGCATTCTTATCTAAAAACACAGACAGCATTAACAAAATCCCAAATTTTGGGACCAGACCAAATATCTTTTAATATTCTTTATCTCAGCTTCAATAAATATGCACAGCACAGTTAGTAAGACATGGAGTATGATATATATACATATATGTATGTACTAGGTGCTTATGTAACTATTGAAACACTTGTATACAATATATCAATATAACCACGTCTGAGATAAAACGTATCCTAGGTATTTCTGTAGGAGATGTACAGCTGGTTTTCATTGTACTGTCCCCTGGCCTAATTGTATACAGGCCTGATGAAGAGATCTCTACATACCGATGCTGATGATGCACATAAACCCAGCTATCACACCTTGCCCACTGTCACCAGTGGAAATACACGCTATAAAGATTCAGACATAATTTATTGTATTAAATAATAAAATGCTAGACTTTCTTTATCATTCACTGATCGGTGGATGAGGGTGATTATTTCAAATTTTGCATGAATGTTTGCTTTTTATGTGACAATAAGGCCATGTCTATTAATAAGCCCAGCCATATCAATAATCTATCGATGCTCAGTAAAATTACATAAATACTATTTCATTATTCTGTAGTAAACTCAACCCATTGTTTTGAGTCACAGGAAGTGTGTTGACGAACTGATTCTATTGCAAACTGAAAAAAAATTACCGTAAATTTCCAATATAAAAAATTGTTTTGTAAATTCATGTAAATAAATAACAAGTAACATGGTAAATGGAAGGAGTAATGAAAACACCTTGTCACCTATGGAGTTCAAACTAGCGACCATTTGATCTCTAGCTGGACACTCTACAGCTAAACTAACTGGAAATTCCCTCCTGCTGAAGCTAATAAGGGGATCTGTACTCTTCACTTACACAACATTGGATATACATTTCAATTTTTACATATATTCCAGAAACTACACATATTGCAGTCTAATACTATGGTAAGCATTTTTTACAGTGATTCCAAACCTGAGCCTGGTGTATTACATGACATTGATATGGTAGCATCTATGGCTAGCTGTTTACATGTCTGATAAAACAGCTAACTATGATGTTGAGCTGATAAGGCCTCTTGAGGCGTATTTTTATAAAACATGTCTGACTTTCCATGTGTTCAATAAATCTGTTATTACATCCTTGGCCTTTGTTTTTTCCATTAGGGGATATTGTAATTCAATAATACTAAAATGTAAGTAGTCTGTTTTAGATAATAGTAAAACCACCATACACTTATACTGTAATCCTATCAGAGTTATTTCCCTTGATACACTCTTTTGACTCTTGAAACAAGTTTCATATTTACATTATTGTGTATTAATCATGCGTTATTGATCTGAATCATCTTATTTGATCTGCTTTATAAATCTAAATCCTAAAATTCATTTAATTTTTGCCACACTAACCAATTGTATAATTGTGGACCGGTTTCTGATTTTACACTATATATCTTATACATTCAGGTGAACCAAGTGTTTTATCAGCCAGGGAGAGAGGTTTCATAATGTTTCGTCACACTTCATAAAAGGGACAAAACTCTTATCAAGTAATACAGCAGCACAACTGTGACTTAAATCATACACAAATGTATAGAATCAAGATCACAAACATCAGTTTAAAGCAATTGTATACCTATACATGTACATAGGAACCAAGTCTCATAACTATTTCTGACAAGGGTAGCAGACTACATTAGACAAAACTGACAGATGTAGGGTAAACCTGACAGATGTAGGGTAAAACTGACAGATGTAGGGTAAAACTGGGTAAAACTGACAGATGTAGGGTAAAACTGGGTAAAACTGACAGATGTAGGGTAAAACTGACAGATGTAGGTAAAACTGACAGATGAAGGGTAAAACTGACAGATGTAGGGTAAAACTGGGTAAAACTGACAGATGTAGGTAAAACTGACAGATGTAGGGTAAAACTGACAGATGTAGGTAAAACTGACAGATGTAGGGTAAAACTGGGTAAAACTGACAGATGTAGGTAAAACTGACAGATGTAGGGTAAAACTGACAGATGTAGGTAAAACTGACAGATGTAGGGTAAAACTGGGTAAAACTGACAGATGTAGGGTAAACTGACAGATGTAGGTAAAACTGACAGATGTAGGGTAAAACTGGGTAAAACTGACAGATGTAGGGTAAAACTGACAGATGTAGGTAAAACTGACAGATGTAGGTAAAACTGACAGATGAAGGGTAAAACTGGGTAAAACTGACAGATGTAGGGTAAAACTGACAGATGTAGGAAAAACTGACAGATGTAGGGTAAAACTGACAGATATAGGTAAAACTGACAGATGTAGGGTAAAACTGACAGATGTAGGGTAAAACTGACAGATGTAGGTAAAACTGACAGATGTAGGGTAAAACTGGGTAAAACTGACAGATTTAGGGTAAAACTGACCGATGTAGGGTAAACCTGACAGATGTAGGGTAAAACTGACAGATGTAGGGTAAAACTGGGTAAAACTGACAGATGTAGGGTAAGACATGGAGCTGCAAAGTGTGGCATCATCCCTGTACCTAGCTGTTAGTGTAAAACCCAAATATGATATATGTATACCAGTATAACAATTTGTAATGTCACTCAATTATATACTGCTACTATCACCTGACGATCTAATACAGTGAGGCACTAGTGCAAAATGTAACATCTTCTATTGTCTATTATCAATTAAATTTCCTTGTATCGCCTTAACACCAACATTATATATAATTTTTTTACAATAAATTTTCTTATTTTTAATCAGATAAATCCTTAATCAGAATGAGGCCAAGATGTACTGGTTGACTCCTTTTACCCCGGAGTGTGACGTGCAGTTGTTTTCGTTGCGATTACATATACGCTCAGTTATAGTGCAAAACATACCGAAATTCATATAAAACAATTCTGATTCTTTAATCACCATCTTCCATACAACAACTTAGAATGGATTATTTGTTACTGATAAAGGGCCTTCATTGTCCATTGGCCGAAGGGATTATCGAGAAACCTAAATTTACCCCACCGCTGTCGATTTAACTTTATAACTTTGTATTTGTTTTATGTTCTATGTATGTGATGTAACTTATGTAATATTTGTGCCTTGATAAAGTGGCAGGTTGCCTCGAAGATTTGACAATTCACTTGCCTGTCATTATTACTTCATTGATTATATATCTATTCCAGTAATACTGGTCCACAGTAACAACCTAATGGATCCTATTATTATGTATAAAACAAGGGAAAAATAGGCATTACGAGTAGTTAATTAACAACACCATCTTCTGTATTACAACTTCTATTTACAGGCAGGCAATATACCTCTGGGCCTATGTTTCAAGTGCTCTCCCAATATTGGGTCTATGTCCAAGTCAGCCATAGCTCAATTCAAGAGGATCCCACGTGTCTGCCAAATGAAACTTTCAATACCCCTGCAGGATATAACAAAAAACTGGCCACTGCACACAGGGGGTTGGTTTCTAGTCTCAATATCTTAGAATCAACATCAGGAAACGAGACAAACATTCTAACTAAAATACACCATTTTGAAACAATTGACGTGCCTCTCTCTTTTAAAAACAAATTTTTAAAATTCCAATGCGATGGACTAGGTCAGCCCCCGGAGATTACCATTAATCCACGAGTGATGTAATGTAAACCCTGTAAGAGAAGACTATGCCACAAACAAAAGTCAACCACAAAAAGGGTCAGCATCAACACAGCAGTCAATCTCCCTGACCACACCCTACACAGTAGTCAATCTCCCTGACCACACCCTGAATGTCCAAGAGACTTCGATACCCTCCAAGGGCTTAAATTTCTGTCCCATCCCACGGAATCCAAACAACTACACAGGATATGGATAGCTTCTACAGACGACTCCGTAAAAAAATTTGTTTCTTTTTTTTTTCTAACTTACTTGTTTTCCTTCCTATTTGAAATGGATGCTAATTTAGAATAAAAAAACAGTAACCATAGTTATCATGAGTGATCTTCAGGTACATTGCTACATGAAAAAAATTAAAGATTGGAAGTATGGAAGATGGTGATTAAAATATCAAAAATGTTTTGTATAAATTACGGTATGTTTTGCACTATAACTGAGTGTATATGTGATCACAAAGAAAAGAATTGAATGTCACACTCTGAGGAAAATGGGGGTATAGTTGCATGCACAGACGGACGGAAACATGCAAAGAAGGATGTTGACACACTAATGCACGGATGCATGGGGCCCAAACGGGTTACGCTGGGTATAAAAACAGAAATACATGTAAATAACAATATACTATATATAACCATGTAGGGTTAATCATTCAGAGTTCACCTAACTGTCTGTTCTAGTATCAGCCAGCAATTTAAGCTACACATGTTAAAATCACCTACAATTTTAATTTCAATTTCTAATCTTACCTATAATAAGGTTATATCAATCTAACTTCAAGATGTATGTGAAATCTCTGTAGATTAAACTTCACTAGATTCCTAAAAATTTTAATTGTTTTCCTTCCGTTTATTTTAATGTTTTCGTAATACAGTTTCATCTTCAATTGCATCTTACTTAACTTGTCAATGCTTGTCTTACAAAACGTGTAAGAGTTATCTTTCTTCCAACCATAACTTTTGTCAAGCATAGCATCATCTGTCTCCTTTTACCCTTTAACATCTCTCATCACGCTTGATCCTCAAAAAAAAAATCTTATTTTCTATAGCATCTGATTTCAGGTTAAGTAGCACCACCTCACCAAACTCCCCTCAACATCACATAGCTCACCAAACACTTCACACCTCCTCAAACTCCCCTCAACATCACATACTCCACCAAACACTTCACACCTCATCAAACTCCCCTCAACATCACATACTCCACCAAACACTTCACACCTCACCAAACTCCCCCTCAACATCACATACTCCATCAAACACTCACACCTCACCAAACTCCCACTCAACATCACATACTCCACCAAACACTCACACCTCACAAAACTCCCCCTCAACATCACATACTCAACCAAACACTCACACCTCATCAAACTCCCTCTCAACATCACATACTCCACTAAACACTTCACACCTCATCAAACTCCCCCTCAACATCACATACTCCACCAAACACTTCACACCTCACCAAACTCCCCTTCAACATCACATACTCCACCAAACACTTCACACCTCACCAAACTCCCCCTCAACATCACATACTCCACCAAACACTCACACCTCACCAAACTCCCCCTCAACATCACATACTCCACCAAACACTCACACCTCACAAAACTCCCCCTCAACATCACATACTTCACCAAACACTCACACCTCATCAAACTCCCCCTCAACATCACATACTCACACCTCACAAAACTCCCCCTCAACATCACATACTTCACCAAACACTCACACCTCATCAAACTCCCCCTCAACATCACATACTCACACCTCACAAAACTCCCCCTTAACATCACATACTTCACCAAACACTCACACCTCATCAAACTCCCCCTCAACATCACATACTCACACCTCACAAAACTCCCCCTCAACATCACATACTACACCAAACACTTCACACCTCATCAAACTCCCCCTCAACATCACATACTCCATCAAACACTCACACCTCACCAAACTCCCACTCAACATCACATACTCCATCAAACACTCACACCTCATCAAACTCCCCCTCAACATCACACAGACCACCAACGTCTTATACCTTATGATACCCCAACTTCACATCATTCACTTCACCAAACTCTCTATACAACAACAGGCACTTCACCAATCTCTCCCTACAACAACAGACACTTCACCAATCTCTCTATACAACAACAGACACTTCACCAATCTCTCTATACAACAACAGGCACTTCACCAATCTCTCTATACAACAACAGGCACTTCACCAATCTCTCTATACAACAACAGACACTTCACCCAACTCTCTATACAACAACAGGCACTTCACCAATCTCTCTATACAACAACAGGCACTTCACCAATCTCTCTATACAACAACAGACACTTCACCCAACTCTCTATACAACAACAGGCACTTCACCAATCTCTCTATACAACAACAGGCACTTCACCAATCTCTCTATACAACAACAGACACTTCACCAATCCCTCCCTACAACAACCGACACTTCACCAAACTCTCTATACAACAACAGGCACTTCACCAATCTCTCTATACAACAACAGGCACTTCACCAATCTCTCTATACAACAACAGACACTTCACCAATCTCTCCCTACAACAACCGACACTTCACCAAACTCTCTATACAACAACAGGCACTTCACCAATCTCTCTCTACAACAACAGGCACTTCACCAATCTCTCTATACAACAACAGGCACTTCACCCAACTCTCTATACAACAACAGACACTTCACCAATCTCTCCTACAACAACAGACACTTCACCAAACTCTCTATACAACAACAGATACTTCACCCATCTCTCCCTACAACAACAGACACTTCACCAAACTCTCTATACAACAACAGGCACTTCACCAATCTCTCCCTACAACAACAGGAACTTTACCAATCTCTCCCTACAACAACAGACACTTCACCAATCTCTCTATACAACAACAGGCACTTCACCAATCTCTCTATACAACAGCAGGCACTTCACCCAACTCTCTATACAACATCACTCACTTCACCAATATCTCTATACAACATCACTCACTTCACCCAACTCTCTATACAACAACAGGCACTTCACCCAACTCTCTATACAACATCACTCACTTCACCAATCTCTCCCTACAACAACAGGCACTTCACCAATCTCTCTCAAATCTCCCACTCTGACTGCTGCTACAAACCTCTGAGTTGATAACAGTGATGTCAGCTGGTTGGAAGCAGGGATGATGAAGTTCTAGTCGTGGACACTCCGGATTGAGAGCCTCTACATACCAGGATATATCTAACTGGGGGTTGACTTGTCGACACACCTTTAACAGCTCCTCAAATCGTTTGTGTTGCTCATTGGCCTATAAAAATATTTACAGAATGCTCAAAATATACCTGATCCTGACGTACCATGTTAATGATCAGTTGTTGCTTGTCAGGTTTATCTCACTTACAACACAAAACTATATAAAGAAAACAATGTACATAGGTTTCCATATTACTTTGTTGAGTTCATCAAGTGTATCTACTTCTTTAGAAATGTTAAAATTCTCAAAAAAAAACAGGAAAAAAATCTTCTCTAAAGCCAAAGAAAATAATTAGAAGAATATAAAAAATGTACATGAAAATCTTATTTTTATTTAAAATCTTCAATGAATGCTTTACTAAAAACTTCAAACATACCATGGCCAAAAACTTATTTTTAGAAAATCTGTAAATTTCTATTTTGAATCTCAGCCAAATCTATATGTGAAGCACAAAAGCTAATATTACTTAATAAAATGCTGAGGAGATAATTTGTTCCCTTATTGGAACCTGGGTAAAGTTCCAGAAAATGCTGAACAGCACACGACAACAATGTATATTACATCTATCACATTATAATAATGAGGAAACCACAAGATGGTCCAACAATCTGTGGCCTATTGATACCAATTTTTCAACACTTAGCTATGAATTGTAGGTCTGACCTGGTAACTATATCTAACCAATGATGTTTGACATCACATAAGCAACATTCTAAGATATGTAGCCTACTAAATGATATCTAATGACAAAGCATATTAACAGAATCTTTTTAACATTAAATAATATGTTTGTTGTAAACAATATCTGTTCTTCCTCAATCAATTACCTATTTTTGTTACTTAAGAGAGAAGGGCCTAGGGAAATGGCTGATTGCACACTACCTGGTGGTGCTCCGTTATTCCAGTAAAAGTTCTTTGAAAGAATTTTCTGTTAAGAGTTCATCTGACCTTAATTGAGATTCTGACAATCAGAAAAAAAATCTGATTGATATCGAAAAGGATATATATATGAAATTTTCCATATTTTCTGGGATTAAGAAATTTTTCTCAGAAAAGAAAAAAAATTTACATTCAGTATGTATGAATACAGTGTTCTACCATATCATACATTCTACCAGAGTAGAACAATAGATCCCAGAGATCAAATAGAAGTATAATAATGTGTAGTCCTTCTCCAGATAATCCATTTCCTGGAATCATTATACAATCTATATACTTATTATAATCTTCTAAATCTTTATTGGAAGGTTCCCTTTCAGATTCCAAAGTCAGATCCAATAGACTTGGCTATAAAGACAGACTCACCTTTGTCAACAGTAGAAGTGCATGGCTCTCTATTGCTACATTCACGGTATTGCTGGTGTCTATATAAATCTCCTCTAGTTCCTACAACATAAAACATCAATGATAATTAGCAATGTGTATTCATTATATCTGTAAGTTGTGATAGAATAAAACTGATGATACACCTGTGATAAATGATAATAGAGTTAAGGGTATATGATATGTCATACAATATATTTGTGTAATAGTTACCAATAAGGCTTTGCTATATCATAAGCATATGTTAATTTGTTTAAGACTTATTTGTTATTAATAAGAGTTTCCATTTCATCTTAGATCTTACGAAACAAGTCTTAGAAGTTTCTATTTTTATAGGTGTTGGCAAGTAAAAAATGAAACTTCGAGACAAGTTTCAGAAAATCTTGTACAAAATGAAAACAATTTTTTATCATATTACCCACAAAATGTTATATTTTGACATGTATCGTTATTTTAAAAAACGGTGAACAAAAACAAATAGATGTACTCAGTCGTATGTGCCTTTAATTGTCCATATTATGACATCACAGTTAATATGTGTATATAATTTGTGTAGTAGTTAAGGATATATGCTACCTTATATTTAGCATGTGATGTGTGTAGTAGGTAAGGATTTATGCTACCTTATATTTGGCATGTGATGTGTGTAGTAGTTAAGGATGTATGCTACCTTACATTTGGCATGTGATGTGTGTAGTAGTTAAGGATGTATGCTACCTTCTATTTAGCATGTGATGTGTGTAGTAGTTAAGGATATATGCTACCTTCTATTTAGCATGTGATGTGTGTAGTAGGTAAGGATGTATGCTACCTTATATTTGGCATGTGATGTGTGTAGTAGGTAAGGATGTATGCTACCTTATATTTGGCATGTGATGTGTGTAGTAGTTAAGGATATATGCTACCTTCTATGTAGCATGTGATGTGTGTAGTAGTTAAGGATGTATGCTACCTTATATCTAGCATGTGATGTGTGTAGTAGTTAAGGATGTATGCTATCTTATATTTGGCATGTGATGTGTGTAGTAGTTAAGGATGTATGCTATCTTATATTTAGCATGTGATGTGTGTAGTAGTTAAGGATATATGCTACCTTATATTTGGCATGTGATTTGTGTAGTAGTTAAAGATGTATGCTACCTTATATTCTGCATGTGATTTGTGTAGTAGTTAAGGATGTATGCTACCTTATATTTAGCATGTGATTTGTGTAGTAGTTAAGGATGTATGCTACCTTATATTTAGCATGTGATTTGTGTAGTAGTTAAGGATGTATGCTACCTTATATTTAGCATGTGATTTGTGTAGTAGTTAAGGATGTATGCTACCTTATATTTAGCATGTGATTTGTGTAGTAGTTAAGGATATATGCTACCTTATATCTAGCATGTGATGTGTGTAGTAGATAAGGATGTATGATACCTTCTATTTAGCATGTGATGTGTGTAGTAGTTAAGGATATATGCCACCTTATATTTAGCATGTGATGTGTGTAGTAGTTAAGGATATATGCTACCTTATATTTGGCATGTGATGTGTGCAGTAGGTAAGGATGTATGCTACCTTATATTTAGCATGTGATGTGTGTAGTAGTTAAGGATGTGATGTGTTCAGTAGTTAAGGATGTATGCTACCTTATATTTGGCATGTGATGTGTGTAGTAGGTAAGGATGTATGCTACCTTATATTTGGCATGTGATGTGTGTAGTAGTTAAGGATGTATGCTACCTTATATTTGGCATGTGATTTGTGTAGTAGTTAAGGATGTATGCTACCTTATATTTAGCATGTGATGTGTGTAGTAGGTAAGGATGTATGCTACCTTCTATTTGGCATGTGATGTGTGTATAAAGTAAGGATGTATGCTACCTTATATTTGGCATGTGATGTGTGCAGTAGGTAAGGATGTATGCTACCTTATATTTAGCATGTGATGTGTGTAGTAGTTAAGGATGTGATGTGTGTAGTAGTTAAGGATGTATGCTACCTTATATTTGGCATGTAATTTGTATAGTAGTTAACAATGTATGCTACCTTATATTTGGCATGTAATTTGTGTAGTAGTTAAGGATATATGCTACCTTATATTTGGCATGTGATGTGTGTAGTAGGTAAGGATGTATGCTACCTTACATTTGGCATGTGATGTGTGTAGTAGGTAAGGATGTATGCTACCTTATATTTGGCATGTGATGTGTGTAGTAGTTAAGGATGTGATGTGTGTAGTAGTTAAGGATATATGCTACCTTATATTTGGCAAGTGATTTGTGTAGTAGTTAAGGATGTATGCTACCTTATATTTGGCATTTGATTTGTGTAGTAGTTAAGGATGTATGCTACCTTATATTTACCATGTGATTTGTGTAGTAGTTAAGGATGTATGCTACCTTATATTTAGCATGTGATGTGTGTAGTAGTTAAGGATGTATGCTACCTTATATTTAGCATGTGATTTGTGTAGTAGTTAAGGATGTATGCTACCTTATATTTAGCATGTGATGTGTGTAGTAGTTAAGGATATATGCTACCTTATATTTACCATGTAATTTGTGCAGTAGTTAAGGATGTATGCTACCTTTTACAAATGTATACTTTGCAAATGATTAGTGCTATAAAATTATGTATTTTACATACATATGCATTGTTGGATTTAGCAACACAAGACTAAAAAAAATGCCATTGCTCTGTATAAAGCAAGAAATTAATTTTGAACGTTTTAATATATGATACTATTCCACTATACAAAGAATTTAGACTCACATGCTAAATTTGGCTACTGTATATAGTCAAGTATATAAGATATACTTTTGAAAAATAATACACAATGTGAAAGAGCCACTAAAACATTGATATATAAAGAGGGTATTTATTACTGAATTTCATTTACAATACTCTTCCATCCCAAGAGGGACAGTATAATGGAGTGGAAAAGTAAATTGTGGAAGATGATGGGGTATATAATATATATCAGAATGATACAGACAAAATAATACATTGACAGAGAGACATCTATTGTAAAAGCCTATTATCTTCTCTGATAGCACACCAGACTTGAAAAACTAAAATTGCTTTCAACAAAAATCATTTGAATAGATTTAGCTATTAGATTCCCATACCTCTAAAACCTTTGGTATAACCAATTGAAATTCATCTATAGTTCTGTTGGAAGCCCGTATCTGGAACACATATTCGTTGTGTGCATTGAAGAACTGTGCTTTGGCATTTTCCCGTGATATAGGTGCACTACACTCCTGGTATTGTGTGTAGGAATTCCGATACTCCTCCTCTGCCTAACAAATCGAAAAAGAAATTGGATTATTATTTTAACTTCAAAATTACTCAAAAAAAAAAAAGAAGAAAGATTAGAACGACAAATCTTTTGTAGCCCCTATCAGTATTTCAACTTGTTCTATCTAATTCTGAAATCTAGAATGAAATCTTGAATACCATCTATCGATCCTTGTTGGTTGTACAATTCTTCTAAGAACAGATATCTAAAACACATGTTTCTAGTTAGTACTATGATTTCTAGGTTGACCTAGGTCTTCCAAACACATTCCTGGCCTGTCAGGTACATGGTCCACACAAATTTTAAAAGCCTAAACATCAATTTTCAGAACTTTTCAGCCTTTTTTCATAATCATTTTTTATTTCAATTGAATTTGATTTGAATAATCAGCCTGAGTAGAGTTGACCTAATGATAATGTGTACACAGATTACAGTTACCTGGTTGACAATTACTCCAGCTTGTGTTTTTATGGACAAGACATTCCACAACAGTTCTACATACTCTATAATGTTTACAATTAACAATAATACGCCATTTAAATGGGGCTCCACACATTTAATAACAACCAAGTGTTCCTATATACCTACCCATTCTAGCTGATTTTGAACTTTCTGTAAGGTATTGTCGAAGTGTTCCCGAAAAACATTGAGGCGTTGGGCCTGACTTTGTTTGTAGGTGGCCATCTCCTCCAGCGGTTTATACACACTCTTTATCAATAAACTTGCTGCATCCAGGTGTGCCTAAATAAATAAATCCAGATTTAACTAAATAAACTAATTGCCTCCAGGTAAATCTAACTAAACTGACTAAGGTAAATTCTCTCAGATTTTTCAAAATTCAAAGTATTTAGAGTGCTTTTGATTTAAATACTTTCTGCATAGTTTCATTTTCAGCTGTTACTTCTTGACTCAACAAAACATTGAGTTTCATTATTTTTGACTCATATGAGCAATAATTTGTCGACTCATGCACAAAATTAAATCAGAATTGACTTTTATGACTGACAGTTATTTTGTAGTATCTGCTGACTCAACATCAGCACAGCATCAAGCTCCTTTATTGTCATATTATTCTCAACACAAACATTGGTTAATTTTTGACTCATAAATAGTGTGTTAAGAGACACTTAACGTACTAAAGATTCAATCTGAAGTGATAATTACCCACATGAATGTTTTGTTTTTATTTCTCACTGACAAATCTTATTTCTAAGTTCTGTAAATGATCAACGTTTCAGGCAGTATTGTGATTGAACTGTTGTCTCACACTGGATTACATCATATAGATGCCTCACCTAAGAGTTGCTTCTGATACACTCCAGAATCAACCTCTGATGTTGAATTGACAAATCAAGTTTTACTGGTTTGACATAAATGCGTCAAGTACTATTCTTAATTAATTTCAGTAATGAGTCCAGTTGTTGGCTAAATGTGATTGACCATGCAAAGAGTCAAGCTTTGTTGTCCAACCTTTTGAGTTCTGTTATCAACTTACCTGAACATCAATTTATGTTGTCAACTTACCTGAGCATCTAGTTCCGTTTCCTGAAGTAATGTCTCCCAGGCATTGTATATAGAGGAGGGTGTGTCCACAGGCCTGTAACATTGTGGGGAGGAACATTAAAGTGTTCAGCCACCTTCTAATCATTATCTTCACTAGTGAATACTTTGAATAACATACATACATACATAACCAAAATATTCATCCTTCGCTTGTGGTTTGTTTGTTAGATTTTGTCAAAAACTTTCTTGCCTGTTTTTCTTGCTTATAATTTAATTATTGTTTCAAGTATGGGTTACGTCAGGGAAAGACAGCCTGACCTTGACTTGTCCGGTCCAGGGTCATATTGGCCGATAGTTCCATCTACCTGCAGTTTTACCTTCGGGT
The DNA here is from genome assembly GCF_031769215.1 of Ylistrum balloti. NCBI lineage: Eukaryota > Metazoa > Mollusca > Bivalvia > Pectinida > Pectinidae > Ylistrum > Ylistrum balloti. The sequence goes on from NW_026782042.1 coordinate 542,679, forward strand.
AAGTCATTCACTTGAACAAACCTGGTATCTCTAATAATCCAAATCTGCTACATTCCCAATATCAATGCCAACGACATGTCATTTCTTGAAGAAAATAAATTTTTTGTATATTCTAACATATTTGACTCCTGTGACCTTAAATGAATCAACGTCATTCCTTTGAACAAATCTGACAGCTTTTCATTTGATTATGCTACAAGTCCAGTATCAGTACCATGGTTTTGTTATTGAGAAGAAGTAATTCAAACAAAAGTGCAAAAGATGGGAGATGTGCCACATCATAAGTTCACCTGCTAAAAACTGCAGATAAGTGCGTATCAAATATGCAGTACCTCTAACAACACTGTGCAAACAGGATTTAACTCCTATGAACTAGGAGTAAACTATTTTTGATATGACTGACCTTTCTTTCAGCAGTTCATAGTTCTTCCTGCGGAATGAAGATATCACAGACTGGATTTCCTTTGAGAAATGTTCATGGGCAGCTGCCATCTGTTGTGCAAATTCTGCCACTGTAATATGTAACAACAACAAAATTATATCTCTGTGTATAGAATCTTTAGACAAGTCTCATAAATCTGACATGAAAATTTAGATACAATTTTTTTTACTACATGATCTATCACTTCACAAATATTCATGAGAAAACCTGTCTTAGCATGTCATCTTCAGAGTCATCCTGTCTATCTATTGTCTCTGATACAACTTCATACAATAACCTGTTAGTGTTGAAAATGTAATCCTAGAAATTGTTTCCTGTTTATACAACAATAACCCTAAAAAGCAAACCTGAGAATTTCGGGTCAGAATTTGTGTTAGAATTTGTATATTAATTGACTCGTGGTATTTTTGCTGGATACATAGAGAACTTAGTGAGTGTCTGTTAATGGTATCAAAAATGATACATTATATAGTATGATAAGTAACAATATTACCACACCAGTTAATGAATTATCTCTCTCAATACTTTGATTAAAACAAAGGGATCCGTCAGGCTCATGAACATATCACAATCATACAAGCTTGAAATGGTATGTTATCAGGATGTAAATGGACTGGAGGCATGTCTGTTCTATCAGTGTAAGAAATGTACAATAAATGGCATTTTTAGCCCACCATCATCAGATGGAGAGCTTTTCAAATTGCTTTACGTCTATGGTCTGTCATTTGTCTGTCTGTTCATCCATAAACAATTCCTGTTATTGCTACATATTGAGGAGTATTAGACGGATCAGACTCCAATTTCAGGTGTAGGTTTCTGTTGGTTGGTAGATTGTACAAACGACACACAAGTGAACAGTAACTTCTCATAATGTAGAGTTACATACAGTAAAGCCAAACAATGAATTAAATTAGTTGTGTCCATTTGATTCTGCTACAGATAAAAAAAAATTAAATAAACACTGACTGACAGACATTTTGTATTTTGAATATGAAAGTTTTTTTTATTGCTATTTATTCGGAAATACTGAATGGATCTTTCTCAGATTTTTTACGCAAGTTCCCTTTGGTCCATATGTCTGACCTTGTGATTTCAGGACTGCTCAGAAAAACACCTAAAGTCACCAGCCAATCCTCTCAGATTTTGTCAATGAAGGATTTCATTGCTGTTTTCGAGGGAAACACATATTGAATGGATCTTTCTCACATTTTATATGCAGGTTCCCTTTGGTGCCTAGTTGTGTCCTTGTGCTTTTGGAACTGATCAGTAAAACAAAAATGCCAACAGGCGACAATTTCGGATTTGGCAGTAAAGGATTATTTTTGCTTTTTCTTAATAGCAGAGAAGAGAAAAGAAATCTAAATTGGAAGGAATACATAAAGAACGAACAATCCTGTTGTTCAGTACCAGATTTATGAGGGTGGCAAATGTTATTTGATAACACGAAGTCAATTCAGAATTACAACAAAAGTGATATTAATCAACAACATTGTTATGCCTGGTTCAGCCGGAAAGGCATTTTCATTTACTGGTGATAGTGCTTTGTGCTCGTGTGTTATCATACATGATCAAGACTGTTGATCAACAGATAAGTATTTCCTTCTTTTGATTATCAATTCACCTCTTTGTGTGCATATTCCAGTGAAAACCAACTGTCATTGTCCATAAGGTGGTACACATGATATATATATATATATAATTTAAAAAGATAAAAACTTTGTGTATCGTATATACAGAGAAAATTAATCACTTAACATGACAAACAAATATATCACTAACGTTTTCAGGCCTCGCGGCCATCTTCAGGTGATTACATTACATGTACACTGTACATTACTTAGTAACCTACATTGTGACATAATGTTATTGTTATAATAAAAGGGGAGTTAATAACTTTATTAATTATGTCCTGACGCAATCTTCAGTGTGTATTTAGGGACGGTTTAAACAGTTTGACAAAAAAGTCTTCTTTGATGATTCCTTTTGACGTTGTAGATTCTGACATCTTATAGAACGGGTATATCAAAAAGTATCCTTTGCCGCAGATGTCCAAATGTTCACTCAGCGGGATATGCAATAATAAAAACAAGAGGCCCAGAGGATCTGTATTGCTCACCTGGATATTTAAGTCAATGATGCAAAACTTTACATTTCTCTAGAAGGAAAATATTTCCCCTGATGAGCCTCACCCCACAGATACAGCTTCAAATTCCCTAGGGGTGGGGACAGAGATCAGTTGTTAATCTCTTGATGTCCAGCAATGCTATATTGAGTTATGGGATGATAATTCCAATGGCTTCAAAGATATAATCTGTCCTGGGGTGGGACCAGACCCAAGGACAAATTATCAGTTATGATTGTGTTTATCTCCTCATGCTCAGCAATGCTGTAGTTATTCAGTAGGGATCATAAGTGTTTCAAAGAACCAAATGAATTGTTGATGGTGAAAAGCAATAATATGGAAATGAACTAAATCTACTTGGTGGATAGATGTTCTCTGTTTGGCCCCTCCCACCAGGCCCCAGGGGGCCGAAATCCATGCTGTACACCAAACTGATTTCACTTAATCCAAGTTTGCTACAGACCAAATATGGACAATATCCTGTAATTCCTGAAGAACAAGATAGATTTTAAAGAATCAATATATTTTCCCTATTGGGCCTCGCCCCTTTAGCACTAGGGGGCCAAGACCCTCCATTATACAAAACTGATTTTGGGCCAGGTGAGCTAAAAATGCCACGGACATTGTTTCACATCTAGATCAACCTTCACCTTGAGGGATCCTGTCAACTGCAATTTTCATCTGAATTAAAGTAGTTCTTTACGTGAAAATTCCCATAAGATCTATCACATTGATTCAAACAAAGCTACGCAATAAAACTTATTTTTTAGAATATCCTAATTGACAAAAAGAACCTTTGTGGAACTGAGGAAGGTTATTCATCAAGTCCTGTTTTACATGTGAATAAGTTTCTTAGGTAAAAGAAAAAGCCAGAACGACACTGATTTATATACGAACCCGAAAATTCATTGTTGAAATGCTGAAATGTATCTCCTATAAAAGGAAAAGGTATAGAGAAGCTAACATTCTCTGTACAAGAGGCATATGAGACAAGGTTTTTTGCTTTTACAGATCACCCCTCTGACGATAGTCTCGCTCTAAATCTCTTGCTTCCGTGACATGACACTGCATATGACACCATGGAGTTATGGCATCATAATGGAACTAATGAAAACCTTCAGCCAATCACAGCTCAGCGAGGTCAGATTAAACGTGTTGTAATAAAAATTGATGTAATGGATCTTCTTCCATAAATGACATGAATGTGATAAAAGAAAAGAGTATTGAAAGTGCTTGTGATCTTGTGATTGGCAGCAATATGATGCCAAATTATAAACAAGGTGAGACTGGTGCTCCTACCAAGGCTGAACTGGATTCAAATGTCATACATAACATAGTACAAAACCGTCTTTTTGTCTATTTGTATGGTATAAAATGCTAATTGATGTTTAGAGAAGAAGAGAAAGTAATAAATTCTATATATCTTTCTTTGGTCTCAGTAGATGTACACGTTTGAAGAAGACGAAATAGAGACTTAGTATGGTATCAGTTACTATTCTCTTGGATATAGCACAGACCACATCAGTGAATTACGACCTCTTGTTGGAGGTTATTTACACAGATAGATATAATTTGATTAAAACATATAAGGAACTGTTACAATGTAAATAAAACTTTTAATCTTCAGCCCACAAGGTAATTTTCACCAATCAGAAGAGGGTATGATCTGGACCCCAAGCTGGGCCTGATTAGCAGGCTGCTGGGCATCCTGGGATTAGATCTGTCAGCAGAATGTTGAGCAATACTTGTGTAATCTAACAAAATTACTTTTTTGGAAGATTAAGCTGCAAATGAATATGCTACATGTATAGCTGATTACACGAAAACTACAATTAGCTGTGGAAGCAATTAACAGGAAGTTCAATAGATGTCAACTCCATAGAGGAGCAGTGTTGCTACTGGTCGTCGATGGATTCCTGACAGTCGTCAATCGCAATACAATAGTGATGAGAGCGACCGGATCCTCGCTCTATCGCTATGGAGTGCCATGATTACAAGAGTCACACGCAGGGCCATGAGGAGGCCTCATCGACCACAGATTCTACCACTAAATTACTTTTTATTCCTTTGAATGGTCGTCACGGTAACCAAATGAACATTTATCGTATAATGAACAGATCTAGATGTGGTTAATGGTGTCTTTGTGTAAATAAAACAATAAACGACAAGAGGAACAGAAGATCAGCATTTTGTTCTGATAAATTCCATTGTAATAATTACCTCACCATAAGATTCAATGTCATCGATGTTGATTTTGGACTCTTAGACACTGGTCTTAATTAGATAGTCAGTCTGATACATGAAAAATTATATTCATTAACAATATTTTGTTACTTTATTCTGACTTTTTACACTCAATTTTATGATCAGATAGCTGAATAAACACTACATGGACCAACTCATAGGACAGGTTGGTACTTCTGATAGACTCCTGTTTGTCATTATAGAAAATTTCCAGTATGGCTTCATCGACAGTCTTCACCTGGACATTACTGATAGATTCCAATTGGGTTTTGTTGATAAGACTATGCTTCAATGATAGTCTGCAGTTAGCCATCGTTGACAGACTCCACTTGGATGTCATTGAAAGACACAGGATCAGAATAATTGATAGTCTCATTGATAGTCTCCTGTTCAGAGTTATTGATAGTCTCCTGTTCAGAGTCATTGATAGTCTCCTGTTTGTAGTCATTGATAGTCTCCTGTTCAGAGTCATTGATAGTCTCCTGTTTGTAGTCATTGATAGTCTCCTGTTTGTAGTCATTGACAGTCTCTTGTTTGTAGTCATTGATAGTCTCCTGTTCAGAGTCATTGATAGTCTCCTGTTTGTAGTCATTGATAGTCTCCTGTTTGTAGTCATTGATAGTCTCCTGTTCAGAGTCATTGATAGTCTCCTGTTTGTAGTCATTGATAGTCTCCTGTTTGTAGTCATTGATAGTCTCCTGTTTGTAGTCATTGATAGTCTCCTGTTTGTAGTCATTGATAGTCTCCTGTTTGTAGTCATTGATAGTCTCCTGTTTGTAGTCATTGATAGTCTCCTGTTTGTAGTCATTGATAGTCTCCTGTTCAGAGTCATTGATAGTCTCCTGTTTGTAGTCATTGATAGTCTCCTGTTTGTAGTCATTGATAGTCTCCTGTTTGTAGTCATTGATAGTCTCCTGTTTGTAGTCATTGATAGTCTCCTGTTCAGAGTCATTGATAGTCTCCTGTTTGTAGTCATTGATAGTCTCCTGTTTGTAGTCATTGATAGTCTCCTGTTTGTAGTCATTGATAGTCTCCTGTTTGTAGTCATTGATAGTCTCCTGTTTGTAGTCATTGATAGTCTCATTGATAGTCTCCTGTTTGTAGTCATTGATAGTCTCCTGTTTGTAGTCATTGATAGTCTCCTGTTTGTAGTCATTGATAGTCTCCTGTTTGTAGTCATTGATAGTCTCCTGTTCAGAGTCATTGATAGTCTCCTGTTTGTAGTCATTGATAGTCTCCTGTTTGTAGTCATTGATAGTCTCCTGTTCAGAGTCATTGATAGTCTCCTGTTCAGAGTCATTGATAGTCTCCTGTTTGTAGTCATTGATAGTCTCTTGTTTGTAGTCATTGATAATCTCCTGTTTGTAGTCATTGATAGTCTCTTGTTTGTAGTCATTGATAGTCTCCTGTTCAGAGTCATTGATAGTCTCCTGTTTGTAGTCATTAATAGTCTCCTGTTCAGAGTCATTGATAGTCTCCTGTTCAGAGTCATTGATAGTCTCCTGTTTGTAGTCATTGATAGTCTCCTGTTTGTAGTCATTGATAGTCTCCTGTTCAGAGTCATTGATAGTCTCCTGTTCAGAGTCATTGATAGTCTCCTGTTTGTAGTCATTGATAGTCTCCTGTTTGTAGTCATTGATAGTCTCCTGTTCAGAGTCATTGATAGTCTCCTGTTTGTAGTCATTGATAGTCTCCTGTTTGTAGTCATTGATAGTCTCCTGTTTGTAGTCATTGATAGTCTCCTGTTCAGAGTCATTGATAGTCTCCTGTTCAGAGTCATTGATAGTCTCCTGTTTGTAGTCATTGATAGTCTCCTGTTTGTAGTCATTGATAGTCTCCTGTTTGTAGTCATTGATAGTCTCCTGTTCAGAGTCATTGATAGTCTCCTGTTTGTAGTCATTGATAGTCTCCTGTTTGTAGTCATTGATAGTCTCCTGTTCAGAGTCATTGATAGTCTCCTGTTTGTAGTCATTGATAGTCTCCTGTTCAGAGTCATTGATAGTCTCCTGTTCAGAGTCATTGATAGTCTCCTGTTTGTAGTCATTGATAGTCTCCTGTTCAGAGTCATTGATAGTCTCCTGTTCAGAGTCATTGATAGTCTCCTGTTCAGAGTCATTGATAGTCTCATTGATAGTCTCCTGTTTGTAGTCATTGATAGTCTCCTGTTTGTAGTCATTGATAGTCTCCTGTTTGTAGTCATTGATAGTCTCCTGTTTGTAGTCATTGATAGTCTCCTGTTCAGAGTCATTGATAGTCTCCTGTTTGTAGTCATTGATAGTCTCCTGTTTGTAGTCATTGATAGTCTCCTGTTCAGAGTCATTGATAGTCTCCTGTTCAGAGTCATTGATAGTCTCCTGTTTGTAGTCATTGATAGTCTCCTGTTTGTAGTCATTGATAGTCTCCTGTTTGTAGTCATTGATAGTCTCCTGTTTGTAGTCATTGATAGTCTCCTGTTCAGAGTCATTGATAGTCTCCTGTTTGTAGTCATTAATAGTCTCCTGTTCAGAGTCATTGATAGTCTCCTGTTCAGAGTCATTGATAGTCTCCTGTTTGTAGTCATTGATAGTCTCCTGTTTGTAGTCATTGATAGTCTCCTGTTCAGAGTCATTGATAGTCTCCTGTTCAGAGTCATTGATAGTCTCCTGTTTGTAGTCATTGATAGTCTCCTGTTCAGAGTCATTGATAGTCTCCTGTTTGTAGTCATTGATAGTCTCCTGTTCAGAGTCATTGATAGTCTCCTGTTTGTAGTCATTGATAGTCTCCTGTTTGTAGTCATTGATAGTCTCCTGTTCAGAGTCATTGATAGTCTCCTGTTCAGAGTCATTGATAGTCTCCTGTTTTTAGTCATTGATAGTCTCCTGTTTGTAGTCATTGATAGTCTCCTGTTTGTAGTCATTGATAGTCTCCTGTTCAGAGTCATTGATAGTCTCCTGTTTGTAGTCATTGATAGTCTCCTGTTTGTAGTCATTGATAGTCTCCTGTTCAGAGTCATTGATAGTCTCCTGTTTGTAGTCATTGATAGTCTCCTGTTCAGAGTCATTGATAGTCTCCTGTTCAGAGTCATTGATAGTCTCCTGTTTGTAGTCATTGATAGTCTCCTGTTCAGAGTCATTGATAGTCTCCTGTTCAGAGTCATTGATAGTCTCCTGTTCAGAGTCATTGATAGTCTCCTGTTCAGAGTCATTGATAGTCTCCTGTTTGTAGTCATTGATAGTCTCCTGTTTGTAGTCATTGATAGTCTCCTGTTTGTAGTCATTGATAGTCTCCTGTTCAGAGTCATTGATAGTCTCCTGTTCAGAGTCATTGATAGTCTCCTGTTTGTAGTCATTGATAGTCTCCTGTTCAGAGTCATTGATAGTCTCCTGTTCAGAGTCATTGATAGTCTCCTGTTTGTAGTCATTGATAGTCTCCTGTTCAGAGTCATTGATAGTCTCCTGTTCAGAGTCATTGATAGTCTCCTGTTTGTAGTCATTGATAGTCTCCTGTTCAGAGTCATTGATAGTCTCCTGTTCAGAGTCATTGATAGTCTCCTGTTTGTAGTCATTGATAGTCTCCTGTTCAGAGTCATTGATAGTCTCCTGTTTGTAGTCATTGATAGTCTCCTGTTCAGAGTCATTGATAGTCTCCTGTTCAGAGTCATTGATAGTCTCCTGTTTGTAGTCATTGATAGTCTCCTGTTCAGAGTCATTGATAGTCTCCTGTTCAGAGTCATTGATAGTCTCCTGTTCAGAGTCATTGATAGTCTCCTGTTTGTAGTCATTGATAGTCTCCTGTTCAGAGTCATTGATAGTCTCCTGTTCAGAGTCATTGATAGTCTCCTGTTTGTAGTCATTGATAGTCTCCTGTTTGTAGTCATTGATAGTCTCCTGTTTGTAGTCATTGATAGTCTCCTGTTTGTAGTCATTGATAGTCTCCTGTTCAGAGTCATTGATAGTCTCCTGTTTGTAGTCATTGATAGTCTCCTGTTTGTAGTCATTGATAGTCTCCTGTTCAGAGTCATTGATAGTCTCCTGTTCAGAGTCATTGATAGTCTCCTGTTTGTAGTCATTGATAGTCTCCTGTTTGTAGTCATTGATAGTCTCCTGTTCAGAGTCATTGATAGTCTCCTGTTTGTAGTCATTGATAGTCTCCTGTTCAGAGTCATTGATAGTCTCCTGTTCAGAGTCATTGATAGTCTCCTGTTTGTAGTCATTGATAGTCTCCTGTTCAGAGTCATTGATAGTCTCCTGTTTGTAGTCATTGATAGTCTCCTGTTCAGAGTCATTGATAGTCTCCTGTTTGTAGTCATTGATAGTCTCTTGTTTGTAGTCATTGATAGTCTCCTGTTTGTAGTCATTGATAGTCTCCTGTTCAGAGTCATTGATAGTCTCCTGTTTGTAGTCATTGATAGTCTCCTGTTTGTAGTCATTGATAGTCTCCTGTTCAGAGTCATTGATAGTCTCCTGTTCAGAGTCATTGATAGTCTCCTGTTCTGAGTCATTGATAGTCTCCTGTTCAGAGTCATTGATAGTCTCCTGTTTGTAGTCATTGATAGTCTCCTGTTTGTAGTCATTGATAGTCTCCTGTTTGTAGTCATTGATAGTCTCCTGTTCAGAGTCATTGATAGTCTCCTGTTTGTAGTCATTGATAGTCTCCTGTTCAGAGTCATTGATAGTCTCCTGTTTGTAGTCATTGATAGTCTCCTGTTTGTAGTCATTGATAGTCTCCTGTTTGTAGTCATTGATAGTCTCCTGTTCAGAGTCATTGATAGTCTCCTGTTTGTAGTCATTGATAGTCTCCTGTTCAGAGTCATTGATAGTCTCCTGTTTGTAGTCATTGATAGTCTCCTGTTTGTAGTCATTGATAGTCTCCTGTTTGTAGTCATTGATAGTCTCCTGTTCAGAGTCATTGATAGTCTCCTGTTTGTAGTCATTGATAGTCTCCTGTTCAGAGTCATTGATAGTCTCCTGTTTGTAGTCATTGATAGTCTCCTGGTTTGCTTTATTGATAGTCATAGATACAAAGGCATAGTGCATATTTTTATTTTGAAGCTTCTGGCAACATGTTGTTGAAACAGTCACTAATCAGGTACTCCATGTCTGAAATGGTTCTGACAAGCTATCTGAAATTTCATCTTTGTCTTGGACTATATGGAATCTCTGTAGATTTGTGCTAACAAATCTACCATTCCTGCCAATCTCATGAGAATTTACGTTTTGGTATGATAACAAAAACAATTCCAGACAGATTTTGAGAAGTTGCAGTCATTGTAAATATGCTGGAAATGAGTTGAAATACTTGGTATACATAATTTAATTGCTTTGACACATATACAAGTTAGTTGAAAAGTGTTTTATCTTTCCATCAATGTTTGACTTATAACTATCCCACCGTTGCTAACTATATAAACATTGCCTGAATGCCGATCTTTAGAAGGGTCGCTAGAATTTGGCTTTTTTTTATATAGGGAAAAATAAGATTGGGGATAGAAAAGTCAGAAACCTTCAGAATATGTACTGCCTGAATATACCTTTCATGGGTTCTCTAGAAGCAGGTGTTTTTTCTTCCTTTTTTCAAAACCATCACATCTGCTTTGGCAAGTTTTCATGACTTATCCGTCAATGAATTTTTAAAAAGAATATCAGCCATTTAAAAGCTTTACTACTGCCAGGGAAAGGATATAAGGTTTGGTATTGACATTCCAGGCAGTGTTGATGTTTCTGGAGACTCGTTAAAACATTTCCATGCAGACATTTATGTAATGTATAATTTATGACAGATATTTTGAAATTCATCGTGGTCTCCCAAGAGTTTCATTTCCATGAATATCATGAAATCATAAAATTAATGTCCACATACAAACTGAAAAGACAGGCAGACAGCTGTACGGTAAAGAGACAGAAAATCTGTAATTTACCATGATCTCCAATGAGTTTCACAAGCATATTGCTAAAAGATCTGAAGAATGCATTACTAGAGGCCAAAAGGACCTGTATCATTTCTTGGTCATCTCACTATAAAAGTCAATATTTTAACGTCAGTTTCATGGAAAAAATATCATGTCAATTCATTCAAACAAGTTACTGCCTAAACAGAATCAGGGAGCTTGGGGTGAGCTTTTTAATTCTGAAAGGAATGAAAATCTTTCTTATTAACATAGTGAATTACTTACATCCAAGCTAGGGTATTTCTCACCACCAACATGGCTCAAGGTCAATTAAAGTCAGATAGATGATAAAGGACACCATATAGTAGCTAGCTTACTCTTCCTTCAGATAGATGATGAAGGACACCATATAGTAGCCAGCTTACTCGTCCTTCAGATAGATGATGAAGGACACCATATAGTAGCTAGCTTACTCTTCCTTCAGATAGATGATGAAGGACACCATATAGTAGCCAGCTTACTCGTCCTTCAGATAGATGATGAAGGACACCATATAGTAGCTAGCTTACTCTTCCTTCAGATAGATGATGAAGGACACCATATAGTAGCCAGCTTACTCGTCCTTCAGATAGATGATGAAGGACACCATATAGTAGCCAGCTTACTCGTCCTTCAGATAGATGATGAAGGACACCATATAGTAGCCAGCTTACTCGTCCTTCAGATAGATGATGAAGGACACCATATAGTAGCCAGCTTACTCGTCCTTCAGATAGATGATGAAGGACACCATATAGTAGCCAGCTTACTCGTCCTTCAGAAAGATGATGAAGGACACCATATTGTAGCCAGCTTACTCGTCCTTCATATAGATGATGAAGGACACCATATAGTAGCCAGCTTACTCGTCCTTCAGATAGATGATGAAGGACACCATATAGTAGCCAGCTTACTCGTCCTTCAGATAGATGATGAAGGACACCATATAGTAGCCAGCTTACTCGTCCTTCAGATAGATGATGAAGGACACCATATAGTAGCCAGCTTACTCGTCCTTCAGATAGATGATGAAGGACACCATATAGTAGCCAGCTTACTCGTCCTTCAGATAGATGATGAAGGACACCATATAGTAGCCAGCTTACTCGTCCTTCAGATAGATGATGAAGGACACCATATAGTAGCCAGCTTACTCGTCCTTCAGATAGATGATGAAGAACACCATATAGTAGCCAGCTTACTCGTCCTTCTGATAGATGATGAAGGACACCATATAGTAGCCAGCTTACTCGTCCTTCAGATAAGCTTACTCGTCCTTCAGATAGATGATGAAGGACACCATATAGTAGCCAGCTTACTCGTCCTTCAGATAGATAATGAAGGACACCTGATAGAAGCCAGCTTACTCGTCCTTCAGATAGATGATAAAGGACACCATATAGTAGCCAGCTTACTCGTCCTTCAGGTAGATGATGAAGGACACCATATAGTAGCTAGCTTACTCGTCCTTCAGATAGATGATGAAGGACACCTGATAGAAGCCAGCTTACTTGTCCTTCAGGTAGATGATGAAGGACACCTGATAGCTTTCTCGTCCTTCACGTAGTTGATGAAGGACATCTGCTAGCTTACTCGTCCTTCAGGTAGATGATGAAGGACACCTGATAGAAGCTAGCTTATTCGGCCTTCAGATAGATGAAGAAGGACATCTGATAGAAGCTAGCTTATTCGGCCTTCAGATAGATGATGAAGGACACCATATAGTAGCTAGCTTATTCATCCTTTAGGTAGATGATGAAGGACACCTGAAAGAAGCTAGCTTACTTGTCCTTCAGATAGATGATGAAGGACTCCATATAGTAGCTAGCTTACTCGTCCTTCAGATAGATGATAAAGGACACCATATAGTAGCCAGCTTACTCGTCCTGGTAGATGATGAAGGACACCATATAGTAGCAAGCTTACTCGTCCTTCAGATAGATGATGAAGGACACCATATAGTAGCAAGCTTACTCGTCCTTCAGATAGATGATAAAGGACACCTGATAGAAGCCAGCTTACTTGTCCTTCAGGTAGATGATAAAGGACACCTGATAGAAGCCAGCTTACTTGTCCTTCAGGTAGATGATAAAGGACACCATATAGTAGCTAGCTTACCCGTCCTTCTGGTAGATGATGAAGGACACCATATAGTAGCAAGCTTACTCATCCTTCAGATAGATGATGAAGGACACCATATAGTAGCTAGCTTACTTGTCCTTCAGATAGATGATGAAGGACACCATATAGTAGCCAGCTTACTCGTCCTTCAGATAGATGATGAAGGACACCATATAGTAGCCAGCTTACTTGTCCTTCAGATAGATGATGAAGGACACCATATAGTAGCCAGCTTACTCGTCCTTCAGATAGATGATAAAGGACACCATATAGTAGCCAGCTTACTCGTCCTTCAGATAGATGATGAAGGACACCATATAGTAGCCAGCTTACTCGTCCTTCAGATAGATGATGAAGGACACCTGATAGAAGCTAGCTTACTCGTCCTTCAGATAGATGATAAAGGACACCATATAGTAGCCAGCTTACTCGTCCTTCAGATAGATGATAAAGGACACCATATAGTAGCCAGCTTACTCGTCCTTCAGATAGATGATGAAGGACACCATATAGTAGCCAGCTTACTCGTCCTTCAGATAGATGATGAAGGACACCATATAGTAGCCAGCTTACTCGTCCTTCAGATAGATGATGAAGGACACCATATAGTAGCCAGCTTACTTGTCCTTCAGATAGATGATGAAGGACACCATATAGTAGCCAGCTTACTCGTCCTTCAGATAGATGATGAAGGACACCATATAGTAGCCAGCTTACTTGTCCTTCAGATAGATGATGAAGGACACCATATAGTAGCCAGCTTACTCGTCCTTCAGATAGATGATAAAGGACACCATATAGTAGCCAGCTTACTCGTCCTTCAGATAGATGATGAAGGACACCATATAGTAGCCAGCTTACTCGTCCTTCAGATAGATGATGAAGGACACCTGATAGAAGCTAGCTTACTCGTCCTTCAGATAGATGATAAAGGACACCATATAGTAGCCAGCTTACTCGTCCTTCAGATAGATGATAAAGGACACCATATAGTAGCCAGCTTACTCGTCCTTCAGATAGATGATGAAGGACACCATATAGTAGCCAGCTTACTCGTCCTTCAGATAGATGATGAAGGACACCATATAGTAGCCAGCTTACTCGTCCTTCAGATAGATGATGAAGGACACCATATAGTAGCCAGCTTACTCGTCCTTCAGATAGATGATAAAGGACACCATATAGTAGCCAGCTTACTCGTCCTTCAGATAGATGATAAAGGACACCATATAGTAGCCAGCTTACTCGTCCTTCAGATAGATGATAAAGGACACCATATAGTAGCCAGCTTACTTGTCCTTCAGGTAGATGATAAAGGACACCATATAGTAGCTAGCTTACCCGTCCTTCTGGTAGATGATGAAGGACACCATATAGTAGCAAGCTTACTCATCCTTCAGATAGATGAGGAAGGACACCATATAGTAGCAAGCTTACTCATCCTTCAGATAGATGATGAAGGACACCATATAGTAGCTAGCTTACTTGTCCTTCAGATAGATGATGAAGGACACCATATAGTAGCCAGCTTACTCGTCCTTCAGATAGATGATGAAGGACACCATATAGTAGCAAGCTTACTTGTCCTTCAGATAGATGATGAAGGACACCATATAGTAGCCAGCTTACTCGTCCTTCAGATAGATGATGAAGGACACCATATAGTAGCCAGCTTACTTGTCCTTCAGATAGATGATGAAGGACACCATATAGTAGCCAGCTTACTCGTCCTTCAGATAGATGATGAAGGACACCATATAGTAGCCAGCTTACTTGTCCTTCAGATAGATGATGAAGGACACCATATAGTAGCCAGCTTACTCGTCCTTCAGATAGATGATAAAGGACACCATATAGTAGCCAGCTTACTCGTCCTTCAGATAGATGATGAAGGACACCATATAGTAGCCAGCTTACTCGTCCTTCAGATAGATGATAAAGGACACCATATAGTAGCCAGCTTACTCGTCCTTCAGATAGATGATAAAGGACACCATATAGTAGCCAGCTTACTCGTCCTTCAGATAGATGATAAAGGACACCATATAGTAGCCAGCTTACTCGTCCTTCAGATAGATGATGAAGGACACCATATAGTAGCCAGCTTACTCGTCCTTCAGGTAGATGATGAAGGACACCATATAGTAGCCAGCTTACTCGTCCTTCAGGTAGATGATGAAGGACACCTGATAGTAGCTAGCTTACTTTGAAATGTATGATTATTAAGAAAACTTAAACAGCATACTGGGAAATTTAAACATAGAAAATAGGAATTTACTTGTTCTATTGGTTTAATTAAAAATGATCATTGCCGATGTTGAATAATGTTCAAAAGGATATGAAATTTCTCTGATTACTCAGAACCCATTAGTACTGAATAAAAAAGATTGTTTGCATTTGAAGTGGGTTTGTAGGTTGAAGAGTATCATCACAGTCTAAAAGGTTGACCTAGTCTTACCTACGTGATGCCTGTCCTCCCCCGCCCTGCATCACTTTACAGGTAATCTGTGAAGATCAATATTCTCTCTACTCACACTCGGCCTTAAAGTGCTCCGTGATGCACTCACACACACCACTTCTGTATAACATTGCCAGAATAATTGCTATATACAGATTACATTTCTACAGGTAATTAGCAAAAGTTCACAAATGCAGACGAGTATGTCAATGCTAATATAGAAAATTTTACAATACATCAAAAAATAAAGAATTTGACTTTAGACATTCGAATCGCATTTCATGTTCATATTTGAGAAAATCAATATACTTTTATAAAATACAATTATATCACTAAATATAGCAATCACTCATGTAAATATTTACAACCTTGGAACCATTTAATGTATATCAATTCACATAGTCTCTACGTCATTATTATCAACCATACACTAGAGAATAATATATGGTAACCAACATCCATTACAACCTGTACTTATACAACTCTCGTGTTAACAAGAACTGTGGCAACTTCTGCAGGATATGTCTCTCTAATGTACGGCTCTTATTACATAGCATCTCCTTTTATGGATATCTAGAATGCCACGGAGTTATTTTAAGCAAATAAGTTAGAACTTCTCTGAGTATCAAAAACAGGTTTCTACATGTTGTGGTCTCTACTACCAATGTCTTTCTAACTGTCAAATGAACTACAAGAGAATTTGAAATGATTCCGTGAATTTCAGTTCATGGTAATAATTATCTAAATGAAGACTATTTTGGCATTAAACAAAAGTTTGACAAGAACATTATGCATTACCTATCTTCATTAAACTTATTCAATAGGATAAAATATTGTGTGATTTTGTTGAAAGTAATTGCAGAACAGTTTTGGTCATTTCTGATACTCAGTCCACCCTGAGTAAAAGAAACATTGAATATATATACATATATATGTAACCCTCATTACAATGAGCCAGATTTAACCTGTAAACTTTCTATGAAATCTGTGACAAACAAGAAAAGCAACACCCCAAGGTCAATCACATTACAGAATCAGTTATTTTTGTATCCTGTTTTGTTAAAGACACCTTCTTGTAATGAAATTCCTCAATCCAGTCCAAAGCAGAGGTCATTTAACTCAATACTGACCACAAAAACTGATTTACAGCATTACTAATAATAGCAATTTCACATAAATCTATTTATATCAAGCAACAAAAAAAAACTATTGAGAGAGAAATTCTTTTAAGAATAATGAATTAATGGCACTTGGTACAGTCACCCTGTTATCCTTGTAAACATTGACCAAGCTGATGACAGGAAGTCTTGAAGGTGTACAAGTAATTGACTTCCGTAGTAGTAATGGAGAGTCACAGAACAAAGCCTATCAACTTACTGTACCTTCTATAGCAGTGTTTCTGATCTGGAATTTCTTAGTTTTAACTGATATCACATTGATGATACAGATACGACCATTTTTATTTGGCAAAATGAAATCGTTTAGGAATAAGCCCTCTGTCATATATCACCTGTCTGCCCACATTTATTTACATTTTCAGAAGAAATACCACAAAAATATCTGTATTATATCTTTTTGATCACTCTTGTTTAGAATTTGGACACAATGTTGACCCTGTGGTTTATTACATGATAATTAAGGTAGATGTCAACGTTATAGTTTATACTAGTAATATCTGCATATCTATTAAGAAATGAATTAAGATATATAAGTAAAAATATACATACTACAACATACCAATTCAGATTATCAGAATTCATTTTAAGCATAATATATTACCATTTATAGGTATAAAAGTCATGATTGAAATATTTATTAAATATTAAGAGTCCAAAGAGGGGAGACCTGCAAGCTTCATCAGCATTTCATTGGGGTAATTAAAGTACTGTTATGTCCTAATTCTAAATATTGTATGGTCTTAATTAATCACTTGTGTAACTTGTAGCCTGATAATGTAGGATAAGTTCTCAGAATCTATGACAGAGATCTAACAACTGATCTAAAAAGAAGCTAAGAAGATTTTGAGAGCCTGTCACTGCCCCCACATGTAGTCTGACACATTGTGTATAACACAATTTACACTGAGGCTATTCAGGGTATTTATTTCTTACTACCACTATCTCTGCAGCATTAAGCAGCATATACCTTGAATTCTGAGGGTCTGTATTTATCTATGACATACATATGTCTGTGTCATATTGTAGACAAAACAGTGTGGGTGGAATACATAATCACCAGCTTTAATTTGTCTGGCATACATCCCATAATAGTGAGACAAATTGTCAATTTCCTCATACCAATGTCCTATATAAAACAGAAGGAAGCCTTATATATCACAATATGATAGGACCAGGACAGTGTGGAAGCTGTAACAACATCATAAGTAGTCATCAGGTCTGTCTAACTCATCATCAACAATGCTGATGGCTTTCCTTGTTAATATTTCATGTCTTTATATTTCATACAAGTGAAGGTTTCTCTCACCATTGTATCTATACATACATATTCCACTTGGATTGTACTTTCTAAACCTGGAACACATCTATTACCCCAGCTCTGTCATAAAATATCCTTCTTTTAACAAAAAATATGAGCATGTTAAACAACAGGTTTAATAGAAATTGATAAGAATCAGTTTTTGAATTTATGTAAACTGTATTTCAAATGAACAGCCTTTCTATTATCTGAAATTCAATCTACAGGAAAACCCATACATTTTACTGTTCTGTTCTGCTTTTTGCTTTCACACCAGTAATAATGATTGACTGAAACAGAATTAAAGTACGCTGTATTGTATTTGGAAACTTTTAGTGCATCAGTATATCTCGGGCGTTTATTTCAGAATAAAAATATCGTTCAAAAGATGGTTATATAATTTCAATGAAAAGTTCTAGTTGACTATTAAAATATTAAAAACATCTCATATTACTGCATCTAATAGGGAATTCTCTTTTGCTGCCATTTTGTTAAGTTTTCTAATATCAGAGAAAGGGACAATCTGATTGGTCAATAATTGTTGACCTAATTAATATTGTTTAAAGCAACAAAAGGTCACTTGGACAACTCAGTGGTTACAACAGGGCTCTTCAGATTTTCAAGTTGGTACAAAGTGAAATGAAAGATATAACTTTAATTGGATTTCTAATTTGTTATCAAAAATTGAACATATTACATGAGCAGAAATATCTGTTAGAGAAGTGATACTTTAATGGTGCTGTTGCTATGACTTGGTAAAGTTGTTCAACAGATAATTAATTATACAAGAAGTAGGGAATACTGATATTATGCCCTAGTAAAGGTGCTATACAGACACACAGACAGACAAGGAGTCAGATATACTGTTGACTTGGTAAACATATTTTTCTGACACAGACAGGCAAGAAGTAGGAGCTAGTTACTCAGTGTTGCTTGGCCCTGGTAAAAGATGTTGCACAGACTGACAAACTGACATGGAGTAAGAAAATTGAAGACAAATAGAACAGACAGAGTAGAATATACTGCTGCTAAGCCTTGGTAAAGGTATTCATCATCACACAAAATTTGATAGACTGGTAAATGGGATGCAGTCGCCTGCCATCCCCATAATCTCTTACTATATCAATGTCTTGGATTAAAAGAACAAAGCCATGACCTTGACCATCTAGTCCTCCATTAAGGTGAAAAGATGTACACTTAGGCGTGAGGTTTATACATACAATATTTGTGGTGAACGCCATGACTGTCTGTGTTCAATATTCCTTTTGTCTTGTTGTAAAACAAATGTTGTGTTTTCAGTCCTCACTTCAGCTTTGTTCTGTGTCACAAAGTGTTTGTAAGAGATATTTGATGACCCACTAATGTATGTAAAATTGATGATGTTACACCTCGACTTTTTACTGGCAGAGATTTATTTTCAAAAGAGAGGCTGATGATTGACCTGTCAATTCCATGTCTTGCTTTTATATCAATTATCTTCTACTCATTCCTGTATATTGTACTATAAGCTTAATGTACATTACGGTCACTGATCTGGAACAAACACTTTGTCGACATTGATGACAGACTCCGGTAGGTATTTAATGAAGTGTGTTTTTCCTGGTAATTAAGCAGACGGACGTTCATTATGATCTGTCATCAAGTCACACACCGTATTTGTCCCGTTGTGTGTTGCTGAAGTAGCAATGGACACACCACAGAATCAGTTCTCACACAATACATGAGTACACATAATGTGTCCGCTAGCACTGGAGAGTTCCAATCAATACAGTTCTTATCCTGATCCTGATGACACATTTGATTGAGCTGCGACAGTCCAATCCTATGACCCCACAAGTAAATAGTGTAATTCTAATTACACACTCAGCCACAGTGTAATTATTTATCTGCCCATTTAAACATGTTGTTACAATGATTTGATTGTCATTAAACAATTCGACCTAAGCCCTTTCTAGAGATTTCTACACTACCAATCACACAATCTGTATAAGCATAGCTTCATCATAGTTATATAATGGCTGTGAACACTACAATATATCAGTTGTGCCTTGAGTAAACTGCTACTAATACCCTACCTCCTTCTTTCTCCATCCATCAATCCTTGCTCAAACCCCATCCCTTCTCAGCAATGTCTACAATCTTATATTCCTAACCCAGAGACTCCAGGCCTAAATAAAATGTTTCCACCTGTAACAGTTGTACCAATCAACCCAATCTAAACATCAATTGTTAATCTATGATAAGTGCAGCATTTTGTGGCTCAATCTTGAGAAGAAGGACAGAAAAACGTTACAAAGGACAGGGTGATGGACAGCCATACTAATCAAATGATTTGTGTGTTTTTAAAGTTATGAGGTAGAAATCCAAGGTCAACCATTGCCACATTTTCTGTCTCCTGTTACAAAAATTGAAATAAAACTTGTTTTTAAAACCAAGACTGATTGCTTCCAAACATTGGTCAAAGCAAGAATTGGGAAATGTCAGCCTGCCAGACAAGGATTTGGCCTTGAGACCTGCCAGCTCAAGATGTAAATTTCCTGACCAATTGAGTTACCTGCATGGCTTTTGGCTCGTAGAAAGCTGTCACTGTCTTGCTAAGCCAATTTCACCTGTGATGTCACATTTAGTGAGATACAGGGTAAAACTGTAAATGGTTGAAGAAGTCATTCACTTCATCACCACACAGACGTTTCTAGGTCAATATCATCAGCAATGTATTTGAGAAACTGATAAAAATTATTATTACAATATCATGATTTTCTTAAAAGTGCTGATCATTACAGGACAGCAGGTTCAATATGTCTGTGTATACAATGAATATAAGTTGATAAAATGCAAATACATCAGCAGCTGTTAAAGACAAACTGAAATTCTATCATATGAAAGAAACAACAATATTTGAGCATTTTTGAAAACTTCACTACACACACTGAAGTTTCAACCTGACTGAGCTCGTGTGGCATAGAAGTTCATTTTTCTTTTTTATATTTTTTTTAAGAAAAACTAAAAAAACAATTGCTTTTAATTAAGATGCACAAAAACAAATAAAGTTCTGGCACCCTCAAGGCCTCAGCACTGATTAAAGCAATATATCAATGACAGACTCCCAACAAAAACTTTCCTATAATAAGACAACAAGAGATGGTAACAATGTGTTAACACACCCATTTTACACCTGTAAATGACAGTCTATATCCATGTAGCATTCGTCTGAGGCCAATATTCAGCATGAACTGTTGTAAGATGTGTAAGTACTAATAAGTCACTGCCATATGGTAAGAAACAATAAAAATATCTACCGTAATGGCTCGGCAGTAACATTTGGAAGTTCTCCATATTGATCCCATTAGTGTGTTTACCCTCAGAGAACACAGTCATAAAGTAGACCAAGCAACTGCGTCATTCTTTACTGCAACTTGATGAACAGGACCGACATTAGTACAACCTCTTGTATATTAATATCATACCTTACCAACTCCTTAACATCATCTTTAGTCCTTATAGTTTCCTGAGAATTACAGATGTAAAAAAAATTGTTTGAGAATATCAAAATTGATACCAAATAACACTCGTACACATACTCCTTCCAAATAACCAAAAAGCAATATTTTATGGACATATACAAATCCAGAATGTAAAAAGCAACATATTTCTTTAATGAATCTACCTCCTGAACTAAGGTAGGGGGGGGTGAAGATTTATGAAGTGTTATAAAGTCACCTCCAAAGTTGTACATACAGAGAGTAAGAGTGGGTTGAACATTTAATCATACAAACAGATGTGTAAACGGTGCATTATGAAGTGAAGAGTGCTTCAATGATTGACAGTTCCAACCGTTCAGTATTTTGTACAATAACAGACTATTTACATAAATTGCTGTTTACAACAAGCTGTACATCTTCAACAGAAACATGTGTTTTTTTCTCCATCTGTCATTCTTTTAAAAATGAAGTAATTCTCTCACTTTTGCCTTCAGCTAGTGTCAAATGTTTGAAAAAGTGTGATCATTGTTAATCTTGTTAATTTAAATGCTTCAAGCAGAACACTTGTAACAATTTTAACAGTGGAAACAATGAAATGACTCTCTATTTAACCATACTATTCAGAGACATCAAACTTATTCATCAACATCAATGGTTTCAATTCCATGACAAAGCACACATCATTAAACATAGCTCTCATTGGCTTCAAACTTATGATGCAGCACACATCATTGAAACACCCTCATTGGCTTCAAACTTATGATACAAAACTCATCATTGAAACACCCTCATTGGTGCCAAACTTATGATACAGCACTCATCATTGAAACACCCTCATTGGTGCCAAACTTATGATACAAAACTCATAATTGAAACACCCTCATTGGTGCCAAACTTATGATACAAAACTCATCATTGAAACATCCTCATTGGTTTCAAACTTATGATACAAAACTCATCATTGAAACACCCTCATTGGTGCCAAACTTATGATACAAAACTCATCATTGAAACATCCTCATTGGTGCCAAACTTATGATACAAAACTCATCATTGAAACATCCTCATTGGTGCCAAACTTATGATACAAAACTCATCATTGAAACATCCTCATTGGTGCCAAACTTATGATACAAAACTCATCATTGAAACACCCTCATTGGTGCCAAACGTATGATACAGCACTCATCATTGAAACACCCCCATTGGTGCCAAACATGTGATACAACATTCATCATTGAAACATCCTCATTGGTTTCAAACTTATGATACAAAACTCATCATTGAAACACCCTCATTGGTGCCAAACTTATGATACAAAACTCATCATTGAAACACCCTCATTGGTGCCAAACTGATATGATACATTGAAACACTCATCATTGAAACACCCTCATTGGTGCCAAACTTATGATACAAAACTCATCATTGAAACACTCATCATTGATACAAAACTCATCATTCATTGGTGCCAAACTTATGATACAGCTTTAATCCTTTAAATTCGCTATTGGTGCCAAACTTGTGATACAGATCTCATCATTGAAACACCCTCATTGGTGCCAAACTTGTGATACAACATTGAAACATCATTGGTGCCAAACGTATGATACAGCACTCATCATTGAAACACCCTCATTGGTGCCAAACTTATGATACAAAACTCATCATTGAAACACCCTCATTGGTGCCAAACTTATGATACAAAACTCATCATTGAAACACCCTCATTGGTGCCAAACTTATGATACAGCACTCATCATTGAAACACCCTCATTGGTGCCAAACTTATGATACAAACACTCATCATTGAAACACCCTCATTGGTGCCAAATTGAAACTCATCATTGAAACACCCTCATTGGTGATACAAAACTCATCAAACATTGGTGCCAAATGATACAAAACTCATCATTGAAACACCCTCATTGGTGCCAAACTTATGATAGCAATACTCATCATTGAAACACATACACTCATCATTGAAACACCCTCATTGGTGCCAAACGTGTGATACAGCACTCATCATTGAAACACCCTCATTGGTGTGATATAGCACTCATCATTGAAACACCCTCATTGGTGCCAAACTTATGATACAAAACTCATCATTGAAACACCCTCATTGGTGCCAAACTTATGATACAAAACTCATCATTGAAACACCCTCATTGGTGCCAAACTTATGATACAACATTCATCATTGAAACACCCTCATTGGTGCCAAACTTATGATACAAAACTCATCATTGAAACACCCTCATTGGTGCCAAACTTATGATACATCACTCATCATTGAAACACCCTCATTGGTGCCAAACTTATGATACAAAACTCATCATTGAAACACCCTCATTGGTGCCAAACTTATGATACAGCACTCATCATTGAAACACCCTCATTGGTGCCAAACTTATGATACAAAACTCATCATTGAAACACCCTCATTGGTGCCAAACTTATGATACAAAACTCATCATTGAAACACCCTCATTGGTGCCAAACTTATGATACAGCACTCATCATTGAAACACCCTCATTGGTGCCAAACTTATGATACAGCACTCATCATTGAAACACCCTCATTGGTGCCAAACTTATGATACAAAACTCATCATTGAAACACCCTCATTGGTGCCAAACTTATGATACAAAACTCATCACCCTCATTGATACAAACTCATCATTGAAACACCCTCATTGGTGCCAAACTTATGATACAGCACTCATCATTCATCATTGAAACACTCATCATTGAAACATTGGCACTACAGCAAACTTGTGATACAGCAATACTCATCATTTGCCAAACAAACAAACTCATCTTATGCCAAACTTGTGATACAACAATCATCATTGAAACACCCTCATTGGTGCCAAACCAAACTTGTGATATACAGCACTCATCATTGAAACACCCTCATTGGTGCCAAACTTGTGATACAAATCTCATCATTGAAACACCCTCATTGGTGCCAAACTTATGATACAAATCTCATCATTGAAACACCCTCATTGGTGCCAAACTTGTGATACAGCACTCATCATTGAAACACCCTCATTGGTGCCAAACTTATGATACAACATTCATCATTGAAACACCCTCATTGGTGCCAAACTTATGCTACAAAACTCATCATTGAAACATCCTCATTGGTGCCAAACTTATGATACAAATCTCATCATTGAAATACCCTCATTGGTGCCAAACTTATGATACAGCACTCATCATTGAAACACCCTCATTGGTGCCAAACTTATGATACAAAACTCATCATTGAAACACCCTCATTGGTGCCAAACTTATGATACAAAACTCATCATTGAAACACCCTCATTGGTGCCAAACTTATGATACAAAACTCATCATTGAAACACCCTCATTGGTGCCAAACTTATGATACAAAACTCATCATTGAAACATCCTCATTGGTTTCAAACTTATGATACAAAACTCATCATTGAAACACCCTCATTGGTGCCAAACTTATGATACAAAACTCATCATTGAAACACCCTCATTGGTGCCAAACTTATGATATAGCACTCATCATTGAAACACACTCATTGGTGCCAAACGTATGATACAGCACTCATCATTGAAACACCCTCATTGGTGCCAAACTTGTGATACAAATCTCATCATTGAAACACCCTCATTGGTGCCAAACATGTGATACAACATTCATCATTGAAACACCCTCATTGGTTTCAAACTTATGATACAGCACTCATCATTGAAACACCCTCATTGGTGCTAAACTTATGATACAGCAATAAACATTAAAATGCCCTCATTGGTGCCAAACTTGTGATACAAATCTCATCATTGAAACACCCTCATTGGTGCCAAACTTGTGATACAACATTCATCATTGAAACACACTCATTGGTTTCAAACGTATGATACAGCACTCATCATTGAAACACCCTCATTGGTGCCAAACTTGTGATACAAAACTCATCATTGAAACACCCTCATTGGCTTCAAACTTATGCTACAGCACTCCTCATTGAAACACCCTCATTGGTGCCAAACTTGTGATACAGCACTCATCATTGAAACACCCTCATTGGTGCCAAACTTGTGATACAAATCTCATCATTGAAACACCCTCATTGGTGCCAAACTTATGATACAAAACTCATCATTGAAACACCCTCATTGGTGCCAAACTTGTGATACAAATCTCATCATTGAAACACCCTCATTGGTGCCAAACTTATGATACAGCACTCATCACTGAAACACCCTCATTGGCTTCAAACTTATGATACAAAACTCATCATTGAAACACCCTCATTGGTGCCAAACTTATGATACAAAACTCATCATTTAAATGCCCTCATTGGTGCCAAACTTGTGATACAACATTCATCATTGAAACACCCTCATTGGTTTCAAACTTATGATATAGCAATAAACATTAAAATGCCCTCATTGGTGCCAAACTTGTGATATACAACATTCATCATTGAAACACCCTCATTGGTGCCAAACTTGTGATACAAATCTCATCATTGAAACACCCTCATTGGTGCCAAACTTGTGATACAACATTCATCATTGAAACACCCTCATTGGCTTCAAACTTATGATATAGCAATAAACATTAAAATGCCCTCATTGGTGCCAAACTTGTGATACAAATCTCATCATTGAAACACCCTCATTGGTGCCAAACTTGTGATACAAATCTCATCATTGAAACACCCTCATTGGTGCCAAACTTGTGATACAACATTCATCATTGAAACACCCTCATTGGCTTCAAACTTATGATATAGCAATCATCATTGAAATGCCCCCATTGGTGCCAAACGTATGATACAGCACTCATCATTGAAACACCCTCATTGGTGCCAAACTTATGAAACAAAACTCATCATTGAAACACCCTCATTGGTGCCAAACTTGTGATACAACATTCATCATTGAAACACACTCATTGGTGCCAAACTTGTGATACAAAAATCATCATTGAAACACCCTCATTGGTGCCAAACTTATGATACAGCAATCATCATTGAAACACCCTCATTGGTGCCAAACTTATGATACAGCACTCATCATTGAAACACCCTCATTGGTGCCAAACTTATGATACAAATCTCATCACTGAAACACCCTCATTGGTGCCAAACTTGTGATACAAATCTCATCATTGAAACACCCTCATTGGTGCCAAACTTATGATATAGCACTCATCATTGAAACACACTCATTGGTTTCAAACTTATGATACAGCACTCATCATTGAAACACCCTCATTGGCTTCAAACTTGTGATACAAATCTCATCATTGAAACACCCTCATTGGTGCCAAACTTATGATACAAAACTCATCATTGAAACACCCTCATTGGTGCCAAACGTGTGATCATCATTGAAACACCCTCATTGGTGCCAAACTTATGATACAAAACTCATCATTGAAACACCCTCATTGGTGCCAAACTTATGATACAGCACTCATCATTGAAACACCCTCATTGGTGCCAAACTTATGATACAGCACTCATCATTGAAACACCCTCATTGGTGCCAAACTTATGATACAGCACTCATCATTGAAACACCCTCATTGGTGCCAAACTTATGAAACAAAACTCATCATTGAAACACCCTCATTGGTGCCAAACTTATGATACAGCACTCATCATTGAAACACCCTCATTGGTGCCAAACTTTGATGATACATTGAAAACCCTCATTGAAACACCCTCATTGGTGCCAAACTTTATCAAACTTCATTGGTGCCAAACTTATGATACAAAACTCATCATTGAAACATTGAAACACCCTCATTGGTGCCAAACTTATGATACAAAACTCCTCATTGAAACACCCTCATTGGTGCCAAACGTATGATATAGCAATAAACATTAAAATGCCCTCATTGGTGCCAAACTTGTGATACAAATCTCATCATTGAAACACCCTCATTGGTGCCAAACTTGTGATACAACATTCATCATTGAAACACACTCATTGGTTTCAAACTTATGATACAGCACTCATCATTGAAACACCCTCATTGGTGCCAAACTTATGATACAAATCTCATCATTGAAACACCCTCATTGGTGCCAAACTTATGATACAGCACTCATCATTGAAATACCCTCATTGGTGCCAAACTTATGATGATACAGCAACATTCATCATTGAAACACCCTCATTGGTGCCAAACTTGTGATACAAATCTCATCATTGAAACACCCTCATTGGTGCCAAACTTGTGATACAACATTCATCATTGAAACACCCTCATTGGCTTCAAACTTATGATATAGCAATAAACATTAAAATGCCCTCATTGGTGCCAAATGTATGATACAGCACTCATCATTGAAACACCCTCATTGGTGCCAAACTTATGATACAAATCTCATCATTGAAACACCCTCATTGGTGCCAAACTTATGATACAGCAATCATCATTGAAACACCCTCATTGGTGACAAACTTATGATACAGCACTCATCATTGAAACACTCTCTTTGGTGCCAAACGTATGATACAGATCTCATCATTGAAACACCCTCATTGGTGCCAAACTTGTGATACAAACATACAGCACTCATCATTGAAACACCCTCATTGGTGCCAAACTTGTGATACAACACTCATCATTGAAACACCCTCATTGGTGCCAAACTTATGATACAAAACTCATCATTGAAACACCCTCATTGGTGCCAAACTTGTGATACAAAACTCATCATTGAAACACCCTCATTGGTGCCAAACTTGTGATACAACATTCATCATTGAAACACCCTCATTGGTGCCAAACTTATGATACAAATCTCATCATTGAAACACCCTCATTGGTGCCAAACTTGTGATACAGCACTCATCATTGAAACACCCTCATTGGTGCCAAACTTGTGATACAAAACTCATCATTGAAACACCCTCATTGGTGCCAAATCTTATGATACACATCTCATCATTGAAACACCCTCATTGGTGCCAAACTTGTGATACAAAACTCATGATCATCTCATCATTGAAACACCCTCATTGGTGCCAAACTTATGATACAGCACTCATCATTGAAACACCCTCATTGGTGCCAAACTTGTGATACAGCACTCATCATTGAAACACCCTCATTGGTGCCAAACTTGTGATACAAAACTCATCATTGAAACACCCTCATTGGTGCCAAACTTGTGATACAGCACTCATCATTGAAACACCCTCATTGGTGCCAAACTTATGATACAGCACTCATCATTGAAACACCCTCATTGGTGCCAAACTTATGCTAACACTTCATTGAAACACCCTCATTGGTGCCAAACTTATGATACAAAACTCATCATTGAAACACCCTCATTGGTGCCAAACGTGTGATACAGCACTCATCATTGAAACACCCTCATTGGTGCCAAACTTATGATACAAAACTCCTCATTGAAACACCCTCATTGGTGCCAAACTTATGATATAGCAGTCATCATTGAAATGCCCTCATTGGTGCCAAATGTATGATACAGCACTCATCATTGAAACACCCTCATTGGTGCCAAACTTATGATACATTGAAACACCCTCACTCATCATTGAAACACCCTCATTGGTGCCAAACTTGTGATACAAATCTCATCATTGAAACACCCTCATTGGTGCCAAACTTATGATACAAAACTCATCATTGAAACACCCTCATTGGTGCCAAACTTGTGATACAGCACTCATCATTGAAACACCCTCATTGGCTTCAAACTTATGATATAGCACTCATCATTGAAACACACTCATTGGTGCCAAACTTGTGATACAACATTCAGCATTGAAACACCCTCATTGGTTTCAAACTTATGATACAGCACTTATCATTGAAACACCCTCATTGGTGCCAAACTTGTGATACAACATTCATCATTGTGATACAACATTCATCATTGAAACACCCTCATTGGTTACAAACTTATGATACATAACTTATCATTGAAACACCCTCATTGGTGCCAAACTTGTGATACAGCACTCATCATTGAAACACCCTCATTGGTTCAAACTTATGATACAGCAATAATCATTAAAATGCCCTCATTGGTGCCAAACTTGTGATACAAATCTCATCATTGAAACACCCTGATTGGTGCCAAACTTGTGATACACTCATCATTGAAACACTACAGCACTCATCATTGAAACACCCTCATTGGTGCCAAACTTATGATACAAAACTCCTCATTGAAACACCCTCATTGGTGCCAAACTTATGATATAGCAATAAACATTAAAATGCCCTCATTGGTGCCAAACTTGTGATTGGTGCCAAACTTGTGATACAAATCTCATCATTGAAACACCCTCATTGGTGCCAAACTTGTGATACAACATTCATCATTGAAACACCCTCATTGGTGCCAAACTTATGATACAGCAATAAACATTAAAATGCCCTCATTGGTGCCAAACTTGTGATACAAATCTCATCATTGAAACACCCTCATTGGTGCCAAACTTGTGATACAACATTCATCATTGAAACACCCTCATTGGTGCCAAACTTATGATACAGCACTCATCATTGAAACACCCTCATTGGTGCCAAACTTATGATACAGCAATAAACATTAAAATGCCCTCATTGGTGCCAAACTTATGATACAACATTCATCATTGAAACACCCTCATTGGTGCCAAACTTGTGATACAAATCTCATCATTGAAATACCCTCATTGGTGCCAAACTTGTGATACAACATTCAGCATTGAAACACCCTCATTGGTTTCAAACTTATGATACAGCACTTATCATTGTGATACAACATTCATCATTGAAACACCCTCATGCAATAAACATTAAAATACAGCAATAAACATTAAAATGCCCTCATTGGTGCCAAACTTATGATACAAATCTCATCATTGAAATACCCTCATTGGTGCCAAACTTATGATACAGCACTCATCATTGAAACACCCTCATTGGTGCCAAACTTATGATGATTCAAAACTCATCATTGCCAAACTTATGATACACACTCATCATTGAAACACCCTCATTGGTGCCAAACTTATGATACAAAACTCATCATTGAAACACCCTCATTGGTTACAAACTTATGATACACAACTCATCATTGAAACACCCTCATTGGTGCCAAACTGGTGCCAAATGATACAACAACTCATCATTGAAACACCCTCATTGGTGCCAAACTTATGATACAACATTCATCATTGAAACACCCTCATTGGTGCCAAACTTATGATACAGCACTCATCATTGAAACATCCTCATTGGTGCCAAACTTATGATACAACACATATCATTAAAACACATTTTCCAGTTATGCGATGTCAGATATCCCCGTTCAGTTCAGCCATTTGATCACAGTATATATGAATAGAAAAGAGTCTGGATGATCGAGACTTCTAATATCTGAGTGCCTTTCACCAGTGTTTAATTTTATCTCCTGAGAATACTCAAACAGTGTTAAATGTTGATTAAGCTGAATATGTCAAAGTGTAGTTGATGTACCCAACGGTTTTTTTGATGTTGTTTTCTTGAATATCAATGGAGTCCAACACATGGTCTTCATGTTTATTTTAGTATGTAGAATATATATATATATTTACAAGTTGCACCCATGTGTATATTGCACATAGATTTACATATTAAGTTTTGATATACATTTGTCGCTCGGGTAAAAGCCCAAGTGGGTGCGTGTCCCACCAATTGAGAACAACTTTCAAACTCTCTCTCTCTCTATCTTTCTCTCTAGATCTCTAGATGATCTCTAGATCTCTCTAGATCTTTAGATCTCGATCTCTTCTCTTCTCTCTCTCTCTACATCTCTCTAGATCTCTCCTCTCTGATTGTCAGTGGACCAAGAGAGCTCTGTTCAATCATTTGACACATAAGATAAAATGTGGAAATTTTAAGTTATAATCTGGTTACATAACTATTATTATTGATCTTACAAGACCAATTCACATGTACGGTGACAGCTGACCACACATCAAGGCATATAACAGTTACATGTACTGTGACAGCTGACCACACATCAAGGCATATAACAGTTACATGTACAGTGACAGCTGACCACACATCAAGGCATATAACAGTTACATGTACGGTGACAGCTGACCACACATCAAGGCATATAACAGTTACATGTACAGTGACAGCTGACCACACATCAAGGTATATAACAGTTACATGTGAACTTAACATTTTCATTTGCTAAAAAATAGTTTCAACTAAAATAAAAGATATGATCATAGATATAGTTCATTTGGTGTTTGAAAGCAAGTCGTCTTGAAAAAAAAATGGCTAGTGTTAGCAAGTAAATCAAATATTGTTAAAACAATACATATCCCCTACAAGTACTCTGATACAGTAAGGTTGATAAAGATGGTTCTATAAAACAATGAAATAGATAAGAATGACAATCCGTCATTACAGCCTTGTCAGTAATAACAGGATAGCTAAAGAATGTGTTTATATCATAGATACAGTGTTAAAATGTCCTCAACATTTTCAATTCTTCACACACGTGATAAACTTGTTTCAACTAGCACAGTTCAAATGCCCTGAATGACTTCAAATCTGTAAGTACACTTATACTGTGTGCAAAAACAAAAAGATAAAAAAAGTGGCAACATAATGGGTGACAGAGTACGAACATTGTGGGACTTCCTGTATATACTCCACTATTGAATCAGTGATAAACGAGGTACTTGCTCTGTAGGATAGAGTGTCAACTCCGATATTGATTTCTTCTAGTTCCCCAATGATGATTTATGGACTTAAAGCCATATTTATATAAATATTATTGTCTTTCTCCCTTGTGCCAAATCAAACAATAATTTCTACTCCAAACAACATTGATCAATCTGTTTCTGAGTTCAAACCTGTCGAGTGACACGACACAGCAGCAGATTCCTGTTCAGTACTTCAACAAGGATAATGAGAAAACAGACATGATTTGGCAATTCTGAATTCTCTGTGTTCAAATTTGTGATTGATCAAAATGTTACTCAGATTTTTATTCATATACAATTGTGTAATTAAAACTTTTCACAACTAACTGCTTAACATGAAGAAGAGGTCCAAATGGGCCTTCAACATCAACATGATTGCTCCTGATTATAAAGCGACCACATTATTTCAACAGCTTACTGGTAGCTTTCCTATTCATCCCAATATCATACCCATTTTTGCAGTGTATGTTGTAGGTGAAATAGTGAAATTCAGGGGCACTTGGTTACTAAAAGAGTAGTTCGCTTATTTCAACACATCTGACCCTTATAACATTGACAGTTGATCATCCTTCATACTACTTGTTTTATATCATTAGCCTTGACCTTATGGTTATTAAGAAGTAGTGTTTTGCAGATTTAACACATTGACCTTTGACCTTGAAAAAGAGTAATCCCCATCCATTTGAACAAACTTGTCGGCCATTCATCTCGGCATTAGATTATTAAGAAGTTGTTTAAAAATGCAATTAGACCCTGGAGTCTTTGGAAGCTGCCTATGTCATTCATTTGCATAACATTGTTATCCAATCATACTTGGATACTTGAATAATGAAATGTCTCCAGTTTCTTGTTAATTGGTATGAAATGATCAAAAGATTTTGAAAAATCATCCATCTTCCCTTTTCTCAAACGGTCCTTGCCCAATATCAGGACCCTTGGCCTTAGGGTTGTTAGAAGAAGTTGTTAATAGATCTTGACACATTTGACACCTCAAAAGTCAGTCCAGGTTAAACAATAGAAGAAAGGTAGCACACCATCCATGTATACTACTTACACACTACAGGTATCAGTATTGTGGTCATTGGACAAAAGCTGTTTAAAAATCATAACCCACTTGACCCATATGACCTTGAAAGTAGAGCAAGGGAAAAGTTCACAGTAGATGGACAAACAGACGAAATGGAGATCCAGACGAGCTAGAAACCAGTTTTCAAGTAAACTACAGCATCACTTACTTCCTAGCTTTAGGAGTTCACCATTGTTATGTCCCTTTATATGAGGACAGATTTCCAATAGGACATCACCGAAGTTGTATATTTCTATATTTAAAAAAAGGATATGCAAAATGCAATGTAAAAAACAGTAATTCTAAAAATTCTGATATATTCTGATCAGAAGATTCTTTTTTTTATCTTTGACAATTCTGCTTTGGTCCAATGTGTTCTGAACAGGGAGAAGATGGCCCTGATGCTGCAGGGAATAACACCATTGGTCATTTCTTATCTGGGACAAGATACAGGAGTCATGTTCTTCCGCTGATCCTGTATTGGTTTGCTTTCAATGTGAAAACAGACCAATTCATGGGGTTTTCAATAGCAAGTCCTTGCTATCATTGATCAGTGAGGTGCAGAAGATTTATCAGTAAAACATCGCTAGTGGCAAAAATACTGAAGCCTCATCATTATACTGAGACCAGAGAATATCTGTCACAGTGAAGCTTCACATATTGACAAATGCCTAGGGAGTATGTCAACCACAGGAGCAGTGAATGGAACAGTACATCAACCATAACACCAATACTCAGAGTCACATCAGTGGTAACCACTGACTCAACACTCACAGACACATCAGTGGTAACCACTGGACTAACACTCACAGACACATCAGTGGTAACCACTGGACCAACACTCACAGTCACATCAGTGGTAACCATAGCACCAACACTCATAGTCACATCAGTGGTAACCACTGAACCAACACTCACAGTCACATCAGTGGTAACCACTGACTCAACACTCACAGTCACATCAGTGGTAACCACTGAACCAACACTCACAGACACATCAGTGGTAACCACTGAACCAACACTCACGGTCACATCAGTGGTAACCACTGGACCAACACTCACAGTCACATCGGTGGTAACCACTGACTCAACACTCACAGACACATCAGTGGTAACCACTTACTCAACAATCACAGTCACATCAGTGGTTACCACTGAACCAACACTCATAGTCACATCAGTGGTAACCACTCAACCAACACATACAGACCAGGACACACAGTAACACTATGGTAATATTGTACCAACACATACAGACCAGTACCAGGACACACAGTAACACTATGGTAATATTGTACCAACACATACAGACCAGTACCAGGACACACAGTAACACTATGGTAATATTGTACCAACACATACAGACCAGTACCAGGACACACAGTAACACTATGGTAATATTGTACCAACACATACAGACCAGTACCAGGACACACAGTAACACTATGGTAATATTGTACCAACACATACAGACCAGTACCAGGACACACAGTAACACTATGGTAATATTGTACCAACACATACAGACCAGTACCAGGACACACAGTGACACTATGGTAATATTGTACCAACACATACAGACCAGTACCAGGACACACAGTGACACTATGGTAATATTGTACCAACACATACAGACCAGTACCAGGACACACAGTGACACTATGGTAATATTGTACCAACACCTACAGACCAGTACCAGGACACACAGTGACACTATGGTAATATTGTACCAACACATACAGACCAGTACCAGGACACACAGTGACACTATGGTAATATTGTACCAACACATACAGACCAGTACCAGGACACACAGTGACACTATGGTAATATTGTACCAACACATACAGACCAGTACCAGGACACACAGTGACACTATGGTAATATTGTACCAACACAACACAGTACCAGGACACACAGTGACACTATGGTAATATTGTACCAACACATACAGACCAGTACCAGGACACACAGTGACACTATGGTAATATTGTACCAACACATACAGACCAGTACCAGGACACACAGTGACACTATGGTAATATTGTACCAACACATACAGACCAGTACCAGGACACACAGTGACACTATGGTAATATTGTACCAACACATACAGACCAGTACCAGGACACACAGTGACACTATGGTAATATTGTACCAACACAAACAAACCAGTACCAGGACACACAGTAACATTATGGTAATATTGTACCAACACATACAGACCAGTTCCAGGACAGACAGTGACAGTTGTGGTTCCATTACTTAAAAAAGCAATTACATTTTATTCAAATACAATAATGCATGTTTTTTCTTATAAGACATTTTGGTCAGATTAGTATGATACCAAGCTTCAGCTGTTTCAGTTAAAAGTTACAAATAAAATTTCAGGTAGAATTAAGCGATTTGCTTTAAGCATTTGTTTGTATGTACACTGTGCCAGTAGCCAGACTTGATAGTGAGAATAAGTCTAAAGTAATGCTTTGAGTCTAGAAGAATTTTTTTTTTCAAAATCAGCTGTATAAGCCCATGGTATATAATTTTATGAAAAACAATTATTATTTTTATTGCAAAATTTAATGATCACAATAGCATTTAATTATCATCATAAAAACTTAGGATTTAGTTAACATAGTTGACATTTTTACATCACTATATCAACACCCTGATCTCATCTCTAGGTCATACGATACTCCCTCTGCCGTTAATTGGTCACATGACCATATATGAATGTCACCTGTTGTCCTCTGGTGCATGGTGATAATTGGCCTTCACCATACCTGTCAGCACAGCAAGATTTATAAACTCCCCCGCATGTAGCGGCAACCATGATCAATAGCTTTTACCAATAAATTGTTCAATTACTAACACAGCTGCCTCAGCCACAGGTACTAGGCTACTAGGTCAGACATGTAAGGGAAACAAACTTTTCATATTTCAATATGAGATAATCTTGTTTTATATGTATAAATCTCACTCCGATTTTAACCTCTGCACATTTAATGTTAACATACTATCATCAACATCAAACAGATATGAAGGTAAAGTTACCTAACATAGAAATCAGTCTCATTTAATTGGCTATTAATATGTTGAGTACTTGAAGACTTACAACAGGACACAGTAGATGTAATTTGTCTACGATTTCATCTAAAACTGGGCAAAAACAAAAAAAAAGATTTTCCAAAGTTAATCAAAAAATTTGTCACAGAACTCTTCATAATTTCCTATGTTCATATTTAAAAACTGGACTGGAAAGCTTCATTACCAGTCCTCTGATAACATTTCAAAACTGGACGGAGAAACTTCTTTGACGCCTAAAATCACCTTTCAAAACTCAGAACAGATAAATCTACTAAAACTACATTTTATAAAGTAGACTGGGAGCCTCCTGACCGATTTTCTGATCATATTTCAAAACCAGACACAAAAAATCACTGTCTCCTACAAATATATTTCAGAACTGGACAGAAAACTTTCATCATACTCAGCAATAAAATTTAGAATTATTTGCCATATTCTACCATTACACAAAACACCTGGGAGGAGAACATTATCTTCAATTCCAGTGTACATGGAAGACAAACTCAAATTAAACAGAAAGCTTGTTTTGACACAAGATTGTACGTCAGACTACAATTACCCACAACAGACAATCTTCTGAAATGGCTGATTTTCATTTCCAGGAGTGTCAACTAAATCAACTAAAAACATTTGTCTTCAGACTTAAAAAGCACATTAAATCCTTAGAGTTTTTTTTTTTTGTTTGAAAATTAAAT
This sequence comes from Ylistrum balloti, assembly GCF_031769215.1. Lineage (NCBI taxonomy): Eukaryota > Metazoa > Mollusca > Bivalvia > Pectinida > Pectinidae > Ylistrum > Ylistrum balloti. Next base: position 579,508 of record NW_026782042.1, read on the forward strand.
TAGACCTTTCATCATTTTATCCTGATCCTTTATAAAAAAAAAGTCTATTCTGATTGGTTGATTTTTTATCCTGATCCTTTATAAAAAAAAGTCTATTCTGATTGGTTGATTTTTTATCCTGATCCTTTATAAAAAAAAGTCTATTCTGATTGGTTGATTTTTTATCCTGATCCTTTATAAAAAAAGTCTATTCTGATTGGTTGATTTTTTATCCTGATCCTTTATAAAAGAGTCTATTGTGATTGCTTGATTTTTTATCCTGATCCTTTGTAAAAGAGTCTATTCTGATTGGTTGACACACTGGTCCTCCCCCTGGGAAATCCTCCATGTAATATACATTCTCTCTCACCGTTTGTTGTTCTCTTACATTTGTTTAATTGCAAGCTGGATTTCCACTTGTATCAAAAACATTGTCTCCACTGTATACCAATCTTAAATTGCTTTTTGGTGACAATTTTAATTCCATTTTCCAACCTTTCAATCTTTGCATGTCAGGTAGGTCAATGGCTCCTGTCAGAAACATTTGATCCACAACACACACACCACTTCAATATCCACATGATATAAGTTATATGGTAAAGTGTCACCTTCTCTTTGACAAAAGAAAACAAATTCTGTTTATTATTGATTTTATCCAGAAATAAGTCCACGCAAGCAGGTATTAAGCCCATACTGAGTAAAACTACAACTTTATTCATCTACGTCAATAGACCAATTGTTAAGGTACTTATTATGCATGTATATAATCATGAAATGCTATATCATTGTCTTGCTATAATCCAACCTTCCTGTTCCTAGTCAGAGGTTGTGTACCTTAAGCCCTTAGTGAAGAACAAATGTTGTAGATATTGTGAAGTAGAGATCAACTGAAGCAACACTTCAAAACTCCAAAATGTGACTGAATTTAATTAGATATATCACTAGATGTAAATTGCAACTTTGTTCTTTCAGGCAATCAGAAAACAATGTACATGTTGTTGTATATGTTTGGTCAAAATCCAATTGACCACTCTTGGAAATAATCAATTTGGGAAGAGTATATTGAAGGGCGAGCTACAGACACACTAAGGACACTGACTTCTGGCTCACCTTAATGCCCCTTGGGAGACTGTAAGCAACAATTGATTAGAATAGAAATAATTCGTGGGAAACAAACATTTGGTTATGTTGTTGCCTAGAGAATGTGATTTGATTTGTTGAGAGGCATGAACTCTATTACAATCCATACTGATTGACAAGCTTAAATAAAATCTAATCGTGCTTAGTGAAAATTATCTGTATCATCTAACACATGCTTCCCCTAGAAACCCTCATACCTCCTCTGGGCAAAATTTTTAAAGTCATTCATATTCCATTAGTGTTGTAAATCTCTACCAGATTGGTGTTTCATTTGTCATTTAGGCAACTTTGCATTTCATTATCTTCTCAAAATATTCATAACCACATTTAATTCCCCAGATTAACAATTAAATCTGCTTCCAATTCTCCTATTAACACTAATTTGTATCATTACAAGTATAATTTCTAAAATCAAAATAACTTTTTTTTCATTTAATGATTTTTTTTCTTTTATGTAATCAAAGAAAACAGAAATTAATTGTTTTATAATCTGCGATAAAATTTCACACAATCTAAACTTAAATTGTATCTCCACATTTAATACTAAGAAGATAACTTCACAAGTTTATGAGGTAATTAATGACATGTAAAATTCTGAAAGTTCAATGATTAATTCTGATGGATTATATATTGTCTTACAGCACAAATTTTATGCTTAGTATTTTACCATTTATGGAACTACTTAAATGTAATTATGGAGAGCAAATTTTACAGAGTCTCAAAAACTTATCTAAAAAGGAAAAGAAAATTGTTTTTTCAAAACATGTGGCAATTCAAAATTGAGCTTAATTTTTAGCTAGGTGTATATCATGATTTTGCTATCAATTTAAAATTGACTCTGATTAGACCACCAATCATTTAGAGAGTCCGCCACTATGTGTTTGATGTGACCTTGATGTTAGGGTAGCATTATACCGAGAAACAATATCTGACTTTGCCCTTTGTAAAAAACAACTTAGAGAATGCTGGACTGAAGATGTATATGTATCACAACAGAGCTTCTCCTGATACAAGATATTAGAAATGTTAAAGAGTCTTAAGGGAAATTTCCAGAAATAAAAATATGTTATTGGACAGGCTATGATGAAAGTGCTGATGGACAGACCTCACTGTTGGCACTGTTCTAGACAGATAGACAGACATACAGACAGACAGACAGACAGACATACAGACAAATTGGTTACCAAGGACAGAAATATTTCAATGTAGGTTCATATGTTTTGTGACCTTGAATCTAATGACTATATGTTTGTGCTTGACAACTTGTTTATTATAAGAAATGTTATGAGTAATGTAATGTTAGACTGTGTAGACTTTGTTGGACCCAGGAGGACAAAGGAATGGCGCATGTTTGTAGAGGTTACATGTTCTATCTCATTAATTCTAGGCAAAAATTCATTAGACGCAAATGTATCATTAAACATGAATACATTCCCCAAAGGGTCATGTATACATTAACCAGTACATATCCCATTGTAACCATCTGACTGTGAATCTTTCATTTATAATCTCACGTACTTTAGCTCTCTGCCTCATCATGCAAAGCCCTCTTTAAGTCATTCATAAAAATAGATACTTATCCAAAATCACATGCTCCACAGGCTTAAAGATAATTGTGTCTCACTTTTGAAATATTCCTTAAAAATACAAAGTATGTCTAAAATACATACTTTGAAATAGGTATACGCCTAAAACATATACTCGATAGAAGATTTCAACCCTTAAAACAAATATTCACTCAAAAATAAAAATAGGATTTTTTCTATTTTTGTTCATAAGAGGTATCTAAATCTATCCAAATTTCAGGTTTCAAAACATTTTTTCACTCAAATAGCATGCTGTAAAATAAAAGGCCAAAGCCAAAACACATTCTTTTTAATACCATCAAAATACGATAAATTTGATAAGTCACAAGTCTTTAGGTGAGTGACATATCAAACTACTTCATACCTTTAATAAATTCCATGTTACATTGTCAACCATGTAAGATCCTTTGTGTAAAGGTAGATACGGTATGACATAAATACAGAAAATTAGTCAAGCACATGTGTGAAGACAGGCTCACAGGCTCACAGGCTATCGACTTCTAGGATTTTCCTGTTCATTTGCTTTTTTCCCGTTTTTATCTACTGTCCTTTTTTCAATAAAGCCTCAAGCAGCTAGAACCAGAAGAAGTTGGATCTCAATGATGCAATATACAAAGAGAAGAAATCGAAGAACAAGAAAGACACAAGAACATTTACCATTCTTGTATTAGAGACAGCATCAGCGGTCTCGTTAATTTTCCCGAAGAAGAATTAATTAAGACACAGAAAAAAAAACCTCTCAATTCTGTGTGGGTCCTTATTAGTCACTTTCTAAAGCATACAATACTTTGTTATATTAATGCGTTCTCAAGATCCGCACAAATTTTATTTGTGTCTAACTTTTTCTGGCGAATAACCCCCTTCACAACAAGGTTTTAAGATAAAGAGACGAGTATGAAGTTTTATTGAAGTCTGTCAAGCATATCAGGAAAAGTAGACTTTATTACAAGACATTTACTTCAGAGATCATTCAACACCACAGACAAACATGTAATACAACATGCATCCAGCAAACACTTTTACAAGTGTGAACAATGTTCCAATAAAATCTGTCTTACATTTAAGAAATGTATACACATACATGTTATGCATAGAAACCAAATTCAGGGACAATATCTCATTACATCTTCTAATGGAAACAGTATGGTGGCCACACATCTGCTTGAAAAAACCTTCAACAAAATCTGTCTTATACATAAAAAAGTATGCTTAACAAGGCTATCATGTAAACCAATATCAGGGACAATTGCTGATGCATTCCATGAAAACACCACATTGGCAACACATACAGGCATGCATAAAGCTTTGCAGAAATTGCTCCAATAGTTTAGGAGTTATTCAAACAAAGTATAGCCGTGTGACTGATCAGCAGACATACCTGTATACATAACACCCTCATTTGTTTCTATAAGTAAATGTTAAAGATTCATTAGACACCTGCATCCAAAACATACAGTCTTCAACAACAGATGCCCCCTTACATCCAAATTACCAAATAAAAAAACAGGCATGATTTAAGCATATACATTAAGGCTCATACCAAATGCCCTTTCAAATATTATACCTCTTAAACAGATGCATTGTCTTGCTATCCAAAACTTAAATTCCTTAAATACAAGGTACTGAGAAAAAGTCTAAATTAACATCATGGATTTAAGTTAAAAAAATAGTTTTTATTTCTGCAAGTTTTGAATGTGTAACACACTCATATTTCAATATTGTGTAATAAAGATTCAGATCAGGAGACTATTTGAAAACCTCTAGGACATCCAATTTCTTCTCTTAAAAAAAAATGAAATGAAAAACAAATTTCTAGAGAAAGTCCAAAATGACAGATTCCTGTCAGCTGGGGAACACCATATGAAGACATTTCCTTTAGTCCTGATATTTGGAAGGCTGATAATGAAGTTCAAATTTAATAAATAATTCAACAGCGTTTCCTGGAAATGAGGTGATTTTTACCAGTAATACATGCTATTGAAATGGAAATACATTTTCCCAAGCAGGATGACAAAGGACCCGATTGAATTCTAAATACTGAGCGCAGCTAATTGAATGCATCTTTCTGATTGGTTAACCGAACAGCAATAAACATGGCCTCTGTTTAAAGCTTAATCAGCTTCACAACAAGGAAATTTACATTCAGAATCATTTATGACCTTTATAATCTACTTGTATAGAGCTACTGATGTAACAAAATGTCCCACAGTTCTTGCATAAGGCTGATGAAATATTCACCATTATTGTGTGTACATAAATATAGACTTCTAACCTAACCAGTGTTACAGTCATTGCTTCTAAAGTTCAAGTCTTAATTTACAGTTAATCTTCCATCTCACAGCATGATTAGGAACACCTTTAAAACATGAAATTAAAAATAAAGGGTCATTAGTCCATCAAAAGTTTACAACAAATCCTCTTATTTTGCAAAGAGGAAATAAATACTACCGAAGAGTTAAAACACAAGAATTTCAATAAATTTCGTGGTTTTCTTGTTAATTTTTCTCTTCAGCCTGACTTTATTCAGGATGATTCCTAGGAAAGAACAACAATTTCCTGCCAAGTATGGGGTGATAGATTGAGATAAACTTTGGTACTGCGATGTATTGTCAGGAAAAACGTGTCCTTCATCTTACCTTACATGTTCATGCTAGGACATTAAAACTTGTACAAAACAAAGTCACCACAATGATTCCTTATTTAACACTTGAAGTCTGATACATGTAAGGTATTGTTAGGAGAAAGGCTATTATTCATCAGTGAATGGTCATTTCATGCTTGACCACTTCCTAAGGTTGACCTTTGAGGGCTTCGTAAGATAAAGCCACATCAACCATAAAGCTGGATTCAGCTACATCAATATTGATGATGCTGTATTGATTCCTGGTGAATAAATGAGAAAATGTTTGTATATTATACCATAGATGTCATCCATCTCAACTTTACCGTGATATACCCTGTACTGGGGGTACACACCAAACACACTTATTACTATATGTGTGCTTATGTAAGTGGTATTCTAGTATCGGTGCCTTTCATCCTCACGTCAGGTCAATGTACCAATGACACCTATGAAAATATTTGTTCAAAGAAAAACTTTATTATCGATCATTTTCAATAACTTTTTGTTTTCAGTTCCCAAGAAAATAATGAAATATTTCAATTTTGTATGTATCAAAAAATAAGTCATGCCTGGTAATAAGCCCATCTCATGACTTTGAGTCTACGTAAATGTAATTGTCCCCTGGTCTTATTACAGGAGAAACGGGTAATGAATTACCTTAATATTGATAATAAAACAATAATTAGTACAATCTGTCCCAACAGTTTTCCAAAGATCAACCAGCCATGTTAAGTGTTGTTGCTAAGTTTTGAATATGGAGGTTGCCATCCTTTAAGCCATTTTAACCTCTAGTCATACAAACTGATGTTAAATGATTATTTGTATTCCCCACATTTAATGGTATGTATATAAGACAGCAAATGGTTGGTAAAATCTTCTGTAAGCCAAAATCTATTAACATTAATCAAAATTAACAGAAACCAATTGGCCAATCAGACGTGAGGTCCCAAATAAATTATGCATAAACATGAATGAATGATGTTGGTAATCAAACTCAGGCTGGATGATAGTATGATATACCTGCAAGCCAAATCTGATCAAAATCCATTCACATTTAATGAAAGTATTAGACAGAAACCAATTGACCAATCAGAAATGAAGTACCTGATTAATTCTAAATAAATGTCAACAAACAACAACTATACTCCAACCCAGACTGAAGGAGAATATGATACAATTGTAAACCAAAATCCATTCATATCTAGTCAAGTTATCACATGGAGACCATAATGTAGTACCTGGTTAATCATACCGATGATGTCGTAAGTCAAACTCAGACTGAAGGATGGGTGGGATACTCAGACTGAAGAATGGGTGAGATACTCAGACTCAAGGATGGGTGAGATACTCAGACTCAAGGATGGGTGGGATACTCAGACTGAAGAATGGGTGAGATACTCACACTGAAGGATGGGTGAGATACTCAGACTCAAGGATGGGTGAGATACTCACACTGAAGGATGGGTGAGATACTCAGACTCAAGGATGGGTGAGATACTCACACTGAAGGATGGGTGAGATACTCACACTGAAGGATGGGTGAGATACACCTAATAAACAAATCTTGATGAAGACTTTAGAGGTCCCACGAACAAACTTTTTATACGTTACTCTCTTGTCATCATCAAGTCGACATTTTGTTATATTCTTGAAATTTGGAATCAACTTAAATGTCCAAAGATTTGGACATCAACACTGAATCAATGGATTTGCCTCTTATATCTCTGATAGTTCTTGTCTGTTGTAATGGTAGTGCTGTATAGTCTAAAGGTGAAGATGACAAACATGACTTTGATGACCTTTGCTTTCAACTATTTCATCTTGACCATGCACCAACAGGCAACAATTTATATAATCATCATACCTTACAATATATTACTCCATATTGAGAAACACATTACCTGTATCTAAACTATGACCTTCGATCACCTTCATGAAGACATTTGACCTTGACCTTACATCAAGGAGACATTAGAGACAAATCCAACAAAGCTGATCACACACCAAGGTAACAGGTGCTTATACTACATATACATGTAAATATGAGCAATATTAAGTCACAGAGCTTACACTGCAAACTTTGTCAAACGACCTTGAATTTTCCAATAATGACCTTGCCATATATCCAATTTACAGGATTCAAACTCAAACTGTGAAATAGCCACCTCTGACCATACTAAGTTTGCATCAGTGACCTTGATCATGCTATGATCCAAACCATAGGATCCAAAATATTATTGCAAAATAATCACCATTGGTATGGAAGCTTATATCAGATTTGCTACCTTCACATTATACAAACAATATTGATCAAACGAACAGAAACCATTGGGAACTTCAATTTGCACATTATTCCCTAGAAAACAACAATGGACTCTGAAATCAAAGAAAGCTAGCCAGTGTTTATTTGTTTGCTGGTTTTATCATCTCCTGAACAACCAAGGTCACCCAAGGCCATTTTGAGGCAAAGTTTCCTTTTAGTAGCTGGTGGCTACCTCACTGAACAACATACCAGAGGTCCGTCGCATGTCATTAGAAGAATTAGGGTAAAGTGTCAAAGGACACAACTATGACATCACAGATAATGAAGTCCATTTCTCAGCTTCCTGAGAAATACATACTGCCATGGGTTGGGAGGGTTGGACTCTTCAGATCTACACCTGATGTTGGTCTATTGATTAAAGATTCCCAAACAATTTGCAAAATCATCTGGCGTTAATTAATTACAAACAAATTAGTGGTAAACATATGCAGACTATTGATAGTCTGATATTGGTATGTGTAAAATTTACAATTAGTGTTTGCCTATAATCATCAAAACATTTTCCTATTTGTGCTAATTACAAAGATGTTGTTAGGAAGGTGTTATTTATTTAGTACTGGTGCACCAATTGGATAACCAAGGTGTGAACATCTAAATCTTGCGTTAGCTTCTCTAGGTCACATTGCACTCTGAGAATACTGCTTGTAAACAAATTATAAATTCCTAGCTAAACAATTAAGGATTCCATTGTTAGCAACATTCCAATGTCGAGAAAACAAAGGCTATTGTCAAAATGTTTGTATGAATTATTCATAAGAGGTTTAAATCTGAAATATTATGACTAAATTTGTAATACTTTATAGTACTCAACATTAGAACTCATATTCATGGCAATCAAACATGTGACAATATTTTGTGTAAAAATATTGTTTTTAATATACAAACAGAAAAAAAAGCAAACACACAGGTTTTACAAATATGGATTACGATCAAGTCCTGAATATATAACTGATTATTTGAGTTTTTAAAATTTAAAAAAAAATTAGATTCAACTTGTATTTGTGCTTCATTGATACCCTACAGCATATAACAAAATTTGGTTTCAATGAAGCAATATTTTATCGAACAACTGTTTCACAAATACAAATAATATACAAACACTGAAATTAATATAGTTGAGAGATTTATTCCATAGATAAAGAGTGATGAAGAGTCCTGAAGACGTTATAATATTTTCATTTTGAGCATGACATCGCATTGTATCTGTACATACAATACTGGAAAAGATTCTCTCTGGGAAAATGTATCTCATTGTTTCAAGATCTGCTTGCAGACTAAAGAGATAGTGATGTTACTATTTTGGTAAAGTCAAGGTTACAGATTAAACAGAGGCTTTGATATACAAGGTCAAAGGTCACAAATTTAAACAGAGGCTGTGTTATTGCTAATTTTTGTACACAAGGTTAAGATAACATATTAAATAGAGGCTGTGTTGTTATTTTAGTACACAAGGTCAAAGGTCACAAATTTAAACAGAGGCTGTGTTATTTTTAATTTTTGTACACAAGGTTAAGGTTACATATTAAACAGAGGCTGTGTTGTTATTTTAGTACACAGGGTCAAGGTCACATATTAAACAGAGGCTGTGTTGTTACTAGCATTGTCAATACTTCAAATCCATAATATCTATCAGTTTGGATTTTATGACTATAAATATTCTCATAATTTCAGTGTTGTATCCTTTTATAATGACTAACTTCTCAAGTTAGATAAATATAACCTGGTCAGCATCAATTGACCTGAATATATTATAATTTGTAGATTCTCAAAACTTTGAGTTGAAGAAGTACAAACCTTTTTGGTCATAACAAATTGATGTTGTGGTTTAAAATACGAACTGCCAGCCAAGCTCACACCACTGAACTATCTTGTCACATGTTCAACACAGAAATGTTGGCTTAAAATCAGAGGGCGGGCTTGTTGAAGAGCAATGAAATAGTATTTGTGAGTGACTGTATGGAAAAGTGAAAGAGTGTACTTATTAAAGGGAACGTAGGCTGTTCAGATGATTTTGTCAGCTGTTTATAATGCAACTTTATTAATTTTGAAGTACAGAGGAGTTATTTGCTACAAAGAAGAAATATTTCAACTGTGTATCTGAGGTTCCATGTATGAGAAACTTTCATCCAGACATGAATCAAGGTAATTACTGACTTACCCAGAATGGCCAGCTTCAGTGCGGATGTGTTGTTTTGGTTGATGTGGTCTTTCAGAGAAGGATGAGTAAACTCGGCGTAGCAGCCTTTGGCTTGTTGTGTGGAAGTCATGGTGGATTATACAGTCGTAATGAACACAATAAATATCCACAATCAACGAACACAGATATCCCCTTCACACTTCACTGAACACAGTAGACATCCATTTCACACCCTACTGAATACAGCTCATGTCCACTCCTGCTGACCGTTGTATACTGACCTCTGCCACCTGTAACACAATAAAATAAAACCTTATACATATAATTACTAGTCATATGCGAACTAGAAAATTCAATAATCTCCATCAATAATTACTAAGCTAATCTCAATATGAACTGACGAAGCAATCTTTTTTAACAATAATTAAATAATTTGATCTGCATTCATATTGTTAACTTGGTTACAACAGCGAGTTTTACAACATAACAAATGCACAGGACCCGAAACAAACAGTACGAAATCATGTCGGACATATGTACCGACAAGCCTGAGTAATATGATAAAAACTTGTAGCTTCCTTTACCACCAAAGAGTATAGAGGGTAGGAATAGCACAGAGTTCAGGTAGGTGATGAACATCTATCGCAATGCTATGGGGATGAGAGGAGAGCAGAGTCGCTGCTGTGAAGTCATATCAGCCCGGCGGCAGGCCTCAGAGACAAGGAAGTGACATCTTACCTGAGATCGACATTCATGGCAGCACTTTGTGTGATTGTTCATTCATAATGATATATACCCTCCCTAATCAAAGACAGGAGAAACATTCCTCACAACATTCACTAAAGTATTGTTAACTTACCTCATTCTTAAATAAAAATTAACAATTTTCAAATTCTCAAAAATGTTGCTGTATATTTCTTCCTTCACATACCATTCAGAAAAAATTAACATGTGTTATTATATCTAAAAGTTTTTAATTGAAATGAGTATAAAAAGAAATCATTTCATTGACAGTGTTTGTGTCTGGTTATACTAACTATGCTTTAAAGAACTCTGAGTTCTGTTGTCCAACAGAATTACCCTGATTTCTGTATTGTGTACCTGGGCATGAAGTATATACATGATGTGTTGTGATGTAGCAGCAAGTTCTAGCAGAAAGTTCTGTTGGTATATAGGCTAGTAACATTGCCTGCCTTTAATTATTCTTTGCAATACTCACAATGAAATTAGAAATACACTACAAAGAAAAATGTCTCCGATTATTTTATCTATACAACTACACTGTTCCCTACAGAGGGACCCTCATGAGAAGCCAGTCCTTGATTATTGTCAGTAAAGGCACGTCAGACATGGTTTATGACATATCCAAACAGTTTTTCTGAAATATGTGTGCATATACAAATGACAGTTGTCTTCCTATTTGGTATACAATTTATCGAAAATGACGGAAATTCGTGACAGTTTGCCGTCCCGTAGCTAATACATTAATGGAGGTGTAGTCAGCTACATAAAATGGTTCTCTGTTGATTATGATATAAGAACACTGAGGTAATAGGAGGTCTGTCTTGTCTCTGCTACTTCCAGCTTTTCTTTTAATCCCCGATATGTTGTCATCCACATTAGAATTCTTTTACTTGGTTGTTTTTTTCCTATTTCTGCATAATTCTTTATGCGTTCATTTAATGAAATCCTTTCTCAAAATTCTGCATGTACTAAAATGTACTCTAACAGTCTGTTCTGTCTACAGCAACTCTGTCTGCATTCATCTCAATCAGTCCTATCTGAAGCACCAGACAATATTACCCCATGACCCTTCAGAACTCTGCTACCTGTTAGTCCATTCTGGACTCATCTACTCTGTCCCTCCAGAAATTGAACTTCTCTCCTATTCCTGAGATTTATAAAATACTAGCCACAAAAAACCACTTTACCTGAAGAGATCCTAATGCTAATGCGCGTCATTGAAAATATCTGTAAAAAAAAATGCAGTTTACACACCAGTAAACAACAAAAAATTTTAATTATTTCTTATATTTACATTTTTTGAGAATACCGCATTAAAAAATTCTGGCGAGAATACCCGACATCTGATGGAATAGCTGAACAGCTGACTCCAATTTGGCGGGAACAATTGTCATACACAAGACGTAAGCAAATATAGTTCCACAATATAGCATCATTTATTTGAATTATTTCCTATCTAAATTACAACATTTTTTTCCTTTTATCATTATACTTATATTTATTCAACATATTTAATTTAATAAAGGTTTATTAAATGTTAGAACTTTGAAGAAAAAAATCACTGACATTAATTGCGTAAGTAAGAGTGTTACGGTGATGCAGCTACTTTGAAGGGGAAGATCACGGTTACCAATAATGTATTCATACGTGTAAGGTTTACCGAAGTGTAGAAGTTAATTTCGTTGGTAGGTCTATATAGAGGATAAACACCAGAAATGTAAATATATTGAAATGAATCACAAGATAACCCAAAGTGTTACATTATCCCTATGAGTGCTGTTTTAAAAGGAACCATATATATATATATGTTTAATTTCTATTTGTTATTTCTAATTGTTTCATAAAAAGTATAGAAATTGGAGAACTTCTACTATTGATGCCTGTACAAAGTATTGAAATGGAGAACTTCTACTAGAGTACCAGCTTGATGCCTGTACAAAGTATTGAAATGGAGAACTTCTACTATTGATGCCTGTACAAAGTATTGAAATGGAGAACTTCTACAAGAGTACTAGCTTGATGCCTGTACAAAGTATTGAAATGGAGAACTTCTACTAGAGTACCAGCTTGATGCCTGTACAAAGTATAGAAATTGGAGAACTTCTACTAGAGTACTAGCTTGATGCCTGTACAAAGTATAGAAATTGGAGAACTTCTACTAGAGTACTAGCTTGATGCCTGTACAAAGTATTGAAATGGAGAACTTCTACAAGAGTACTAGCTTGATGCCTGTACAAAGTATTGAAATGGAGAACTTCTACTAGAGTACCAGCTTGATGCCTGTACAAAGTATAGAAATTGGAGAACTTCTACTGGAGCACTAGCTTGATGCCTGTACAAAGTATAGAAATTGGAGAACTTCTACTAGAGTACTAGCTTGATGCCTGTACAAAGTATTGAAATGGAGAACTTCTACTAGAGTACTAGCTTGATGCCTGTACAAAGTATTGAAATGGAGAACTTCTACTAGAGTACTAGCTTGATGCCTGTACAAAGTATAGAAATTGGAGAACTTCTACTAGAGTACTAGCTTGATGCCTGTACAAAGTATTGAAATGGAGAACTTCTACTAGAGTACTAACTTGATGCCTGTACAATTTTTGAGTACCGGGTTATTACCTTGAATAGTATAAGAGAACTGGTCTGAAAAACTGAACTTTGTGATTTGGCCTATCTGTCTCCATGGTAACAGAAAAAGTAGTTAAATAGAGAACTTCCCCTGAGCAAAAGATACTACAATTTTGATCAATTAGCTTGAACTGTTTCAGAGCACTGGTCAGGAAAAACTGAAATTTGTGACGAGAGCTATCTGTTTCCATGATAACAGAAAAAACAGTAACTAGGGCACTAATCTAATATATACAGAAAGTTTTGTGGAACTGAGTGGAATGGTTTCGATGTTGTAGCCCGGAAAGAAAAGTTAACACGAACTTTGTGTTTGTTGACTATGTTTCCATAGTAACAGATAAAACTATAAAAAATGAAATGTGATCAAAAGCAAATGGCACAACTAGGGTGCTGACCTAATATATACAGAAAGTTCTGTGGAACTGAGTTGAACAGTTTTGAAGTTATAGCTCTGAAAAGCCCTCGGACGGACGCATGGTCGGACGGAGGCACAGACGGAGCCCCAATCAATATCCCGACAAATGCATTGAGGGATAATGATCCTGTTACACATGCATTACATGCTCTACTGGGACCCTATTACCTTCTGTCCTTGACATTCTTCAGAACACCTCTACCACGTTTTTCCCGCCTGAGACCCTGTTATCTCTTCCATCTGGGACATAAATTTCTAGCAAGTTTTGAAATTTCATTTCTCAGATGGGATTTCAGAAAGCAGACATGCAACCAAAGTCAGTGGATTAAATAAAAAGAAAACCATTATATTTGACAGCTGGAGATAAGCAATGTTTTTCCATTGGGATTCATACATGTCACTTGAAACCAAGATTTAGGTAAACAGAAACTTAAACATATTTATCACAAACCTATTTTACATCAATATCTAAGAAATTTTCAGTCGCAAATCAAACTGATGATGATGGAAACAAACAACACCATTAATGGAGAAAACATGGGAATTGTCTTTAATTATAAAAAATTATCATTTGAGAAAGTTTCAGGATCGCTGAGACTACAGAAGGTAATCATCTAGTTCTAGTTAAAATTATCTAAATTTCAATTCAGCATGTAAAATGTATGTTGTTCTGCTAGAGAATAGTGCTTCTATTTCATGTTTACAAAAAAATCAATAGAGAAATTGTTTAATACAGTTAAAACTATGAAGAGCTTTCCTGATTGGTCAAGATGAACAAATTCATTTTACGCTCACTGGGCCTGAAGGGCAAAGTGAGCTGATGCTGTGGTGCATTTATCTGGCATCATTTTTGTTTCTTTTTTCCTTTTCAACAACTTCTTCTAAATAATCAAAAGACCAAATGTCATGGCATTTGGCTGATGGGTTGCTGGGATAAAGTCTGACAATGTTTGCAAAAAGAAATTATCTTGACCCATATCCAAGGTCATAGGGGTCAAATTTGTTAAAACCTTTGAAAAACTTCTTCTGACTTAACAAAAAAGCACAGAAGCATGGCATTTGTCTGATAGGATGAAACCTTATAAAGTTTGTGAAAAGAACAGACTTTGAAGCATATTCAAAGTCACAGGAACCAAATTTGTTAAAACGTTTAAAAGACCTCTTCTGACTTATCAGGAGTCACAGAAGTATGGTATTTGTTTGACAGGTTTCTTGGATAAAACATGACAAAGTTTATGAAAAGAAATCACCTTGACTTGTTTTCAAAATTAGTAAAACCCTTTAAAAGACTTCTTCAGACTTTCCAATAGTCACACAGACTTTCCAATAGTCACAGAAGCATGGTATTTGTTTGACAGGTTTCTAGGATAAAACATGACAAAGTTTATGAAAAGAAATCACCTTGACTTGTTTTCAAAATTAGTAAAACCCTTTAAAAGACTTCTTCAGACTTTCCAATAGTCACTCAGACTTTCCAATAGTCACAGAAGCATGGTATTTGTTTGACAGGTTTCTAGGATAAAACATGACAAAGTTTATGAAAAGAAATCACCTTGACTTGTTTTCAAAATTAGTAAAACCCTTTAAAAGACTTCTTCAGACTTTCCAATAGTCACTCAGACTTTCCAATAGTCACAGAAGCATGGTATTTGTTTGACAGGTTTCTAGGATAAAACATGACAAAGTTTATGAAAAGAAATCACCTTGACCTGTTTTCAAAATTAGTAAAACTCTTTAAAAGACTTCTTCAGACTTTCCAATAGTCACACAAAGATGTTGATCTACATTCAAGGTCACTGGTTCGAGTTTGTTAAAACCTTTAAATTACTTCTTCTAACTTGCTGAAAAGGGCAGGAGGATGGTATTTTGCTGATTAATTCCTAGAATCAAAGTTTCTAAAAAAAAATTACATTGACCCATGTTCATGGTCATAGTGGTCAAATAAGATAAAACCTTTAAACAACTTCTTCTAACTAATCATAAGTCTTCATAATACCCAGAAGCATATTTGGCTGATAGGTTTCCTGGAAGTAGCTTGTCAATGTTTGCAAAAACATAAAAGAACCTTGACCTATATTCAAGGTCACAGGGGTCTAATTGTCAAATTTTTAAAAGTGCTTCTGGTAAACCAAAAATCTGAGAACAAGATATTTTTTGAAAAGTTTTCTAGGTCAAGGTGAATTCATCAGTGAGATTATTTTTTCAAAAATTGAGATTGTGCTAAACTGTGATTGCACCAAAATAAGTAAGTTTACAGTATCTTAAATGAAGAAAGCATTTCAAAAATATTTTCTTATTATTTTTGTTGAAACGAACAAATAAACCAAACATTTTGTCGATCACAAAACCGGAAAAGAACTAGCTCTTTATCCTCAACTATATTTTGATACAGATAACTATAAATATTCAATATCCCCCCTCTCCATCCTCCTACCCCCATTCCTTCTTAAAATAGCAAAGAAATAATTAGAGTTAGATAGGAAAATTCAGTATTAACTGGATGTTGACCTTGTGGTGTACACTGATGAACTGGTGTGGATATTTGTGGTGTACACTGATGAACTGGTGTGGATATTTGTGGTGTACACGGATGAACTGGTGTGGATATTTGTGGTGTACACGGATGGACTGTGTGGAGCTTTGTGGTGTACACTGATGAACTGGTGTGGATATTTGTGGTGTACACGGATGGACTGGTGTGGATACTTGTGGTGTACACTGATGAACTGGTGTGGATATTTGTGGTGTACACTGATGGACTGGTGTGGATATTTGTGGTGTACACTGATGGACTGTGTGGATATTTGTGGTGTACACTAATGAACTGGTGTGGATCTTTGTGTTGTACACTGATGAACTGGTGTGGAGCTTTGTGGTGTACACGGATGGACTGTGTGGAGCTTTGTGGTGTACACGGATGGACTGTGTGGAGCTTTGTGGTGTACACTACTGGTCTGAGATTGGTATTTGTGGTGTACACTGATGGACTGTGTGGATCTTTGTGGTGTACACTGATGGACTGGTGTGGATATTTGTGGTGTACACTGATGAACTGGTGTGGAGCTTTGTGGTGTACACGGATGGACTGTGTGGAGCTTTGTGGTGTACACGGATGGACTGTGTGGAGCTTTGTGGTGTACACTACTGGTCTGAGATTGGTATTTGTGGTGTACACTGATGGACTGTGTGGAGCTTTGTGGTGTACACTGATGGACTGGTGTGGATATTTGTGGTGTACACTGATGGACTGTGTGGAGCTTTGTGGTGTACACTGATGGACTGGTGTGGATATTTGTGGTGTACACGGATGGACTGTGTGGATATTTGTGGTGTACACGGATGGACTGTGTGGAGCTTTGTGGTGTGGAGCTTTGTGGTGTACACTGATGGACTGGTGTGGATCTTTGTGGTGTACACGGATGGACTGTGTGGAGCTTTGAGGTGTACACGGATGGACTGGTGTGGATACTTGTGGTGTACACTGATGAACTGGTGTGGATATTTGTGGTATACACTGATGGACTGGTGTGGATATTTGTGGTGTACACTGATGAACTGGTGTGGATCTTTGTGGTGTACACTGATGAACTGGTGTGGATCTTTGTGGTGTACACGGATGGACTGTGTGGAGCTTTGTGGTGTACCCTGATGGACTGGTGTGGATATTTGTGGTGTACACGGATGAACTGGTGTGGATATTTGTGGTGTACACGGATGAACTGGTGTGGATATTTGTGGTGTACACTGGTGGACTGGTGTGGATCTTTGTGGTGTACATTGATGAACTGGTGTGGAGCTTTGTGGTGTACATGGATGGACTGTGTGGAGCTTTGTGGTGTACACGGATGGACTGTGTGGAGCTTTGTGGTGTACACTACTGGTCTGAGATTGGTATTTGTGGTGTACACTGATGGACTGTGTGGAGCTTTGTGGTGTACACTGATGCACTGGTGTGGATATTTGTGGTGTACACTGATGAACTGGTGTGGATATTTGTGGTGTACACGGATGGACTGGTGTGGATATTTGTGGTGTACACGGATGGACTGGTGTGGATATTTGTGGTGTACACTGATGGACTGGTGTGGATCTTTGTGGTGTACACGGATGGACTGGTGTGGATCTTTGTGGTGTACACGGATGGACTGTGTGGATATTTGTGGTGTACACTGATGGACTGTGTGGAGCTTTGTGGTGTACACTGATGCACTGGTGTGGATATTTGTGGTGTACACTGATGGACTGGTGTGGATATTTGTGGTGTACACGGATGGACTGTGTGGAGCTTTGTGGATCTTTGTGGTGTACACTGATGGACTGGTGTGGATACTTGTGGTGTACACGGATGGACTGGTGTAGATATTTGTGGTGTACACGGATGGACTGGTGTGGATATTTGTCGTGTACACGGATGGACTGTGTGGAGCTTTGTGGTGTACACTGATGGACTGTGTGGAGCTTTGTGGTGTACACTGATGGACTGGTGTGGATCTTTGTGGTGTACACTGATGAACTGTGTGGATATTTGTGGTGTACACTGATGGACTGGTGTGGATATTTGTGGTGTACACTGATGAACTGTGTGGATATTTGTGGTGTACACTGATGAACTGGTGTGGATCTTTGTGGTGTACACTGATGGACTGGTGTGGATCTTTGTGGTGTACACTGATGAACTGGTGTGGATCTTTGTGGTGTACACTGATGAACTGGTGTGGATATTTGTGGTGTACACGGATGGACTGGTGTGGATATTTGTGGTGTACACGGATGGACTGTGTGGATATTTGTGGTGTACACTGATGGACTGTGTGGAGCTTTGTGGTGTACACGGATGGACTGTGTGGAGCTTTGTGGTGTACACTGATGGACTGTGTGGAGCTTTGTGGTGTACACGGATGGACTGTGTGGATACTTGTGGTGTACACGGATGGACTGGTGTGGATACTTGTGGTGTACACGGATGGACTGGTGTGGATATTTGTGGTGTACACGGATGGACTGGTGTGGATATTTGTCGTGTACACGGATGGACTGTGTGGAGCTTTGTGGTGTACACTGATGGACTGTGTGGAGCTTTGTGTTGTACACGGATGGACTGTGTGGAGCTTTGTGGTGTACACTGATGGACTGTGTGGAGCTTTGTGGTGTACACGGATGGACTGTGTGGAGCTTTGTGGTGTACACTACTGGTCTGGGATTGGTATTTGTGAAATTCCAATTGATATGTTAGCATTGTCATGTTGATTTAAAGGCTTATATATAAGAAACAAGATGTCAGCAAGAATAATGTACATAAGACCACAGGAATGTGACAACTGGGTCAAAGATCCTAGAACAACTAGTAATGAAAAATGGAATTAGACTTTATTACTGAAGCTGAACTGTTTTATTCTTCATTATCCTTGATAAAGGAAGCAGAAAGACGGAAAATAATCTCATTTTATCCATTCTTCATGCTGGCAGGATATCCTAGGTACACAAACATTCATTGATGACCAATGGCCAGTAGGACCAAATAAGGAATGAAAATCTCATCTATCTGGCATTACCAGTGACAGCAAACATCAAACTTATAGTCAATATATATGCCTGGTACCATCTCTATGGCAACAGATTTATTTTCCATTAAATTCTGTTGTCATTACATGAAATCAGACAATTCCATGTTTAGGAATCAAGCATTCCATTACTGCTGACAGTTTTAATGTGATAAAATTGTAAATTATCTTTCCACTCTTACAGAGTACATTTTTCATAATTGTTTTGTTGGATAGATTAGGCTGTTATAAATGGCTTCACAGCTTATACAGGGTTATAGTATAAATATAACCCAATCAATAATACACAAAATATTGTTTAAATCAAAACATAATATTTACTGAATACAAAAAATGGGTAATTATATTAAAACTAAATCAATACTCCAGTACCGCGGCCATCAGTGGTAATTGTGATGGTCGGTCGGTGTATATTGTTAAGCTTTATGCCTTTCCTCTACAATGTATGTACAGAGGTGGCAAGTATTGTGTATCACTATGCTGCTGCTAGCTGGAGGGTTTTGAATTATTCAATATTGGTTCACAAACAATTTTATCTGTTTTACGCTAATATCCAGATTGAAATATACTACCGAGTGATTCATGTACTAACTCGTTGGTTGATATAAATAAGGAATATCTACGTTCTGCCCCATCTGAAACCAGATGTACCTTGCTCTTCTGTTTCAATGTATCCGTATTTATGTGAAGAATGGTATGTCTCCTGTAAAATGTTTTGAAATTAAATAGGATTTTGTAGTTTATTTAAGTGCCAATCCAGATTTGACAAAGAAGGATCATTAAGGTATTTATACAAAAACTTTGAACGTTTCAGAAGCATAAACATGTAGTTTTGTTTCATGATAATTTTCTCCTTCAGGTTTACATATTCTGGCTTCTCAGTATACATATGTATCAAATTAAGTCTGACAGGTTTAAACTGTACACATTATGGTCAGCCTCTAATGTTTCAGCCTTGCACTGGAGAGAACATCTCTTTAAGCTTATTCAAAAGAGTTGTGGACTGGAAATCTTGGGGTTCTGAGTTGACTTCCCAGTGGAGTTATTTAATATACTCACTTTTCTGTTACATTTGGTTTTTTGGTCCTGACGTTGAGGTAACCCTTGGACCCATGTATAAGCTAAGGTTGATTTTTGGAGGTCAGGGAGAAACTGTGAGGAGTAGAGTAGTTTTAACATCAGTAATAGACTGCAGCTCTTGATGAAGGAATCTAGCTAGGTTTGATCATTCATAGCCATATAACAGACAAACCAGGAACACCAGTCTCATTTATCTGATGATAGAATACCACAAAACCAGATTAATATGGCAACTTTTGTATGAAAAAAAAGTTAATTTGTTCTCTCAATGAAAAATGGATGATGGAAGGATTCTAGTTGTAATCATTTACAACAACAGGGAGAAGATTCTAATCCAAACCAACCAAGAATTCATCTGGAGGTCATGGTGATTCCAAGACTGTTATCAATACAATGTAAACTGTACAGGCATATCCAGACTTTGTCTTCTACTGGAAATCATGTCAACTGTACAGACATATCCAGACTTTGTCTGTCTTCTACTGGAAATCATGTCAACTGTACAGGCATATCCAGACTTTGTCTGTCTTCTACTGGAAATCATGTCATCTATATTCTGTCTGTCTTCTTAATGAGATAAACTATTTAGATGATAATTAATGAGATAAACTATTTAGATGAAAGTTAATGAGATAAACTATTTAGATGACAGTTAATGAGTTTAACTATTAAGATAAAAGTTAACTAGATAAACTATTTAGATGACAATTAATGAGATCAACTATTTAGACGAAAGTTAACTAGATAAACTATTTTGATGACAATTAATGAGATAAACTATTTAGATGACAGTTAATGAGATAAACTATTTAGATGACAGTTAATGAGATAAACTATTTAGATGACAGTTAATGAGATAAACTATTTAGATGACAGTTAATGAGATAAACTATTTAGATGACAGTTAATGAGATAAACTATTTAGATGACAGTTAATGAGATAAACTATTTAGATGACAGTTAATGAGATAAACTATTTAGATGACAGTTAAAGAGTTTAACTATTAAGATAAAAGTTAACTAGATCAACTATTTAGATGACAATTAATGAGATCAACTATTTAGACGAAAGTTAACTAGATAAACTATTTTGATGACAATTAATGAGATAAACTATTTAGATGACAGTTAATGAGATAAACTATTTAGATGACAGTTAATGAGATAAACTATTTAGATGACAGTTAATGAGATAAACTATTTAGATGACAGTTAATGAGATAAACTATTTAGATGACAGTTAATGAGATAAACTATTTAGATGACAGTTAATGAGATAAACTATTTAGATGACAGTTAATGAGATAAACTATTTAGATGACAGTTAATGAGATAAACTATTTAGATGACAGTTAATGAGATAAACTATTTAGATGACAGTTAATGAAGTTGATTATCTATATGAAAATTAAGGAGGTTAATTATCAAGATAACAGTTTATTAGCTTAAGTATAAATATAGATATAGAGGTGACTATCTTCAGATGACAGTTCAGGTTAAGTATAAATATAGATATAGAGGTGACTATCTTCAGATGACAGTTCAGGTTAAGTATAAATATAGATATAGAGGTGACTATCTTCAGATGACAGTTCAGGTTAAGTATAAATATAGATAAAGAGGTGACTATCTTCAGATGACAGTTCAGGTTAAGTATAAATATTGATAAAGAGGTGACTATCTTCAGATGACAGTTCAGGTTAAGTATAAATATAGATATAGAGGTGACTATCTTCAGATGACAGTTCAGGTTAAGTATAAATATTGATAAAGAGGTGACTATCTTCAGATGACAGTTCAGGTTAAGTATAAATATAGATATAGAGGTGACTATCTTCAGATGACAGTTCAGGTTAAGTATAAATATAGATAAAGAGGTGACTATCTTCAGATGACAGTTCAGGTTAAGTATAAATATAGATAAAGAGGTGACTATCTTCAGATGACAGTTCAGGTTAAGTATAAATATAGATAAAGAGGTGACTATCTTCAGATGACAGTTCAGGATAAGTATAAATATTGATAAAGAGGTGACTATCTTCAGATGACAGTTCAGGTTAAGTATAAATATTGATTTCGATGTGACTATCTTCAGATGACAGTTCAGGTTAAGTATAAATATGATAAAGAGGTGACTATCTTCAGATGACAGTTCAGGTGACTATCTTCAGTTAGGTTAAGTATAAATATTGATAAAGAGGTGACTATCTTCAGATGACAGTTCAGGTTAAGTATAAATATTGATAAAGAGGTGACTATCTTCAGATGACAGTTCAGGTTAAGTATAAATATTGATAAAGAGGTGACTATCTTCAGATGACAGTTCAGGTTAAGTATAAATATTGATAAAGAGGTGACTATCTTCAGATGACAGTTCAGGTTAAGTATAAATATAGATATAGAGGTGACTATCTTCAGATGACAGTTCAGGTTAAGTATAAATATTGATAAAGAGGTGACTATCTTCAGATGACAGTTCAGGTTAAGTATAAATATTGATAAAGAGGTGACTATCTTCAGATGACAGTTCAGGTTAAGTATAAATATTGATAAAGAGGTGACTATCTTCAGATGACAGTTCAGGTTAAGTATAAATATAGATATAGAGGTGACTATCTTCAGATGACAGTTCAGGTTAAGTATAAATATTGATAAAGAGGTGACTATCTTCAGATGACAGTTCAGGTTAAGTCAGATCAGGTTGACTAAGTATAAATATTAAGATAAAGAGGTGACTATCTTCAGATGACAGTTCAGGTTAAGTATAAATATTAAGA
This sequence comes from Ylistrum balloti, assembly GCF_031769215.1. Taxonomy (NCBI): domain Eukaryota; kingdom Metazoa; phylum Mollusca; class Bivalvia; order Pectinida; family Pectinidae; genus Ylistrum; species Ylistrum balloti. Next base: position 602,501 of record NW_026782042.1, read on the forward strand.
TAAAGAGGTGACTATCTTCAGATGACAGTTCAGGTTAAGTATAAATATTGATAAAGAGGTGACTATCTTCAGATGACAGTTCAGGTTAAGTATAAATATTGATAAAGAGGTGACTATCTTCAGATGACAGTTCAGGTTAAGTATAAATATTGATAAAGAGGTGACTATCTTCAGATGACAGTTCAGGTTAAGTATAAATATTGATAAAGAGGTGACTATCTTCAGATGACAGTTCAGGTTAAGTATAAATATTGATAAAGAGGTGACTATCTTCAGATGACAGTTCAGGTTAAGTATAAATATTGATAAAGAGGTGACTATCTTCAGATGACAGTTCAGGTTAAGTATAAATATTGATAAAGAGGTGACTATCTTCAGATGACAGTTCAGGTTAAGTATAAATATTGATAAAGAGGTTATCTTCAGAAGTTATAAATATTCAGATACAGAGGTGACTATCTTCAGATGACAGTTCAGGTTAAGTATAAATATTGATAAAGAGGTGACTATCTTCAGATGACAGTTCAGGTTGATAAAGAGGATAAAGACTATCTTCAGATGACAGTTCAGGTTAAGTATAAATATTGATAAAGAGGTGACTATCTTCAGATGACAGTTCAGGTTAAGTATAAATATTGATAAAGAGGTGACTATCTTCAGATGACAGTTCAGGTTAAGTATAAATATTGATAAAGAGGTGACTATCTTCAGATGACAGTTCAGGTTAAGTATAAATATTGATAAAGAGGTGACTATCTTCAGATGACAGTTCAGGTTAAGTATATATATAGATAAAGAGGTGACTATCTTCAGATGACAGTTCAGGTTAAGTATAAATATAGATAAAGAGGTTAAGTATAAATATAGATATAGAGGTGACTATGACAGTTCAGGTTAAGTATAGTATATATATTGATAAAGAGGTGACTATCTTCAGATGACAGTTCAGGTTAAGTATAAATATTGATAAAGAGGTGACTATCTTCAGATGACAGTTCAGGTTAAGTATAAATATTGATAAAGAGGTGACTCAATGACAGTTTATGAGACTAAACAGCAGTATATCAGGAGGAATCAAACACACAAGAAATAAATGCCTTTAAATGAGGTAAAATTCAAATTTCAGGCAGTATTTCAAAGTTAAGAGGACATCCCTTGTTAAATGGCAGCATTAAAGAAATATGTTCCAGTGGTAGTGGGAATCCACCATCTGGCAGTAGAAGGATGATATTGGTGACAGTCGTCTTTTTATGGCTTTAATAAGCTGCTGAAATTGAGCTGTTCAACCCAATTAACGAGGAATTGTTAGTAGATCTTCCTCAATCTTACACAAGTCAAATAGATTTACATACAAAAGAGAATTTCCATAACAACAGAATGACATCAAGTAATATGTGTGTGCTGATTAAAATGTACAGGTGTAAGGCCAGGTTTATTCCACCCCATTGCACAAAGTGAATGTGATCCCAATATCTAGGCACAACCATACATTTACTCTGCTTCAGTAAACAGCCATCAACCAAAGGGCCTGGGAAAATGACAGAACAACTGTAGCATTTATCATTACCAAGAAGAGATTTCCACTTAATGCCATAAACCTAATACTTACATTATAAGTACTACAGGTACTTTTACTTTATGTATGTGAAACTTTGACTCAGACATGCTGTCCCATAGAACATGTCGCATTCATATTTATATTTATATCATTATTTGACTGGGAACTGCCAAAGATTTCTTCATAGCTGAAATTCTCATTTTTGGGTCCTAATAGAAGTCTTCACCACATTTTTTGCACCTTGGTACCCTCACATGTTCACCTTGGTACCCTCACATGTTTATCTTGGTACCCTCACATGTTTTGGTACCCTCACATGTTCACCTTGGTACCCTCACATGTTTATCTTGGTATCCTCACATATTCACCTTGGTACCCTCACATGTTCACCTTGGTACCCATACATGTCCACCTTAGTACCCTCACATGTCCACCTTGGTACCCTCACATGTTTATCTTGGTACCCTCAAAAGTTCATCTTGGTACCCTCATATGTTTACCTTGTTACCTCACATGTTCACCTTGGTACCCTCACATGTTTATCTTGGTATCCTCACATATTCACCTTGGTACCCTCACATGTTCACCTTGGTACCCATACATGTCCACCTTAGTACCCTCACATGTCCACCTTGGTACCCTCACATGTTTATCTTGGTACCCTCAAATGTTCATCTTGGTACCCTCACATGTCCACCTTGGTACCCTCACATGTTCATCTTGGTACCCTCATATGTTTAGCTTGTTACCTCACATGTTCACCTTGGTACCCTCACATGTTCATCTTGGTACCCTCACATGTTCACCTTAGTACCCTCATATGTTTACCTTGTTACCTCACATGTTCACCTTGGTACCCTCACATGTTCATCTTGGTACCCTCATATGTTTACCTTGTTACCTCACATGTTCACCTTGGTACCCTCACATGTTCATCTTGGTACCCTCACATGTTCACCTTAGTACCCTCACATGTTCACCTTAGTACCCTAACATGCCCACCTTAGTACCCTAACATGTTCATCTTGGTACCCTCACATGTTCACCTTAGTACCCTCACATGTTCACCTTAGTACCCTCACATGTTCATCTTGGTACCCTCACATGTTCACCTTAGTACCCTAACATGTCCACCTTAGTACCCTAACATGTCCACCTTAGTACCCTAACATGTCCACCTTGGTACCCTCACATGTCCACCTTAGTACCCTAACATGTCCACCTTGGTACCCTAACATGTCCACCTTGGTACCCTCACATGTCCATGTCACATGTCCACCTTAGTACCCTAACATGTCCACCTTGGTACCCTAACATGTCCACCTTAGTACCCTAACATGTCCACCTTGGTACCCTCACATGTCCACCTTAGTACCCTAACATGTCCACCTTGGTACCCTAACATGTCCACCTTGGTACCCTCACATGTCCACCTTAGTACCCTCACATGTCCACCTTAGTACCCTAACATGTCCACCTTGGTACCCTAACATGTCCACCTTAGTACCCTAACATGTCCACCTTAGTACCCTAACATGTCCACCTTGGTACCCTCACATGTCCACCTTAGTACCCTCACATGTCCACCTTAGTACCCTAACATGTCCACCTTAGTACCCTCATATGTTGACTTTTTGATGTATCCTCAAACCATAAAACACAGACCTATATACCTTGGAAGATTTTCTTTTTTAAATAATGTTGGTTTTATCCCTGAAGGCATTGTACAAATGTCATCTTTGGTCACAAAAAAAAAAAAGAAATTTGAAAATTTCCTTCGTAATCACTTGAACTTTGTGCTCCTCAGAAAGAGAAGAAACATTTCTTGTTTTGATGAATCGTTTATAGCTGGAATATAAAATCAACATATATGTATGTTTGTATATCATTGGTATAACAACTTGATTTGTTGAAATAAACCAGATTTCCTGTTACACCGACCTTTCTAACAATCTCTCATTACTCCTAACTGATTTTCAAGGTTACCTTGGAAAATCCCCAACGCGTTGAAGTTGTTATATAGGCAAAGTATAATAAATCACTCATCTAGTTAGGAAAAGGTACATTTTAACAAAAACAAATGAATTTCAAATTATAAATTTGCTTTTTAAGCAAAACAAAAACAAAAAACAAAAAAAACAAAAACAGAAATTTCTTACCAGATGTCCAAAATCATGATCAATAAAAATTTTTTTGAAAAATATTGATTATTCTGTTTCAATGACATCAAGACATTAAACAGCTTGTACACTTCTACAGTTTAACACACATTGGTGCAAAAACACATTCAATTAGAAATTTAACCTTAGCATTATCGTCCTTGTCAAGGCTTCCTACCCCTAGAGAACCTGAGGAGGAGGAGATTTAATTGTGTTGTTATGGACCACAAGTTTTTGCCCAAGGCAAAGGAATATTGTGAGTATATTCATTTTTTAAAATTTTGATATCCAAGGCAATTTTACTACAATATGTTTTCATGAATTTAACAGCCTTTGGTTATTTTGTGGTGATGTTAATATTCTATGTGATTTTCTATATAATAAAACAATTATAATAATGTAAATATTCTGTTTAATTTTTGTGACTCCTTTGACTTGTGAACACTTCAAACCAAACTCTTGATGTTTGTTTACAGTATTTGCAAACCTCTGTTCAACACTTCTTATAATTTATAAAGATGTTCTCATTCCTATAGTCTTAGACCTTAATGATCCTAAATATCAGACCTTACTGATCCTAAATATCAGACCTTAGTGATCCTAAATATCAGACCTTACTGATCCTAAATATCAGACCTTACTGATCCTAAATATCAGACCTTAATGATCCTAAATATCAGACCTTGATGATCCTAAATATCAGACCTTAATGATCCTAAATATCAGACCTTGATGATCCTAAATATCAGACCTTACTGATCCTAAATATCAGACCTTACTGATCCTAAATATCAGACCTTAATGATCCTAAATATCAGACCTTGATGATCCTAAATATCAGACCTTACTGATCCTAAATATCAGACCTTAATGATCCTAAATATCAGAATGATCCTAAATATCATACCTTACTGATCCTAAATATCAGACCTTGATGATCCTAAATGATCCTAAATATCAGACCTTACTGATCCTAAATATCAGACCTTAATGATCCTAAATATCAGACCTTGATGATCCTAAATATCAGACCTTACTGATCCTAAATATCAGACCTTACTGATCCTAAATATCAGACCTTGATGATCCTAAATATCAGACCTTACTGATCCTAAATATCAGACCTTAATGATCCTAAATATCAGACCTTACTGATCCTAAATATCAGACCTTACTGATCCTAAATATCAGACCTTACTGATCCTAAATATCAGACCTTACTGATCCTAAATATCAGACCTTACTGATCCTAAATATCAGACCTTAATGATCCTAAATATCAGACCTTACTGATCCTAAATATCAGACCTTACTGATCCTAAATATCAGACCTTGATGATCCTAAATATCAGACCTTACTGATCCTAAATATCAGACCTTACTGATCCTAAATATCAGACCTTACTGATCCTAAATATCAGACCTTGATGATCCTAAATATCAGACCTTGATGATCCTAAATATCAGACCTTACTGATCCTAAATATCAGACCTTACTGATCCTAAATATCAGACCTTACTGATCCTAAATATCAGACCTTGATGATCCTAAATATCAGACCTTGATGATCCTAAATATCAGACCTTACTGATCCTAAATATCAGACCTTGATGATCCTAAATGATCCTAAATATCAGACCTTACTGATCCTAAATATCAGACCTTAATGATCCTAAATATCAGACCTTGATGATCCTAAATATCAATTTGATCCTAAATAAGAATATCCAAATATCAGGTTAATGATCCTAAATATAGAATATCTAAAAAACCTTATGATCCTAAATATCAGACCTTACTGATCCTAAATATCAGACCTTGCACTGATCCTAAATATCACCTTACCTTGAATGATCCTAAATATCATGATCCTAAATATCAGACACATGATCCTAAATATCAGACCTTAATGATCCTAAATATCAGACCTTATGATCCTAAATAAAACTGATCCTAAATATCAGACCTTAGTGATCCTAAATATCAGACCTTACTGATCCTAAATATCAGACCTTAATGATCCTAAATATCAGACCTTAATGATCCTAAATATCAGACCTTACTGATCCTAAATATCAGACCTTGATGATCCTAAATATCAGACCTTAATGATCCTAAATATCAGACCTTACTGATCCTAAATATCTGCTTAATTGATGATCCTAAATATCAAATTCCTCTCTAAACTGATACTGACTAGTAATTATGATGGAAAGCTTGATAACAATGATCTGATCCTAAATATCAGACCTTCATGATCCTAAATATCAGACCGCTGATCCTAAATATCAGACCTTCATGATCCTAAAATATGTTCTGACCTTACATGATCCTAAATATCAGACCTTACTGATTAAATATTCCTTATGATCCTAAATATCAGACACAATTTACATTGATTCCATCCCAAGGGCAGAAACCAGATATATCCTGATCACTTTAAATATCAGACCTTACTGATCCTAAGCTTGTGGACTTACAATTCTATTTAAGCTTGTGGACTTACAATTCTATTTAAGCATGTGGACTTACTATTCTATTTAAGCATATGGACTTACAATTCTATTTAAGCTTGTGGACTTACAATTCTATTTAAGCATGTGGACTTACAATTCTATTTAAGCATGTGGACTTACAATTCTATTTAAGCATGTGGACAATTCTATTTAAGCATGTGGACTTACAATTCTATTTAAGCATGTGGACTTACAATTCTATTTAAGCATGTGGACTTACAATTCTATTTAAGCTTGTGGACAATTCTATTTAAGCATGTGGACTTACAATTCTATTTAAGCATGTGGACTTACAATTCTATTTAAGCATGTGGACTTACAATTCTATTTAAGCTTGTGGACAATTCTATTTAAGCTTGTGGACTTACAATTCTATTTAAACTTGTGGACTTACAATTCTATTTAAGCATATGGACTTACAATTCTATTTAAGCTTGTGGACTTACAATTCTATTTAAACTTGTGGACTTACAATTCTATTTAAGCATATGGACTTACAATTCTATTTAAGCATGTGGACTTACAATTCTATTTAAGCATATGGACTTACAATTCTATTTAAACTTGTGGACTTACAATTCTATTTAAGCTTGTGGACAATTCTATTTAAGCATATGGACTTACAATTCTATTTAAACTTGTGGACTTACAATTCTATTTAAGCATATGGACTTACAATTCTATTTAAGCATATGGACTTACAATTCTATTTAAGCATGTGGACTTACAATTCTATTTAAACTTGTGGACTTACAATTCTATTTAACCATATGGACTTACAATTCTATTTAAGCATGTGGACTTACAATTCTATTTAAACTTGTGGACTTACAATTCTATTTAAGCATGTGGACTAACTATTCTATTTAAGCTTGTGGACTTACTATTCTATTTAAGCATGTGGACTAACTATTCTATTTAAGCATGTGGACTAACTATTCTATTTAAACTTGTGGACTTACAATTCTATTTAAGCATGTGGACTTACAATTCTATTTGTGGACTTACAATTCTATTTAAACTTGTGGACTTACAATTCTATTTAAGCATGTGGACTTACAATTCTATTTAAGCATGTGGACTTACAATTCTATTTAAGCATGTGGACTTACAATTCTATTTAAGCATGTGGACTTACAATTCTATTTAAGCATGTGGACTTACAATTCTATTTAAGCATGTGGACTTACTATTCTATTTAAGCTTGTGGACTTACAATTCTATTTAAGCATGTGGACTTACAATTCTATTTAAACATGTGGACTTACAATTCTATTTAAGCATGTGGACTTACAATTCTATTTAAGCATGTGGACTTACTATTCTATTTAAGCATATGGACTTACAATTCTATTTAAGCTTGTGGACTTACAATTCTATTTAAGCATGTGGACTTACAATTCTATTTAAACTTGTGGACTTACAATTCTATTTAAGCATGTGGACTTACTATTCTATTTAAGCATGTGGACTTACAATTCTATTTAAACTTGTGGACTTACAATTCTATTTAAGCATGTGGACTTACAATTCTATTTAAGCATGTGGACTTACTATTCTATTTAAGCTTGTGGGGTACAATTCTATTTAAGCATGTGGACTTACTATTCTATTTAAGCATGTGGACTTACTATTCTATTTAAGCATGTGGACTTACAATTCTATTTAAGCATGTGGACTTACAATTCTATTTAAGCATGTGGACTTACTATTCTATTTAAGCATGTGGACTTACTATTCTATTTAAGCATGTGGACTTACAATTCTATTTAGCATGTGGACTTACAATTCTATTTAAACTTGTGGACTTACAATTCTATTTAAACTTGTGGACTTACAATTCTATTTAAGCATGTGGACTTGCAATTCTATTTAGCATGTGGACTTACAATTCTATTTAAACTTGTGGACTTACAATTCTATTAAGCATGTGGACTTACAATTCTATTTAGCATGTGGACTTACAATTCTATTTAAGCATGTGGACTTACAATTCTATTTAGCATGTGGACTTACAATTCTATTTAAACTTGTGGACTTACAATTCTATTTAGCATGTGGACTTACAATTCTATTTAAGCATGTGGACTTACAATTCTATTTAGCATGTGGACTTACAATTCTATTTAAACTTGTGGACTTACAATTCTATTTAAGCATGTGGACTTACAATTCTATTTAAGCATATGGACTTACAATTCTATTTAAGCATGTGGACTTACAATTCTATTTAAGCATGTGGACTTACAATTCTATTTAAGCATGTGGACTTACAATTCTATTTAAGCATGTGGACTTACAATTCTATTTAAGCATGTGGACTTACAATTCTATTTAAGCATGTGGACTTACAATTCTATTTAAGCATGTGGACTTACAATTCTATTTAAGCATGTGGACTTACAATTCTATTTAAGCATGTGGACTTACAATTCTATTTAAGCATGTGGACTTACAATTCTATTTAAGCATGTGGACTTACAACTATTTAAGCATGTGGACTTACTATTCTATTTAAGCATGTGGACTTACAATTCTATTTAAGCATGTGGACTTACTATTCTATTTAAGCATGTGGACTTACAATTCTATTTAAGCATGTGAACTTACAATTCTATTTAAGCATGTGGACTTACTATTCTATTTAAGCATGTGGACTTACAATTCTATTTAAGCATGTGGACTTACTATTCTATTTAAGCTTGTGGACTTACAATTCTATTTAAGCTTGTGGGGTACAATTCTATTTAAGCATGTGAACTTACAATTCTATTTAAGCTTGTGGGGTACAATTCTATTTAAGCTTGTGAACTTACAATTCTATTTAAGCATGTGGACTTACAATTCTATTTAAGCATGTGGACTTACAATTCTATTTAAGCTTGTGGACTTACTATTCTATTTAAGCTTGTGGACTTACAATTCTATTTAAGCATATGGACTTACAATTCTATTTAAGCATGTGGACTTACAATTCTTTTTAAGCTTGTGGACTTACAATTCTATTTAAGCATGTGGACTTACAATTCTATTTAAACTTGTGGACTTACAATTCTATTTAAGCTTGTGGACTTACAATTCTATTTAAGCATGTGGACTTACAATTCTATTTAAGCATGTGGACTTACAATTCTATTTAAGCTTGTGGACTTACAATTCTATTTAAGCATGTGGACTTACAATTCTATTTAAGCATGTGGACTTACAATTCTATTTAAGCATGTGGACTTACAATTCTATTTAAGCTTGTGGACTTACAATTCTATTTAAGCATGTGGACTTACAATTCTATTTAAGCATGTGGACTTACAATTCTATTTAAGCATATGGACTTACAATTCTATTTAAGCATGTGGACTTACAATTCTATTTAAGCTTGTGGACTTACAATTCTATTTAAGCTTGTGGACTTACAATTCTATTTAAGCATGTGGACTTACAATTCTATTTAAGCATGTGGACTTACAATGTGGACTTACAATATTTAAGCATGTGGACTTACAATTCTATTTAAGCATGTGGACTTACAATTCTATTTAATCATGTGGACTTACAATTCTATTTAAGCATGTGGACTTACAATTCTATTTAAGCATGTGGACTTACAATTCTATTTAAGCATGTGGACTTACAATTCTATTTAAGCATGTGGACTTACAATTCTATTTAAGCTTGTGGACTTACAATTCTATTTAAGCATGTGGACTTACAATTCTATTTAAGCATGTGGACTTTCTAAGAAACAAATCACAAAAGATAACATGACTGAATATTTAAAAAGCATCCCATCCAAAATCACAAAAATAGCAAATCGAAATGAAGGAAGAAAATGTTACAAAACACACATGTGAATGAACAATCAATTAGCCACATTAGACAGGGAAATCACTCATTCAGAAACAAGAAGAAATTCAATACTTGAATTTTTTTATTTTTCAACATTTGACAAACACTGGAGAGATTGTCTGTTATATCAGAGTCTTATGTTCTACCTCAAGATCAAGATTTGTAAAACAAAGCCTTCAATCAATATTATTCAAGCATTTGACAAATCACGGCATCAGTTTTTTTTACGTTTTCTTTTTATTTCTCAAATCAATTACATTTGTATGAATTAGACAATCGAACTTGTCCCCTGTGATCCATTGTATTGTGTTGCAAACATTGACAAAACAATTACCACTCTGTTAAACTCTTCAAACATTCTAAAAACATCCCCTGTGTGCTGAATAATACATATCAATTCCACAACCGCTACTAAAATCTTCTAACCCTAGGTAATCAACAAATTAAAAAACCCAACTACCTGCTCCAAACCTCCCCTGTCCTTGATGATAAATAAAATCCCGAGACTTTTCAATGTATGTCTGAGTAGGTTGAAAATATCAGGCAATATAAAAAGGAATCCAAGATCCCACTGTCTACATAACATTTAATTCTATCCTAGATAATAAATAGTATAAATATCAATTTCACCAGATTATTCTGTCCATCTTTTTTCAAGAAAATCATTCATTTTAACAAGGTCATCCATTTTAACAAGGTCAAACTGTTCAGCAAGGTCAAACTGTTCAGCAAGGTCATTTTGTCCGTCAAGATCATCCTCATGATTCAACAAGGTCTTTCTCTCCCTAAACATCACCTTGTCAAAGTCATCTGGTCCTTCAAAGTTATTGGTTATGTCTTTATACACCGGTATAAATATAAACAAGAGGCCCATAGGGTCTGTATTGGTCACCAAAACTAAACAAACTAAAAAAACTACATGCTCTCCCTTCGGGAAGCATAAAAATGAGTAAAGCTGTATATGTAAGTGCTGTGACCATGCAGTAGTATGAATCACAAGTCACAATGAATAGATTTCTGGGCACTTGCCTGGGTGAGGATTCCCAGGTTCAGGTAAAACCACTGTCATTTTTATATTCAGCAGTTTTTTATGTTCAGCTTTTGAGCAGTTGTTTTTCATGACATTTAAGAAAGGATGAGGCAAAATTCTTGTTTGAAAGTCACCATTTTGGTCCTTCATGTACTGTATGTATAACTATCACAGGCATTGTTTACTGCAGATGGACGCAAGCTCCAGTCAACATGTAATTTTGTTACCAACATCACTGACAATGTTGACCTTTGTCTACCACAAAGGTTAATTAATATTACAAAGTTTATCCAATCATTGTCCCATCTAACAGGAAGTAAAAGCAAGACTACAAAACCACGAACATTCAGGGGACTTATTGTCATTCATTCCAAGGGTATTCTTCATCCATGAATTTATATGTCTAATTAATTAGCTGTTCAAATTATCATCACTTTATAAAATAAGCCTCATTGGGCTACATTTATCCACGTAATTAAATTACCATAAAAAAGAATTCTTTTGAAAAAAAACAAGGAAAATTGAAACCCATGAAAATATATGTTTTTACAGAAGATGTCGGGCAGGAAAACAGTGAACCTCTCTTAAAGATGTGGAATAATGGTAAAAAATCCCAACTCATTCTGAACCACGCTGGATAGAGTTTACTCTCACAAGGCTCCGTGGCCATATAACATGATTCTATAATTAAGTCTAATGAAAAAGAACTACAGCCAATGTCAGAAAACTGCAGAGTTCAGAGGAAATGGTAATGGGATAGGGACTCAATAATTTGATTTGCATTAAAATGCAAAACACAACACTCTGCTCAAAATTAAGAAAGAAAAAAATACAACACTCTGTCATGAAATTAAGAAAGTAAAAAAATGTGTAATGAAATACCACACTCTGTCACAAAATCAAGCGAAAAAAGAAAAAATACAATTGTATATTGCTCGCTTGTCACAACAGTCAATGACATCTTGCCTTAAGACTTTCTTCTGTCACCTTGCCACCAGCTGTATGTGATAGTGGAACTGCCTGAAAGCAAGGTTTCAGGGCTATAATGTACCGATCTTTCCTTTTGTCTAAAGTCAGTTTTTCTTTGATCAAAGTCTTCGCTTATTATGACTAGAACATGAATTTATCGTTGTTAAATATATTACTAAATATATCATATTCATATGACCTCTTTGACCTTCAATTAATTTCAATATGATTCCTTTAATAAACCCAAAGGTCTATTTCTGCCTGATTTGGCCCCCTGGAATGATTGCACTTCAATTTTTTATTGATTGTTAATACAAATTTCTTGTAAATAATAAAATTATTTTGTTTAGTATAAAAATGGAATGTCCAAGATCTGGCTTTAAATAACTTTAAACATTGATGATCAAATTATAATATTTTTCTGCTTTTTTTTATCATAAATGTGAACATAATTTCTGGAAAATAACACAATATACATACGTATATAGAAGTCCAATGTACATGAAACAACTTTAATTCAATAAGAGATCTTTACAAACATTAGTATCAAGAATTTTTCTTTTCCAGAAGCCTGTGAGGAAAAAGACAAATATCATCAAAAATTCAATGCAAAATGGAAACAAACATAAGATTCTGTTTTTAACTTTGATACTTTTGCATCCATTTGTGATAACAAAATTTTATTACACTGAGATTTGAGAGATATCCATTCAGTACTTTTTAAGAAATAGAAAGATAACAATTTTTACCAGGCGAAATCCAAGATGGCTGCCACTCGACCATTTTATTTTTTTGATCACACTCAAAATCAAATGAGCACAACTAGGGAACCTACATATGAAATGTAAGAAAGATCCATCACCTCCTTTTTAAGAAATAGCAATAAAAAACTTCATTGAAAATAATCCAACATAGGTGCCTATCGACCATTTGGTTTTTTGAGCAGTCCAAAAATTAGATTGGCACAACTAGGGACCAAGGGGAACCTACACATGAAATTTGCGAAAGATCTATACAGTAGTTCTCAAGAAATAGTGATAACAAACTTTCACAGTCAAAATCTAAGATGGTCATCTTTCAGACATTTTGTTTTTCTAATTAATACCAAAATGAGATTAGCACAACAAGAGACCAAGAGAAACCTACATATGAAATTTAAGAGAGATCCATCCAATACTTTCAAGAAATAGCGACAACAATCTTGATTGAAAAAATTCAAGATGGCCACCTTTGAGTCATTTGGTTCCTTTGATCAGTCCAAAAATCAAACAGCCACAACTAAGGACCTAGGGGAACCTACCTATGTAATTTGAGAAAGATCCATCCAGTATTTTCAAGAAATAGCAATATAACAAAAATTGTTTACAGAGAGACGGATGACGGACCACGTACACAGAGTGATCTGAATAGACTGATGATGGTGGGCTAAACATCGACAATATCTCTCCGTATCTCTATCTTTGTGAAAGTACAATGAACATGACGTCATGGCACTATGACATCACAATACTGAAATACAATATTGAGAAACTTCAACCAAATCACAGCTCTACTTGTTGTTACCTGAGGTCATAATACAATCTACGATGAGAGGTTTAACACTTAAAACAAGGTGATGACTAGTGATATGTACAGTACGATTGTGTTCCTTAACGTGGAGTTTTCACTAGTCTTCCCAGAAGATTTTATGGATATTAAATATTTTGGTTTAAACACCAAATGCCAAATTTGTGTGGTGAAATCACCCTGTAACATGGTTTATTAACATTTCATTAGAGATTTTTTATCCAAACTCCAACAAGAAAACTTCAGAATGAATATTAAAATGGATTTATTAATGAATTTTGAAGGCCATTAAAAATCATTACACAATTAGCATTAGATGGTTTATAATGTTGAGTAAGACAATATCAGGCGCAGCATTGTCAGAGTTAGTATCAGCTTGTTAAATCAATAGCTCAAAGTGCCATCAAACCCATCAATGTACACATTTGTCTAACAGGGTAACAATATAAATATTGGTAACATCTCAAAACAGTGTGAAATGTAACTAAACCTAAACAAGCTTCCTGCTAACAGTCTTCAACACGTGAAAATCATTAATTACATATCATCTATAACAACATTAACACAACAACTGTATTGTGTATTAAAATTACCAATATCAATGATTGATGACACAATAGTATTGGTTCTGGCAAGGTAATACAGGATACTGATGGTGAATCCAATAGACCATGAACAAGGCTCTTTTATTGTGTTCTCACGGTCTATTGCATGCTTCAATACACACACGACATTCTGTAGTAAGTCAAACATTCACACACAGTTACAATATCATGACATTTTCTACTCAGTCAAACACTCACACACAGTCACAATATATATGACATTTTCTACAAACACTCACACACAGTTACAATATACATGACATTATCTACACAGTCAAACACTCACACACAGTCACAATATATATGACATTTTCTACAAACACTCACACACAGTTACAATATACATGACATTATCTACACAGTCAAACACTCACACACAGTTACAATATATATGACATTTTCTACACAGTCAAACACTCACACACAGTTACAATATCATGACATTTTCTACACAGTCAAACACTCACACACAGTCACAATATATATGACATTTTCTACAAACACTCACACACAGTTACAATATATATGACATTTTCTACACAGTCAAACACTCACACACAGTTACAATATATATGACATTTTCTACACAGTCAAACACACACAGTTACAATATCATGATATTTTCTACACAGTCAAACACTCCCACACAGTTACAATATATATGACATTTTCTACACAGACAAACACTCACAAACAGTTACAATATCATGACATTTTCTACACAGTCAAACACTCACACACAGTCACAATATATATGACATTTTCTACACAGTCAAACACTCACACACAGTTACAATATATATGACATTTTCTACACAGTCAAACACTCACACACAGTCACAATATATATGACATTTTCTACACAGTCAAACACTCATACACAGTCACAATATATATGACATTTTCTACAAACACTCACACACAGTTACAATATCATGACATTTTCTACACAGTCAAACATTCACACACAGTCACAATATATATGACATTTTCTACAAACACTCACACACAGTTACAATATCATGACATTTTCTACACAGTCAAACACTCATACACAGTTACAATATATATGACATTTTCTACAAACACTCACACCCAGTTACAATATCATGACATTTTCTACACAATCAAGACTGACCTTGACATAGGATAAGTATTTCTAATAGATCATTACATTATTTACAATGTCAACATAGGATATCCTGGATCAGAATTTTTAATCCAACACACATCTTAAATTTTAAACATTACATTATTCCAACACTCACACACAGTTACAATATATATGACATTTTCTACAAACACTCACACACAGTTACAATATACATGACATTTTCTACACAGTCAAACACTCACACACAGTTACAATATACATTACATTTTCTACACAGTCAAACACTCACACACAGTTACAATATACAGGACATTTTCTACACAGTCAAACACTCACACAAAGTTACAATATCATGACATTTTCTACACAGTCAAACACTCACACACAGTCACAATATATATGACATTTTCTACAAACACTCACACACAGTTACAATATCATGACATTTTCTACACAGTCAAACATTCACAAACGGTTACAATATATATGACATTTTCTACACAGTCAAACACTCACACACAGTTACAATATACATGACATTTTCTACACAGTCAAACACTCACACACAGTTACAATATATATGACATTTTCTACACAGTCAAACACTCACACACAGTTACAATATCATGACATTTTCTACACAGTCAAACACTCACACACAGTCACAATATATATGACATTTTCTACAAACACTCACACACAGTTACAATATCATGACATTTTCTACACAGTCAAACACTCACACACAGTTACAATATATATGACATTTTCTACACAGTCAAACACTCACACACAGTTACAATATACATGACATTTTCTACACAGTCAAACACTCACACACAGTTACAATATCATGACATTTTCTACACAGTCAAACACTCACACACAGTCATAATATATATGACATTTTCTACAAACACTCACACACAGTTACAATATCATGACATTTTCTACACAGTCAAGACTGACCTTGACATAGGATAAGTATTTCTAATAGATCATTACATTATTTACAATGTCAACATAGGATATCCTGGATCAGAATTTTTAATCCAACACACATGTTAAATTTTAAACATATAACATTATTCCGCCAGCCTGGTGTTGGATGTGAAACAATGACAAATCCATCAGTGTTGATACATGTACCAGGTTAATTGCTTTTTCAATGTTTTATTGATATAGTGATATGAACTGGTTCACAGTGAAATCATTTACACTAGAATATCAATAGTTTTATCCTTCAGTGTTTTCCTGGAAAGAAAATTGAGCATAGGAAATCACTAGAACTATCAGTGTTAACCGGATATATTTCTGATGTTATAAAACCATTCACAATGTATCTCCAAGGGTATCACTGGATACCATTCCGAACATGAAAATAAAAATACATACTTTATATAAAGTAGTTTTCACTTACCTAGAATGACAATCAATTCCTTGAAATTGTCCTGTTTATTATCATACATCCAAGTTGTATCAGTATTTTATCAATGACTGGCCTGAGGAGGCTGGTACTGCTGGAGACCGCTCTGACAGTGTGGCCTACTGAGGAGGACAGATCTACCTGGTACACAGCCTCTGTAACAGTATCTCACAGAGCACAGCTACCACCATGTCACAGTGCAGCTCTGGGCCCCCACATCAACCAGTGAATCACAGGACATTGTCACCATATAATTGAGAACACAGCCTTGTCATCAGCTGTTCGAAAACAAGGGGTGAATGTCATCAGACAGTAAATCACAAGGGCATATGTCAACAATTATTGAGCAAATGGTGTTTGGCTTCCTATCATTATGAAGTAAAACACAGGGTCTTGTTAACAAGTATTCTTTGCAATTTCTTGTCATCAACTATTGGAGCAAAGGATCATTTTGGTTCACCTGAACAGATCACAGGGTTTTCTATTGATCAGCATTGCCACATTGCCTTATAATAAACGACGCTGCACAGGGCTTTGACATCAACTGTTAAAGCACAGGATCTTGATATTAACCAGAGAACCACAAGGCTTTCCATCGACTACAGCTGTCACAGGGACTTGTCATACTGGAACAGCATCATAACAGTATGTCGATACAGTGAATCAATAGAGCAGGATAGTCGTAATCACCAATGTATATTTCTCTATAATTAAATGTTGAAGTATTGTTATATTTTTATCTTTTACCATACACATGTATAATAAAGGAATTGATTAAAGACACACTAGGGTTTTTTTTTTACTTTAAGTAAACCAGATGTTTCCCATTAAATCTAGCCGTGATAATTACCTCTCACAAAGAACAGCGTCATCTGCTGTAGATAATGAAAAACCAGCAATTGCATACTTATGAAATGAGATTAATCTGTACATGTTTCTTTGTTGTTATAAATGAATTTCACAGAACAAAGCTTGAGATTGAAGTTAGTTGATTGGCTACATTTCATCGTCATGGTTATGAGATAAACCAATCAACTTCCTCTATTTGATTTTTAGAAAAAAAAAATTCAATATCTTGACAATAAATCTACAAGTATTATGTAATCCATCTGATAATAAATTCAGCATTTATTGTTAACTTAAAAATCAACATAACCCTACACATGTATAGCATGTAGTTACAAAATTTTACATCGACCTTTGACACAATGGCCTTGAGAACATTGGCAATACCAGGTTAGTTAGCATTAACCAACGGTTAGTTAAAAATTAAAAATTGTTGCTGTTATAAAAACAAGAGTAATTAAAGTATAGTTAACACTAAAAATATTTCAATCTCAACAAACTTACAGCTAGGATAAAAAGTGTTTCTAATTTTGTTTAGTTCCTATTTGAAATGTTCACAAACCACTGGTTATGACAAGAAACTTGTGTCCTCTGAATTCGGAGAAAATCTCCAGAAAGGGGAAAGCACGAAATGGACAGGAATGATAAAGACCATAAGTTAGTGATGTCCAGTAAACTAAATCTCAATGTGGGTCCCTCTGGAATCTGTGTCCATAATCTAGAGAAAGACAGGATCTTACATGAGTTTACATTCAAATATGATGTATGGTTTGTTGGGTGGAGAAGTGATAACACACTCCCCTTCACCTAGACGTCCAGGGTAAAACTCTCCGACTGGACATGAAATGGTATCAGGGTCACCTGCCTGACCACATGGGCTTTCCTATTTAGGTGCTCCAAACTCCTCCCAAAGTAAGAACTCTAGTGTGCTTTCAGCCGGGCCAGCCAAAGTGATTAAACTGCATATAGTTTCTAGCTTGTTTTGCAATTGTTGTAAAATAAAAATAAAGTTTAGATATATTTTCAAAATGCAGAAAAAATATTACTTATGAAACAAATATTAGAACTTTTCATTTTACCAAGAATACCTGTTTAAGAAAAAAAAAACAAATTTGTCACAAGTTTCATCAATTTCAAATGAGATAGAAAAGCATGCAAGACATCACAATGCATAAAACAAAATGACATTGGAGATATTTGTTTAAACAACAAGCTAAATTGTGTCCTCACAACAGGTGAAGTGCTGAGTACAATGATGATGATCTTTGTGACATATTCGGTTTCCCTTTTCTCCACTTCAAGTGAGATTATCAGTAATGTCGGAACGTCTGTGAAGAGGAAACACTGTGCCTAATTGTTAGAGTTGGCGATATTCTCAAACCAGTCATTAACTCCAGTTATAGTATCACAACTAATTAAATTACATTACATTGTACTGCTTCCTACCTTTACTATATGATAATATAGAGAGTAATACATAACTCCTAGGCACCATCTGTAAAGAAGTGCATTCGGATGAGTCTCTCAGTGTGATCTCCTGTCAATGCCTCTCTGGGTACAATGTCATTTGTTGTATTGATCTACTTTGGTGAACAAATACCTTTACCATTAAGATATAGATATGACAAATTTCACCAGTAATCAATATAAACAACCATTTAGATAGATGATCTTTGCAGGTGAACATTTTAAGTCTTTTCAAATGCCTCAACCTACATGCTGACCCAAATGTATCGACAACTTAAGTGGAAAGTAGGCAGGGCTTCCATATCATCAAGGGTTGAAAGGAGCATTTTAATTGGGGTTGAAAGGAGTGTTTTGATTGGCTAAGACAATTTGAGGGGCCGTTTCGAACAAAATTGTGCAAGTTTTGTTTTTTGTTGAATTTCGTTGGTATTGAGATAATCACAACCTTTTTAGTCCCAAATTATGTTAGAATGAGGATGGTATAGTTGTTTTTTATGTATAAACTGGAGATCACATCATGAATTTTGTCATTTTAACACTTGAATGAGTCACATGTTAAAACCAAATTCATGATCGAATCTCCATTATATACACAAAACAAACATATTATTATAGCACTGATTACAAGGAAAATATGTAGAGGGTGTTATTACACTGATAACAGGGCATAAATGTAATTGATTTTATTACAATGATAACAGGGCAGAAATGTAATGGTTGTTATTACACTGATAACAGGGAAGAAATGTAATGGATTTTATTACAATGATAACAGGGCAGAAATGTAATGGATTTTATTAAAATGATAACAGGGCAGAAATGTAATGGATGTTATTACAATGATAACAGGGCATAAATGTAATGGTTGTTATTACACTGATAACAGTGAAGAAATGTAATGGATTTTATTACAATGATAACAGGGTAAAAATGTAATGGTTATTATTACACTGATAACAGGGCAAAAATGTAATGGATTTTATTACACTGATAACAGGGCAGAAATGTAATGGATGTTACTACACTGATAACAGGGAAGAAATGTAATTGATTTTATTACAATGATAACAGGGCAGAAATGTAATTGATTTTATTACAATGATAACAGGACATAAATATAATGGTTGTTATTACACTGATAACAGGGCAAAAATGTAATGGTTGTTATTACACTGATAACAGGGCAAAAATTTAATGGTTGTTATTACACTGATAACAGGAGAGAAATGTAATGGTTGTTATTACACTGATAACTGGGCAAAAATGTAATGGTTGTTACTACACTGATAACAGGGAAGAAATGTAATGGTTGTTATTACACTGATAACAGGGCAAAAATGTAATGGTTGTTATTACACTGATAACAGGGCATAAATGTAATGGTTGTAATTACACTGATAACTGGGCAAAAATGTAATGGTTGTTATTATACTGATAACTGGTCAAAAATGTAATGGTTGTTATTACACTGATAACAGGAGAGAAATGTAATGGTTGTTATTACACTGATAACAGGGCAGAAATGTAATGGATTTTATTAAAATGATAACAGGGCAGAAATGTAATGGATGTTATTACAATGATAACAGGGCAGTTATGTAATGGTTGTTATTACACTGATAACAGGATAGTTATGTAATGGATGTTATTACACTGATAACAGGGAAGAAATGTAATGGTTTTCAAAACACTGATAACAGGGAAGAAATGTAATGGTTGTTATTACACTGATAACAGGGAAGAAATGTAATGGTTGTTAAAACACTGATAACAGGGTAGTTATGTAATGGATGTTATTACACTGATAACAGGGCAGAAATGTAATGGTTGTTAAAACACTGATAACAGGGAAGAAATTTAATGGTTGTTATTACATTGATAACAGGGCAGAAATGTAATGGTTGTTAAAACACTGATAACAGGGCAGAAATGTAATGGTTGTTAAAACACTGATAACAGGGAAGAAATGTAACAGGTGTTATTACACTGATAACATGGCAGTTATGTAATGGGCGATAATACATGGATAACAGAGTTCCTATATAATAACATATTACATACAACACATGTCCTATACTAAATAGATCATAGATCCTATGGGTTGCTATATGTATAAACAGCAATTCTTTCATGAATGAACAGTGACCAGATGCCATGCTAAAATCAGTTTATTGATATTAATTATGTTGTGTGTTTTAGATAAATACATCCTCAGTTATGAAACTGTGATCTGACATTAGGATCATTGAAATACATGTTAAATAAACTGCCCAGCAGGTTTTTGGCAAATTTCTTCATTACTGAATTACATGTACTGAGTTTAATCAGAATGCCCCTCTGCAGACCCATGATTTACATGAAATTGAGCCCACAGTATTGGGCCCTGTCAATCAAGCTACAGGGGTCCAAAAAAAATTTGGTTCCCCATCCCCTAGAAATGCTTCTGAACAAATCTGGTCAAAATACATTCATCGGAACAGGAGGAGAATATAGAGAAACATTTGAGTCCTTACCTGAGCCCCAGAGGGATCAGACAAACTGTTCATATAAAATTGAGTCCCCTTCATCAAAGGATGCTTCAGACCAAATTTTTACAAAAATCATTACTAAAAGAAGACTTATTATACAGAATTTACTGTATATCCCCTTTTAAACCTTAATTAATCCTCATTCCAGCAGCAGAAGAAGGATTGTAATATATTTCCCCCATTGGGCCCCATCCCTCTACTCCCACCAGAAGGTAAGCCTCATCATTTGTATAATTTTGAATCCCCAACAATCCAGTAGGGATGATATCCATTGCTTTGTTCCAGAGAAGAAGTCGCTTAAACCAATATACCAAGCAACCAAGTAACCATCCATTTGAACAATTTTGAAAGCTTCCAACTGCATAGAAGTAATTTCCAGTTTATATTTCTAGAGAAGTGATTTATAGCAATATAGCCCCATTTCCCCCTTCAGTCACCTAGGGGGATCAGTCCCATCATTTGTACAATTTTAATCCCCAAAACCTAAGTATGCTTCCAGTCAAATTAAAGTAAATAGGAGTTGTTTGAAGAAACTGAAAGACATCATGGTATGGTTTAAACTCGCCTTGGTCCTACAGAGCAGGTGAGCTGATAACAATACTATTTACAACCTATGGTTAAGAAGGAGTTGTTTGAAGACATTGAAAGACATCATGGTATGGTTTAAACTCGCCTTGGTCCTACTATTTACAAACTTGCGTTTATTTGAAAACTGAAAATTATACAGCTTTTGCTGTTTAAATAGAATTGAAACAAATCTAACGTTTGCTACATATGTTATGTTATTAGATCACTTGGCTGATTTCTCTTCCTTGTTCTTCTTTTTGCTCATAAATGTGTTGAAACATTTGCTTATAAACAAAACAAAAAATGGTGTTGGCATAACCTTTCAAATCAGTTTCGAACTGCTATATACCTAGCTGTGAAAGAGCAATAATTGTGGCAATGAAACAGGTGCTTTCTTTATCCAACGGCTAAAAACCATCAGTCATCGACCACCTGGAAATTTTTTTCATAGCTTCAGTTTCGCCTGAAGACACAAAACTTATCTTTGATATTCTAGACTTATGACAGAAAGAATAATCCATTCCAAAATGTATGATATTTTATAGCCATATTTATATTTGGTATGTTTATTCCAAGGAGGAACAATGGAAATTTTAATTAAGAAAGAAACCATTGTCTGAAACTATAGATGTTGTTATGAGGATCTATATTCCAGTAATTTTTTTTATTTTCTGTAATTTTTCTGGATAAGATGAAAGAGCATAAACTTGATACCTTGAAAATAAAATTAAGTTCTGTGAAAATTAAAACTAGGAAAATTTTAACCATAAGAAAATATTACCTTGATTGTAAAACCTCATTGCAAAGTTAATGTCAAAATCATTGCTCAAGTACAATTTCTATAATCTGAAGGAATATTTGTCTCTAAATCAAAGCACGGCTATATTGTTTGTGATTTTCTCTTCATAGACGATGAAGGAAAATACCTATATCATTGACAGTAAACCAAAGTCAGAATCGCCTACAGGGTACCAACAACTTGGCAACATCATTGTCTAACATACACTGGAAATAGTAACATTTATTTAATATTTCGGTCTAGTAAAAACACAACACATCATGTAGTAGTAAAACATATAATTAATCATAGATAAATCCGAACTCATCGGTGATGAGACTGCTGTCCTAAATGTGTGTCAGTATTGTAATGTACCCCCCCCCCCCACTCTGATAGGTATGTTGTTACTACTATTTTATATATGAAATTCCTGTTTACTGTTTACCTCCACTGGCTAACACATGTCTTACTCCTGTTATCTGACCCAGTATAAAAACCACTTGTTACTTGTTACTAACTCCCCTTATCTGACCCAGTATAAAAACCACTTGTTACTTGACCCTGACCCAGTATAAAAACCACTTGTTACTTGTTACTAACTCCCCTTATCTGACCCAGTATAAAAACCACTTGTTACTAACTCCCGTTATCTGACCCGGTATAAAAACCACTTGTTACTAATTGCTGTTATCTGATCCAGTATAAAAACCACTTGTTACTAACTCCTGTTATCTGACCCAGTATAAAAACCACTTGTTACTAACTCCCATTATCTGACCCAGTATAAAAACTACTTGTTACTTGTTACTAATTCCCATTATCTGACCCAGTATAAAAACTACTTGTTACTTGTTACTAACTCCCGTTATCTGGCCCAGTATAAAAACCACTTGTTACTTGTTACTAATTCCCCTTATCTGACCCAGTATAAAAACCACTAGTTACTTGTTAATAACTCCGGTTATTTGACCCAGTATAAAAACCACAAGTTACTTGTTAATAACTCTTGTTATCTGACCCAGTATAAAAACCACTAGTTACTTGTTAATAACTCCCGTTATCTGACCCATTATAAAAACCACTTGTTACTAACTCCCATTATCTGACCCAGTATAAAAACCACAAGTTACTTGTTACTAACTCCTGTTATCTGACCCAGTATAAAAACCACAAGTTACTTGTTACTAACTCCTGTTATCTTACCCAGTATAAAAACCACTTGTTACTTGTTACTAAAGTTATTTCATCCTTGACAACTCGTTTCTCAACATGTCGCCATCAAAACTTATCATCAGCTAGTCAGATATCTTCATTCCATCACTTCACATCACTTTGTTTGAAAAATAACGGGCCAACTCAAGGATGAATCCTGAACGACTAAAAGTGGGCAGATTTAACTGTCAATGATGCCATGTCACATTACCAAATCTCACATGTGTTATGATTTTTTTTATAAAAGAATAAACAATAACAATAACAATTAAACAATATTTAAGAAATAAATACATGCATTCATGATAAGTCTGCAATTTGGTTTTTCTTTCATGTCAGTTTGAAACCATGAGGTATTCCTGTCAAAGCTTAATCAAAGCACAAGATATTGGTCGAACAACTTTAAAAAAAAAAAAACGAAGTCAATAAATAGCTAGCTTAGTGAGCTCAGTGCAAACAGTATGACTACATTCTCAAATGTCAGTACAATTTGTCCATCTAGAATTAAGAAAATACAAGAAGTCAGTTCTACAATTTTCCTGGAACTTTTCTTAATTCAAGGGCCATAACTCTGGCAAAAAAATAGTTGATCTGAACTCAATAAGAAATTGATCAGCATCTCCTCATTATACAGCCAAACAGATTTCAATTCAAAATTTCCATCAGTCAAAGAGAAACCCGTTTAAAATCAAATTGTGTCATAGAAAGAGATAAGGTCAAAATGACCACCATAAACAACCAGTCATTTGATGTTGGAGGTTCAAAAATCATAACATAACGTTACAGTTTGACCTACCTCTAGACAAGTACGACGCCACGTTTATTTATAATTACAGAGATCCATTTAAAACATCTTCCAGGCCATTATTTTCTTGTCCGTGGAGAGCTATCCAAACACTGTTCACTGAATCTTGTTTGATGCACTGTTCCTTCCTTGTATCAATGTAACTTGTGAGAACCCAAATATGCAAAGGTTGCAGTGAAAGCTCTAAATGAGATGAAGTATGCACGATTTAGTGAAACCAGGGTTCGCTGATTGTGACAAAACCGGAGGACAAAAGAAAGGACATTAGATAGGGATATCTTAAATGTCAAACGTCTAAATGTACCAGCAGAGATCTAATTCTCTCCAGAGCTCATGAATCTTTTAATGTAATGAGCACACCAGTGTCTATCAAATTAGAGAAGCCACTGAGGTAAAGCATTTATCATATCATGGCTCGTAGGTCTATACAGCCAAGCAATGAAAACAGGCCTCTATGAGGTTCTGTATGTATCTAAACTGAACATTTGTATATATATAACACCTACATTATAATGCCTTTCATTGAACCATTTTACAAAAAAATCAAAAATTTTGTAAATATTGCTTAATATGTTGATGTTTTGAATTTTAATGACGATTGCTGCGCATCTGTTGTAAAACTACATTGTTTTTGTACAAGAAAAAGATGTCAAACTAGCAATTATAATCATAAGATTATCACTGTCTATAAGTAAGGACAAAAACATTCAGTTTGCCAACCAAAAAACTACCTCCATGGAAAGCCTGTTGTTTCAGTCTTTCTGTCACCACGGCAACAAAAAAACTATTTTTATCATATTACACATCTATCCATGTATAAATTGCTAGATACAAAATTCCAATGTTTATATAATGTTGACATTCTTCAAAAGAAAACCTGAGGAATTTTAAAACAAGTGAAATGAAAGTCCAGTAAGTGACAAAATGGGGTTGTCTTTCACATGTAACATTATATCACTACCCACACAACAGAGACCATCACTACCCATGTAAAATACTTATGAGAATTACAAATGACGTGTGTATTAAACAATTTAACTCAACATTGTATAATACAATTTCAGCATTATTTTCTTTCTCCTTTTTATCTGATATTTCAGCAAGCTTGACGTTAATGCCACCTGTCATAAACTAAGAAATACCTTAAGTAAGTGTGAAATGTAAAGGTCATTGGTTTAAGATCACAATGTTATACAATTAATTCTACTTATTAAACTTCTATATAAAAGCTACCTGTCTATAAAGACCACTAGTTTTAGTCTCAATATCATACAATTAATAGTGACTGAACTTCTACATAAGGTTACCCGTCTATAAAGACCACTAGTTTTAGTCCCAATATCATACAAATAATGGTGATTGAACTTCTACATAAAAGTTACCTGTCTATAAAGACCACTAGTTTTAGTCCCAATATCATACAAATAATGGTGATTGAACTTCTACATAAAGGTTACCTGTCTATAAAGACCACTAGTTTTAGTCCCAATATCATACAATTAATGGTGATTGAACATCTACATAAATGTTACCTGTCTATAAAGACCGCTAGTTTTAGTCCCAATATCATACAATTAATGGTGATTCAACATCTACATAAAGGTTACCTGTCTATAAAAACCGCTAGTTTTAGTCTCAATATCATACAATTAATGGTGATTGAACATCTACATAAAGGTTACCTGTCTATAAAGACCGCTAGTTTTAGTCTCAATATCATACAATTAATGGTGATTGAACATCTACATAAAGGTTACCTGTCTATAAAGACCACTAGTTTTAGTCCCAATATCATACAAATAATGGTGATTGAACTTCTACATAAAAGTTACCTGTCTATAAAGACCACTAGTTTTAGTCCCAATATCATACAAATAATGGTGATTGAACTTCTACATAAAAGTTACCTGTCTATAAAAACCGCTAGTTTTAGTCTCAATATCATACAATTAATGGTGATTGAACATCTACATAAAGGTTACCTGTCTATAAAAACCACTAGTTTTAGTCTCAATATCATACAAATAATGGTGATTGAACTTCTACATAAAAGTTACCTGTCTATAAAAACCACTCGTTTTAGTCCCAATATCATACAATTTATAGTGAATGAACCTCTACATAAAAGCTACCTGTCTATAAAGACCACTAGTTTTAGACCCAATATATTACAATCAATGGTGATTTAACCTCTTTATAAAAGCTACCTGTCTATAAAAACCCCTTGTTGAAGTTCCTGTGTCATAAAATTAATACCGATTGAACCTCTTTATAAAGGTCACCTGTCTGTACTGGTCCCTTTTCTATGCTCTATGAAGTGACTTTCATAGACAGGTTTTACTGATATGTTGAATTATATGTAATTTCAGATAAACAAATTGCATAAGCGTTTGAAATGTTGAGCCTCAAAATTGCAGTTAGAGGCCTTGATCCTGTTGACAAAGCTGAATGTCAGTGATGAACCCATTTTCTGAAATTATGAACAGTTTTTAAGATTTACTGATATCTCAAATTTGAGTCCAAAATCAGGAAGATTCTCTCTGTGATAAGGCTGGTTGACAAGCATGGAGTCAACTTACTTTGACCCAAAAATTACGGAACTTTGGAGGTGGATCTCAGGTGTTTCGGCCATGGATAGTGAGAAAATTACTCACACAACATGATTCAATAATGATTACTTGACATCACTTATTTCATTACGACAAACGGCTCAATAAATCCACGACAACATTTCATCTGTCCACATTTCAGATTATCTCAGGAAGGCTGACACAAATGTAGGTCAGGGAAAAATCTAGGCCAAAGCTGACGTGGAAATTCATTCTTGAAATTTTGTTTTCTTTGATTTAAACACTGCTTTCCAAGAAAACTGCAAACCAAGTTTAAGTAATTTCTGATATAAGATAAACACTATTTCTCTTCTCTTTTACTGATGACAACCCTGTCCTAACTTACATGGGTCAATGGTGGCCACAACACCACCCCCACCCTTCAGTCATTTCTCACTCAATGTTTACGCTATCTTAATGATTTCATGTCACATGTTTTTATGTAATTCAGATCAGTGTGATGTCACCTGTTTTATGTAATTCAGATCAGTGTGATGTAACATGTTTTTAAGTAATTCAGATCAGTGTGATGTCACCTGTTTTATGTAATTCAGATCAGTGTGATGTAACATATTTTATGTAATCCAGATCAGTGTGATGTCACCTGTTTTATGTAATTCAGATCAGTGTGATGTAACATGCTTTATGTAATTCAGATCAGTGTGATGTAACATGTTTTATGTAATTCAGATCAGTGTGATGTAACATGTTTTATTTAATTCAGATCAGTGTGATGTAACATGTTTTTATGTAATTCAGATCAGTGTGATGTAACATGCTTTATGTAATTCAGATCAGTGTGATGTAACATGTTTTTATGTAATTCAGATCAGTGTGATGTCACCTGTTTTATGTAATTCAGATCAGTGTGATGTAACATGTTTTATGTAATTCAGATCAGTGTGATGTAACATGTTTTATTTAATTCAGATCAGTGTGATGTAACATGTTTTATGTAATTCAGATCAGTGTGATGTAACATGTTTTATGTAATTCAGATCAGTGTGATGTAACATGTTTTATGTAATTCAGATCAGTGTGATGTAACATGTTTTATGTAATTCAGATCAGTGTGATGTAACATGTTTTATGTAATTCAGATCAGTGTGATGTAACATGTTTTATGAAATTCATATCAGTGTGATGTAACATGTTTTTATGTAATTCAGATCAGTGTGATGTAACATGTTTTATTTAATTCAGATCAGTGTGATGTAACATGTTTTATGTAATTCAGATCAGTGTGATGTAACATATTTTATGAAATTCAGATCAGTGTGATGTAACATGTTTTTATGTAATCCAGATCAGTGTGATGTAACATATTTTATGTAATTCAGATCAGTGTGATGTAACATGTTTTATGAAATTCAGATCAGTGTGATGTGACATGTTTTTATGTAATTCAGATCAGTGTGATGTAACATGTTTTATGTAATTCAGATCAGTGTGATGTAACATGATTTTTTATCTCATATCATTTCAGTAATTGATAGTTAATTTGAGAAAAAAAAAGAAACAGACTTAATTGGAGAAAAAAAATTAAATGGTCAATTGCAAGTTTGACTGCCTGGTAACCAATTTTCAATTACCATCTCATTCATTGATATGTGCAAAACAGAACCAAAAAAGCTCATTAAAAATATTTCTAGTATTTTCTGAGACATGAGAATAACTTTTAAATTGTCTGACATCACTCCCTATGGAGCGAATTTTCCATTCCAATCAGCATAGCCATCAAACAAGCAGGTGCATTGAGACCCATGAAAAATCTGTGCACTACCTTTTGAGGGAAAAAATATTAAAAATGAGTTCAAAGATCAGCATGGGCAACATTATATATAAAAATAATTGGTTAATTTAATATTTATATACATCCAAAATTTTGAACCCAAATCTGGTTATTGTTTGGTATATTCAATAATATTTCATTAAGATGTGACATGTCCTGACCTTTCAGTAATACTGTGAAACAGGGTTATTTTGCCAGGCACAATTCGCTAATTTGGTATCAAAACCTGCATATCTAATTTCAATCACACCATATTTTCATCACAGAAGAGCAGCCAGGAACTAAAAGTATATGATACGACTCTCTCAATTAAGATTCATCAGTAGAATATTCTGTGTGCAATCTTAAGGTAAAAATAGAAAATGAGACACTGGTGTAAAACTTGTTCTGTGGTATACGTATTGCGCACAACAGTATTGTAAAAGTGAGTTAACTGTATCCAAGTTACAACCTCAAATTACATTATAGCTCTCATCTTAATCTAATAATCAGTTGGTCTCTAAATGGGGGCGGCACGTTTGATGATGTTTGTGAAATAGGATATCTTAATGTCACACACCGTGATTTGTGTAACCATAAACCAGATATACCACAGTCTTCTTTTAAGTGCTGTAAGGAGAATTTGGTGTTGAATAATAAGCTTCAACAACACATTTCCACAAAATATTATCACAGAGATGATCAATTTATGAAACATTTGTGAATATTGATATTCTAACCTTACAATTTTCTGCAATAAATCTTTCCAATTCAAACCAACAGGAACCTTTTTCTCTTGCCAGCATCACCAAATCCATCCTGCATAAGCTTCGGAGCAAACGTTCTCTATCTTAATTCAACAGAATATTTTGTCAGCATCAATTCAAAAAAAATTTCTTGGTGTAAATTCTGCATAAAACTTTCTGTTATCTCCATTACAACCTTTTGCTGTATCAAACTCTACAAAAATTTTTAGTTTGAGTCAACCCACCAGAAAAATTTGTATGTCAACTCCATATAGCCCTTTCTCGGTGTCTATTCTAAAGAAACCTTTCTTCATGTCTAGTATTAGCACTTAAGAAACCTTTCTCCATGTTTAGTATCAGCTCCAGAGAAACCTTTCTCCATGTCTAATATCAGCTCCAGAAAAACCTTTTTTCATGTCTAGTATCAGTTCTAGAGAAACCTTTCTCCATGTCTACTATCAGTTCTAGAGAAACCTTTCTTCATGTCATAGTATCAGTTCTAGAGAAACCTTTCTCCGTGTCTAATATCAGTTCTAGAGAAACCTTTTTTCATGTCTAGTATCAGTTCTAGAGAAACCTTTTTTCATGTCTAGTATCAGTTCTAGAGAAACCTTTCTCCATGTCTAATATCAGTTCTAGAGAAACCTTTCTCTGTGTCTAGTATCAGCACTAGAGAAACCTTTTTTCATGTCTAGTATCAGTTCTAGAGAAACCTTTTTTCATGTCTAGTATCAGCATTAGAGAAACCTTTTTTCATGTCTAGTATCAGCTCCAGAGAAACCTATCTCAGTGTCTAGTATCAGCACTTGAGGAACCTTTCTTCATGTCTAGCTTCAGTTCTAGAGAAACCTTTCTCCGTGTCAAGTATCAGCATTAAGGAAACCTTTCTCTATGTCTAGTATCAGCACTAGAGAAACCTTTCTCTATGTCTAATATCAGCACTAGAGAAACCTTTCTCTTTGTCATAGTATCAGCAATAGAGAAACCTTTCTCCGTTTCGAGTATCAACATTAAGGAAACCTTTCTCTATGTCTAGTATCAGCACTAGAGAAACCTTTCTCTATGTCTAGTATCAGCACTAGAGAAACCTTTCTCTTTGTCATAGTATCAAAACTAGAGAAACCTTCCTCCATGTCTAGTATCAGTCCTAGAGAAACCTTTCTCCATATCTAGTAACAGCACTAGAGAAACCTTTCTCCATATCTAGTATCAGTTCTAGAGAAACCTTTTTCCTTGTCTAGTATCAGTTCTAGAGAAACCTTTCTCTATGTCGTAGTATCAGCACTAGAGAAACCTTTCTCAATGTCTAGTATCAGCACTAGAGAAACCTTTCTCCATGTCTAGTATCAGCTCCAGAGAAACCTTTCTCCATGTCTAGTATCAGCATTAGAGAAACCTTTTTTCATGTCTAGTATCAGCTCCAGAGAAACCTATCTCAGTGTCTCTTATCATTACCACAGGACTATCACTCTAACCTATTTTCTATGAAAACAATGAAATAAAAACTTTAACAAGATCACTGAGCACAAAATTATCTTTCCACATTTAGAACATTGAATAAAAGTATGGCTGGAACCTAAAGAAAGTTCCTGTTCGTTCAACTCACTAAAAAGCTTTGCTAATGCATCTTCTGCTACAGCATGTTAATGGTATTTGGAGAACCTTAAAGTGCTCAGATCAATCACAATTAAAATGATAGTTTTTTTTTTCATTGAACCCTAACTTGCCAAGCAAACATTCTTAGTGAAATCTTACATGTAAAATAAAGATTTTCTCATTAAATCTTTTAAAATTAAGACTTTGTCAAAAAAAAATTATAAGCAATACTTGCTTTTTGAGGTCATCATTACAGGTAAAATTGAAACTACAAAAAAAAAACTGTTACATGCAAAATTGTTTTCTTCAGTGAAATGTATGACATTCAAACTTCTCAGTTAAATCTTCATTTCCACAGTGATTTTTTTAAATTTCAAGTCAATATTTCCACAGTAAAATCTTGATTGTAAAGTAAAACTGTTCAATGGAAACATGTAACCTGGACGAGCGCGACTCGCATAGAATGGCACAAACACATAATATACAATATATACAAGTTTAATACACTATATACACATTATAAATTGTACACACAAATGTAAATATGTACAACTCACTCACTCATTCAAAACACACACACTTTAATAATTACATATGAAACAGTATAGTCTGTCCTCAACGAATCTGGAAAGAGGTCTGGAAACGTCTCTGGACCGACTAACAACCAGCAATGTTCACGGCATCGAACAGTTGCCTATAGGAACGTCTGATGACAAATGTCCAACGGAATTCATAATTAGAGCACAACTGTCTACACAGCATAGCACCTGCCCACACAGGATATCAGAACATCTGTCCACACAGGACATCATAGCATCTGTCCACACAGGATATTAGAACATCTGCACGACCATATAGGACATCATAGCATCTGCTCACACAGGACATCATAGCATCTGTCCACACAGGACATCATAGCATCTGTCCGCACAGGACATCATAGCATCTGCCCACACAGGACATCATAGCATCTGTCCACACAGGACTGTAACTGGCGGCTGTCCTGGCCCACATATGACTCTGTATTCTATATATGTATGTATTCTGACTGTGTCACATTCGTTCCCGCCATCAACATGGGTAGAACTGCAATAACACAAGACTACGTCTGACTATGCTGACTATATAGTCTATAATGATTCATAAATATCTATACACAGTATTTCTTCTATTTCAACTATTATTTGTGTATATACATTCATCTGCCTACATACAGTAATTGATATGAATCTATTCACTAATTCTAGTCTGAATTCCATGTAATTCATTGACATATTGACAAGTTTCGCTTATATTTATTAAATACAAACTAAATTCATATAACAGTTGATATCTTATAGCTATAATAGAGATATATTGAACTGTACTCATATAGCGTTATAAGCATATACATTTATCGATAAATATTCGCCTCAAATATCAAACACAACCGATTTCGGGCATATAATTGCAATATAAAGGCACAAGAAATGATTACAAACTTACCGCAAACTGTATTTTGCGTTGGCTAACCCCATATAAGCAATAACTGACTGCCAAAATTTACACCGCTGTTCTCGCTTACATGTATATTTTCCTTCCGGCAAGACTAATTTCAAATATTCGAACTCGGATCCGGAGAATCCGCATTTATAGAATTTACAGCAAATAATTAAGAAAATAAAAGTACAATATTTAGACCAGATAATACCTGATTTCTTTCATCGAATACATGTACAAATAGTTCAGACATTGTTTGATATATACAAAAATGTAAAATATACAAAAGTATGGTTGGGACTGTGACAAAACATTGTGGTTACTGTTAACTCTTTCAATCAAGATGTCATATATTTAAAGTTTAAGCTTTAAAATTATGAATAAAAAACTTTCACTTTTTATTTCTTTTTACGTTTTTGTTTTTTATTTTACACTTTTTACACAGACCTCTACTTTGATATCAGCTGACAAGTTTCACTTCAAATAACACTAAATCATTGACCCTTGGCTGATTGCAGGACCCTGTCTGCTACAAAAGACTGGAACAAATTTAAATTGTAAGTGCCTCATACAAAAGACAACCAAATGAGAAATTTGACGTAGAACACGAGCAAGATATCCTAATGTGTCAAACCAACATTCCCTATAGTTAATAGGCGTCTTGAGATTTCTCTCTTAATTTGACTGACATTTCAAAATTACTCAAATCTGCGTCGTGTGAAAAGTGTGTTTAATTCTCCCTAAAATCAAGTATCACTGGAAATCTACATGAATGACATGGTGCTCCTTGCATTTTTAGATAGAACTGAAAGAATTCTCTGATCACAGCTAATTTAAATAAAGTGGCATGGTGTTAATTTCAGCTAGATAGGCAAAGTAATTTAACAATTTGATGTGTAAATTATATTTTCGTGACTAATGGATCTTCACACATCAGTGTTTCTCAAATACTGTATACGTCATAGTTGAAAATAGTTGAAAAAAATTGTGTGATATTGGCAGGGAATAGACCATAAGAATAGAGGGGAGGGCTGTTGGGGATGCATATGTTTGTCTTTGCCTGTAAGAGATTGTTGAAAAGTTAGTGAGATATTTTCCTGCCCCAGAGTAGAGATTTAGAGGGTTGGGATGGATAGACATTCCCCTGTCTTACTGTCCAAATCAATTTGTTAGGGTATCTAAAATTGAAATTAATGATTTTCAGGGGGGGTGGGGGGTTACATATTATGCGATATGGAATCAAAATAGATCTTACGACATCTTTCACCTAGTAAACCAGACAGTATGGGTTTATCTATCTAGAGAGGAGTAATTGAGGAAAAGCCCAGGTTTTTAACAACTTGCAACTGACCTTAAACAAACACCTTACAGCCACTACCGTATTTATTCTAATAAACGCCCCGGGGGCGTGACATTTTTCAGACAGGGGGCGTTTAATAGAACACAAAATTTCATAATTTGTTGGTCGTAACATGCCATGGCTGCCACTTAAAAACATTGTTTAACAAACTAACGAATTACTCAGCAAAGAATAAATTTGAAAATTGCAGTAATTCCAACATCGTTGTAGCTTTAAAACATTGTTGTCAATTGCATTCTGATAACCTGAATTCTTGTATGAAATGACACAATGTCAATCGTGTCAGCTTCAGTCAAAAACGTACAATGTTCATCATCGCTTGTAGGCCTAGTTTGCATAACAAAATAAAAAAAACACAGCGGTATATAAGCCAGTCTGTTTCTTAATAAATCCCACATACCGGATAACAATGTCTTGGACAAAACGACAGGACAGACGGGAGGCCGGAATACGAGTGACTGGGAAAGCATTGCGGTTTGAGGCTCTACATATGCATAAGGCAAATGGTAGTCAATAGTTCAAAGCCTCATATGGATGGTTTTCTAAATTCAAAAAGAGACATAACATTTCATTCAGGCGATCTACGCATGTGGCACAACATGAAGTTTCATTAATTGATGATCGTATTGACAGTTTTTTTAATTTCGTGTTAAGAATACGTTGCTCACATGGACGAAACCCCGGTGTGGTTTGACATGCCATGAAAATCGACATTGGCAATAAAGGGGGAAAAGGAGGTCAGAGTTTACAGTACTGGCCACGAAAAACAAAAAATAATGGTGACACTGGCAGCATATGATGATGGGACCCCCCCCCCCTTGTGCACATGCCAGGCATTTGTCCCCTTCCGAAAGATGACATACCAAGTGGTATTGTGGTATACATGTGCAGCGCCGGGCAAATGAGGAAAGTATAAAATTTTGGTTAAAAAACCTCTGGGGTGTGAATAACACAGCTAGGCGGTTATTAGTATGTGACGCTTTCCCTGGTCATCTTACTGAAGATGTAAAAAAACTGGTTCGTCAAAAATATAATTCAGACATCTGTGTTATACCCGGAGGATGTACATGTATGCTACAGCCAGCCGATGTGTCGTGGAATAAACCCTTCAAACAAAAACTTGGAGAGTTGTATGACGAATGGTGTTTCAGTGGCCCCTATTGAGAAAACCAAAGCAGGGAATCGTAAAGCCCCATCTAAAGCTGTAATGTTGTCTTGGGTCAAGACAGCATGGGATAGCCTTAGCCCGGACACAATCAGAAGATCATTCAAAAAATGCGGTATCACAAATTCGCTGGACGGTAGCGAGGATCATATTTTCCAGCATGATTCTGACGATGAGGAATTCCAGGGGTTTAGTGAAAAGGATGTCCAAGCTGCAGATGACGTTTTGCAAAATTTAATGGTTGATGTGAACGCACCTTCTATTCCACAAATAGAACTGAGTGAAAGCGAGACTGGCAAAAGTGAAAGTGAAGACATTAGTTCGTACGGCAGTCCCGGCCGTTAGGCCTGCAGTATATTGAAATGAACCGTGGATTAAATTGATATTACTTGTGTACATGTCGTGACAGTGTAATTTTCTTGTGCCAAAATTCATTTGTTCATGTTCATGGATACCAGGAATTTAAAATTTATTAAAAGGTAAGCTTTGTAACCTGACTCCTGAGTTGTTGAAATTTACTGTGAAAACAGGTGGGGGCGTTTATTAGAGACGGGGCGTTTATTGGAATAAATACGGTATATAACTATACACTAACAAGCATCATACATAACTGTATGGCTTTAGTAGTAAACACAGTGTTTACCTTATCACCTGAGGTTTCAGGATTTCCAGACCTTTGAGTCACAATACTGATGAAATAAAAAACCATGTTATCCTCAGAATCTCAACTACAACTAATGGCATTCTGGTCATTACCAGCACAGACAATGCACAGACCTAACTCATACACCATCCAAAGGATTCACTTGTGAAGTTGAATCTCATTTAGCCACTATACTAACAGCCTACTTCCATTATACCAAGATAGAAAGGGTATTCAAGACTAATTTGTAGACTAAATGACACTGAAAAAAGAGCAATCACCAACAAAAGCCAAGTTTAAGGACCTCAAGAATGGAAAGGTCTTCGTGGTGAAACAGGACTTCCCTCATCATTTACACATACTTAACAGATTGAATTCATATCACAATGGCTTGTTTGGAATTAATATTGGTAAGCCTCACCTTCATGTGTAACAAAGGGGAAAGGCGTGGGCTTAATATTGGTCAGCCTAACCTTCATGTGTAACAAGGGGGAAAGGCGTGGGCTTAATATTGGTCAGCCTAACCTTCATGTGTAACAAGGGGGAAAGGCATGGGCTTAATATTGGTCAGCCTCACCTTCATGTGTAACAAGGGGGAAAGGCGTGGGCTTAATATTGGTCAGCCTAACCTTCATGTGTAACAAGGGGGAAAGGCATGGGCTTAATATTGGTCAGCCTCACCTTCATGTGTAACAAGGGGGAAAGGCGTGGGCTTAATATTGGTCAGCCTAACCTTCATGTGTAACAAGGGGGAAAGGTGTGGGCTTAATATTGGTCAGCCTAACCTTCATGTGTAACAAGGGGGAAAGGCATGGGCTTAATATTGGTCAGTCTAACCTTCATGTGTAACAAGGGGGAAAGGCGTGGGCTTAATATTGGTCAGCCTAACCTTCATGTGTAACAAGGGGGAAAGGTGTGGGCTTAATATTGGTCAGTCTAACCTTCATGTGTAACAAGGGGGAAAGGCGTGGGCTTAATATTGGTCAGCCTAACCTTCATGTGTAACAAGGGGGAAAGGCGTGGGCTTAATATTGGTAAGCCTCACCTTCATGTGTAACAAGGGGGAAAGGCGTGGGCTTAATATTGGTCAGCCTAACCTTCATGTGTAACAAGGGGGAAAGGCGTGGGCTTAATATTGGTCAGCCTAACCTTCATGTGTAACAAGGGGGAAAGGCGTGGGCTTAATATTGGTCAGCCTCACCTTCATGTGTAACAAGGGGGAAAGGCGTGGGCTTAATATTGGTCAGCCTCACCTTCATGTGTAACAAGGGGGAAAGGCGTGGGCTTAATATTGGTCAGCCTCACCTTCATGTGTAACAAGGGGGAAAGGCGTGGGCTTAATATTGGTCAGCCTCACCTTCATGTGTAACAAGGGGGAAAGGCGTGGGCTTAATATTGGTCAGCCTAACCTTCATGTGTAACAAGGGGGAAAGGGGTGGGCTTAATATTGGTCAGCCTCACCTTCATGTGTAACAAGGGGGAAAGGCGTGGGCTTAATATTGGTCAGCCTCACCTTCATGTGTAACAAGGGGGAAAGGCGTGGGCTTAATATTGGTCAGCCTAACCTTCATGTGTAACAAGGGGGAAAGGTGTGGACTTAATATTGGTCAGCCTCACCTTCATGTATAACAAGGGGGAAAGGCGTGGGCTTAATATTGGTCAGTCTAACCTTCATGTGTAACAAGGGGGAAAGGCGTGGGCTTAATATTGGTCAGCCTTACCTTCATGTGTAACAAGGGGAAAGGCGTGGGCTTAATATTGGTCAGCCTAACCTTCATGTGTAACAAGGGGGAAAGGCATGGGCTTAATATTGGTCAGCCTCACCTTCATGTATAACAAGGGGGAAAGGTGTGGGGTTAATATTGGTCAGCCTAACCTTCATGTGTAACAAGGGGGAAAGGCATGGGCTTAATATTGGTCAGCCTCACCTTCATGTGTAACAAGGGGAAAAGGCATTTCCCAAGATTTCACGATAACATATATTTGATTTCAAAAGATATAAACCTTCTACATAGAAAATTTGAACAAAAATCTTTCAACGAATAAATGAAAAATATTAAAATTATTCTAACAGACAAAGTCTTAGTGAGTCTGTCTCACAGACAAAGTGTTGGTGAGTCTGTCCCACTGACAAAGTCTTGGTGAGTCTGTCCCACTGACAAAGTATTGGTGAGTCTGTCTCACAGACAAAGTCTTGGTGAGTCTGTCTCACAGACAAAGTGTTGATGAGTCTGTCTCACTGACAAGGTATTGGTGAGTCTGTCTCACAGACAAAGTGTTGGTGAGTCTGTCTCACAGACAAAGAGTTGGTGAGTCTGTCTCACTGACAAAGTATTGGTGAGTCTGTCTCACAGACAAAGTGTTGGTGAGTCTGTCTCACTGACAAAGTCTTGGTGAGTCTGTCTCACTGACAAAGTGTTGGTGAGTCTGTCTCACTGACAAAGTGTTGGTGAGTCTGTCTCACAGACAAAGTCTTGGTGAGTCTGTCGCACAGACAAAGTCTTGGTGAGTCTGTCTCACTGACAAAGTCTTGGTGAGTCTGTCTCACTGACAAAGTCTTGGTGAGTCTGAGAGATATAATTACAGAAGTGACAGGAGACATCATTACAGGTGTGGCAGGAGACATCATTACAGATGTGATAGGAGACATCATTACAGGTGTGACAGGAGACATCATTACAGATGTGACAGGAGACATCATTACAGATAAGACAGGATATGTCATTACAGATGTGACAGGAGATATCATTACAGGTGTGACAGGAGGTATCATTACAGGTGTGACAGGAGACATCATTACAGATGTGACAGTTGATATCATTACAGATGTGAAAGGTGATATCATTACAGATATGACAAGTGATATAATTACAGGTGTGACAGGAGATATCATTACAGATGTGACAGGAAATATTATTACAGGTGTGACAGGAGACATCATTACAGGTGTGACAGGAGACATCATTACATGTGTGACAGGAGATATCCTTACAGATGTGACAGGAGACATTATTACAGATGTGACAGGAGATATCATTACAGGTGTGACAGGAGACATCATTACAGATGTGACAGGAGACATCATTACATGTGTGACAGGAGATATCCTTACAGATGTGACAGGAGATATCATTACAGGTGTGACAGGGGATGTCATTACAGATGTGACAGGTGATATAATTACAGGTGTGACAGGAGATATCATTACAGGTATGACAGGAGATATCATTACAGGTGCGACAGGAGACATCATTATAGGTGTGACAGGTGATATCATTACAGGTGTGACAGGAGACATCATTACAGGTGTGACAGGAGACATCATTACAGGTGTGACAGGAGACATAATTACAGATGTGACAGGATGTGACAGGAGACATCATTACAGATGTGACAGGAGACATCATTACAGATGTGACAGGAGACATCATTACAGATGTGACAGGTGATATCATTACAGGTGTGACAGGAGACATCATTACAGGTGTGACAGGAGATATAATTACAGATGTGACAGGTGATATCATTACAGGTGTGACAGGAGACATCATTACAGGTGTGACAGGAGACATCATTACAGGTGTGACAGGAGACATAATTACAGATGTGACAGGATATATAATTCCAGGTGCGACAGGAGACATCATTACAGATGCGACAGGAGACATCATTACAGATGTGACAGGAGACATCATTACAGATGTGACAGGTGATATCATTACAGGTGTGACAGGAGACATCATTACAGGTGTGACAGGAGACATCATAACAGGTGTGACAGGAGATATAATTACAGATGTGACAGGTGATATCATTACAGATGTGACAGGTGATATAATTACAGGTGTGGCAGGAGATATCATTACAGGTGTGACAGGAGATATCATTACAGGTGTGACAGGAGACATCAATACAGGTGTGACAGGAGACATCATTACAGATGTGACAGGAGACATCACTACAAGTGTGACAGGAATATCATTACAGATGTGACAGGAGATATCATTACAAATGTGACAAGATATATCATTACAGATGTAACAGGAGACATCATTGCAGGTGTGACAGGAGACATCATTACAGGTGTGACAGGGGATGTCATTGCAGATGTGACAGGGGATATCATTACAGATGTGACAGGAGATATCATTAAAAGTGTGACAGGAGATCTCCTTACAGATGTGACAGGAGATATCATAACAGATGTGACAGGAGACATCATTACAGATGTCACAGGAGACATCATTACAGTTGTGACAGGTGATATCATTACAGGTGTGACAGGGGATGACATTACAGGTGTGACAGGAATTATAAAGATTATGTGTAGGTAAATCTATGTTGTGGAAATTAATGTTTAAAGTATATCTTACAGATAAACTATAGTTAAATCCATGTTGTAGAAAAGAGTTAAAGCAATATCTCACATAAATAAACATCTGCAGTGTGCTATAACTGTATCCAAAACAGCATGACACCTGGTGGACACAGGAATTCCATTAGGACATGAGAGTGATCACACACTTTGTAAATGAGATGGAAATCTTGACTGCAGCTAAACAAACAATTTACATTAACATTTGTAACATCTCACACCCCAGTTATAAATATTTATCCTTGACAAAGGAGAGAACAAAGTACTGATGAGGCTGCATCTCACAATTGAAATACTTATTATTCCCAAACTTACAGATTCATCCATTTTGATCTGTCTTATTATATTCTCTCTTAATTATATTTCATAACTAAGAAATCTATCATTTAACATAAATATTTACCAATGAATTATCCCTACAGATGTGACAGGAGATATCATTACAGGTGTGACAGAGACATCATTACAGATGTGACAAGATATATCATTACATATGCAACAGGAGATATCCTTACAGATGTGACAGGAGACATCATTACAGATGTGACAGGAGACATCATTACAGATGTGACAGGAGACATCATTACAGATGTGACAGGAGACATCATTACAGACGTGACAGGAGATATCATTACAGATGTGAAAGGAGATATCATTACAAATGTGACAAGATATATCATTAAAAGTGTGACAGAAGATATCATTACAGATGTGACAGGAGACATCATTACAGATGTGACAGGAGACATCATTACAGATGTGACAGGAGATATCATTACAGATGTGACAGGAGATATCATTACAGATGTGACAGGAGATATCATAACAGATGTGACAGGAAACATCATTACAGATGTGACAGGAGATATCATAACAGATGTGACAGGAGAAATCATTACAGGTGTGACAGGAATTAGAAAGATTATCATTACATGTGTGACAGGAGATTAGCATTAAAAATATATCTTACAGATATAGTGTTGGTAAATCTATGTTGTGGAAATTAATGTTTTAAGTATATCTTACAGATAAACTATAGTTAAATTACAGGTGTGACAGGAGATAAACAGCATTAGGAATTCCATTGACAGGAGAGTGATCACACACTTTGTAAATGAGATGAAATCTTGACTGCAGCTAAACAAACAATTTACATTAACATTTGTCACACCCCAGGAAATATTTATCCTTGACAAAGGAGAGAACAAAGTACAGGCTGCATCTCACAATATTATTACAGATGTGACAGGAGATATCATTACAGGTGTGACAGGAGAGATATCATTATTATTACAGATGTGACAGGAGATAGCATTACAGATGTGACAGGAGATATCATTACAGGTGTGACAGGAGACATCATTACAGATGTGACAGGAGACATCATTACAGATGTGACAGGAGATATCATTACAGGTGTGACAGAGACATCATTACAGGTGTGACAGGGGATGTCATTGCAGGTGAGACAGGAGATATCATTATTATTACAGATGTGACAGGAGATAGCATTACAGATGTGACAGAGACATCATTACAGATGTGACAGGAGATATCATTACAGGTGAGACAGGAGATATCATTATTATTACAGATGTGACAGGAGATATCATTACAGGTGTGACAGGAGATAGCATTACAGATGTGACAGGAGATATCATTACAGGTGTGACAGGAGACATCATTACAGATGTGACAGGAGACATCATTACAGATGTGACAGGAGATATCATGACAGTTGATGCAAAAGATATCATCTTGTTTTGAAGTTAGACAAGATCTGCTTTGCCTAGTAATGTGTATATGGCTCCACTCTGAATGATATGGACCTGTGGCGACACAATCAGTACTGCTGGTGATGGGTTAGTCTATCAAATCAGCCTCATTAGTAAGTATTAATCATTGTCAGCTAGCTTACACTGATGTCCACAGTATCAGTCTAGTTGTCACCATAGAAACAAATCAGCACTATCACTCACACAGGGTCCTTCAGTGTTATCAGGCAAACAGAGAAGGCAGACATTGACGTCATACGTTATCCAATCCTGATTTCCAAAGCTATTTCTGGTGACATATTACTTTCTCTAGTAACATTACTTAGTTTGGAGTCTATTTCTGGAGCTTTGTTTCTCCATTTCTGCTTCTATTTTTAACAATAATTAAGTTTTGTTTGATGTCCAGACAGGATATACTCTTTTTCTTGTATCAAATCATTTGTTTAAAAGTTGTCAATACCATTTGGTAAATCTACACGCTGTTTTAATTCTTTTTCTATTTTAAACAATCATCTAACGATTAAATTGGTGTGAGGAAATTGCAGCATATATTATTTTTTCTTTCGACATTTCATTTGTTTAAAATTTGTCGATATTTGTCAAATCACCAAGGAATAGCCAAAATAAGAACAAATAGGCCTACCGCTGATACCGAGGAGTAAGCTCTATAATCCTCATACTTACTTTCTTTTTATTCTCTCCGAAGTTTACAGATACAAAAATGGCAAAAACATTAATTTGCAAATTGCTGTCATGGGGCAGCATACTGTTTCAGTATTTCCGTTACAACAAGAAAAACTGAACAACATTTTCAACATTTCACATTCATTTTATATTCATAAAACATTTGCTTTATACAAAATTTGAAAATTTAACCAATTGAGATTCTGTAAAAGAATTTTTTTAAATGCACGTAATTTAACTCAAGTATGTGATATGATGCCCTTAATTTCATCACATCATATCACCCTGCTCGCTACAAAGACTCTCGTTATCAATGTATGATGATTATGCACATTACAAAGTCTATTTATACCTGTAAGTAAACATGAAATTCTATGACTGAAGCATGCGGTAATTGTGTTCCCTTCCATCAATATAATCATGTATTTTGAAATAAACCTGAAGAAAAACGATATTTCCTATTTCATATCAACTCTATCAGTACAAAGCTTTCATTGTAATGAATGTGAACTATTTGTTATAATAACTTAGGAAAACATTTTACCTAAAAACACAATATACACACTGATTTAAAGAAATGTGCACCAGAAGCACAGTTAGGAAATGGAATGTGTAATTTTCTATAAGGATCAGTAGTAAAATCACACATTCAATAATGA
Source organism: Ylistrum balloti (assembly GCF_031769215.1). Lineage (NCBI taxonomy): Eukaryota > Metazoa > Mollusca > Bivalvia > Pectinida > Pectinidae > Ylistrum > Ylistrum balloti. The sequence goes on from NW_026782042.1 coordinate 646,356, forward strand.
TGAATTTAATTGCATTCCATGTGAAATGTTTAAGCAATACAAGTTTACATGAAGGTCTGTCAGAGCTACTTCTACTTTATATCATTTTACAAGCTACCATATGTAACAGAGACTTTGGTCCTAGTGATCAATAATGTCACCACAGAGAGACATCAAAAACATGTACCACACCAGTCTGTGGTGGTACAATACAGAGAGACATCAAAAACATGTACCACTCCTGTCTATGGTGGTACAACACAGAGACATCAAAAACATGTACCACACCAGTCTATAGTGGTACAACACAGAGAGACATCAAAAACATGTACCCTCCTGTCTATGGTGGTACAACACAGAGACATCAAAAACATGTACCACACCAGTCTATAGTGGTACAACACAGAGAGACATCAAAAACATGTACCACTCCTGTCTATGGTGGTACAACACAGAGACATCAAAAACATGTACCACACCAGTCTATAGTGGTACAACACAGAGAGACATCAAAAACATGTACCACTCCTGTCTATGGTGGTACAACACAGAGACATCAAAAACATGTACCACACCAGTCTATGGTGGTACAACACAGAGAGACATCAAAAACATATACCACTCCAGTCTGTGGTGGTACAACACAGAGAGACATCAAAAACATGTACCACTCCAGTCTATGGTGGTACAACACAGAGGCATCAAAAACATGTACCACTCCAGTCTATGGTGGTACAACACAGAGGCATCAAAAACATGTACCACACCAGTCTATAGTGGTACAACACAGAGAGACATCAAAAACATGTACCACACCAGTCTGTGGTGGTACAATACAGAGAGACATCAAAAACATGTACCACTCCTGTCTATGGTGGTACAACACAGAGACATCAAAAACATGTACCACACCAGTCTATAGTGGTACAACACAGAGAGACATCAAAAACATGTACCACTCCTGTCTATGGTGGTACAACACAGAGACATCAAAAACATGTACCACACCAGTCTATAGTGGTACAACACAGAGAGACATCAAAAACATGTACCACTCCTGTCTATGGTGGTACAACACAGAGACATCAAAAACATGTACCACACCAGTCTATAGTGGTACAACACAGAGAGACATCAAAAACATGTACCACTCCTGTCTATGGTGGTACAACACAGAGACATCAAAAACATGTACCACACCAGTCTATGGTGGTACAACACAGAGAGACATCAAAAACATATACCACTCCAGTCTGTGGTGGTACAACACAGAGAGACATCAAAAACATGTACCACTCCAGTCTATGGTGGTACAACACAGAGGCATCAAAAACATGTACCACACCAGTCTATGGTGGTATACGCAGAGAGACATCAAAAACATGTACCACTCCAGTCTGTGGTGGTACAACACAGAGAGACATCAAAAACATGTACCACTCCTGTCTATGGTGGTACAACACAGAGACATCAAAAACATGTACCACACCAGTCTATGGTGGTACAACACAGAGGCATCAAAAACATGTACCACACCAGTCTATGGTGGTATACGCAGAGAGACATCAAAAACATGTACCACACCAGTCTATAGTGGTACAACACAGAGAGACATCAAAAACATGTACCACTCCTGTCTATGGTGGTACAACACAGAGAGACATCAAAAACATGTACCACTCCTGTCTATGGTGGTACAACACAGAGACATCAAAAACATGTACCACACCAGTCTATAGTGGTACAACACAGAGAGACATCAAAAACATGTACCACTCCAGTCTGTGGTGGTACAACACAGAGAGACATCAAAAACATGTACCACTCCTGTCTATGGTGGTACAACACAGAGACATCAAAAACATGTACCACACCAGTCTATGGTGGTACAACACAGAGAGACATCAAAAACATATACCACTCCAGTCTGTGGTGGTACAACACAGAGAGACATCAAAAACATGTACCACTCCAGTCTATGGTGGTCCAACACAGAGAGACATCAAAAACATGTACCACTCCAGTCTACTATAATAATGATGGTACAACACAGAGACATCAAAAAAATGTACCACACCAGTCTATGGTGGTACAACACAGAGAGACATCAAAAACATGTACCACTCCAGTCTACTATAATAATGATGGTACAACACAGAGAGACATCAAAAACATGTACCACTCCAGTCTATGGTGGTACAACACAGAGAGACATCAAAAACATGTACCACTCCAGTCTATGGTGGTACAACACAGAGAGACATCAAAAACATGTACCACTCCAGTCTATGGTGGTACAACACAGAGGCATCAAAAACATGTACCACACCAGTCTATGGTGGTACAACACAGAGAGACATCAAAAACATATACCACTCCAGTCTGTCGTGGTACAACACAGAGAGACATCAAAACATGTACCACTCCTGTCTACTATAATAATGGTGGTACAACACAGAGACATCAAAAACATGTACTGCTGCAGTCTATCATATTATGGATGTTAAAAATATATATAGTAATCATTACTCTTAACATTCATTAGACAAGTTCACTAGTAGTGCAATTATGGCAGGTTTTAATTGTGTGTGTTCCTATAAAGGATGACAGTCGCCCCCTCTCTTCCTGCTAGAGAAAATCCAGATATGAAGGTGAGAATAATGAGTTTTACAGACGCTCTGCCTAACATCTGAAGTTTGTGCTCTCCTTGTGGTGACAGGTAGTTTGTTTGCTGGGGATATTTTTTTATTACCTGGTAACATTGTAAACATGCAGGAGGCTGGCTGAACATATGGGCAAAAAGCAATTTGAGTTTTTTAAATGTTTCCCAAGGACAAAAACCATGATAGCACAGGACAATCCAGGCTACAAATATCTGTAAAACACAAATTGTCACAGGTAGAGATCTAACCACATATCTTGAGTCTTTACCACAGGTTACAAAGTTTGACTTTGGTTGATATGGTGTTGGAGGGACCACCGGAGAATGGTGAAATAAGGTACAATTCATGTCACCTGAGCTTCTAGCTTTGCACTAAAAGGATTTAATCCTATTTATCTTCATTTGCTGACAGCTGAGCAGACTTAGAAACAGAAAACTTTTCTCTACTGCTGAGCTGAAAGGCAATTACTTCTTCATTAAGTTAGTGGGATAAATTTGTCTTCTGTTCAACTACCCTAAACTCCTCTTCAATATTTCCACTCCTTATACAGGATATCTATTGTGAATAGAATATCCACTCTTATTGAGACTTGACCCACCAACCCCTTTCTGCTTGGAAGTCCTATTGCTAAAATTTCCATTTGTAAAAACAACACACTTTTTACCTAGAGTAAACAACATTTTTCAGTACAAAAATAGGGCGAAAAAACCACTGTACTTAACCTGTAATTAGAAGTTAATATACAAAGAAAGGCGTTCATATCTTTCCAACAATTCAAATTTCCATTTTTTAGCTTGAACCAAAAAATAAACAATAATATAGCTTCCTCTATCATTTTCAACAAATCTTTTTTCCAAATTGTTGAAAATAAAACAATTCAGTAATAACCAGCTTTACTGAATAATTCAGTCATCATCAAATGGAGTATCTTATGTTATATATGAGGTGTCATTACATAACACAAACTAACCTATTGTGTTTCTTGTCCAATCTCCAGGTTTGATGTCGCTACAATTTAAACATTATAGAAGTTATGCTCAGTCCAACCTAGAGGTGTAGAAAACAACAGTAAAACCATGGATCAGTGACCTACTTTGAGTTAATAAAAATGCATTACTGTCGATATTTCCAGGTATCTGCAATAAAGTTTGGGATTTGTACCTGTAATAGACTAATAATAATATAAAAACTATTAACTTTATTTATTTTACAAAAATTGCAAAACAAGTTATTTCAACTTATACTGATCACTCTTATTGGCCCAGATATAAGGGCTTGAGGGGTCTTAATGTGGGAGGAAACCGGAGTACTCGAGGAAAAACCCACGTGGTCAGGCAGGTAACTCTTACCTTTTCACGTCCATTCCAGGAGTTAAACCCCGGACGGCTAGGTGAAAGCCAAGTGTGTTACCACTGCACCACCTGACCACCCATATACTACTGATAAGAACAACTCACGTCTATTAAGTTAGTAGAGCATAGGACCTTGCAACCTCAGGTGCTTAGTTTGATGCTGGCAGTGTGTGTTTCTCAATCAGGAAACCGCAAAATGAACCACTTTGAGCTGACATGGTTGTGTCCTCAGGTCAGGTGAAACACTTAACCAATATTGCTTTGGCTGACATACAACAGGCTTAATGTATATTCAGCAAGGTAGCTACCAGCTACTCCAAGGAGACTCCAAAAATTACCCAACAAGTCAATGAGGGGATGAATTCATGCCAGCAAATAAAGTGTAGTATCACTAAAGAGGAACTCTTTCCATTTAGAGTTACATTTACACAAGAGTACTCGCAGTATTTGATATTCCAAAATATATTATATATATGGGTATGAAATCTCAGACAAAGAAATATCAAGAAAAGATATACAACAGGGCGATATTTCCAAAAGAAATTGTCAAGTCATGCAGAAGAATAAAGACCAGAGGTCAGATGAATATCACCTGACTGTTGTCAATTCCAAGATTTTTTTGTCTGGAATACAGCAAGACAATTCAATGATATAGGACATATATTGATTTGTAGATCATAGTGACCTACTTACCATAACAGTGTAAGCAATAAGCAATATTCCATTACACCAAACTGTATACAATGCGATACTGCTATCAGTACCATGTATAAGATTTAGACAAAGTTTTACACGACAAATTCTACTAATTTCATTCTGGAGTAACTGAGGAGTATTAATTAAAGGGTTTCAGCCACAACTTTTCATAACTCAATCTCTCTCTCTCTCTCTCTCTCTCTCTCTCTCTCTCTCTCTCTCTCTCTCTCTCTCTCTCTCTCTCTCTCCATCCATGAAAGCTTGTCCTACCCCCTTTAGCATAGTCTGGTGAATATGCATATCATGATAGTGGACTGAGGTCGTGTGACTCCTGATGTGGAAGTGTTACCTTGGCAATGACGAGTTTCTATTTACCTAATAAGACACACCTGATCAAACAACATGCTTGCATTAATTTACATTTATTCCAAATTGTTTTAAACTAAAGCATATTTTCGTATATATTGAATTGTTTAGTGATATATGATGGGGAAAATTGGATTGGTTTTTTTTATTCATTTATTTTAAAAAGGAAGCCATATTGGGACAGGACTAAATGCTCTTGCATGAATAAATTTGTCCAAAATGATACATGGCTTATATGTCTAGTATTACTAAGTAATTGTTATTTTTAACTAGAATTTTTCATTGTGTGAAATTTGGTGATGGCAGATGTCATAAAAATGCCACAACTGATTGTTACATAGCCTACATTTGTAGATGTACATCATTGTGTTAAGGCAGTCTGTATGCAGAAGTCAGAATCAAACTTATGACCTATATATAAAACCTTCAGGAAAAACAAATCATCATATTTCAATTTAAGCTCAGTAGCAACAAAATAAACAAAGCTTAATCAAACTGAAATTTTATCAAAATAACTGAAGTGGTAGAAAATGGGGTGATTTTATGCAACTGGTTTCTCCAAACCAACCCCTCCAGACAGACAAAAGTGAAACTGAAATTTTTTCATAACAATTGAAGAGGTAGAAATACCACCCCTCCAGACAGACAAAAGCGACACTAAAATTTTATCATAAAAATTGTAGTGTTGGAAATAAGGGTGAATTTTTTATGCAACTGGTTTCTCCATATGAACAGCAAAACTGAATGACGATTTTAACTTGCTGTACTGTTTACCTTTCATGTGTTGAATTAACTACACATGTTAAATTATTGTCTATTTTTTATGAACCTGTTATAATCACAAAATAAAAAAAAATTAATGAATCTATAGTCCTCCATTTGGACATGCACAATAAAGAATTTGCCCCTACAACAAATATTGTGATATTTATAGCCAGCTTTCCCTGCCTTGGACTAAATAAAAATTATGTATAAACAATTTTTTCTTGTACACAGAAAATTTATGTACATGTCAATACACTACAACTGTTGACATTTATACATATGTATGGAACAAGAATATTATGACGTACAACTGGGCTTAATAAAACCCAAATTGTTGCCAATACCCTTTAACACCGTTAAATATCTTCCTGCATCCATTAACTTGTACTGCGCAGAGAAATAGAATTAAGTTAAGGCATCTTATCATTACAAGTGTGATGATTTCAGTGTCAAATGAAGCAATTCTTACTTCACAATTAGTAATGTTAACCATCCTCTCCAAGATCTATTAACAACACATTGTCAATGAGGTTAATACCCTCAGATTGTGATCAGGAACACTTTTTATTCTAATGGTGACCTTGCTTTTAACCCAAGGTCAAACCCTAATTCCTCTAAGTACATTTAAGTAATGTGGATTTTTTTTATTGTAAAAACCCAATATTACAGGAGAATTCAACAGAAGCAGCCAACCTCGAGTGAAATTCAGAACTAATTAACGACAATGCCAGGGAACAAGCCGAGTCATCAGAAAAATGGCAAAGATCAGTAAAGTGCCTTTCTAAAACACGGCTTAAAATACGCCTAGCAACAGGGGTAATTACCATGGGACCAGCTAGTAGATTAAGGCCATAATAGAAGAGGCATTAGACCAACTTAAGAAAGACCTCTACCTCAGTGACTCATCGCAAGCTTCACCTTTACGTTGAACACCTGAGACGATCAACTACAAGGACTTAGCTAACCTTTCACAGTTTACAAATACAATCTGCTAGGATGAAAAATACCACGAACATTGTCAAATTACAAGCCAGACCACAAGCATGGTTAATCACCTTCATCACCTTTCTCAAAAGGAATAACAAAGACTTGTTCAATTAATTCCTATAAGGTTAATAGTAGTACTAATATATCTACACAAAACACTGATCTCAAACTTAACACTATTGTGACACCGATCTCAAACTTAACACTATTATTATACTGATCTCAAACTTAACACTATTGTAATACTGATCTCAAACTTAACACTATTGTGACACTGATCTCAAACATAACACTATTGTGACACTGATCTCAAACTTAACACTATTGTGACACCGATCTCAAACTTAACACTATTATGACACTGATCTCAAACTTAACACTATTGTGATACTGATCTCAAACTTAACACTCTTGTGATACTGATCTCAAACTTAACACTATTGTGATACTGATCTCAAACTTAACACTCTTGTGATACTGATCTCAAACTTAACACTATTGTGATACTGATATCAAACTTAACACTATTATGACACTGATCTCAAACTTAACACTCTTGTGATACTGATCTCAAACTTAACACTATTGTGATACTGATCTCAAACTTAACACTCTTGTGATACTGATCTCAAACTTAACACTATTGTGATACTGATCTCAAACTTAACACTATTGTGATACTGATCTCAAACTTAACACTATTGTGATACTGATATCAAACTTAACACTATTGTGATACTGATCTCAAACTTAACACTGTTATTATACTGATCTCAAACTTAACACTATTATGACACTGATCTCAAACTTAACACTATTATGACACTGATCTCAAACTTAACACTATTATGATACTTACCTGCCCTTTTACCATTGTCAATTACAGATGACGTCACAGTTGTGATCCTTTATTTAGAATACTTCTGGGGGCTACGCTCTTTCAATTTTGTCCTGATGAAGCATCTGCAATTGAGGCAAAATTAGTTGACAATAAAGCAAACAAGCCCACTGACTGGTAACACTTGGGTATGTTGTGAGTAATCCATTCCAACCTATATAATATAACATGAGCTGACATTTGTCAACATGTAAGGTTTCAGAAAAAAAAATTTTAATTAAGTGTTTATTCGTATTTTTTTAATTTGTTTTACAACTGCCATTTCATTTAACACTGATAGAGATTAAAACTTTAAAATAAAACTTTCTAAAAATATCAAAACTAAAATCAACATCTGTTTCAAGAAATAGGGTGCTTCATAATTAAATAATTATCATGGGACAGCATCCTTTAAACAATCAAATTTTTATCATTAGAAAACAGCATGCTTCACCATTAAATTTACCATAGGAAACAACATGTTTCACCACTGAATATCTATCCTTGGAGAACAGACTACAAACCATTGATTACTTATCATGGAAACCAGCATTCTTCACCATTAAATATATATCACAGGAAACAACATGCTTCACCATTAAATATTTATCACAGGAAACAGCAGGCTTCACCATTAAATATTTATCACAGGAAACAGCAGGCTTCACCATTAAATATTTATCACAGGAAACAGCAGGCTTCACCTTTAAATATTTATCACAGGAAACAGCAGGCTTCACCTTTAAATATTTATCACAGGAAACAGCAGGCTTCACCATTAAATATTTATCACAGGAAACATTCTTCACCATTAAATATTTATCACAGGAAACAACATGCTTCACCATTAAATATTTATCACAGGAAACAACAGGCTTCACCATTAAATATCTATCACAGGAAAAAGCATGCTTCACCATTAAATATTTATCACAGGAAACAGCAGGCTTCACCATTAAATATTTATCACAGGAAACAGCATGCTTCACTATAAAATATCTATCACAGGAAACAGCATGTGTAATAATTGAATATTCATCAGTGAAAACATTTACTTGATTGCATATTTATCAATTGAAACAGTATGTTTTAGCATTGCATATGTTTATCAGTGTTAGTATTTATCACAGGGAAAAGCTACTTCACCATCTAACTCTATACCACAGTTCACCATCTAACTCTATACCACAGTTCACCATCTAACTCTATACCACAGTTCACCATCTAACTCTATACCACAGTTCACCATCTAACTCTATACCACAGTTCACCATCTAACTCTATACCACAGTTCACCATCTAACTCTATACCACAGTTCACCATCTAACTCTATACCAAAGTTCACCATCTAACTCTATACCACAGTTCACTATCTAACTCTATACCACAGTTCACCATCTAACTCTATACCACAGTTCACCATCTAACTCTATACCACAGTTCACCATCTAACTCTATACCACAGTTCACCATCTAACTCTATACCACAGTTCACCATCTAACTATATACATCAGTTCACTATCTAACTCTATACCACAGTTCACTATCTAACTCTATACCACAGTTCACTATCTAACTCTATACCACAGTTCACCATCTAACTCTATACCACAGTTCACCATCTAACTCTATACCACAGTTCACTATCTAACTCTATACCACAGTTCACTATCTAACTCTATACCACAGTTCACTATCTAACTCTATACCACAGTTCACCATCTAACTCTATACCACAGTTCACCATCTAACTCTATACCACAGTTCACCATCTAACTATATACATCAGTTCACCATCTAACTCTATACCACAGTTCACTATCTAACTCTATACCACAGTTCACCATCTAACTCTATACCACAGTTCACCATCTATCTCTATACCACAGTTCACCATCTAACTCTATACCACAGTTCACCATCTAACTCTATACCACAGTTCACCATCTAACTCTATACCACAGTTCACCATCTAACTCTATACCACAGTTCACCATCTAACTCTATACCACAGTTCACCATCTAACTCTATACCACAGTTCACCATCTAACTCTATACCACAGTTCACCATCTAACTCTATACCACAGTTCACTATCTAACTCTATACCACAGTTCACCATCTAACTCTATACCACAGTTCACCATCTAACTCTATACCACAGTTCACCATCTAACTCTATACCACAGTTCACCATCTAACTCTATACCACAGTTCACCATCTAACTCTATACCACAGTTCACCATCTATCTCTATACCACAGTTCACCATCTAACTCTATACCACAGTTCACTATCTAACTCTATACCACAGTTCACTATCTAACTCTATACCACAGTTCACCATCTAACTCTATACCACAGTTCACTATCTAACTCTATACCACAGTTCACTATCTATCTCTATACCACAGTTCACTATCTAACTCTATACCACAGTTCACCATCTATCTCTATACCACAGTTCACTATCTAACTCTATACCACAGTTCACCATCTAACTCTATACCACAGTTCACTATCTAACTCTATACCACAGTTCACTATCTATCTCTATACCACAGTTCACTATCTAACTCTATACCACAGTTCACCATCTATCTCTATACCACAGTTCACCATCTAACTCTATACCACAGTTCACTATCTAACTCTATACCACAGTTCACTATCTAACTCTATACCACAGTTCACCATCTAACTCTATACCACAGTTCACCATCTAACTCTATACCACAGTTCACCATCTAACTCTATACCACAGTTCACTATCTAACTCTATACCACAGTTCACCATCTATCTCTATACCACAGTTCACCATCTAACTCTATACCACAGTTCACCATCTAACTCTATACCACAGTTCACCATCTAACTCTATACCACAGTTCACCATCTAACTCTATACCACAGTTCACCATCTAACTCTATACCACAGTTCACCATCTAACTCTATACCACAGTTCACTATCTAACTCTATACCACAGTTCACCATCTAACTCTATACCACAGTTCACCATCTAACTCTATACCACAGTTCACCATCTAACTCTATACCACAGTTCACCATCTAACTATATACATCAGTTCACCATCTAACTCTATACCACAGTTCACCATCTAACTCTATACCACAGTTCACCATCTAACTCTATACCACAGTTCACCATCTAACTCTATACCACAGTTCACCATCTAACTCTATACCACAGTTCACTATCTAACTCTATACCACAGTTCACTATCTAACTCTATACCACAGTTCACTATCTAACTCTATACCACAGTTCACCATCCAATACATAACATACACAAAGGATAGTTGGCTAATTCTTCTATTCTTACGTCTACAGATTTTTTTCCCTTTTTTTTCCCGATTCCAAAGTGAATAATATCCCTGGTAATTACTACAAGTAGATTATCACCATTAGAGCCGTGTATTGGGAACCCATTTTGTTGATCGGTATTCTGTGCCTCGAAGAAAGAAACACATACCTTCTGATCCTGTGTCGGTGACATATAGACAGACCTGAGACAAAAATTGCTTGTTATTGAGTGCGAGAGAAAACATCACCATTCATCATGCCTTAACAGGTAAAGATACACCAGCTCGGGCTCTCACGGGTTCCCGGTGACATAAGGCATCCTCCAATGCTAAAACAGGATCAGTGTAACCATAAATAAAATTATTTTCACTTTCGCTAACCTCTATTTCAAAAAAGTCATAAAATAAAGTCACCGAGGCCAGAATATCGTCATACATATTGTCCAGTAAAACAATTACCAAAGTCAGGATCAAGTTATTAAAGTTTGTCACTAGATGTTACTAAAAAACAAATTATCATACTTTATTTCACTTTAAACACTCTTAAATTATTATAGTCACTAATTAAGTTATAAAATGGACAAACTGTTGTGGTCACTGAGTATGTTAAATAATAATACACAGCAGAGATAGTCACCAGAGTCAAAACATATCAAGACACCTGATAATACTGTGTACAGATGGTCACAAGTCAGGACAACTAAAGACACCTTATAATACTGTGTAGAGACGGTCACAAGTCAGGACAACTAAAGACCCCTTATAATACTGTGTAGAGATGGTCACAAGTCAGGACAACTAAAGACCCCTTATAATACTGTGTAGAGATGGTCACAAGTCAGGACAACTAAAGACTCCTGATAATACTGTGTAGAGATGGTTACAAGTCAGGACAACTAAAGACACCTGATAATACTGTGTAGAGATGGTCACAAGTCAGGACAACTAAAGACCCCTTATAATACTGTGTAGAGATAGTCACAAGTCAGGACAACTAAAGACTCCTGATAATACTGAGTAGAGATGGTCACAAGTCAGGACAACTAAAGACTCCTGATAATACTGTGTAGAGATGGTTACAAGTCAGGACAACTAAAGACACCTGATAATACTGTGTAGAGATGGTCACAAGTCAGGACAACTAAAGACCCCTTATAATACTGTGTAGAGATGGTCACAAGTCAGGACAACTAAAGACTCCTGATAATACTGTGTAGAGATGGTCACAAGTCAGGACAACAAAAGACTCCTGATAATACTGAGTAGAGACAGTCACAAGTCAAGACAACTAAAGACCCCTTATAATACTGTGTAGAGATAGTCACAAGTCAGGACACCTGATAATACTGAGAGGAGATAGTCACAAGTCAGGACAACTAAAGACACCTGATAATACTGAGTGGAGATAGTCACAAGTCAGGACAACTAAAGACTCCTGATAATACTGAGTAGAGATGGTCACAAGTCAGGACAACTAAAGACACCTGATAATACTGAGTAGAGATAGTCACATGTCAGGACACCTGATAATACTGAGTAGAGATAGTCACATGTCAGGACACCTGATAATACTGAGTAGAGATAGTCACAAGTCAGGACAACTAAAGACACCTGATAATACTGAGAGGAGATAGTCACAAGTCAGGACAACTAAAGACTCCTGATAATACTGAGTAGAGATAGTCACAAGTCAGGACAACTAAAGACACCTGATAATACTGAGTAATGACTAGAGTTAAGACAATTACAGACACCTGATTCTGCACAATAGAGATAGTCACTAGAGACTAGACAGTTGAAGACACCAATACACAGTAGACATACTAAAAGGTCACAGGTCAAAGTTTATACAAACTTTATGGGTCACAATCTGTACAGTATCAAGGAGGTATAGGGGTCATATGTTCTATTAGGTTAATGGACCACACTATCTCATAGACGAATAAGTGCCACTAACAAAAAGGTTCAAAGGTCACAATTCATAACAAGTTCAGAGTTGAGGTCACAATCTTAAACAGGTTCAGAGAATACACAATGTTGCAACACCAACACTGGTCACATTTTCCTTTTGAAATAAGTCATATCTAATTTGAATCAGAAGTATCTATGAATACCAGATTTATTCATCAACAAAGACAACCTTTTGAGGTCCAGACACACAAAGGGTATATTCATAAGTCCGTAGAATGCAAAACTACATATTTATTTCAAACTTTAAAAAATATTTTTTAATGACAACTTAAATAGTCTTTACACACAACTGGATTTGTACAAGCATACCAGAATTATCTCCCCTGGACATGAGTGTCTGTACCATACTGTTTGACGTATATGCCCTTGGCCTCATACAGAATAGTATATCATTTACCGTAGTATTGACGAAGCTATGTTGAATTAGTGTCGGTTATAGTTTTGAGTGCTTCCTTGGAACATAAATGTCCGACAATATTTGTAAGCATATGGAGTAGATTTTTGTGGAGTCTTACCATTACACGGCCTACACTTTCATCATAAATCTACATAGAGTCTTTCAATGCAAAACAAAGTGAATCTGCATTTTTGCATTCGTCATAAATTCGACAGAAGTGGGGTATATGTATAATACAACAACCTTCCGTTTCACAGGTTCCTCGCCTCACTCTAAAAGAGTTACAACGCTGTGCCAATCCCGCTCAACGGGTGAAAATAGCTGCTTCCCAATCACATGGTGATAAAAATCTTGTCCTACTGATAATGAAATTTTAAAATTAAATGAATTAAGTTTAGAAATTTCGCACTCGTAACCTTTATGAAATGAACCCAGAAAAAAAAAACACAAACTGATATTTTGGCTAGATGTTCATACCTCCCGGTACTGATGTTGTAAGATATTATCAGTTAATGACCGAAATTATACACTTTTTTACATGAAAGCCTTTAGCGACATTCTAAATGTCGTGTCTTCCTGTTGGACTCAAATTTCTATATAAATATTAGACATATAGGTGGTTGGAGGTGCAGTTGATAATAGAGTTAACATATGCAGCTATTTCTACAGGACACCATGGGTTACGTCCCCTGATCAAGTCGTAGGCACGAGAGCCCACATGTAAAATGGGGCCGGTCAAGGATGAGTGATTTTATCAAATTACATTCTGTACTAATACGGATTAATTTGGTACTGTTCTACTCGAGAGACCTTACCCAATATAAACTATTTATATATACACACTGACGTCTTTGTGATTGGAGACGATGCAAGAATGATTACATTGATATTACCAACGATTTAAATGTTTCATATTCAAATGTTTCCTTTCGGTATAAAATAGCTTCAGTTAAAGGAAAAAAACCGGCAGAAGCATTCGATCCAATAACTTTGCAGCTGGGATCAGGGATCTTACCGTCGTCCTAACGTTACGTTATTGACTATAGACCTATTAATTGTTGAGTTTGAAATGTCAATGTTTCTTTCAAAAAAGAAAACTGAAACCTATTTGTCTGTTAAACTTATAATTTATGCTAGTAGAATTTACACTGGAAGTTTAACACATCGGACAATCGTCCAGTGTCTTTCGATGATTTTGGATTTGCCTTAGTCTCGTCTTGAGCATTAAAAATTTAACTCCTCACTATCATTGACGAGAGGAAAGCTGTTGTAAGGTGTAGTTTAATGCATTATTTGTACTATAGGTAACTTGTATTAGGACATAATGACACTACTATCGGAGAAGAGAGACAGACCTCTTTCTTTTTGGGGGGCTTGACGTCCTTGGTTCGGTTATATAGAAGCCTAGGTGGAACGCCCCAACCATCCTCGATGTGATGAAGGTTTCTAGTCTCTTTCCCGTCAGAGTCAAACCCTAGCACCACTTTCTCTCTCTCTCTCGTTTTCCTGGAGCGGAACGCACGGTGCCCGGTTTTAAGCAGGTCTGTCACACTCCCCACCGTCCACCCTTTTGTGCATTTCTTATATAGGGTTCCATAAAATCTTAAGTGTGGGTATACATTAATTTGCATACATGGTACACAGTTTCACTTACAATTCAATGCAGCTAATAAGATCAACTTGTTGGGATGTATTCATGTTTGAATTAACAAATTATGTATCAATGTTTTCACGAAAAAACTGAAATATGGCGAGATTTTGAAGATATTTGGTTCATTTGCAACTATATTTATTTCTACGGGTTACAATGGGTTACGTCCCCTTAGCGCTAGTCGAGTCGAAGTCACGTGAGCGGACGTGTAGAATGAGATTGTTCATGGATGAGTGATTTTATCCGACTTTGACCTGGAGACCCGTGAAGCCATGGTTATATAGGTATCTATTGTAGCCTACATAGAAGTTACACATCTTCTAATCCGTAACAATACGGTAAATAACATGTCGGACTTATTTCGAATTTAAATCCGTGATATCCATGTTCAAAATCACAAACAAAAAATAACTACCTTCTATAAAAATCAGAGTTACAATTCAGGTCAACAATATCTAATGGATAAAAACATCACATTTTATTATATGAGTACATATGGTCATTTATCTCAAAGGACACGCCAGTAAAACACCAACTGAGAACCCCTGTAGTTTACCTGAACAGGTGTGAACTATAGCCACCTCTTTACTGGGCTAATTTCTAATTTCACACATTACTAAAGTCAATTTACGAAGAAATCAACTGATTTGGTCAGAGCATATGATAAAGACACCCCTGGCTTTGGTTCAAAACAAATAAAACTGCGAGAAGATTTAGAATTTGAAAATAAATCTGAACAGAACAATTGATTATTACTGTAGCAATTAAAATTTGAAGATTAACAACTGAAAACTCTTTATCAAGGACTCGGGTCGGAAGGGATCTACAACATCTACCGTTAACTATTTCTTAAAGTAACCCATTACACTAAGGAAAGAAGGAATAAGATATTGATTAACCACAGCATTAAATCAAAGTACTGAAAGTACTAATAGGCTAAACGTATTGAAAAATGTTCACAAATAACCGCTAAGCTATATTACTTTCCCCATACTCCTATACTTTGGAATGCAAAAATTGCTAAAATAAGAGAACCAAAGGCTATTTTTCTTAATTTTAAGCGATTTTATCTTCTTTAATTCTTATTTCAAATTTGACGACAATAATGTGAATAAATCAAAATACGTAAAAAAAATAACACAAAACACACAACCATATATTTATCGCCAATAGGCCAAATGATAAATAGCTCTATGATGAAGTTGACTAAATAAAACTTTAAATATCCAAGATGGTGCAATTACTATCCTATCAATATGAGGATTTAAACAAATCGAAAGGACTTTATACCTACTTCTTTATTTTGAATGTATTGCAAAGTAATAGTCCTTACTTATTATAATCATATTTGTAGTAGAGGAAAGTAGATAAGGTATACACAGCATTTCAGATAGATAAAAGTGTAAGTAATTACATTAAATGTATTTACATGCCTATCTTCCTTGAAGTATCATGGTTAGACTTTTCTTCCAGTAATTATGTCTATAAAGGCATAGTTCTATGAGATTAAACCAGACTTCCATATATATACAAAATTTACATTTTTTTTCACTATGCCTACTACTATTTCTGATCTCCAATGCATTAGATAATGTCACCATGACACGCTAAATGAATAAATATGTTACGGAAATATTTCATTCTAGTTAACTGATAATAATAAACATGAATATTTTGGGTTTTTTTTATACACGCTTTGTTTGAAGGAATATTTTCATTTCAGGGAACTTTGATACACATTAACAAACATTGAGAAATCAGCACTATCAACCTTCATTAAATAAAACTAAAAGACAATAAAATGTAAGTTATAACAAAGTCAACATCATGATCAGTACAGTATTAAAAATATATTATTCATAAATCATGAGCACTAAATGTACCTTGCCTACGAAGGGCAAAGTTTTTATCTTCAAAAACTTGAAAAAGTGTCATGGCGGTGGGTGTGAAAATCCTGAAAAAGTGTCATATCGGCGGGGTGCGCGTAGGACGAACAGTCCAATTTTGTGACGTCTAATGAGGTCAAGTGATGTTATATATTAAGACGATCTTGCCACAACGACAAGGATTAAAGCAAAATTGATGTCCTGTTTGTAAGTTTTGTTTGTTTATAAGTGCTGTTAGTTGATAATTCAAATCAAGCCCCCAGACTAGCTTCTTATCATGGCGCCAACTCGCACGTACAGTGTTCTGTACGCTTACGTCATGTCGAGAATTCCGTAAAATATATTGTTCAAAATTTATCAATAGCTCAACCACACTATGCTTCTTTTTTGAAATATATAGTAATCGTATTGTTATTAAAAAATAAACTAATTTTGGATGCTTTTAAAATAGCGCTTTGAAACATCGCGGCATTATTTACGCAGAAAATTGCCGCTAGACGGCTCTAACTCTTTTCGATATTTCAGCCAATGAGAAAGCCAGGATCGGTAAATTTTGTCTGAAAGGCCGTCGCAATAGGCTAAGCGTACTGAGTACGTTTAGCCTAAAAAGGAAAATTCTCTAATGTGGCAATGCTTCTATCCAATACAAATACATAGTACAGAGCAAATCTCGAATTTATTGAACTCCTACATTTTATTTCTCATTAAGATTTATGAGTTACATTTATAAATAGCAGTCAATGAGTCAATTTTTTATGTAATCCATTTGTTTGGTTGTTGCAACAATCATGAGCAGTCGATTCATGTTCTTAATTTTCTAGCAACAAGGACGTGATTTTTTTGCAAGTCCAATATAATGATATACAATGCCTTAAATGTGAAACTAGCCCGCCAACATAATTAAATCTTTGAACAAAGTCTCGAATGTCAGCTATGTCAGCTAAAATCAGAAACGTATTTCTTCTTTTCTTAGTTGTTTCAAATGCTAGAAAATGCATGTTTTTATCTATTTTAATATCTGATTCTAATGGTGGTATGGAAACGTTCTAATTATAACGTATCTGAAAACGTTCTAATGATGACGTATCTGAAAACGTTCTAATTATGACGTATCTGAAAACGTTCTAATTATGACGTATCTGAAAACGTTCTAATTATGACGTATCTGAAAACGTTCTAATTATGACGTACGTTTATATTTTCTGTACGATGATTGTGTTATGGAATATTTTTAATTGAAATGCTGTATCAATTATAGTTAAATAGCGTTGCATTCTTTATAAACCATTTTCCCCAAAAAGCTCCTAATAAATCATTTCAAAACAAACAGTATAGTAGAAATCTCAGTTTTCAAACTGATCTCGCTAGCTTTTGTGACAAAAAAAATATGTTTACTTAGATTCATTTTAAAACAAAACGTTGTTTGAGCTAATCACAACTGAAATATCACCCTATTTCGCGGAAAGTAATTGGTAAATCTGTGGCACTAAAATGTCATTTATTTTCCTAAGTATGAATATGTGTCAACAATTTCAAGTTGTTCATCAGAAAATGTAAATCTAGCTTGATTCCTATATTTCCTTTTATATGAATATTATAAATTTAGTTTTTATGTATTAACATTTAACTTCCAGATTAGAAAATAACCATAAAAATACTTAGAGCTGTCTGTAAACCTTTAGCAGATTCAGATAGAATTACAGTGTTATCTGCATACAAGAGAACATACATTTTCAAAAATACACCAATGTTTTCTGAGAAGAAATCAGCTACTTCTCCTTTAGGGCGGATGGAGAGCGGGGATAAAGACTGTCTGCCGCCGAGGTGTGATAGTTAACCCCTGGGACGTATAGTGATTAGTATCTATGTCTAGGATACAGGTGAACTTAATGATGATGAACCAAGTGGTATATGGGTATTTTGGGATGGCGTCGACAAACGTCTGAAATTTGAGCTGTGTACAGATGATGACAATATTGTGGGAAAATAATATATATAAATAGCCTTGGTATATAATGAATTTATCAATTTACAAGATCTTACTTGAGTTACTCAATACCTCTCTATTTATATAGGTTTACGTACAAATGTGTGATATGGAATTAATTTCGAATGACAAGATGTTGTTTATAAACATGCACAGTACTACAACTATTGTCATTACGGCCCTTACCTACGGATCACTTCGTCCGATAGTTATTGACACGGTACTGGTTATAAATACTAGTTATAGGAATATGGATAATGTCTAAGAAACATTTTTTTAAAGAACAAAGCAGACATAATTCCTTGATATTATTTACACACAAAAGTTGTGTGATTTTTAGCATAAATGGTTTCTTCCAATAATAGCTTTTTGTGTATCGTACCCACAGATGTTTATAAGTATCTCATATTAAAATGAAATGGTGTTCATCTTCGACTTCAAAGTCTGAATGACAAAAAGTACGATATCTTTGAGCCTGAATAACATTACGATATCCACCTGTCCCAACTGCTACAGAATGTGCAGATAAACGTGATTTTGTTAAACAAATTCGCCATTTCTTCGGTATATATTTTGTCAAACAATACTGAATAGAAAAGTGATCTTTTATGTGTTTGTATAAATAATAGTTAGCAGAAGAATCTAGTAAAGCTCTTAAACCCTGGAGTTCCTGGTAGAAAGTCCATCGGCGTATGATTGACAAAAACAAGTTTACATCAGATGCTGACTGGCTTAACCATACATCACCAATACCCAAAGTAAATAATTCATTCATAACATAGTGCACCCAATTAAAACAAGTTCCTGGGCTCCTTTTTCAAAACCAAAGGGTACATCAACGATTTGAAGTAAGATTCTGTTATACTATCGAGACATTTTCTTCAGTCGGACGTAAAAGGTGTGTTTACCTGCCCGATTTTCTCAACGTCAGAAACTATTTGTTACAATCCAAATAAATGAACACAAAAGTAGTTTTTTTTTTATTTTAACAATAATTGCAGACGGGAATAAAGAAAAAAACCTTCATGACGGATCTCCATCCAGACTGACGCTGGAAACGGTTACAAGTGGTTACAGAACGTGCCTCCTGCTTTTGCGTATACATATTAAAGTCGTTTCACGCTTTTTCTCAAGGTCACGATTTACCTTCGCAGTTTATAGGGGAACACAACGTTAAGTTTTGGTCTGTTTGTAACTCCGTTCCTAATTTTCGTTATTGAAACAGAAACAAATGTTGTACAACTTAATATACACATTGTTAACTTGTTGTGAGAGAGTAGAGAGTACGGTTGATCATCTCTCTTCGACACAAATGTATTTTTGGTGTTGTAACGTTTTAGATCTATAAAGAAAGCATATACATATTGGATCATTAAGCTGTCTCCAATTTGATCGGTATGGCATATCGATAAATGATCGGATCAAGACCGGGATGACTGGAGAAAGGAGAGCTGGCTAACGCGGTTTGACAGATCGACAGTCTCATCAAGGGGATATTTACTGTCAATGTAGGGACGTACACTGACAAAGACCTTGTCATATAGGTGTATAACAGTGTCTAGTACAACACAGTTAATGGTATTGCTTACATGAGGGAAATATAGATGTGACAAGAATGTGGTAAAGGCTAGTTGAGACACTTAAAGACATAGAAAGAAAACTCTAACCAGTGTCTAGTACAACACAGTTACGATGGTATTGCTTACATGAGGGAAATATAGGATGTTTTGACAAGAATGTGGTAAAGGCTTAGTTGAGGTGGTTTTACAAAAGACACATAAGTGAACAGCACAGGAAACCGGGTGTGATAAACGAAGACATTTTGTGGAACACGCAAAAACACAGTAAATAAACAGTAATAATACAAATAAACACGTTATTAGAAACTGAATACATTGCCGGTTTATTGCAATTAACGTAAATTTTGTAAAAGGAACGGTAATGTAAACAGCATTTGAGGGGTTGTTAAAAATTTTTTATCTCAATTTATTATTTAAAATGAAAGTTGCATTAGAATTTCACGTTATAACGCATTTTTTTCGCGTTATTACGTGATTTGAATTGAAAGTTTATTTGTTAAAGTTTCCACGTTTTAATGCAAATGCTTTTCGTTAGAGTATGACAGTCCCACGTTTTTTACACTATATCTCGGGATAACAATATGCTACACTAGGAAGTGACAGAACTACGAGAATAACTAACAACGAGTCCAGTGAAGAGGAATTAAAATCCCTGTACTGGAAAATAACTATAAGTGACTATAAGTAATATTTCAATGTGGGTATGAATCTCTCTCCGTGTTTATTCTCCACTACACACCCGTATATACACACCACGATCTTATACACAATCACTTCAGGTGATAGATATATCTAATCTTCTTCAGAAAGTAGAGGAAGTGAACCTAAAACCTATGGGCTTATCACAGAACAATGACATAACATTGATAGGCATTTCTGCTTCAATGTTATGGCGGGTAATTTACCAAAGACAGGATTATTGTCAGATACATACTCATAAATACTGTTGTTTGTGTTGAAACGAATTGATAAGTTGGGGATATAGGAATTTTATATAGGTATAGATATTTTAGTGTCAGTGGTTTTTTTTTTATCAGAATTTATCATCGGAAAGCAATTAATTAAAAGTGGGACGTCACACCTACCAAAACTTTCCCAGCATTATGACCACACACTTTATTAAACTTTACATTTTATCTACAATTGGCGAAACATAACATGAAAAACATAACAATCGCATACGGTTAGGTTAAAAGGTCCCCTTGTCCTATGGTATCATCAATACCTAATCTACGAAAAAAGATTCTATCCTATGTACGGGGCATAACAATAATCTTCCCACCACTGTATAATTACCGCCGCTGGTGATCAAAATATATACGCTTCCCTTCAGTTACATAGTGGACTATTCCAGGTGGCTAATTTGTGATCAGGCATGCAATTTCTAGGTGCGCAAATTACACAGGTTTTTTTCCAGGATTCAAAAAAAAAGTTCAGTCTGTGATAAGGCACGACAGAGAAATCAAGGACTTGTATAGTTACAAGGATACAAAATATACAACATTCTGTCAAGCTTATGTTTAACATCAAGATTTTACATATACAAAGGTCTTGTCAAAAGTTTCAGGAAAGGCTGATTCAAAAGAAATGGTCTGGATCTATTGATAGTATATACTCGAATTTGGGGGAATTTCAACAAGTAATGAAATTGATTTTAGACCTATGTAAGACAAAACATGTCTATTAAGGATCACATTTATGTATAGGATGCGGTGCTGTTGCTCATCTTTTTGGGTCTCCCCCCCCCCCCATTTTGTTCTCTCATGAACCTCTTGATCATACAATATTGACACTCTAGACATATAGCAATTAAAAATGATCAGTGGTGAACACAGGATTTTTAAAATGGGAGGGGAAGGGGAAAAATTACCTGAACTACTAAAGGTAAAGGCCACTTCAAAATGAACACGTGAAAATAATGATGAGTTGTATTCAACTTTCTTCTGCAACACTATCACTCTAAGGAATGCTATTTAGTCCAAGTGAACTTTTTAATATACAAATTGTGATGTAAACATCAAGAATCCATTAAATAACCAGACACAAGACAAGTTGTTGACATAAGAATTTTACTTCCTTGTATTATATTACAGTATCACAGTACAATATACACCGACAATTACGACAGTGTAATTACATCCATCAACAAGATAAATAAATCAGAAGAAACACCTTTTGTACTAAAGATTAGACCCTCCAATTATTGGATATCATCTTTAATTGTCCACCCCAAAACAAATTACTGACGGAATTGGCAAATGTTACTATTACCTTTCATGCATATCCACAAACATTGGGGCCTGACATTGTTCTCACTTTTGAAACACATCAGTTGACATTCATGTACCAAATTTCTTAGTGACTTTCTCTCACACAACAAGTAACATATATGAAATTAAACATTACAGTGCTTCAATATGAGCCATTATACTGTAGTACAGATAACTGGGTATACACACTTTCACTTCCATATATAGTCTGGTTTTAAGTCTGAACTACAGTCATAACTATCATACAAGGTCAATTTTTTCTTTTATCTTCTGGTCAGTCTGGTATCAGATATATCTTATGAACTTTCAAACAATGTAAATCACTCAAGAGAACTTAGATTCGGCTTAAGACTTTTGAAAATTTCTTTGAAAACACTACCTGATTCTGAGTCGAGCTCACATCAGCATCTGATACTGGTCCCTAAATATTGTACATTGTATAGGAAAAACTACCTGATTCTGAGTCAAGCTCACACACCAGCATCTGATACTGCATCTGATACTGGTCCCTAAATATTGTACATTGTAGGGAATCAGGATTCTGACATGAGTCGAGATCTTATCTCCTTACACACCAGTGTCTGATACTAGTTCCTACAAAATGTACATTCTCTGAATGGAAAACACTGATTATAGCATTGAACCCTCACCCCGTGCTTACCTACCACAGCTGTACATGAATACTGTTAAACCTTTTACATCTTGATTCATCAGTAAACATTGGCTGATGACTATTTCATGTACAAAAACAGTTTTGTATAAATTGTTTTTATCCTTTAAATGGGAAATACAAATGTTTGTGGGGATCAATTTTCATGGTTTAAAAAAAAAATTGTGGGCACTTGACTGCTTTGATATATGAAGCTAAATTAAGCTACTGAAACTTACTTTTTTTTTAAAGATTGTTAACTTATAAATTAATGAATTAAAATCCAAGCAAATGAATCCCTCACAAAAAGCAATGATTTTACAGTAATAACAAAGAACCAACTTACACTAATCAACACTACCATGAGATGGTGTACAAGTTGCTTTTTGGAGGGTTAAAGTTTTCAAAGTTTTACTAAAATCTTGAAACAAAACACATAAGTTTTGAAACAGACTATGGTTCCTTTATCAATTATATTTTCAAGATGTCTGTTTTATCATGGGATTTTATGCCATCCGTCAAAAATAGCGAAAATTAAAACCCTTTTCAGTACTTTATATACATTATATGTTTGTGTGAAAGGCAAAATTGCAATGTCTCTTACATATGTAGGCTTCACAGACATAGTTGGTTTCAAAGACCATAATCTGTGGTGATGATGTAATTCATCATGTCTTAATAAATTATGCACATATCAAAGGACGGAATGCAGTGTATTAAGTCTGTTCTACCACTATCATGATGCTCCCGTCTTGATGATTTTGAACAGTGAGCTGACGTTATTGCTTTTGATCGCTCCTCTGCAGGCATTTACAACCTGTGTCTTGTATCGCCCCACTGCAAATAAATGAAAACTGTGTGTCAGCTAAACATCACAAACGTAAAGGGACAAATTTATATCTAAAAACCAATATCACCATCAGTTTTAATAAAATCTCAAACTAGAGTGGTAGGAAGGGTAAAGCTTCTTTCATCTATAACGTCTTTCATCTGAGTCGACCAGCCTTCTGTATGACCTGGTGAGTACCTACCTCTGAGTCGTTCAGCCTTCTGTATGACCTGGTGAATACCTACCCCTGAGTCGTCCAGCCTTCTGTATGACCTGGTGAGTACCTACCTCTGAGTTGTCCAGCCTTCTGTATGACCTGGTGAGTACCTACCCCTGAGTCGTCCAGCCTTCTGTATGACCTGGTGAGTACCTACACCTGAGTCGTCCAGCCTTCTGTATGACCTGGTGAGTACCTACCCCTGAGTCGTCCAGCCTTCTGTATGACCTGGTGAATACCTACCCCTGAGTCGTCCAGCCTTCTGTATGACCTGGTGAGTACCTACCCCTGAGTCGTCCAGCCTTCTGTATGACCTGGTTGACCTGTTTGAGTGAAGCCAGAAGTTCCTGGTGATTCCCACATCGAATCTTGTAGCCATTGATGAGGTCTCGGTTCATATTGAACAATTCCATGTATCCCTTCCGCATATTCTTCCTGTTGATAACAACATAATTTCATGAAAAAAAAATGAAATTATTTTTTGATAGGTTCTTTTCTAAACATCAGGATAATTTTTTTGAATAATCATACAAAGTTATACTTAAATGTTTAGACTTACATGTCACCCATCAACCTGGCATCCTCTGCTCGTACCACCATGCTCCGGATAAGGTTGGAGTGGTCAGCCATCTCAGCGGTCAGTTTCTGCCTCACTACATTATACTCATCCACCTAATACATATATAATATACATGTATACAACATACACCAAAAGTGATGTATTAACTTTATAAGTGATATTGCTTCTTTATGAATCATAAAATACAAGATTACTGTGTTTGTTTATAGATAGAGCTCTTTGTAGTAACATTAAAATTTTCACAGAACTTGGATGAAAAATAAAGTTTTCAGCAAGGTGAAAGTAAAACATACCTTCAACAGAACCTCCTTCAGGTTTTCTATCTCAGCTGGGAAGTCGGCAGTCACCTGTAAGTCTTCCATATTTAGAAAGTTAGCCAAGTTCTGTATCACATCTCCAGCAGTGTCCATGTCATCTGTCAACAAGGTCACCTAGAAAGACGACAATTTGTTTCATTTAAAATTGATGTGAATTTTTTTTTATTAACATTCAGTTTTATCCCCATTCGTATGAGAATAACATAGAGATATTGGCCACACAAAATACGAGTTGGTGAATAATTTCTCTGCTTGCATGTCACAAAAGTATAAAAAGTCTGTGGTCTGTGCAAGAATAAAATATAAAGATACGAACACATTTGCATTTTAAACCCATATTAGGATTTCCTTATGTTTTGTTCTTTCACAGTTTAGGATTCATTGAGAAACACATTTAAAAGGCCTTTTGAAGCATTTGAAGGTCATGGTGACATAATCAAAATACTGAAGGTGATTTGGGGATTAATACATCATATCATCAACAGCTCAAAAGTACAAAGCTGAATAAAATATTGTTAGCAGCAGATTAAAAACAGCCACAACCAAGAGAAGCAGATTTTATGATTTTTATCATTCTTTGAAGCAGGTGTAATTATAACAAGAAATTCCACAGGGATCTTGGTGTCTAATGTTGTATGTTCTCTTCTTTTTCCTTCTTTCCAATCTATTCCAAAACAAATATGTAGGGACAGCTACATAAAATCAGGATATCTAAAAATGATGCTTAAGTACTTCTCAAGAAATAGCAACAACAAAGCCAAGGTGACTGACAGACACCCATTACATTTTTCCACGAGTCTAAATTTGATTGTCAAAATTCAAGATGGCCGTATCATGTCATCCATTTAGTTTTTCCAATCTATCCCATATTTAAATATTTATAACTATGACCCAGGTGTAACCTAAATATGAAATTTGACAATGTCCCATTGAGCAATAACAAGAATGTTTAGGGACAGACAGATGACAGACGGACCACAGATAACCACAGAAAACAAAGTGCATTCTTAACCGCCCACAACCTGATGACGTTGAGCTAATTAAAAAAGAGATGATTATACAGTGCTCCAGGTTAGTTACAGAGACACAAAGTAGTTTGGTTAAGGAGTCCTTGTCAAGCATAAAGCAAGCAGTTTGGTCAAGGAAGCTTGGTTAAGCAGACAGCAAGCAGTTTGGTCAAGGAGACTTGGTCAAGAACACGGACTCAGTTTGGTTAGGACCAAATGGTCAAGATGATGCCAAATCAGTTTAATCAAGGATACATTCAGTCACTTTGGTGACAGAGACAGTTAATTAGTTGGTGACAGAGACAGTTAATTAGTTGGTGACAGAGACAGTTAATTAGTTGGTGACAGAGACAGTTAATTAGTTGGTGACAGAGACAGTTAATTAGTTGGTGACAGAGACAGTTAATTAGTTGGTGACAGAGACAGTTAATTAGTTGGTGACAGAGACACTTAATTAGACACTTAATTAGTTGGTGACAGAGACAGTTAATTAGTTGGTGACAGAGACAGTTAATTAGTTGGTGACAGAGACAGTTAATTAGTTGGTGACAGAGACAGTTAATTAGTTGGTGACAGAGACAGTTAATTAGTTGGTGACAGAGACAGTTAATTAGTTGGTGACAGAGACAGTTAATTAGTTGGTGACAGAGACAGTTAATTAGTTGGTGACAGAGACAGTTAATTAGTTGGTGACAGAGACAGTTAATTAGTTGGTGACAGTTAATTAGTTGGTGACAGAGACAGTTAATTAGTTGGTGACAGACAGTTAATTAGTTGGTGACAGAGACAGTTAATTAGTTGGTGACAGAGACAGTTAATTAGTTGGTGACAGAGACAGTTAATTAGTTGGTGACAGAGACAGTTAATTAGTTGGTGACAGAGACAGTTAATTAGTTGGTGACAGAGACAGTTAATTAGTTGGTGACAGAGACAGTTAATTAGTTGGTGACAGAGACAGTTAATTAGTTGGTGACAGAGACAGTTAATTAGTTGGTGACAGAGACAGTTAATTAGTTGGTGACAGAGACAGTTAATTAGTTGGTGACAGAGACAGTTAATTAGTTGGTGACAGAGACAGTTAATTAGTTGGTGACAGAGACAGTTAATTAGTTGGTGACAGAGACAGTTAATTAGACAGTTAATTGGTGACAGAGACAGTTAATTAGTTGGTGACAGAGACAGTTAATTAGTTGGTGACAGAGACAGTTAATTAGTTGGTGACAGAGACAGTTAATTAGTTGGTGACAGAGACAGTTAATTAGTTGGTGACAGAGACAGAGTTAATTAGTTGGTGACAGAGACAGTTAATTAGTTGGTGACAGAGACAGTTAATTAGTTGGTGACAGAGACAGTTAATTAGTTGGTGACAGAGACAGTTAATTAGTTGGTGACAGAGACAGTTAATTAGTTGGTGACAGAGACAGTTAATTAGTTGGTGACAGAGACAGTTAATTAGTTGGTGACAGAGACAGTTAATTAGTTGGTCACAGGGACAGTTAATTAGTTGGTGACAGAGACAGTTAATTAGTTGGTGACAGAGACAGTTAATTAGTTTGTCACAGGGACAGTTAATTAGTTGGTGACAGAGACAGTTAATTAGTTGGTGACAGAGACAGTTAATTAGTTGGTGACAGAGACAGTTAATTAGTTGGTGACAGAGACAGTTAATTAGTTGGTGACAGAGACAGTTAATTAGTTGGTGACAGAGACAGTTAATTAGTTGGTGACAGAGACAGTTAATTAGTTGGTGACAGAGACAGTTAATTAGTTGGTGACAGAGACAGTTAATTAGTTGGTGACAGAGACAGTTAATTAGTTGGTGACAGAGACAGTTAATTAGTTGGTGACAGAGACAGTTAATTAGTTGGTGACAGAGACAGTTAATTAGTTGGTGACAGAGACAGTTAATTAGTTGGTGACAGAGACAGTTAATTAGTTGGTGACAGAGACAGTTAATTAGTTGGTGACAGAGACAGTTAATTAGTTGGTGACAGAGACAGTTAATTAGTTGGTGACAGAGACAGTTAATTAGTTGGTGAGACAGTTAATTAGTTGGTGACAGAGACAGTTAATTAGTTGGTGACAGAGACAGTTAATTAGTTGGTGACAGAGACAGTTAATTAGTTGGTGACAGAGACAGTTAATTAGTTGGTGACAGAGACAGTTAATTAGTTGGTGACAGAGACAGTTAATTAGTTGGTGACAGAGACAGTTAATTAGTTGGTGACAGAGACAGTTAATTAGTTTGTCACAGAGACAGTTAATTAGTTGGTGACAGAGACAGTTAATT